>NC_134406.1:126665877-127265877 GCF_038048845.1 Mixophyes fleayi
TGTCTCCCGCTCATCTCTCTTCTCTCTCTCTCCCCTCCCCATCGTCTCCCGCTCTTCTCTCTCTCTCTCTCCCCTCCCCCATCGTCTCCCGCTCTCTCTCTCTCTCTCTCTCTCTCTCTCTCTCTCTCCCCTCCCCATCGTCTCCCGCTCTCTCTCTCTCTCTCTCTCCCCTCCCCATCGTCTCCCGCTCTCTCTCTCTCCTCTCTCCCCTCCCCTCGTCTCCCGCTCTCTCTCTCTCTCTCTCCCCTCCCCATCGTCTCCCCTCTCTCTCTCTCTCACTCTCCTCCCCATCCCGATCGTCCCCGCTCTCTCTCTCTCTCTCTCCCCTCCCCATCGTCTCCGCTCTCTCTCTCTCTCTCTCCCCCCCTCTCCGCATCGTCTCCCCGCTCTCTCTCTCTCTCTCTCTCCCTCCCCATCGTCTCCGCTCTCTCTCTCTCTCTCTCCTCTCCCCCCCCATCGTCTCCCGCTCTCTCTCTCTCTCTCTCCCCTCCCCATCGTCTCCCGCTCTCTCTCTCTCTCTCTCCCCTCCCCATCGTCTCCCGCTCTCTCTCTCTCTCTCTCCCCTCCCCATCGTCTCCGCTCTCTCTCTCTCTCTCTCCCCTCCCCATCGTCTCCCGCTCTCTCTCTCTCTCTCTCCCCTCCCCATCGTCTCCCGCTCTCTCTCTCTCTCTCTCCCCTCCCCATCGTCTCCCGCTCTCTCTCTCTCTCTCTCCCCTCCCCATCGTCTCCCGCTCTCTCTCTCTCTCTCTCTCCCTCCCCATCGTCTCCCGCTCTCTCTCTCTCTCTCTCTCCCCTCCCCATCGTCTCCCGCTCTCTCTCTCTCTCTCTCTCCCCTCCCCATCGTCTCCCGCTCTCTCTCTCTCTCTCTCCCCTCCCCATCGTCTCCCGCTCTCTCTCTCTCTCTCTCCCCTCCCCATCGTCTCCCGCTCTCTCTCTCTCTCTCTCCCCTCCCCATCGTCTCCCGCTCTCTCTCTCTCTCTCTCCCCTCCCATCGTCTCCCGCTCTCTCTCTCTCTCTCTCCCCTCCCCATCGTCTCCCGCTCTCTCTCTCTCTCTCTCCCCTCCCCATCGTCTCCCGCTCTCTCTCTCTCTCTCTCCCCTCCCCATCGTCTCCCGCTCTCTCTCTCTCTCTCTCCCCTCCCCATCGTCTCCCGCTCTCTCTCTCTCTCTCTCCCCTCCCCATCGTCTCCCTCTCTCTCTCTCTCTCTCTCCCCTCCCATCGTCTCCCGCTCTCTCTCTCTCTCTCCCCTCCCCATCGTCTCCCGCTCTCTCTCTCTCTCCCCTCCCCATCGTCTCCCGCTCTCTCTCTCTCTCCCCTCCCATCGTCTCCCGCTCTCTCTCTCTCTCCCTCCCCATCGTCTCCCGCTCTCTCTCTCTCCCTCCCCATCGTCTCCCGCTCTCTCTCTCTCCCCTCCCCATCGTCTCCCGCTCTCTCTCTCTCTCTCCCCTCCCCATCGTCTCCCGCTCTCTCTCTCTCTCCCCTCCCCATCGTCTCCGCTCTCTCTCTCTCTCCCCTCCCCATCGTCTCCCGCTCTCTCTCTCTCTCCCCCCTCCCCATCGTCTCCCGCTCTCTTCTCTCTCTCCCCCTCCCATCGTCTCCCGCTCTCTCTCTCTCTCCTCCCCTCCCCATCGTCTCCCGCTCTCTCTCTCTCTCCCCTCCCCATCGTCTCCCGCTCTCTCTCTCTCTCTCCCCTCCCCATCGTCTCCCGCTCACTCTCTCTCTCCCCTCCCATCGTCTCCCGCTCTCTCTCCCTCCCATATCTCTCTCTCTCTCTCTCCCCTCCCCCCATCGTCTCCCGCTCTCTCTCTCTCTCCCCTCCCCATCGTCTCCCGCTCTCTCTCTCTCTCCCCTCCCCATCGTCTCCCGCTCTCTCTCTCTCCCCTCCCCATCGGCTCCCTCTCTCTCTCTCTCTCCCCTCCCCATCGTCTCTCTCTCTCTCTCTCCCCTCCCCATCGTCTCCCTCTCTCTCTCTCTCCCCTCCCCATCGTCTCCCTCTCTCTCTCTCTCCCCTCCCCATCGTCTCCCTCTCTCTCTCCCCTCCCCATCGTCTCCCTCTCTCTCTCTCTCCCCTCCCCATCGTCTCCCTCTCTCTCTCTCTCCCCTCCCCATCGTCTCCCTCTCTGTCTCTCCCCTCCCCATCGTCTCCCGCTCTCTCCCCTCCCATCGCCTCATCTCTCTCCCCTCCCCATCGCCTCCATCTCTCTCCCCTCCCCATCGCCTCCATCTCTCTCCCCTCCCCATCGCCTCCATCTCTCTCCCCTCCCATCGCCTCCATCTCTCTCCCCTCCCCATCGCCTCCATCTCTCTCCCCTCCCCATCGCCTCCATCTCTCTCCCCCCATCGTCTCCATCTCTCTCCCCCCATCGTCTCCATCTCTCTCCCCCATCGTCTCCATCTCTCTCCCCCCATCGTCTCCATCTCTCTCTCTGTAATGGAATAAATTATGGTACAAATATATGTTGGATAAAACAATGTTGATGTATAAAATCTATATGGTCTAATGATTTCTTTTTTTGTATTCTGTGCAAAGGGTTAAATTATTTTTCTATGTTATACCCCACAATAGGGCATCTATTCATAGGATGTTAAAATAGTTAGCAGTTGTCATGCTATATAGAGAGAAGAGTGAAAGAGGTCACATATGCCCTTTGACTTGCTTAGGCTTAGAATTCTAAGTATAATAATGAGGTTGTAGAATATATATATTATATATATATATAATATATATATATATATATATATATATATATATAACCAACTTTGTCCTTATGAGGTATATTCTTGAGTATGTGAAGTGATTAATGACGTATGTAAGAGGGGTGGTGTTACTTCTATATAACCTGTGTCTTACATAGAGAAGATTGCCTGTTCATGTTGAATACAAGCCATTGCATAAGCAATTTGTAACAATAAAGAAAACCTCTGCTTTTCAAATACTTATATTTTTTTTGAATCATTTATTCGTTAACATTTATGGAGGTGCCCACCAAAATATCTATATTTATCGATCAGCCAACACTTCTGGAAGAGGGGAGAGGAAATTATATACTCAACTGTGGCCACAAAGGTAATATATTTTTATCTTATGATTATATATTTCTGTCAACCACTCTCAGGGTTTGCTGAAAAGGTACTTAGTTATCTCTGTAAGTGTGAAATTGCAAACGTATCTTTAATTATTTGTCTATATGTTTGTATAAATGTATAAGCATAGATTTGGTACCAATTAGAATTTCTCTTTTCTGTTCATTACTCAGAGACTGGGTTTACCTTGTTAACCATGACATGATTGAATGTATGCGAGTGCGATTGGGCTTTCTTTACGAGGCCAGAATCCAGGTCAGTTGCCGAATTCAAATATTACTCATGGTTAACGTTTGAAGGAGGAATAGTCCCAAGTCACTTACGGTGAAACATAAAAATACACTATAAGGCCTTAGATAGCAGTGCGTGTAACGCGAGTGTGTGTTAAGTCCAGGATTTATCTGACGAGATAAGGTGTGGTGTCACTAATAACGGTTGGAGCCGGTAAACAGGAAGTTGCATATTAATAGCGATTGTAGCCCTATTACCATGACGCAGACTGACTGGAGTATAAAACGATAAGCTGCGCCATGGGAGCATATGCAACCACACTGAAAAGCCTAATGATAGGTTGATAATTTCCCCCTGGTTCTCCAGTGGCTATTATGTTCCATAAATATGGAAAAAGGTCTGTTCAATATGTGTAATGGTTAACACGGTGTCCTGAATTTACAAAAAAAAGGAAATTTTTATATAAATGTCCTAGGAGAAATAGGAAAGGGTTTTTTTAAAAGTAAAGAAATGCAAGCTTTGCAATTTTGGTTAAATGAGGCTAATTTTCAAACCTCTAGCAATAGTGCAAGAGTTGAAATTTATGTACAGTGGAATTTTTCTATGGCTAAATTTTTAGATTATTCTAAAGTTTTTTTGGTTAAACAGGGTACAATTGAAAGGGTAAGAGAATATAATGCTAGATTCAGAAGAGAAGTTGTAAATTATTCGGGTGTTTCTGATGTGTTTGCAAAAGCGGATTTAAAAGTATTTTGACTAGTGCATTTCTGGAAGGGTTGAAAAATAATTTAAAAGTCAGAGTGCAAATTCATGACCCTCTCTGGGTTATGAAAGATATTGATGCCTTAGCCGCAATTGCTGCACATCATGAGGACAATATGGTAATTAAAAAGGTGCAAGCAGAAACAAAATTAATGAATTTGCAAATGCAAGCAGCTAAAGCCACTATTCAGGGGTTGAACCTAAAGCAAGGGTTAATGTATATCCTTACAGAAGTAACATAACATATCACTTGTGATCTAACTGCCAGGAGAGGGGGCATTTTGCAAGTATTGCAAGAAAGCCTAGAAAACAAAGGGACAATCAGGTAAGACAAGATCACACAACAACTTCTCAGGATAATATTGATTAACGGTCTCCAGCAGCTCTTGTGCACGTGTCCAGTATTAAAAACCAATGTAAAAGACCCCATTGTAAATATGACAGGTAATGGTAATAAGCATGAATTTGTGATTGATACGGGAACTGCAAGATCATTATTAAAAAATTAAAGTTCATTACCAATTACTGACAGAATTGCTATAGGAGTCGCTGATAATGTAATTTCTTTAAAAGAAACAGAGCCAGATAAAAAGTCACTTAAAGTCCTATCACAGATAAACATTCTTTTTTATTGGCAGCAAATGCTCCTTCTAATTTATTAGGTAGAGACTTGTTGTGTAAGTTAGGATGTTCAATATATTGTACTCCTGATGGAGTGTTTTTAGACATACCTGAGAGAAATAGACATGAAGTGCAGATAGCGCTTGATATAGATGCTAATATGCCTTATCACGACACATAGGAAATTCAGCTTGTATGGTGCCAACAACCAGGGCTAAATAATATGGTAGATGACATGCTAGAAAATGTACCTAGTCAGTTGTGGACTACAGATTTAAATGAGTCTGGGAAAATGAAGATTAGCTCAATCTCTGTTAAATTGAAATTAAATATATCAAATTATGAGTTGTCACTTATTTTGTTTTGTCATGAATATTCAGGTCATGCAGCTGGTGTTTTGACACAGCCCCATGGGTATATCCCCAGACCTTTTGCATACTACAGTAAGCAACTTGATCCTGTGGCTAGAGGGCTTCCAAATTGTTTAAAATCTGTTGCAGCCATAGCTATGTTGGTAGACAAATGTGCTGATATAGTTATTATTATTATCGTTTATTTGTTAGGCGTCACAAGGTTTCCGCAGCGCCGTACACGGCACAAACAGTACACTATACAGGGTAAAACAATACAGAACAATAAACACAAAGTACCAGAACTTCAGAAACTCCAGGCAGGCAAATACTGTAAAGACGGAGCGGAAGAACAGGTGTGGAGACAGGAGGGGAGAGGGGCCCTGCTCATACGAGCTTACATTTTAAGGGAGGGTAAACAAAATCAGGCACAAAAGGGAGCCAGTGAAGGAAAGGGGAGAGAAAAGGAGCCAGGGGAGAAACAGAAGAGGTGGGAGGTTAAGTGGATGGTTGGTAGGCCTTAAGGAACAGGTGAGTTTTAAGTGCCCGCTTGAAGGAGCACAGATTGGGTGAGAGGCGGATGGAGTGAGGGAGGTCGTTCCAGTGAAGGGGGGCAGCTCGGGAGAAGTCTTGTATTCTAGAGTGGGAAGAGGTAATCAGAGTGGAGGAGAGGCGGCGATCATTGGCTGAGCGCAGGGAGTGGGTGGGAGTGTGAATGGAGAGGAGGTTAGAGATATAAGGGGCAGTAGACTGGGAGAGAGCCTTGTAAGTGGTGGTGAGGAGTTTGAAAAGGATTCTGTAGGGGAGGGGGGAGCCAGTGTAAAGCAAGAGAGAGAGGGGAGGCAGAGGAGGAGCTGCATGAGAGGAAGAGGAGTCTCGCAGCCGCATTGAGTATAGAGCGGAGGGGGCGAGGTAGGAGCGGGGGAGGCCAGTAAGGAGGTTGCAGTAGTCGAGGCGGGAAATGATGAGAGCATGGACGACAGTTTTGGTGGCATCTTGAGAGAGGAAGGAAAGGATGCGGGCAATGTTACGGAGTTGGAAGCGACAGGCTTGGATAAGGGATTGAATGTGGGGGGCAAAAGAGAGGAGTCAAGAGTGACTCCTAGGCAGCGGAGTTGGGCGACAAAGGAGATAGTGGAGTTATTGACAATGATAGAGAGGTCGTGGTGGGAAGGGAATCTGGGTGGGGTAAAGACAATGAGTTCAGTTTTGGAGATGTTAATTTTAAGAAAGCGCGAAGACATCCAGGATGAGATGGCTGAGAGGCAGTCAGTTACACGAGAGAGGATGGAGGAGGAAAGATCAGGAGAAGAGATGTAGAGTTGAATATCATCAGCATATAGGCAATACTGAAGACCGAACGAAGATATGAGAGCTCCAGGGGAGGAGGTATAGAGCAAAAAGAGTAAAAGGGCCAAGAACAGAGCCCTGAGGGACTCCTACAGGGAGAGGGGAGGGGGTGGAGGAAGAACTAGACGTGGATACAGAGAAGGAGCGGTTAGCAAGGTATGAGGTGAACCAGGCATGGACAGAGCCAGAGAGGCCGAGAGAGAGTAGAGTTTGCAGCAGGAGGGGGTGGTCCACGGTGTCGAAGGCTGCAGAGAGGTCGAGGAGGATGTGTATGGAGTAGTGACCCTTGGATTTGGCTGATAGGAGGTCATTAGTAACTTTAGACAGGGCTGTTTCGGTGGAGTGGAGGGGGCGGTAGCTGGATTGGAGAGGGTCAAGGAGGGAGTTGTCAGAGAGGTGTTTGGTGAGGTGGCTGCAGACAATCCGCTCAAGTAATTTGGAGGCGTATGGGAGGAGAGATATGGCGGTAGTTAGCAAGAGAGGTGGGGTCAAGATTGGGTTTCTTGAGGATAGGGGAGATAAGAGCGTGTTTGAATGAGGATGGGACAACGCCAGAGGAGAGTGATAGGTTGAAGAGGTAAGCGAGGTAGGAGCAGGCAGTGGGAGAGAGAGCGAAGAAGGTGGGAGGGGATGGGATCGAGAGGACAGGTAGAGGGTGGAGAGGAAAGAATAAGGGATCGAACTTCTTCACCTGAAGTGGGGATGAAGGAGGACCACAGCTGGGTAATGGCAGGAGGTGGAGTGGAGAGGGGGGCGGGAGAGCAGTGGGAGGAGGAGATGTTCTGTCTGATGGCTTCAATTTTGGAAGAGGAAAAGGAGGCAAAGTCAGAAGCAGAGAGGGAAGGTGGGACAGTGGGAGGGGGGGGAAGAGGAGTGAGTTGAATGTGGCAAAGAGGCGGCGGGGATTAGAGGGCTGAGAAGAAATAAGGGACTTAAAGAAGGATTGAATTTGAAGTGAAGGAAGTCAGCCAGGGAGCGAGATTTCCTCCAGAGGCGTTCAGCTGTGCGATAGAGCACTTTTGGAGGGAGCGGGTGAGTTTGGAGTGCCAGGGTTGGGGAATAAGGCGATGCCGGCGGATAGAAGAGGCTGGGGCAACGGTGTCCAGGGCAGTAGCGAGAGATAGGTTGTAGAGAGAGGATACCTGATCAGGGCAGGCCAGAGAGGGAAGGGGTGATAGGAGAGTATCAAGAGAGGAGAAGGAGATGGGGTTGATGGCGTCAAGGTTGCGCCTGGTGAGGGTGGCTTTAGGCGGGGTCAGAGCAGGGGCAGAGGACAGAGTGAAGGAGAGGAGATGGTGGTCAGAGAGTGGGAAGGGAGAGTTGGATAAGTCAGAGAGATCACAGAGGTGAGAGAAGACAAGGTCGAGGGAGTGACCAAGACAGTGGGTAGGGGACGAGGTCCACTGAGTGAGGCCAAGGGAGGAGGAAAGAGTGAGAAGTTTGATGGTGGCTGGGTCAGAACAGTTGTCAATAGGGATGTTAAAGTCACCCAGTATAATGGAGGGCAGGTCAGAGGAAAGATAGTGGGGGAGCCAGGCGGCGAAGTTGTCAAGAAAAAGAGAGGTAGGGCCAGGGGGACGATAGATGACGGAGATGTGGAGGTGGATGGGGGAGAAGAGCCAAATGGAGTGGACTTCAAAGGAGGAGAAGGAGAGGGAAGGTAAAGTGGGTATGACCCGAAAAGTGCAGTTAGGGGATAGGAGGAGGCCCACTCCCCCACCTGGCCGCTCGTTTGGTCTGGTGGAGTGGGTGAAAGAGAGGCCGCCATAGGAGAGAGCAGCAGGGGAGGCAGTATCAGAAGAAGTGAGCCAGGTTTTGGTTAAGGCAAGAAGATTAAGAGAGTGAGAGATGAAGTGGTCGTGAATGGAGGACAGTTTGTTACGGACAGACCTGGAGTTCCAGAGGGCGCACGAAAAAGGGAGGGATGGAGAAGGGGAGATATGGATGAGATTGTCAGGGTTGAAGGAACGAAGGGGGGGCGGGTGAGAGATGGGACTGAGAGATTTGGGCCCTTGGTGGGGGCAGGGGGAGAGGAAAGGTATAGGAAAGGAGGGAGGCGGCATGATGAGAGGTAGGGGATTAAGAGAATGGCCAGAGGAAGCGGGGGAGTTGAGAGGGAGGAGCACAGCTGGGAGGGCAGCGGTAGGGAGCCAAAGTGGAACAGAGCAAATTAGAAGCAGGGACAAAGCAGTGTAACCAATGTAGACAATGTAAATGGATAGCAGTGGCAGAGCAATAAAACAATGTAAAGTGGAGGAGAATGAAATCACGATCTAAGCAATTTAGACAATATACAGTGGGGAACAATAAAATAAAAGAGGTGGAATAAATAAAATAAATAGATTAAATTAAATAAATGGATAGTTGGTATGGTGAAATGAAACACAAGAACTATAGTGTACAGTTAGTGAGGGCTGCAGGTACCGGGAGAGTTCAGGAGAGATCCAGGTATTCACAGGAGCAGTTCGTGGGGACCAGCGTTCAGGAGCAGGAGGGTCCAGGCAAAACGGGCCAGGGGTCAGATGGACGAACAGCCGGAGCAGTGGGGACGCCACAGGAGTTGGAGTAGCTGAAGTCCATGGCAGAGCAGCAGGAGGTCGTGGGAGACAGCTTTGGAGGGGAAACGCAGGACTTGAGGAGAAACAGCAGCGTCGGGAAGAGGCGAAGTTACAGTCCAGGGCATGGATGGAGGATGGCTCCAGTGGAGGGCGAAGCACGAAGAGTAACGGAGGGGCAGCAGAAGCGAGGAGGATGGGAGAATCAACGGAGGCAGTCGGGAGAGGCCACAGTGTGGGTCTGTCCGGAGCAGAGTGCTGTCATCAGGAGGAGCAGTGAGAAGAACTGGCATTTAATAACTGCTACCTGTTTGGGTAACTGAATAGCATTCAATAGTTTTGGGAAATCCACTTACTGTTCGAGTGCCATATGCTGTAACAATGTTTTTAAATTGTCATATGACTAGACATGTTACAAATGCCAGACTAACAAAATAGGAATTGATTCTTCTAATGGCTCCAAATATTACACTTGTCAGATGTAACATTTTAAATATTCTGCTACAATTGTTTATTACTTCTGTTATTGAATCTGATAAGATTCAAATGGAGGGGAAGGTATATTTGAATACAGATGATAATAATTTGGCATTAAGTGAATCAGATGAGGAGAATGCAAACAAAAGTGAACGTCAGAATTTTAAACATTTTGCTCATGAACCACATGATTGTGTTGTATACATGCAGCAAACTACTGCATCACGATCAGATTTAAAAGAAATACCATTGCAAAATCCTGATTTGATGTTATATGTAGATGGTATTTGTCATAGGTGAAATGATACAGGAGCATTGAAGTCAGGATTTGCAATAGTGGATGATAATGTGACTGTATATTCTGAAAGCTTATCGGTTCCACATTTTGCTCGGATGCTGAATTAAAAGCATTAAAGCTTGTCAATCGGCAGAAGATAAAATAGTAAATATGGGTTTGGTGTTGTTCATGATTATGCTGAAATATGGCGACAAAGAAATTTCATCACAGCAAATGGTACACCAGTCGCTCATCATGAAATTGTGAATGAATTATTGAATGCTATTCAGTTACCCAAACAGGTAGCAGTTATTAAATGCCAAGCGCATATGACAGGACATGATGAAGTAACAAAAGGAAATCAGAGCTAACTTAACTGCTAAGTGAGCAGCAGAAAAAGATATTGCACAGATTGTTGAAAATACTGAAATTCTAAAATGTTTTAATACCTGATCAAACTGAACTAATTGAGATACAAAAAGGTTGTGTTTCACAGGAAAAGGCCCGATGGGAAATGGCAGGATGTCAAATTGGTAAAGATGGACTGTGGCGTGGAAAGGGAGGTACGCCTGTAGTTCTCAGAGCACTCTTACCAGCATTGGCACAAATGAGTCATGGATTAACCCATGCAGGTAAGACTGCTATGAAGAATATAGTCCATATGTATTGGTATGCACCTGGATTTTCAGCCATAGCTGCCAGGTACTGTGCTTGATGTATTATCTACCTACAGAGTAATGCAGGGAAGGCAGTAAATATAATACCTAATCACCTGCCACCAACTGACGGCCCATTTCAAATAATTCAAATTGATTTTATCCAACTTCCTAAGTGTAGGATGTTAGAATATGTATTAATATGTGTTGATCAATTTTGTGGTTGGGTTGAAGGTTATGCAGTTGCAAAAGCCACCGCTAATGTTACAGCAAAAAAAATTGTACAAGAATTTGTATGTAGATATGGCATACCCCAGGTACTTTCTTCTGATCGAGGTCATCATTTTATTGGATCTGTTTTTAAGCAAATGTGTGAATTATTAGGTATAAAACAGCTTCATGTATCGTACCATCCACAAAGAAGTGGGAAAGTTGAAAGATACAATGGAATTATTAAAAATAAACTGTCTAAAGTATTCAAGGAAACGAGGATGCTATGGCCTGACGCATTGCCAATAGTTTTACATGCTATCAGATTAACCCATCGAGGTCCTCTCAATTTATCACCCTATGAGATTATGTTTGGAAAAATTCCTAATTTAACTCTGAATTGCAATACCAGTCAAAGCCAAGTTAATGATGTGACTTAACTACATTCTATCGTTTACTAAACAGTTGAGACAGATTCAAGCTGCTGTGATAGGCACACAACCGATTCCGATTGACGGAGCCTGTCATAATTTGAATTCGAGAAATTGGATGATAAGAAGTTTCTTAAGATCCTGATCGTTGACTGATCGGTGGGAAATCCATATCTTGTACTATTAACGACGCCAACTGCAATAAAGGTCAAAGAAAAAGCACTTGGATACACGCTTCCCATTGTAAGAAAGCAGTCGATCCTGAAGAAGTGAGAAGATAATTATCACCTTTATTCTACAAGTAAGGGATATTTCTGAAACCATAATAATGTCTCAGCCCTTACAAAGGCAAGATGCTCTCCACTTGACGAAGTCAGGGGATGAAAATCTTGTGAAGAGGAAAGACAAGAGACGGAAAGAAACTGGTATTCAGAGTTAATTGGTCCACAGCCAAATTTGAAATTATGGACATTGCTATTTGTTTTAACATTAATCATGTTTGCAATTGGTATTTTTCTTGATCTGTATGTTTACAGCCTTGTAAATGGACCACAGAACAATAATGTAACGGTTTTGGAAAGGAGAGGTAAACGAGATGCATCACAGAACCATTGTGGAGATTTATCTTCAACACAAGCATGTTTTTGTAAATATTGTGAGCATCATATGGAAAACTTATGCGTACAATGGTGCTTAGATGATCCAAATTTTTTTAGTGATCGACATCCAATAAATGTATTTCATTAGTTAATAGAAAAAAAAATTAATACTAGTGAGTGTTGGGCTTGTATACAAGTACCTCATAGACATTATAATGTTGGTCTTATACCATTTTCTATAAATGAAAGTAAAATTAGGTGAAAAGAAATGTGGTAATAAAACGAAAGAAGAGTATAGTACTACAATGCCACCACATATAAAATTGATAGAGTGTTATAATGTGATACATGAAAATATAACATGTTATAATAAAACTACAAAACCTACGGTTCAACAGAAAGGAGTGAATTATAAAGTATCGAAAATATATTTAGGAACAATAAAGGAACGTTTGAGGATTGTATAGTTTAATTCTTTAACAATAATTGAAAAATTGATTAATATAACATTGAGTGGGAATAGAATAAGGTGGACGATACATTCTGCTAATCGGACCACTTGTGAATTGGGCTATGAGGCAGCTCATAGTTTAATATCTGATATACCATATACACTTCCTGAAAATTTGTGTTTCATATGTGGAAGGCGAGCATATAAATGGCTACATCCAAATTCTGAAGGTATATGTTATATTGGAACATCAATATCTGGTTGACATGATTACTCAGAACTTAAAACACAGAACGAGGAGGTCTGTAAAAACTGTAAGTACTAAATATATAAACATCTTTTTAAAACAGAACATTCAGTCAAAGTAAGGGTAGGTTTTGAAAATGTTTTCACTCATGGACATGTGGGATATTTAAATAATATTAAAGCAATTGAATAATTAGCCGAGTTGTTGGATAACATTACAGAAATTTATGATGACACTTTTAGATATGTTTCCAAAGAGTTTCAAGCATATAAAACTAAATTAATCCCACATAGATTAATATTAGATTATTTAACTGCACAAAGTAGTGGATATTGTCACACTTTAGAAATGGTTTATAATGTGTATTAGTGTACGTACATTTCTAATACTACGTCAAACCGAGAAGAAATGGATAAATATATGTTACATATTTCAAAATTAAAAAATGAAGTCAGAATAAGTCACAACAACATTGATACAGAAGATGATAACTGGTGAGAGAATTCGATAGTGGATTCCTTCTACTTTATTTACAGGTATATTCTCAGGAATATTAGGGTAGTGGAAAGGACTATTTTGGACATTAGGAAATTATGCTATTATTTTTAATATTATTTGCATTAATTTATCTTCTTTTAAAATGTGTTCCAAGAATATTAGGAAGGTTGTGCAAGGTTGGGACAAATGCTTTACAAATAAATGTAGTCTCGGATTCACAAAGGAATGTCTCTATTGCATTGAAGAATGTCAAGGAGAATAGAATATTTGTACCACAACTTAAATATTTATTTTTGATAGTTTTATAAAAGATATTGATCTCTCTTTTTATATTTTTTTTGTAGTTATTATGTTTTTTAAGTTAAAGGTTATAGTGTGTGAATAGTTTTCACAAAGAGGGGAATGTAATGGAATAAATTATGGTACAAATATATGTTGGATAAAACAATGTTGATGTATAAAATCTGTATGGTCAAATGATTTTCTGTATTCTGTTCAATGGGTTAAAATCTTTTTAGTATGTTATACCCCACAATAGGGCATCTATTCATAGGATGTTAAAATGGTCAGCAGCTGTCAAGCTATATAGAGAGAAGAGTGTAAGAGGTCACATATGCCCTTTGACCTGCTTAGGCATAGAAATCTATGTACTATGATGAGGTTGCAGAGAATATATATATAACCAACTTTGTCCTTATGAGGTATATTCTTTAGTATGTGAAGTGATTAGTGACGTATGTAAGAGGGGTGGTGTTACTTCTATATAACATTCTCTATGTAAGACACAGATGGCCTGTTTCATGATTAATACAAGCCATTGCATATGCAATTTGTGAGAATAAAGATAACCTTTGCTTTTTCAAATACTTATATTTTTTTTTTAATCATTTATGCGTTAACAATTGTGTTACATTGAAATGTGTTTTGTTTGCAAGTGTCATTGTTTGGGTTTGTATCTTTGCTAGAGAAAGTCTATTTGCTGATAACAGGAAATGTTAAGCAAGTCTTTATGTGAAGTGACAAAAATCCGTTTAGCCTGTATACCCAGCAGGGGGCCACTGCCTGGCTCTGTGGCATTACTGGATGTCAGATAATACAAGCATCAAGTTTTAGCACATAATAGAAGTGTAAATATTGTTAGCTTTGCATTGCATGTAAATCCATAATTGGGTAAACAAATTGCATCCAGTGAGGCCGTTTTCAAATCGGTATAAAAAGCCCTGTCTTGTATTGAAAAGTGTTCTTATTGCTTCATCTGACCTGCTCCTGGTACCTTCAACCAGTGTGAGCAAATAAACAACACTTACTTCAAAAGACCTGCTTGGAAACTTCTCTATTACTGTGACCTACAGATTAGACCCAAAATAGAATTTGTTCCCGGCTGTTTCTGAGGTTTGGACCCAGCTTTTCGGTACCACCGCTCTGCCTGCTACCCTGCAGCTCTGGCCAGTGTGAAAGGCCAGGTGGGATCCATCCACAGCAACCCTGATCCATAGTAAGAGGTCAGGGGTACCAGCCCAGGTACACCAGCAACGGGGTACGCTAGAAGCGTCAGTTACCCCGAAGAAACTCGGTACTGGATGCCGGTAGAGAAGTCCAGTGGTGGCAGCATTTGTAAGCCCCTCCTACTGTGGCAACAGGGCGCATTTGGGATAACGAAAGGGAACGGTGGCAAAGTAAGCCCAGCCAGTTCCCAACAGCAGCAGACAGGGTGGCATAGGCGGTCCATCTGGTCACAAGTTGTTTTTTGAAAAGTCTACACTGATGACAACCTCACCCTCTTTAACATTCTCTTTAAGATAGTTGTAGTACGCAATTGCGGCTGAGCTATAAAATAGTGTGTTTTCAATGTTCAATGCTATTCACAGAAAGTGTTGACAAACTTCAGGACTTTTTATAAAGGTTTCCATTAAGAAATCTCCACTACAAACGGATGCAAAGACCAGACTTTGTCTGGACACAGCCTCTCAAATTTGATTCCATACCAGAGACAAACAAAGCTAAGAATAAACGAATGCTGTACATATTCATATAGAGATAAGAGAACATTAAAATGTGAAAAATTAAAATGTATGAATTATGATTGCAGTTTGATAAGAGGTTGTGCAGTGCATAGTTATGTCGAGAACAATGATGTTTGGACTTGGCATGATCATTTGTTCTTAGAGCAGTGGAGTTTGCACTGTATGTAATAGTTTCTAAATGGAGCAGTGGTGCAGTAATTTATACTGGAAGCAGAGCTGTAATACTGTGCTTGATGGAATTTTAGCACTGTGTGATAGGAATAGTAGAGGAGAAGTTCTAGTTCTGTACATCTTTATAGGAATAGTATGAAAGGAGTTGTAGTATGGTTTATGATAATAGGAGTTGTAAGACTACTGTGCAGAGTAAGTTGTGTTGGGAATTGTAATGGAATCTGGAACACACACACATGTGCAGGCACATACATGAAGATGGTATTTCTACACATTTATGAATAAATCAGTGACATAAGTTAATGTACAGGTTTGTTGTAAGATTAGGCTATTGAAGATATGTTATAAAATTGCATAAGTAAAGATACTATTTCATAGATATATATCTGCATTGTGATTTTGGGTTTTATACCGCCTTAATACAGTAACTATTGTACAAAAAACTCTGAGTTGTATTTTATTTAAAATAATGTAAAAGACTGATGTAGGTGTGATTTAGGCAGAAAAGTATGAAAAGCATGATGGCAAATAAGACCACCCCGGAACAATATATGGCGATAGCATGTGTATGGTAACATTTGTAACACGTGCCATTATCCTTTTACATTTTCAAAAAAACTGAGGCCCACTGTTTGTATAGAACACTATCATCTCATAAACCAATTTGTTCACCTGATGAGCACCTGGACTGTTGATGCATTCATCTAAATGGCACTTTGGACTTGTAGGCATACACATTATTTGCAGGCATACTTTAGAATCACTCAGAGTTGATCGTTCATCCAAACCATCTCTTAACTTTGCTCCACTAATTCTGAGTTGTACACACAAAAACAGACAGTACATTAAGTATATTCTAGACACATATGAAAATGTATCAAAATATCTCAAACCTGGCTTAACGAAAGTTTTTGTATACTCACAAATACCATCTTTGCGGATTTTTTTACATTTTTAAACACTTACAAATCAAAATCTACATGAGATTTTAAAAAAAAAAAAAAAAAAAAAAAAAAAGAAGAAGAATGTAGATTGGAGACCTTTTCGTATAGTAATAAAAGTGTGCAGAGAATAAAAGAAAACGGTAAAGTAATTTGCATTGGATTACTTTATATGAAATGCCCCAATACTGAATCAAATTCAAAGGCCTGGGGAATGTTTATATTTGGAAAAGATTGGCATCCTATAAAGTACCTGTGTTGTAACATTTCAGAGAGGCCTGGAACCCATTATAAGAACAACAGATAAGATCAGAAGGTCAAATAAGGTTCATGGCAGTCACATGCTATGCCCATAGAGGACAATGGGACCAACAGAGTTCTTCATGTTGTTCCTATATGAAACATAGTACATCAAAGCAATGGTCTAAATGACATTTGAGAAAATCTATCCATCTATCTGTACTATGTAGACCTAGGTCCAGGTCATGGATAACTACGAGTCTCAGAAGATATAATTAGAGATGACTTACTCAGGGATCCAGATATTATTTACATGACTTGTATGCACTGCAGCAAGAAGCTGGGGGCAGGGACACAAATGATCTTCATATTTCCTGTATGTAAAGAGTGTTGAACCCAGCAAATTAAATCACACATTTCACAGCTTTACCAAGCTATATTTTCTTTAAAAAAAAAAAACCATGTCAGAAATTTACAGTGGTAGGGGCACAAAGATAAACAGTGTCTGAAAAAAATATATAGCACTGTCATGTCTATACTACATAATAAGGGTTCTTACAATTCAATTTCCATCAAGAACCATAAAAATCTTCTAAAGCTGAATTAGAGGATATTAAATACAGACAAAAAGCTATTCATTTGGGGAACGATAACAAGAAAATCTAGAAGTTAAACCTTAAAATGGAGACCACTAACTAGTGACAATTCTAAATTTTCATTCTACAGAGCTAAAACAACCAAAACAAAATAATCAGTCCTAAATACACTAACAAAATAGGAAGTGGCAAAAATGCCACGCTGTTTCTCGACATTACTCATTTTTAAAGCTGGATTTGTAAAGTTTTTTTACCAGTTGCCACAACACATGATTCATGACTTAAACTCTCATTACTTCAGACCTAAATTTCTGCAGCTTTACAACATAACAGAGCAGCTATAGGAAACTATTAAATTGTTGCGAAACAGGGATTCCATATGAAGAGGTTATATGTTGAAACAAATTTAAAATTTACTACATTCAGGGAAAAACACTAATTGAAATAAAAACAAACACAGCAATAAGCAGTGACAACAAAAACTAAATGTATAAGTCATGTCTATATAACACATCTCTCCTAAACATAAATAAAAAATAAGCAAAAGAAAACAAGTATTTATTTCAGTCTGAAAGGTTAGAATGTCCAACTTGAAAGAACTTCACATATGGTGGTGAGATGTCATCACACAAATAATTTGTACAAAACCAACTCAATGGAAAGAACAATAGTTTAGTGGCACCATTTCACTAAACACATTTGACGTTTTGGCAATTGGCAAATGTCACTGTCACACACAAGCATGTTAAACTGTCTATAACGGCTCCTTTAAGCAATGTTGAGAGCGAATTATTTTACCAATTTTATAGGCTATTAAATACATAGCAATAAAACCTATAAATAATAAAATGCTTTACAGCAAAGATAATAGGCCAGGAACTTCAGGGATTGACAAAACATTAAGTGATAACAAGGAAACAGTGGAAGCCCATTATCAAGAATAAAAAATATTTACAATAATTAACAAATCAGAATTGTAGCAGTTGCTAGTCTGACTAAAGTTTATTAAATGTGTAAAAAGTTAAATATTCCGATCTTGTTTATACCGATTAATAAATGCCAGCAAACGCTAGTGGTACAGAAAGAGTAAATATCAATCCATAATGTTATACCAGGTTTACCTTAAGGAAAGCTTTGCAAAAAAATGTATTCTACAGAACACTAGAGAGGAGACAACTGAACATAGAACCATAGCAAAAACGAAGGGAACTTTAGGTATACCGGATTCCGAGCTGCTATTTCAATTTGCTTTAAAACACAACACTACATACTACTGTGTCTGTCTGTTGCAAACTCCAAGGCAGCCTAAGGAGACCCTGCAACACCACCAGTGATTTAATTGAATAGCAACTTGAATAATAGCAACCTGATATAATTGACTAAAACCTGAATAGCAAAACCGACGGAAACGCAAACATCGCGTTTCAAGGACATTACTATTCGCCGTGTTTGCCTCGTAATACTGTACGGCATTTATAAAGATAACGACACATCATAGAGCAGTTTACATCTCCTCCATAAGCCTCACTTACACAACCAGTGCCCCGCTCACCTGTCACTGTCCCCGCAGTTTCGCCATACTCTGTTTCTTTCCCCTGTCACTCAGAACACACTCGCCGTGCTCTTGCGATGGCCATACGCACACGGTTTTCCCTGAATAACTAAAGCGTTCGTGTGATTCTCCACTGACTCCTTCCCGTTCCCCTGTACGGAGCGCCCCACAGGACACACTACCTCCTCCCGCCGTAGCAACGCAACACAGGATCATATCCTCTAACGGTCACAGCGTCCTCCAGGGGGCGTTTCCTGAACGCTGGCTTAATCGTCACTGCTGGTTCTGCCTCACCCTTAGCTGAGAGGGGTGGGCACAAAGACATCGAGAAGAAAGCTAGGGTACCAAGATCAGATTGATATTGATAATTGTTACTGAGCTACTCCTTTACTGAGGCGTAGCAAGAATCGGTTGTCTAGGATAAAACGTATATCTATTAGGCTGCATTGCTGTGATGCGCAAGATAAAGGCACGTATGTTTAGCAGACTGAGCTAGTTACAAATGAATGTGTAATCCCTTCCGCTTTAATCATTTGGCTCCTTGAAAATTAATATTTTTAGGTTTGCAGGAAAATGGGCCATAAAATTGTGAAACATTTATCCAGAATAATGTGATAGTTGAAATAATGTAAATAAGTAAATAGCGGTGACTGTGTATATAGCTAGTAGAAGCACAGCACATTTCCTTAACTAATTACGTGCTGCACCTCACTACAGAATGAATTTGCACAATGTGATTTTATAACAACTAATTTAACAGTATTATGAGTAATTCAAAGGTTTTGAGTGGCGTGGAGGATTATATACACTTGATATAAAAAGTCTACACAACCTCATTAAAATTGCAGGTGATTCTGTTGCAGTCTGAATACATGTCAGACCTTTTTTCACCTTAATGTGATCTAGCAACCAACAATATTCAAGTGAACAACAAATAGACCATTTTTAAGAGAGGGAAGTAGAAATAAAAACTTATAATATCGTGCTTGGATAAGTATGTATATACCTCTATCATGAGGCTGTAGCTGGGTTCAAAGTTAACCAGTCACATTCAAAATCATGTTCAAAGGTAATTAACACACACCCGAATGCAATGAGAGTGTTTGTGACTTCCATCTCCTGGATTGAGTAGATGTTACCTGTGCAAAAGTTTTAGGCAGGTGTGGAAACAATGCTTCAAAGTGAGGGGATGATTCAATTTCCTGAGTTGTTCTTTAGAACAACACGGGGCGCGCATCATTACCGTTTCTAGAAACAGAAGCATGGATTTTGACGGCAGATAAGAACCGCTTTGCTGTTCATTTTTTTTTTATTAACCTATGGTGCCTTAAACCCTATTTGATCATTTATTCTTTATAAGGATATTCTTATATCTATCCCAAGAATGTTTCAACTGCCCTTCTGTATTAGCCGCTACCACCTCTGATGGGAGGCTATTCTACTTATTAACTACCCTTTCGGTGAAGTAGTTTTTCATCAAATTTCCTCTGAACCTGCTTCCCTTCAGTTTCACTGCATGTGCTCGTTTTCTAGTACTTCTCTTCCTTTAAAGAATGTTTCCCTCCTGTGCATTGTTCAAACCCTTGATATATTTGAAAATTTCTATCATGTCCCCACTTTCCCTTCTCTGCTCCAAACTATACATATTAAAATCTTTGATTCTTTCCGGGATAAGTTTGGTGCTGTAGGCCATGCACCATTTTAGTTTCCCTTCTTTGTACTACGGTAATAAATGTGCATTATTACTGTTAGTATTGTATATGATGTGCTCCTAGCTCCTTGAGTCTGTCGAAGTCGTATAATTGTATGAACAAAAGTATATTGGTTAATATTGTTTTATTGGCCGATTGCACTCAGTATGCCAAGCTACACGTGCACACTCGCATTACAACATTTAGTTATTTATATAATTCATATTCATATTGGTTCCGTTATACAGTAATTTATGAGCAGATAGTATTTAGTTTATTATTAGTTTATATATTATGATTATATGTACACTTCAGTGTTATTAAAGGTTCAGGTTAAAGGAAAGGTGTCATGATATCATATTAATCCCTTTTACATAAGCAGCTGTCCGGTGCATTCGGCGAAGAGATCGCACATTGCATACTCTAGTTATTGATGTTAGGGAATAAACCTTTAATATGATGCTGACTGTAAAATGCTAATGGACTGGTTGTAATTGGAGTTTTGGCGGGAAGAACAGAGTTCATCCCCTGGAGAGATGACCCCCACCTTTGGATTCCTTAGATTGAACCAGCCTATGATCTGCAACCATCTGGACCTCTGGCAGAGCAGCGAATGCACAGCGGAAGTAAGTGTGGCGAAAAGCGCGCGCAGAGCGGAAATGAGCGTACCAGAAGTGTGCGTTGCAAAGCGTGGAGAACTAAACGCAAGAACGCCCTCGACAAATTTGGTCGGCGCGGAAAGTACAGCCAATACCAGAAATGTAAACACTGTAACTAGTAACTTGTTGTTAGGAACTCCCAAGTCAGTACAGGGAAACTCGGGAACTACTCAGAAGGCCAGGTGTTCGCTGGAGCCCCTAGTGGTGGGGGCAGACTGGGCTGCGGGCCGACCGAGGGTCGAGTAACGTATACTAACTTAAAGGAGTTCCCAGGAGGGGAGTGATTGGTGGACTGTAGTATAAGAAGAATCCTAGGTCAAAAGGTCACAGGCACAGATGCAATATCCAAGGGCAAGCGAAGGGTCAAACTCACAGGCAGAGAAGCAAAATCCGATTTCCAGGCAAAAGGCCAAGGTAAGAAGAGAAGGGTCACAGGTCCAATAGCAAGCAGGGGTCAAAACACGGGTGATCAAATCTAAGGTAGCAGGAACCAAAATGGATAGCACAAGCAGGCAGCAGAACTGAGGACAGAACGCTATAACCGGCAATGAGGCAGCAGGCCTCATTGCCCTAAATACTGAAGCAGACCAATGAGAGCCTAGCTCTCTAATTGCCCACAAGCTGTTCTAATTAGCCTTCAGGCTTGCCCCGCTGTTGCGCACGCGCCCGGCTGCGGCGCTGGATGAGAGAGCTTCTTACCGTTGCCATAGCAACGTCTGCCGAGCCCCCGGAAGTGACGTCCCGGTCGCCATAGCGACGGCCGGGACAGAGACAGGGGAGTCGCGGCGGCTGGGCACCGCAGCGGCTCGTAACACTTGTATGTTGTTTTAAGTAATGTTAAAAGTAATGTTTCAGGACAAGGAAAAGGAACAATCACACCAGCAGGGGCAGCGGCTGAAATTGGTAAGAATAATGAAAAGATTAACAAAGGGGGAGACATCCATTGTACTGCAACAGCAAGTCCAGCAACTAGTTCAGAACATAGTGATTTGGTAGGCTTACATCCTGTCTGCACAACAGCAGTTCCCAATGGGAAGGCGGACAGAGATGATGAAGTTTCCTTAAAACATGATCCATGGACTAGGTCTGAAATGTTTTCAATTATGTCTGATTTCCCTGATCCTAGAAACGATTTGGCCAAGAGTCAGAAATTTATTAGACATTTAGGTAATGCACATGAGCCTACAAATAAAGATTGGCGAATGGTGCTTAGAGCCTGTCTTCCTCTCGATATTGATATACAAAAGTTCATTAAGGATTGTATGTTAAAGGAGGATAAATCCTTAACCGAGGATGATAATCGGGACAATATTAGACGTATAATCACACAGTTGGCTATATATTTTCCAGTGATAGTGGACTGGAGTAAAATTTTTACTATCAAGCAAAAGGACAGTGAAAATGCAACAGACTATTTTTGCAGGTCTCTGATAGCGATGGCCAAATATACTGGGGTATCAGACATAAAGGATAATGTACACTACAGGGAGGTTGCTGTTTCAGTTCTAATGGATGGCCTCAGGGAAAACTTGAAAAGAAGGGTGCAAACTTCATTGCCACACTGGAGAAGAATCACTGTAAGTGTTCTCAGGGAGTCAGTTATAGTACATGATAAAAAAATATATGTAAAAAGGGAAAAGCACAGATGATAGGCTAATGATGGTAAGTAGCCCAGCACCAGAGGGACTGCAC
Organism: Mixophyes fleayi; assembly: GCF_038048845.1. NCBI lineage: Eukaryota > Metazoa > Chordata > Amphibia > Anura > Limnodynastidae > Mixophyes > Mixophyes fleayi. The sequence goes on from NC_134406.1 coordinate 126,688,243, forward strand.
ACAAGACCACAGTATAATAACACCTGGTTTAAGGAACAGAAACAACATGAGTTGAGGAAGTGTTTTAGATGCCATAAAACAGGACATCAAGCAAGGGGCTGTACAATGACAAGAGCGGAAACAAATAGACTTGGGCCACCTAAGGGGGAATTACATAGACACCCACAGAGGTTTTCCAACAGGCATCTGCACACCTCACAACAGTAAATGTTTTGAGGGAGAACCATAGTCAACTAAAAAAAGATTAGGTTATATCTGTCATCCTACAACCAGGCAAGGTAAAGGTTAAAACTGTGGTAAGTATTAGTGTGCAGGTTTAAAAAAAAAACTGATTTAAAGTAATCTTTGTTGATTTTGCTTGTTTGTTTTATGTTGTCACATGCTTGCTTCCCTAATCGCTGGCCGATGGTAAAGAATGGAAATGTTTGTTTCATTTTCTGTTTTAAGATAACTATCTTGTTTTTCTTCTCACAGATTAGGGTACACAAAAGAAATATAGACTTAGGGCTAGATTTACTAAACTGCGGGTTTGAAAAAGTGGGGATGTTGCCTATAGCAACCAATCAGATTCTAGCAATCATTTTGTAGAAGGTACTAAATAAATGAAAGCTAGAATCTGATTGGTTGCTATAGGCAACATCTCCACTTTTTCAAACCCGCAGCTTAGTAAATCTAGCCCTTAGTGTTTAAAGGGGTGGGATAGAGAAATAGAAAAATTACTCTTGGAAGACTAATTAACAATGGATCATTGGAACAGTCTTTGTTTTAGGCTGCAGTGACTCATGATAATTTGTTTGGCTGAGAATCATTATCCAAAAATGAAGTATGTACATACTGTGCTCCAAAAATATCGTTTTATGTATCTCAGATGAGTCAAGAGTTCATTTTTACATTTCTCTGTCATAAGTCAGGAAGTCTGTTGAAAAGGTATGTAGTTAATGTGATACCGAGTTCTTAATGAACAAATGACGGACAACACTGGATTGCACGGTTGATGTAAGACCCCCTAGTTAAGTATGGGGAGGGGCCATAGTTTAGCAAATAGCTAAGGGGATTAGTGAAATGAATACAGCCATTTTCCCATAGAGTCCAATCCAGCTGTCATTTTTGCTGTAAAATCTCCTTTTCTGCAAGTATGTTTGTTTTCAAACCCTTGTATTCAAAGCTTTGTATTCCTATTATTCATTGCTTTCTTATTTTTCATTCTTTACATCTATGCTAGTATCTCTCTCTCTCTCTCTCTCTCTCTCTCTCTCTCTCTCTCTCTCTCTCTCTCTCTCTCTCTCGTATAGATACGAAAAGACATATTTTTTTTACATAAGACAAACTCAGGGATATACACACTAGATTGACATGAGTTACAGAAACAGTCAGGGGTTTGGTGTTATGTGTATAGAAGCTGCTAATATTAAGCAGAAAGTTTTTTTTGTGTGGAAATACGATTCATGTTTTTATAGATGCATATCTGTTTTGGTGTTTTTTGTGTTTTGTGCCTCCTGTACATAAATGTGCCTTTATATGTATGCACAAAGGGTGGGGACAGGAGATTGCTGGAGGTTAGGCATACAGATATGCAGATATGTAGAACATTGGAGTAGGATTTGTGCCACAAGATATGACATAATGTGAAACCCTAAAAAATGTAGAATTTTCGTGTTTTAGATTTTTTCATTGTTAGACAGACATGTACTGGGTACTGTTATATTTGAAGAAAGTGTTATAGAAATAGACCCCTTTGTCTTTCTCACTTAGTCAAGTAGCTGAATGTGAGGTACTGAGAATGGCATGTGAGTTGGCAGAGGGAAAATTGATTGATATACATTGGCCTTCAGCATTTTTCTAGTCTAGGGGGCGATGTTGAGTTGACTGAAAAAATCTTTTTTTATAGTAATACCAGCACATGAGTAGAACACTACATAGAGGACTTTACACAGTGACACAGTTACCAACTGAAGTAGCTGCTAGTAAAGTCCACACTTACACACACGACCATACATGGCTGTCACACCAGGGCGAACATAGCTGTCAAATAGACAGCAGAGTTTTATGTGACAGCTAACAAATCTATGTTTTGTTTTTCGTTGTATTGTTTTAGTATTAAAATGTGAACACACACATGCACGCATTGGTTAATATATGAAGATTTGGGTTCCCTGAAGAATTTTTCCAGGTGAAACAAATCCGCGTCATCCAATTACCACCTTGCAGGATCCTCAAGTATACACTGGTGTACCAATAAAATATGTCTAGGTAAAGGTGTATTGAAATGTGTCTAATAATGTATTACTATGTCATACTCCAAGCTGTTGTTATTCAATGTGATAGCCCTAGAGTTATAATAGGTGATAGGGGTATTCATGTTATTGATAATAAATGTATAATGTATGAGTAGTGGTGACAAATTACATACTTTTTGATTAGCCACAAACCAGTGTGAACATAAAGTAACGGTACTAGGTAGAACGAATTGAATAGAATAAGAGTTGAAACTTGATTGAAGTGACTGATAGCTTCGGCCACTAGTCCTTCCCCGCTACCAAAAGATCACTCCTGGGCAGCCTCTTAACCTGTCGGTTTTTTAGATGTTCTTGACCCCCCTTGAGATGAGATTGTAACTGAGAGACTAGCTTAGACCTTGAGAGGAGGTAAATGGTGAGACAGCAACCGAGAACGTCCAAAACACTGTTTCCTGAAAAGTCACACTAACTGTCAGGATGTTGGATCGGGAGAGTAAGTTGTGGAACAGTAATTTCTTAGGCTCAGGTTATTTGACAGACAGGTACCAGGTGTAGGCTACCAGCATCACGGCTTCAAGGGTAGCAGAGACACACTGGTGCCCATTCCACCCACTGCAGAGGAGCCAACATTCAGAGAAGGGTCCAAGGGCACTCAGGAATCTGTTCTGGAAGGCCTCAAATGCAGTTAATAGCACCTGAGCCAAAAGCTAAGAGAGTTGTCCAGCATGAAGTTGTAGTTTTTCCTGTTTTGTGTTTCTCTCATTTCATTCTTTTCTCTGGACGGTCAATTCTTTTAATTATTGGCAGGTGACAGAGGCTGGTTCAGGTAATGATATTGAGGACGAAGGAGAAGTTTGTAGCATAATCGGTCCAGCCAATTACTCTATTCAATTCAGGGGTAAAGGAAAATTTGGAAACCTTGGAGAAAGTGCGAGGGGCTATTGTCTGAGTAACATTACGTCTGTAAGTACGTTGACCCCATATTTAAAAAAAAGAGGTACATCCAGCGATGCCAGTCCAGTAATATTCGAACTTGAGCAGGCATCCTTGAGAATGATTATCATTCTTGGGAGGGTAAGATTATAGACCAAACAAAGTGCTGGGTGTGCTCTCACGTGCCTCAATGAGTATATCAAGTAGGATTAGTTCTCTTTCCACTAAATATTCTTGAGATACCAGAATTATGGGTGGGAGGTCACTAGGGGAGATGTACAACACCTAGGTCCCTTAGTCTGGAGTCTCCCAATAGTTTGCAAGCCGATCACTAATTCATGTACAAAGAAACCTGAGTATTGAGAGACTGGAAAGAACGAACAGACAATAGCCCGCCCACAAGTGTTGATGAAAAGAACTGATGACATTATTAGAAGTGTGTATATTAACGCAAGCTGAACGAGATTGTATATGTGTCACGGGCACTAGGAGTCTTTACCCAGGGATCACCAGATGATGGACTTACCAGAGCAGTATAGGTGGTAATATGGTACTCTGGTAGCGGGGTGATCACGGAACAGGAGACAGCAGATGGTAGAGAATGCTCGTGGAAAGTCTATGACTAGCAGCACTGGTAATATGTAGTAATAGTACACGAGGAACTGAATGGACAAGGGAAACGTGAGGGTAGTCAGTGGTCTGCGGATAGCAAGTTGTACCACTGCTATAGTGAGGAGGAATGTCCAAAAGTAACGAGGAGGTGATGAGAGTCAGCGGTCTGCGTGTAGCAAGTTGTACCGCTGTCTAGGTGAAGGAATGGAATTCAGGTGGAGGTATCCGGGAAGTCAGTGGTCTGCGTTAGCAAGTTGTACCACTGCTATGTGAAAGGATACTGGAAACAGGTGATTTAGGAAACAGGGAACAGTGGTCTGCCTCTAGCAAGTTGTACCACTGAATATATATATGTGAGGAGGAGCATGGGGAGAGAAATGCAATGCAGAGTATACACGGGCACACTGAACTTGATCCCACGATGATATGCACAATATAGTAATGACTGAACAGCACTGCACAATAATACAAAGTCACAAGAACTATCCAGGCAAAAGGTAACACAGTCAAATGATGGCAATAGTCTCAGCGGATAGTAAACTCCAGAGGAGAACAACTCAGTCCAGCAAGATATGCAATACACCAGCACAGTCAATGAGAAGTATGCATACCGTGGTTCAGGAGAGCAGGCTGTCAGACAGAAGTGCAGAGATACCTGAACGGCGGGAGGCCGGCAGGATGCGAAGTCCCAGGAGGGTAGAAGCGGTAATCAAGTAGGTGCAGCGCACAGGTAGGTAGACCAGCAGGGATGGAAACAAATACTCAGGAAGCAGTAGTATATAGAACAGGACACCTGGAGAACACTGAAGAGTAGAAATAGTCTAGACGAGATGAAAGCAGCGGAGCGTTGATCCAATGCAGACATGCGAGTAGACACAAGCGGAGACACTGTAGAAGCACGGAGAGCAGATCAGCTGGCTGCAGACACGAGGAGTACTGGAGGGTTGCGATGAGCAGGGAACTGCAGATATCCGGAGGCAGTGTCGGACTGGGACATAAAGAGCCCACAGGGGGAATGCGGTGATAGGGGCCCACTACATTGGGGTGTGGCCTACTGCAAGAGGGGGTGTGGCCAGTCATTAAGGGGGTGTGGTCTGCCCACGGAGGACAGTGTATAGCAACTCCAGGCCCTCGCCAACTCCACTGCTCCCTACATCTCTAACCTTATCTCTATTCACACTCCCTCCCGCTCGCTGCGATCGTCCAACGATCGTCGCCTCTCTTTCCCTCTGATTACCTCCTCTCACGCACGTATCCAAGACTTCTCCCGCGCCGCTCCCCTCCATTGGAACAAGCTCCCCCGCTCCATCAGAGCTTCCCCTAATCTGTCCTCTTTCAAACGAACATTAAAAACCCACCTTTTCCTTAAAGCCTTCCAGTCTCATGCCTAAACTCCCACTGGTCGGCTTCCTTTCTTTCTCATCCCTTCTGCCCTTCTCCCCCTTCCTCCCGTCTCTCCGTCTCATCCATGTGTCTGTCTGTCTTCCCCTCCCTTTAGATTGTTCGCTCCTTTGAGCAGGGCTCTCCTACCTCCTGTTTCCATCACTTTTAACTGCGCTCTCCAGCTACTCAGCTCACCTCCTCTCAGTCCATCTGCCCTCTGTCTCCTCTCGCTTCTCTCCACTCCCCTCAGTGACTCTCAACCTGTCATCCGTGCCCACCCTCTTGGGCCATAGTTACCTGCCTATACTCACTTTTCCCCTCCCTCCCTCACTTTCATGCTGTGCCTGAGCCCCCAGAGTTATAGTGCTTACTGTTACTTGTACTGTTTCACCTTGTACTGTGATATTGTTTGCCCTTGTATGGCGCTACGGATACTTTGTGGTGCCCTATAAATAAAAATTAATAATAATAATAATAATAATAGCAACAAGTGTAGTCTATAAAGAAAAAGCGGACCTTGCAAATAAGGTCAATTTCACATGTATCATGTAAAAAAAATAGAGATGAAATGTGTATCAATAAATAAATAACTTTTATTTATACCGATAAACACATGTATGATTAAATACAAAAATATACATTAGAAATAGAAAATTAAACAGCAGCTTTTAAATGAAAGCATATAAATTAACCATCATAATTGTTGTAACATACAGTTAAGGACATTTTTTAATTTAGTTTAACAGCCTCCCCATTAACAGTATAATTTTATGTTTACAAGTAGTGCTTTTATATTGTCAGAAACTAACCCTCCTACCCTCTCCCTGTTACAATGAGAGGCTGAGCGCTGCCACTGAACGAGTTCTGTTTAGTTAAAAACAAGTCTACCAAGGCACCGTTAATATCAAGTAAAGGAGTTTAAGCTGCATCAGAACAAAGGACAAAATGAGTAGTTGCTCACACATACCTGAAAGCATTTACTATATTATTTTATCTGTTATCTCTTACAAAGCTATCTTCTTGCTGTCAATCAAGTAAAATCTTCAAATGCAAACGTAGCTTACATAAATGGGGGCACAACTATGAGGCATAACATGAACCGAGTTCACAACTAAGAGATGTAATACCACTTTCATACTGCCGCCCCTGCAATATCCCGGGTTTTTGAAGCCGGGTTTTTGCAGGGTCTAGGAGCGTTCCAGCTCAGAAACACCATTCTGTCACGGGCACTAGGAGTCTTTACCCAGGGATCACCAGGTGGTAGGCTTACCAGAGCAACGTAGATGATAATAGAGTACTCTGGTAGCAGGGTGATCACGGAACAGGCAATGGTAGATGATGAGATGCTCAGGAAAGTCTATGACTAGCAGCACTGGTAATATGGAGGTATTAATACACGAGGAACTGTATGGACAAGGACATGTGAAGGTAGTCAGTGGTCTGCGATAGCAAGTTGTACCACTGCTATAGTGAGGAGGAATGTCCAACAGCAACGAGGAGGTGATGAGAGTCAGCGGTCTGCGGAGAGCAAGTTGTACCGCTGTCTGAGTGAAGGAATGGAATCCAAGTGGAGGTATCCGGGTAGTCAGTGGTCTGCGATAGCAAGTTGTACCACTGCTATGTGAGAGGATACTGGAACAGGTGATACAGGAAACAGGGATCAGTGGTCTGCCATCAGCAAGTTGTACCACTGAATATATATGTGAGGAGGTGTACGGGGAGAGACTGCAACACAGGATGTACACGGGCACCTTAAACACGATCCACAATAATATGCACAATATATATAAATGACTGAACAGGTCTGCAAATATAGAAAGTCTCTTGAAGTAATCCAGCACAAGATAACACAGTCAATGATGGCAATAGACTCAGCGGATAGCAGACTCCAGAGGAGAACCAACACAGTCCAGCAAGGTATGCAATACGCCAGCACAGTCAATGAGAAGTATGCATACCGTGGTTCAGAAGTAGGCAGTCAGATAGGAGTGCAGCGATACCTGAGCGGCAGGAGGCCGGCAGGATGAGAAGTCCCTGGAGGAAGAGTCTAGTAGGTGCAGCGCACAGGTAAGTAGACCAACAGGGACACGAATCCACAGGAATCAGTAGAACGTGGAACTGGACTCATGGAGGACCCAGGAGAATGGAGATGATCTAGCAGAGGAGTAGTTGATGAGATACGAATCCAATGCTGACAGGAGGGTAGAGACCAGCAGGACACAGGAAGGCGTGGAGTGCGGATCAGCAGCGGGTGGACGATAGCGCTGACAGCAGCAGCAGGGCTCTGCGGACACACGGAGGTAACCAGTAGCAACCAACAGGTACCAATAGCGATGGAACACGGGAGAGCAGAGTAGACCAGGAGCTGTTGATCACGAAGAGAAGCAGATGGTAATAATAGCAGCAGTCTCGAGGAAACACGGGAGCGAGGAGATGAGGCTGAGGTGCACAGGAGCAGCGGATAGGAATCAGCTAACAGTCACGATGGTGAACACAGGCGAGTTGCAAGCTGGAGACTGTAGTGCACGAAGGCAGCGGATAGGAATCAGCTAACAGTCACGATGATGAACACAGACGAGTTACCAGCTGGAGACTGTAGTGCACGGAGGCAGCGGATAGGAATCAGCTCACCGACTTGATGATGAACAGGTGAGTGGATGTGGAGAGAAGGCTGTAGTGCACGGAGGCAGCGGGTAGGAATCAGCAAACAGTCACAATGGAATATGATAGCGTTGAAGTGGTATAGAAGACTGTAGTGCACGGAGGCAGCGGATAGGAATCAGCAAACAGTCACGATGATACAGTTGATGGTAGAAGTGGTATGGCAACAACAGTAGTAGAAGTGGTTTGGAAACCACAGAGGTAGAAGTGGTTTGGAAACCACAGGAATCAGCAGCGCTGAATACACGAGGAAACATAGGAACACCTTCAGAGACTCATGGGGAATGAGACTCCAAGATCAGGCAACGTGGTGTTGACCACAGGTGCTTAATATAGGGAGTGTTGCCTGATCTGCCAATTGAGTTAAAGGGACATACACTGAAGTATAGGAAAGGGCTGCGCATGCGCAGACCCTCAGGATGGAGGACGGCCACGGTTCCTAAATGTCCGGGAAGAGGCACTCACGGTCCGGTGAGTGACACATTCATACTGCACCTCGGACCCGGGAATTTCCCGGGTTGACCCCATTCATACTGCACAAGTCTGTGCCCTGGCAATTTGTGGGAGTCATCACCAGAGCATTTTTCATTGGCTGAAAAAAGGTGATGTCATTGAAAGGTGACTGGTTTGTTGACGCATAAAGATGATGCAAAAGTGGGTGGTGATTGTTTACCACATTACTTTTCATCATGGCCGACAACTCACTTTTGTGTATCCCAGAGTTCATGTTTACTAGTGTGTTTTTGCTGTTTTATGCAGCAAATGAGAGTTTGCTGCAGCTGCTGACACTTTGCACTCTTGCACAGTCCCAGTTCAGGAGGAGGAAGGCGAAGTTTATGGCACAACAGAAGAAAACTCGGTGTCTGTATATGCGCAGGAGGAGAGCTTTTCTCAGGGCCAGCATTGCCTCAATTTTGAGATTCAGTGCTGCCAGTAACCGAACCATGCGTGCCAGAGAGCGTAGCCGCGGAGAAGCTTTCTGGTCTACTGTGGAAGCGTTTGAGGAACAGTAGTGGATGCATGCTTGTATGATGTTTTTGTAATTGAAGCTTATATACTATTGTTTGCTATCAATATTGTATGTATTTACTGCCCCTTTTTATATATGGATGTAACACTTGCAAAATGCATTTTCACCATATAGTACCAAGTGTACTGCGTTATGTGACCAATATTTTTAACATGGTGACGTGAAACTGCATGTTTTTATTTATAGAAATCCACGTTTGTTGATGGTGTGGAGATACCGGTACACATCATTGGGGATGCTGCTTACCCTTTGAGGCGCTGGCTGATGAAGGGGTTCACTCAGCAACATCACCTGTCTCAGGAACAGATCCGTTTTACACATACCCTCAGCTCTGCTCGGATGGTGGTGGAAAATGCTTTTGGGCGCTTGAAAGGACGTTGGCGCTGTCTATTGAATCGCATTGACATTGACACCAAGCTTGTGCCCCACGTGGTTGCTGCTTGCTGTATTTTACATAACATTTGCGAAATTCAAAAAGAGCAATTTATACCTGAGTGGAATGTGCAGGAATCTGAAATGCCAGTGCTGTCAGTGGACTCCAGTACTTTTGAAGGAGAGCGCACCAATACCTCTGCTGAACTTATTAGGACCACCCTCACTGCCAATTTGACCTCACTTGTTTGAATGTACCACACAAATGTAAAAATAAAAAATAAATGTTTATTTCACATATTGTATTTTGTTTTGTACATATTTCCTCATATGTCTCTTCACAAAAAAATATTAAATGACACAATATAAAAGTGCTTACTTGCATGTAGGAAAAAATAAAATATATACATAAGTAGTAAACAGGAGACACAAATGTGCCCAAACAGTAAGTGCAAATTTGCTTTTCACGTTATATGTGAAGCTAACGGTGTGATTCCAGATCACACGTAACATACATGATAACAATTAACTGTGAAACATTTGACCATAAAACATGATTATTACAATTGCCTATATTGTGGCATTTCTGGTTGTGGAGTGGTTTGGAGTGGAAAACCCGGTGGGTATTCTATGTTGGGGTTACCCATAGGTTGAGCATGTTGTGTATTCTGTACCCGGTTTGGAGGGTTATTGTTGCCTAACATGGGTTGCCCCCGCTGGTACATAGGATAATGTCCGTCATAATAATAAGGACTTGAAGGAGGTGCCTGCACCCGTGAGAGGAGTCTGTCCATGAATCCCATAATACACTCACGATTTTAGCGTAACACGCGTTCCTGCATGTTCATGATTTGCATGAGGAAAGAGTCCTGGAGATCCCGCTCATTGTCCATGAAACGCTGCAGTTGTGTATTCTCGTGTTCCCTAATGGTGCTGTCCATCTCCCGCAGTTGATCCATCATGACAGTTGTCATTGTTTTAGTAGCTTGCTCTATTTTGTTGGGCCTTTTGCGTTTTTTAGGAACGTTGTAAACTGTACATAGAAAAAAACATAGTAAAACATACATTAGAATATATAATGTGGCAGAACAAAAAAGCAGTGTTGTAAGCTGATATGTGCTTGAGGCCTCCTCCCTCTTGCCCAGTAGTTTTGCACTGCAACATATGCGTGTTAATGTTTTAATACTTTGTAGTGTATTATATTTGTCTTTTGGGCTTTTTGTTGATATAGTTCTCTTTTTTAAGTTATGTAGATATATTGGTATTTGGTTTGCATTTATGTTGATATACTTCTCTTTTTTTGCCAGTTATGTTCAAACATTTTTATTTTTTTTCAAAGTTATGTAGATATATTTATTGGTATTTGGCTTGCATTTCGGTTGATATAGTTCTCTGTTTTTGGGACTTTTGTTTATACAGTTCATTTTTTTTTTCCAATTATGTAGATATATATGTATGTATATATAATTGGTTATTATGTGAGATTATTAAAAATACTTACTGTTGGAGCGTAAACTGGGACCAGGCGTAGACTTTGACACCGGCACTGGTTCTGGCTGCGTTTCTTGCGAAGTATCTGTAACGACTTGCGCAGCAGGGAATGGCTGTGAATCGTTCAATTCCTCCCAAGAAATGTTGGTGTCATCTGTTGTGGCAGAGCACTCCAGTTCTGGGGTGTCGATCAGGACCATCTTTACTTTGCTCCGCCCCACCAAGGAAGTGGGTGTTGCTATCAGGTGTCGGGGCCTACCGGTGGATAGTCCGGCTCCCTGGCAGGCCAGTCCAAGGCTGCCCGGAGGCAGCGGATAGGAATCAGCTGGAGCAGTCACGATGAAACACGGGAGAGTTGAGGTGAGCAGGATACTGTAGATACACGGAGGCAGCGGATAGGAATCAGCTGGTGCAGTCACGATGAAACACGGGAGAGTTGAAGTGGACTGCAAACTGAAGTAGCACAGAGGCAGCGGATAGGAATCAGCTGGTGCAGTCACGATGAAACACTGGGGAGATGAAGTGGTCTGGAAACCACAAACGAACAACAGGAATCAGCAGGAGCTGAACACACGAGGAAACACAGGAACACCTTCAGAGGCTCATGGGGAATGAGACTCCAAGATCAGGCAACGAGGTATTGACCTCAGGTGCTTTAAATAGGGAGTGTTGCCTGATCAGCCAATTAACTAAAAGGAACATGAACAGAAGGTTTGAAAGGGCTGCACATGCGCAGACCCTCAGGATGGTGGACGGCCACGGTTCCTAAACACACGAGAAGTAGCACTCACAGTCCGGTGAGTGACACTCTCCCCCTACAGTGTGTACTTCCTCCTCCTCACACATTATCAATTCGTCCCCGCTGGACTCCACAACCACAGGTCCCTCTGTACAATCTGGAGGGCAGTGCTGTACTTCATTGAGGAATTGATTATTTATTTTTATAAACATCATTTTTTTCAACGTTGTGAGGAAGCAACCTCCTTCACCACTCACTGACCAGGTTCCCCGCTGCACTTTCCGAGTACACACTGGAGGGAGACAACTCAGGTAAAATAGAGCTAGTTTGTACAGGGGCTTCCAAACTGCCTTTTTTTCCTGCCAGTAACAATATGGACTGTCTGACATGTCTATTTCTATGGTGTCAGCAAAATAATCCTCCACCATTTTTTCAATTGTGACAGCATCCAATGCAGCGACAGTAGACATGTCTGCAATGGTTGGCAGGTCCTTCAGTCCGGACCAGATGTAATCAGCATCCCCGCCAGCGGCTCTTTTAGGAAAACTGAGCTTTTTCCTCGCAGCCATAGATGTGGAAGAAAATGAGGGTGGAGCTGTTGGCATGTCATGGTCCTCTTCAGAGGACAATCTCCTGACCAAAAGGTCTTTGCACCGCTGTAGACTTGTGTCCGCCGGAAACAGAGACACAACATATGCTTTAAACCCAGGATCGAGCACGGTGGCCAGAATGTATTCCTCTGACTTTAAAAGAGTGACCACCCTCGGATCCTGGCAAAGCGTACGAAGGGCTTCATCCACAAGAGCTGCATGCTTTGTTGGATCGCAATGCTTTACCAGCTCCTCCCTCACTTTCTCCAGCTGCTTCTGCAACAGCCTGATCAGGGGAATGACCTGACTCAAGCTGGCAGTGTCGGAACTGACTTCTCGTGTGGCAAGTTCAAACGGCTGGAGAACCTTGCACAACACGGAAATCAGTCTCCACTGCGCTTGACTCAGGCGCATCCCCACTCCTTTGCCTATGTCGTAGGTGGCTGTGTAGGCCTGAATGGCCTTTTGCTGCTCCTCCATCCTCTGCAGCATATAGAGGGTGGAGTTCCAGCGCGGCACAACCTCTTGTTTGAGGTGATGGCAGGGCAGGTTCATGCTTTTTTGATGTGCCTCTAGTCTGTGGTAGGCACTGGCTGAATGCTGAAAGTGTTCAGCAAGTTTGCGCGCCACCGCAAGCATCTCCTGCACACCCCTGTCACTCTTGAGGTAATGCTGCACCACCAAATTATTGGTGTGTGCAAAACATGGGACGTGCTGGAAATTGCCCATATTTAATGCCCGCACAATGTTACTGGCATTGTCTGACACCACAAATCCCCATGAGAGTCTAAGTGGGGTAAGCCACTGGGAGATAATTACCTCAGTTTCTCTAATATGTTGCCAGCGTTGTGCCTCTTATTAAAGCCTGTAATACACAATGTTGCCTTTTGTAGATGCTGCTACTGATGCAGCTGTTGCTGTTGCTGTGGAAGGCGATGCATCTACCCAGTGGGCTGTCACAGTCATATAGTCCTTCGTTTGCCCAGAACCACTTGTCCACATGTCCATGTTTAAGTGGACAGTGGGTACAACCCCATTTTTCAGAGCACTGAGGATACTTGATCTTACTTCTCTGTACATTTTTGGTATCGCCTGCCTAGTGAAGTGGAATCTCGACGGGATTTGGTACCGGGGACACAATACCTCCATCAACCCTCTAAATCCCACTCCACTGATGGCGGACACCGGGCGCACGTCTAACACCAACATTGCAGTTACAGCCACAGTAATACGCTTTGCAATAGGGTGACTACTATCGTATTTTGTGGTCATGGCAAACGACTATTGGACGGTCAATTCTTTTGTGAAAGACTTAGCGGTCTTACGACTTCCCCTCTGGGAAGATGACCGACTAACAGCAGCAACAGCAGCAGTGGCAGTAGTAGGTGTACCGCTGCAGGATTCCTCGGATGAATCCCGTATTGGAGAGGACTCAGTCTGGCTGCTGACTTGGGCTGCAGGACTCAATCTGATGGAGATCGTGGAGAAAGTTGATGAGGAGGGTGTTGCTGGTGTGTATCGAACTGGACCACGGGATTTAGGTGTCCCTGTACCGATGACGGTCCTAGCCCCAGTTCCTGAACTAACCACTGAACTATGAAGGTTATTCAGGTGACGTATAAGGAAGGATGTCCCTAGGTGGACAAGATCCTTACCCCTGCTTATTTGAGCTTTACATAAGCTACATATGGCCATACATTGGTTGTCCGGATTTGGATAAAAAAAACTCCAGACCGAAGAGGTGCATTTTTTGGTCTTCTGACCAGGCATGACGATGGGCTTTTTCATCTCATGGACATCAGCTGTTTCCCCCCCTGGTGCCTCATTTACAATAACCACATCACCATCCTCATCATCAAGTTCCTCCACAGCGCCAGCTACATCATCAATAGCCTCCTCCCGAGCCACCTCTTCCCATACAGTGATGGGAAGGTCAGGCTTGACAACCACCAACACCCTTGGACTCGCCTTGGGGATTTGTGATAATTTCTCTTTAGAAGGCAGAGTTGTTTGCTGTTTTGTTGCTGACAGCATAACTCTCTTCAATTTTTTGTAGGGGGGGGAGGAGGAGGAGGGCTAAGATCCTTGGGTGAAGATGGACCACTAGTCATGAACACGGGCCAGGGCCTAAGCCGTTCCTTGCCACTATTTGTCGTAAATGGCATATTGCCAACTTTACGTTTCTCCTCAGATGATTTTAAGTTTCTCTTTTTGCTTTTTTTTTGAGAACTTGGGCTTTTTGGATTTTACATGCCCTGTACTAGGAGATTGGGCATCCGGCTTGGAAGACGACGTTGATGGCATTTCATCGTCTATGTCATGACTAGTGGCAGCAGCTTCAGCATTAGGAGGAAGTGGGTCTTTATCTTTCCCTACTTTATCCTCCAAATTTTTGGTCTCCATTATATGTAGCACAAGATACTGCAGAATGTGTGAACCTGGTAATATTGCAGACAGTACCAATGGACTTATACTGCAGGATTGGTTTTGCAAATTTTGTTGTAATTAATTTTTTTTTAAATTATTTTTTGTATTATTTTGTATAACTTTTTTTTTATTTTTTAAACACTTGGGAATAATGGGGAAATAACTATGCCCTTAGAAGCACAGGACACAGGACCACTGGACTGAACAGGACACAGCACAGGACCCAGCAGCACCACTGAACTCAAAATTGACAGAGCACAGCACACAGCACCACTGGACTGATACTGCAGAACACAGCACAGCACAGCACAGCACAGAACTAAACAGCACAGCACGAGATCTACCAGGACAGAGGACCACCTAACACACCCTCCCTCTACCCTGATCAATGCCCGAGTGAAGATGGCGGCGACTAGCGGGGAATTTATAGGATCCGAGTATCGCGAGATCCGACAGCGGGATTATAACTCAGAGCCTCGGTTTCAAGTTTTCATTTGGCGCCAATACCCGGATCTGTCTCGGATCCGACTCGGATCGGAAAGGTTCGGGTGGGCTCGGATTCACAAAATCCGAGTGCGCTCATCTCTAGATTTTACGTGGTCTTCCGCTTTGTGGTTGTGTTTCTGTTGTTCCTAAACGCTTCCACTTTCTAATAATATTACTTACAGTTGACCGTGGAGTATCTCACAGGGATAAAATTTCAGAAACTGTCTTATTGCAAAGGTGGCATCCTACCACAGTACCATGCTTGAAGTCACTGAGCTCTTTAAAACGACCCATTTTGTATCACACATGTTTGAGAATGGAGACTGCATGGCTAGGTGCTTGATTTTATGCACCTCTGCCAATGGGTCTGATTGAAACACCTCAATTCAATAATTAACAAATACTTTTGTCAATATAGTGTATATTTATTTATAGTTGTCACACATCGCACAATTTACCTACCAGAGTCAGGGGCGTAAGGCTGATCTCTTCCATCGGGCTTCGCTGCGACGGTGACGGCCGTCCCATTGTGGCAGCTGCTTTGGATTGTGGGAGTGCAAGTACGCACTCCCATTTTTTTATAATCTTCCCCTCTTCTGCATTGGTCAGTTACCTACCACTCACTCTTATACTTTTGATTACTTAAGGCACCTGTTCTAGCAATATGGGCAGGGCTACCTAAATGCATGGGCATGCTGGGCAGTTGCCCCAGGGCCTCACAAGCATAGGGGACCCATAGGCTTGCTAACTTTTTAACATTAAGGAGAGTAAAACACTAAAATTTAAAGTTGACCTAGGACATGCCCTACCTCAACTATAAATCTGTCCCCACATTTTATTTTACATCCCACTTTCAAAGCAACATGGTTTTGCCAGCCTTGTCCAGCAGCTTGAATCGGCAGCCCCTCTCACCAGATTCCACAATCCTTTTACACACACACATACACACACCCATGTCGTTCACCTGTGTGTATGTGTTCTGTGGGAAAGACTAAGTGGGTATTTAACCCTGTCTGCAGGCTGTAACTGCAAACTCTCTGGGATTTTACCTCTCCCTATGCAGGAGAGGTGTGCTTGTCAACAGTGACTGATTTGCAGGCACAGTCCCATTTTTAACATCTGCCAATCTCAGTAGAATTGAGGAGATGTACACCCAAACTCAATATTCTACAAAATATTTCCCCACATAACTAGCAGAATCACAAAACGAACACTCAAATTTCAGGAGATAGTATCATTCCCATGCATAAGATGCCTTCTATAACAACTGGTGTTGCTTGACAAAATTTATACTGTAACTCCCACACCATGCTGTGTGCTGATTTCTGTTACTACGTTTGCATTTCATGGGGTTCCCAGATATATGATGCTGAGTGTGTGGAGATCTTTTTTTAATAGCAGGAAACCACTCAAGATGCCCTCCATCAAGAAAGTGTCACATCCCAGACAGAAGAGTGGACGTGGTCCATCCTCTGATTTCCTGCTCTGACATTTGTCAGAAGACAATATGCATTTCACTTAGTGACTCTACACATTGCCGGAAATGGTAGTGGCTTTTTTCAGTTCCTGGTGTGATTGTCAGTTAGCATAAAAGGTCCCAAATGAGTATACTTTACTGAACTGCTACACAGAGACTTCCTCACAGGGAAAATCCATGATCAGACTTTTATGACCAACATGATCTGCATACAATTATATAAAGTGTAAGTTACACTAAAAATAGTATTGTGAATTTTGAAGTCAAAGAAAAACACCAGGCACACAGCTACTCTCAGCTGGTAGATAACCACAAGAGTGACTATGCAGCACAAAGTAAAAGCCTTTTCCAGAACCAGATAAGGAAGGAGGTTCAGTTAATATAAATGGTGAAGGACAGACATAGTCGCCAGCAGCTGACTGTGCTAAGTTTTCTACAATGACTAGTTCATCTTTCATGTCTCCACCTTCTACTTTCTCGCTTCATCCCAAGCAATTTACACCAATAATAAGAACTGAGATCTGCATAGGAGCGAAGGATAATTAAAGTTTTGCTGTATCTTTAACTGAGTATACTCTGGAGCAGGGGTGGGCAAACCTGTCCTCAAGGGCCATATCCAGTTCATGTTTTTAGGATTTCTTTAATCATGTACAGCTGAGTAAATCTATTTGGCTGGGTCAGTAATTATCCCACCTGTTTCTACAGACAGAAATCCTAAAAACATGAACTGGATATGGCCCTTGAGGACAGGTTTGCCCACCCCTGCTCTGGAGTGTTAACAGTTAACTATTTAGAGATGCCCATCTGGTGTCATAGGGGAGGGGTCAGATGCTATAAGTGGGATGGGCGGAGTTGTACTTAGCCATTGCAGATCTGGATGTTGGAAGGAATAAGTATTATTGTATTCCTGTCTCTCCCTGCTGCATTTTTCATTCTATTTCCCATCCTGGGCTTTCCCTCTTTAGTATATTTGGGTTCTTTTCTCATCCTATACGTTTCCTGTTCTTTGCTGGTTTTTCCTCCCTGTTTAGTTCCACATAACTGTTCTTTCTAGCTCCCTTTTAATTTATCCTCCCCTCCCTTAGATTTTTCACACTAGATGGGACTTTTCCCCCCTTGTTTTAATATTTCAGGCTGCAGTAGGCACAGAGCTAAGTATACTAGTATGTCTGTACGAGGCTGAAGTTAGCTTCTTATTCGGCCAGCTTCTTATTCGTTTCTAATTCGTGCTCTAGCTTCTTATTTAGAAAAGCTTATTTTTAATGGATTAAATCAATTTGGATCACTGATTTCACATCAAATTAACACTACAGGGGGTCCCTTATACAAAATGCATTTGTATTTTGCCTGACCCAACATGGTTATGGGCATGAAATCAGGGGGCAAAGTCACCATAGTTTATTATTTTGAATAAGTAGCTACAGATTTGCAAGTGTTAAATGCCGTTGGGCCAGCAATTTGACAGTGGCAATCAACACAGGGTGGTCAGTTACATATAAAACATCTGTCTTTTGCCTGGCCCAACACTGTTTTGGGCATGCAATCAGGTGGCAAAGTGGGCACAGATAGCATTTTGAATAAGTAGCTGCAGATTTGCAACTGTTAAATGCCGTTGGGCCAGCAATTTGACAGTGGCAATCAACACAGGGTGGTCAGTTACATATAAAGCATCTGTCTTTTGCCTGGCCCAACACTGTTTTGAGGAAGCAATCAGGTGGCAAAGTGGGCACAGATAGCATTTTGAATAAGTAGCTGCAGGTTTGCAAGTGTTAAATGCCATTGGGCCAGCAATTTGACAGTGGCAATCAACACAGGGTGGTCAGTTACATATAAAACATCTGTCTTTTGCCTGGCCCAACGCTGTTTTGGGCATGAAATCAAGTGGCAAAGTGGGCACAGATAGCATTTTGAGCATTTTGAATAAGTAGCTGCAGTTTTTCACGGCTTAAATGCCGTTGGGCCACTAATTTGACAGTGGCAATCAACACAGGGTGGTCAGTTACATATAAAACATCTGTCTTTTGCCTGGCCCAATGCTGTTTTGATCATGCAATCAGGTGGCAAAGTGGGCACAGATAGCATTTTGAGCATTTTCAATAAGTAGCTGCAGTTTTTCAAGTGTTAAATGCCGTTGGACCAGCAATTTGACAGTGGC
The DNA here is from genome assembly GCF_038048845.1 of Mixophyes fleayi. Lineage (NCBI taxonomy): Eukaryota > Metazoa > Chordata > Amphibia > Anura > Limnodynastidae > Mixophyes > Mixophyes fleayi. The sequence continues at coordinate 126,706,836 of NC_134406.1, forward strand.
AATCAACACAGGGTGGTCAGTTACATATAAAACATCTGTCTTTTGCCTGGTCCAACGCTATTTTGGGCATGCAATCAGGTGGCAAAGTGGGCACAGATAGCATTTTGAGCATTTTGAATAAGTAGCTGCAGTTTTTCAAGGGTTAAATGGCGTTGGGAAATTGTGTGTACTGCTGGTGCAGAGATGGTCCTGAGGCGCAAAGTGCAGAGAACTAGGGCAAAGGTTGGGTTTAGGCAGGCTGAACCCTTTGTTCAAAAGGTGGTGGGTGCTGAGATTGGAACAGGTGGTGTAGCAGGGGGTCAGAATTGTGGGGAGATCAATTCTGTAATTCTGTTCAAGTAGGTGAGGAGCCTACTAAGGTTTTTGAGGATACTGACACCATGTTTGAGGTAGTTTGTAGTTCAGGTGAAAATAATAAAGTGGATATGGAGCTGGATAGGAGGGAGATGGGTGGGATGGAACCAGGGGGGGAGGGGGAGGAAATATATCCAGAAGGGGGAACCCGGGGGGGACAATTCCTGGGATTGACCGTGTGGTTCGGTCAGAAGAGTCTTTGGCCAGAAGTGATGGTATACAGGATCCGGGGTTAGGGTCAAAGGCCTTATAAGTGTTAGGTAATATAATGCTGAGAGGTAATGAAGGTAATGCCCATGCCTATAATCTTTAATAATGGCTCCCCAACCCATACAGTTTGCCACCATTAATGTGGCTTTTGTGCGTTCCGATCGAGCTTGTTATTTGCCCTTGATTTTTTCAACATGCTTGAGGTTGATTTTTTGATTTTGCAAGAGACTAGGGTTGGGCGCCTCGCGGATCTCCACAAATGCAAATGGGAGTGCAAGCGAGGTCCCTCCTATTGGTCTCTTGCGGCTGAGCATCTTTAATGCTGTCCTTGGCGTTCGGGAGGCCGTGGAGCGGTGCAGGGCTGAGAAGTGGTGTGAGTACCTTCTGGCGCTGGATCAATCTAAGGTGTTTGATTGTGTCAATCATGAATATCTGTGGGCACTTCTTGAGAGGTATGGTCTGCCAGTGAGTTTGGTTGATTGGCTACGTACCATTTATAGGCAGGCCGAGAGCTTCCCTCTTGTAAATGGTTGGGTGGGTCCTACTTTTGCGGTGTCATCTAGAGTCAGACAAGGTTGTCCCTTGAGCCCTCTCCTCTATGTATTTGTGATTGATCCTTTTATCAGGAGGATTGAGAACGGTGCAGTGAGGGGAGTGCAGCTGGCTGTGGATGTTCCCTTGAAGGTAGTGGCCTACGCTGATGATGTCACAGTAGTCTTGTCAGACATGGCCGAGGCGCGTGGCATTGAAAATCTAATCTGCAAATATTTTGAGGCTTCGGGCTCAGAGATAAACCAAGAAAAGAGTGAAGTTCTCTGGTTAGGGGAGGTAGGATGGCAGTTTGTCCTTCCGGATGCGCTCCCTCAAGCCAGTCAAGAGGTTAAAATCTTAGGCATTCTATTTGGTTCGGGTGATCATGCCCAGCAAAATTGGAAAATTGAAACTGGCAGATGCCGCCTCTAAGGTGGATAACTGGAAGAAGTGGAAGCTGCCCTACAGAGAACGGATTCATTTGATCAAGACTTACTTGATCCCAATTTTTTTGTACGTCAGTTACATATGTCTGTTGCCAGAATCATTAAGGGTCAAGGTCAGTTCCTTGTTCTTTCAGTTGTTATGGGGGAACAAATTGAATCTCATCAAGAGGAATGTGACCTATAAATCGAAGGATGAAGGTGGCCTGGGAATGGTAAACCCAGTGCTGTTTTTTAATACTGCCTTTTTGAAGCTTCATCTCGGGAGTCTCTTTTTGGAGTCTCCCCCTAGGTGGGTAGCTGGCTTTCGTGTTTGGGTGCACCCCTTTCTCAACGCATGGTTGGATGGGAGTCCCGTAAAAAGTCTTTGAGTTAAGCATGGATACATCCCGGCCTATGTGGTTCAGGGTTTAAAGGTGACAAGGAAATGGTAGATTGAGGTGGGTGAGGCGAAAAACTCCTCTAGAAGGGTGTTGGAGAGGAGGATTTTGCGTAATCACTTTGATGTGCCCCTGTTACTAAAGGATTGCCCAGGTGATATGAGCTCGAAGGGTCTGTCTTTGGTGAATTCCAAGCGGATTTCTCCAAAGTTTAGAGATCTCACTTGGCTTGCATTTCACGGAAGGCTCTTTGTTAAGGGGAATCTGAAGCATAGGGGTGTCGATGATCGTGGTTGTCCACGGGAGGAATGTCATGAGGAGGTGGAGACAATGGACCACTTCTTGCTTCGGTGTCCTTTTAATATAGAGGTTTACAAGGGAGTGTCCCACGCCTTAGGCCTTCCGTGTCTTTCGGGGCTTAGTTACCCTGAGTGGGTGTATGGAGTGCTCAAAAGGGGTGGGGATTTTGATTTAAGCACTCGTTTTTTAGTTAGCGTAGTTGTTAGGTTTTACACATGGAGCGCACGGTGTTTGGTGTCCATTAGGGGCAAAATCCTTTCCTGTAGTGAGGTGGTGGATAGTATTCTGCACAAGGTTTGGAAAATAAGGGAAATGGAGAGGGGTCGGATGGATGCTGCGAGCTGGGGTAGACTTTGGCGGGGGCTGAGACCTCCCTAAGCGGTAGCGAACACCTGGCAGTCTCTCCATTCTTGGCTATCTATCCTGTTTCATCACTATTAGATTTTGTGTAAGCCTTTTTTTTTTTTTTGTAAAGTTTACATACATTTAAAGGATGTGAGAGTGGTATTATAGATTGGTGGCGGGGTTGTGGTAATGAAAAGTGTTGTGCTAAGGGTTGGCATGTTTCTCTCGTGGAAAGTTTTTGATTTTGTTTTGTGCTTTTTTGTCTTTTTTTATATTTGTGAAGTGGTGTATTAGTTGTTTTGTGATGGGATTGTAGTAGAATTAGGTATGTGAAGTTTTTGTTCATATTGGTCCTTTTTACCATTTGGATAATGTATATAGTCTATTTTATCTTGGACAAAGTGATACTGGATTTATTTTTGTTGCAATACAAAAACATCAACACTTGCAAATCTGCAGCTACTTATTCAAAATGCTCAAAATGATATCTGTGCCCACTTTGCCACCTGATTGCATGCCCAAAACAGCATTGGGCCAGGCAAAAGACAGTTGCTTTATATGTAACTGACCACCCTTTGTTGATTCCCACAGTCAAATTGCTTGGCCAACGGCATAGAGGTGTGCTTGTGAGCTCCTGACTTCCATACCGTTGTTTGCTGTCTACCCAGATTTGATGGAGCCTCCTGGGGAGCTTCCCTGGGAGAGTCCCCTGGCTGTTGGGCCTAGTCCAGGCCTACTCACAGAAACACCAGTGAGTACCAGTAGCCAGGGAATAAGGCCTGGTGATGAACCTGATCGTGGTTACCCCACCCGGGGTAGGAAAAAGGGAACTGAAAGTGCTTCAGGGATTTACAAGAAGCCCCCCAAATTTGGGGAGGTAAAACCTGAAGGAAGAACTCAGCCTGTGCAAGCAAAGAAAAAGGGGGTTAAGGCCCCAGAAGATTTTGCGGGGATAGACAGTGTAATACTGGGAGAGACAGAGCAGTATAAAGAGAAAGATAACAACACGACAGAGTCCACAATTTCAGCAGAGAATGCCTCTGTAATGGACACTGACTGTGAAAATAATGAGGAGAATGGTGCTTCTGGTGACTGGGGTGATACCATGGAATTGGAAGAAGTGAAATGTAAACTAGAAGTAGCCAAAAGTGAGGTGGAGAAGTTAAAGGAGCAGATACTGTTGCTTAAAAAGAAAAGAAACAAAGCATTTAGCTCAAATAGAGCAGTTTTTTCTCAAGAAATAAAAGAACTGGAGAGTGTGCAAAAAGATAAAGAAGCAACAGTGCGTTTACTAAGTGCCTGGATCAATGCAGAGGAGGCTGAATCTACAAGTGCAGAGGAAGAATCAGTGACAGGCATGCAAAGCTCTCAGAGTACACAAAGATCACAAATTCCACCTAATTTGCCTGTTCATTCAGACTATGTACAAGATACAGACAATATGACTTTAGAACAAATTCATTTATTGGAAAACAGTATACAAACGGTTGTGCAGTCAGGGGTAGCTGTGGAAGATTCTGGCAGCATGAAAACTGGATCTGGCAACATGGATGCAGCAGGGAGAACACTTCCAGGTCGTGACCTCATCCTGTCTGGGACTGAGCCTAGCAGTGTGTCAGCATGTGATTCACAGAACATCCAGCAGAGGGAGAGAGAGAAAATCCCTGCAGCAATTTCATCCCAAGAAGTCTCAGAGACCATAGTCCAGCTGCCACTGAATAAAGGGATTCCTAGGCCGATAACATCCACAGAGAATTCTGCAAGGGGTGATCTGCAGCCGCAGTACAGGAAGATTCCGGGGGTGTTTGCAGAAATGTCGCTGGCTGTGGTAGACTTTCCTGCAGCTGTTGCAAAAATATGTGAGAAGGCTGGCATCCCCTTTCCTGGACATGACAGAGATGAGGCAGATGCACTAGGCATAGGTGTGCGAGCAGCAGGGGACTCAGGCAGTCTTGTGCAAATGGAGACTGCTTCGGGTGAAAATGTTGCAAAAAGTGATATCATGCCTGGTGCAAATGATGCTAATTTGTCTAACCTCAGTTTGAGAAGTAATTTAATTCGTATGGTGACCAAGGACTGCCTAGCAGCCAGAGACAAGTTAAAAGCAGACTGGGAGGTGCCAACTAAAGTAAAAAAAGTGACTGATAGCCTGTTGGAAATGGGTGTTTCTGTTAAGGAATCTGAAATTACTTATTGGCTTTTTTCTTTAGAAAATGAGCAGGAAACAAAGGCTAGGGAGGGGAATAAGAGTAAGAGTGGAGGAATAAGGAGTGAAGGGGTTAATGATGGGGGAAGGGGAGGTCAGGAAAAGCAGCATTTCTTATGCCAGAATTCTGGGGGGGGCAAAAATCAGCCCCAGCACAGCCAAATTTGGGAAGATCACCAAATAGAAGGAATGTAGTCCAACTAAAATGGAAAGGGGAGGGTTCCCCACCAGATAGGGGTACTTTTCTGGACCACGTATTTGGATTGGGATTTGTGGCCAAGGATCTCTTTGCCTGTATTCACCCAGTGGGGACAGCTGAGTATGACCTAAGTTTTGAGACCCCATATGGCCTCCAGAATTTCTGGGCACGGTGGGGGAGTGTCAAGAATGTGTCCCCTTGGGTGGATTATGAGGTTTCAGCCATTACCAAGCAGAATAACATCAGAATGACTATATTAGTACGCAACGAATCCTTATTAGTGGAAGACCTTTCCTATTGGGTAAAACGGTATGCAGTAATGGAATCTCCTCTAGTTAAGGTTCCAGATTCATAGAGGCACGTCTGGGGTGGGGCCTGGATGGCTGTTATTAGCCTGAGGCAACTGGATTCTGGACCAGTACACCTTCCATCTGCAGCCTATATAGGCAGGGACAGAATCCAGTGCTTCTATCCGGGCCAGCCCCGGACATGTTATCGCTGCGGTTCTTTCCGCCATTTTAGCAGGGATTGTGATGTTGTTAGGTGTGCGCATTGCCAAGAGCTTGGACATACAGAAAAAGGTTGTAAAGTAATCAGATGTAACCTGTGTGGTGAAGTGGGACATTCTTTCACCAACTGTCTCCGCGCATACCACAATAGGGAATCCGATGCTGAGATGGCGGAAAGGGCTGAGGAGGTGGAGAGAGAAGAGAGGAGGCCTCCTAAGGCAAAACCTAGGAAACAGGGTTTATTCCAATCTAAGCCTCAGCCAAGACCTAGGTATGGGATGTCTGTTCAGCTACAGAATGAGAAACCGCAGCCTAAGCCAAGGTCAAAGGTGAGCTCAGCACAGCCTAGTACTAGTAAGGAAGGTGGGGAGGAGGATATGGAAAAAGGTGGAAGCTGGAAGGTGGTAAGAAAGCGGAAAGGGGGTAGGGCGAGTCCAAGTTCTCCTGAACCAGTTGTTTTGGCCAACAGATTTTTGTCCCTGTCTAGTGATGAAGAGGATGGGGAAATTGTGTGTACTGCTGGTGCAGAGCTGATACTGAGGCCCAAAGCGCAGAGAACTAGGGCAAAGGTTAGGGTTAGGCAGGCTGATCCCTTTGTTCAAAAGGTGGTGGGTACTGAGGTCGGAACAGGTGGTGTAGCAGGGGGTGAGAATTGTGGGGAGATCAATATTGTGGGTGTAAAATTTCCTCGCAAGTCTGTAATTCAAGTAGGTGGGGAACCTACTAAGGTTTCTGAGGCTACTAACACCATCTTTGAGGTAGTTCGTAGTTCAGGTGGAGGGAATCGGGGGGATAGGGAGGAGGATGTGATGGAATCAGGGAGGGAGGGGGAGGAAATATATCCAGAAGGGGAGGACCCCGGGGGGGACAATTTCTGGGATTGACGGTGTGGTTCGGTCAGAAGATTCCCTGGTGAGAAATGATGGTGTACAGGATCCGGGGATAGGGTCAAGGGTCTTATAGGTGTTAGGTAATATAATGCTGAGAGGTAATGAAGGCAATGCCCATGCCTATAATCTTTAATGATGGCTCCCCAACCCATACAGTTTGCAACCATTAATGTGGCATCTGTGCGTTCCGATCGAGCTCGTTATTTGGCCTTTGATTTTTTCAACACGCTTGAGGTTGATTTTTTGTTTTTGCAAGAGACTAGGATTGGGCGCCTCGCGGACCTCCACAAATGCAAACGGGAGTGGAGGAGAGGTCCCTCCTATTGGTCTCTTGCGGCTGAGCCGTACGGTGGAGTGGCAGTCCTTTTTACTGGCATGGTAACCATTCAGCGGATTATAGAAATAAGCATGGGCAGATGTATGGTTATGGATTTTTCCCTGAGGGGGCAGGTCCTGAGGTTGATAAATATTTATGGTCCACAGACCCAACGGGGCAGGAAATGCCTTTTCAGGGAAATTAAACCTTATCTTTTTATGGCCCGGCAGATTGTCTTCGGGGGTGATTTTAACACCATTGTTAGGCCAGAGGATAGGGAAGGCTCGTGGACATCGCTGGGCTATGATGCAGGCTTTTTAGTTAATATGGTAAGTCAGGCTGGGCTGGTAGATGTGCATATTCGTCACTCTCCAGACCTCACAGGGTTCACCTTTTCTAGAGGTAGAAGTAGGTCAAGAAGAGATAGTTTTTTTGTTAAAGGGAGCTCTGTCACATCAACTCCAAAGTTGATGGCGGCAGAGTTCTCGGATCACGTTTGTCTTTGCATATCTTTGAACACTTCAGACACCCCTCAGAAAGGCAGAGGCCTGTGGCGTCTGAACTCCAGCCTTCTGGATGATGAGGAGGTTAGACAATCTTTTAGCGACTTCCTTGAAACCCAAGAAACACTTTTAGACACAGGTTGGGCTAGACCAGAGTGGTGGGAGGAATTCAAAGGAAGAACTCAGAGGTTCTTTAGGGAACTTGTAGTTCAGAGGAATTGGATAAAAAAGAACGTCTGCCATGCCTTGAGACGGAAACTCGATTTCCTGATTTCTGAGGGTGGAGATAGTGAGGAAATCTCCCTGGTAAAATCCCGGATAAAAGAGTGCCAGTATGACCGTTATGCCTCTTTGGTTTTGGAAAGGGACTACGGTAAGTACCACTCTCCGGATCCCTACCTTAACTGTAAGAGTTCGGTTGATGCGAAGGAGGTGAGGGAACTGCGCGATGACAGAGGGGTCCTCCGGAAAGACCAAGAGGGTATCTTGTCAGTCGTGCACTCCTTCTACTCTGGCCTTTTGTCTGGGAAGGTACTTATCAGAGAGAAGATGGAACGGTTTCTGAGGGGTGTATCTGGGCTTGGTGACCATCAGGCTTCTCTTGATCCCTTGGATTCTGAGATAAAAGTGGACGAGGTCAGGAGGGCGATTAATAGTTTATCAAATAAGAAATCCCCAGGTCCGGATGGTTTAACTTCCGAGTTTTATAAAGCCTTTGTAGACCTCCTGGCCCCACACCTAGTGGCAGTTTTTAATGAGAGCTTGGGTAGAGGGTTACTCCCTCCCTCCATGAGGCACTCCGCCCTTATTTTGCTATCCAAGGGGAAAGACCCATCCAGGATTGAGAATTGGCGCCCCATCGCTCTTCTCAATTCTGATAGAAAGATTCTGGCAAAGGTCATTTTTAACAGGATTGTGGAAGTATCAGGCCTGTTGCTTTCCACTTCTCAGCACTGTACGGTGAAGGGTCGAAGCATCTTTAATGCTGTCCTTGGCGTCCGGGAGGCCGTGGAGCGGTGCAGGGCTGATAAGTGGGGTAAGTACCTTCTGGCGCTGGATCAATCTAAGGCATTTGATCGTGTCAATCATGAATATCTGTGGGCACTTCTTGAGAGGTATGGTCTGCCAGTGAGGTTGGTTGATTGGCTGCGTACCATTTATAGGCAGGCCGAGAGCTTCCCTCTTGTAAATGGTTGGGTGGGTCCTACGTTTGCGGTGTCATCTGGAGTCAGACAAGGTTGTCCCTTGAGCCCTGTCCTCTATGTATTTGCGATTGATCCTTTTATCAGGAGGATTGAGAACGGTGCAGTGAGGGGAGTGCAGCTGGCTGTGGATGTTCCCTTGAAGGTAGCGGCCTACGCTGATGATGTCACAGTAGTCTTGTCAGACATGGCCGAGGCGCATGGCATCGAAAATCTAATCTGCAAATATTTTGAGGCTTCGGGCTCAGAGATAAACCAAGAAAAGAGTGAAGTTCTCTGGTTAGGGGAGGAAGGACGGCAGTTTGTCCTTCCGGATGCGCTCCCTCAGGCCAGTCAAGAGGTTAAAATCTTAGGCATTCTATTTGGTTCGGGTGATTATGCCCAGCGAAATTGGGAATTGAAACTGGCAGATGCCGCCTCTAAGGTGGATAACTGGAAGAAGTGGAAGCTGCCTCACAGAGAATGGATTGATTTGATCAAGACTTACTTGATCCCAGTTTTTTTATACGTCAGTTACATATGTCTGTTGCCAGAATCATTAAGGGTCAAGGTCAGTTCCTTGTTCTTTCAGTTGTTATGGGGGAACAAGTTGAACCTCATCAAGAGGAATGTGACCTACAAACCGAAGGATGAAGGTGGCCTGGGAATGGTAAACCCAGTGCTGTTCTTTAGTACTGCCTTTTTGAAGCTTCATCTCGGGAGTCTCTTTTTGGAGTCTCCCCCGCGGTGGGTAGCTGGCTTTCGTGTTTGGGTGCACCCCTTTCTCAATGCATGGTTGGATGGGGGTCCCGTAAAGAGTCTTCGAGTTAAGCATGGATACCTCCCGGCCTATGTGGTTCAGGGTTTAAAGGTGACAAGGAAATGGCAGATTGAGGTGGGTGAGGCAAAAAACTCCTCTAGAAGGGTGTTGGAGAGGAGGATTTTGCGTACTCACTTTGATGTGCCCCTGTTACTAAAGGATTGCCCAGGTGATATGAGCTCGAAGGGTCTGTCTTTGGTGAATTCCAAGCGGATTTCTCCAAAGTTTAGAGATCTCACTTGGCTTGCATTTCACGGGAGGCTCTTTGTTAAGGGGAACCTGAAGCATAGGGATGGCGATGATTGTGGTTGTCCACGGGAGGAATGTCATGGGGAGGTGGAGACAATGGACCACTTCTTGCTTCAGTGTCCTTTTAATATAGAGGTTTACAAGGGAGTGTCCCACGCCTTAGGCCTTCCATGTCTTTCGGGGCTTAGTTACCCTGAGTGGGTGTATGGAGTGCTCAAAAGGTGTGGGGATTTTGATTTAAGCACTCGTTTTTTATTTAGCGTAGTTGTTAGGTTTTACACATGGAGCGCACGGTGTTTAGTGTCCATTAGGGGCAAAATCCTTCCCTGTAGTGAGGTGGTGGATAGTATTCTGCACGAGGTTTGGAAAATAAGGGAAATGGAGAGGGGCCGAATGGATGCTGTGAGCTGGGGTAGACTTTGGCGCGGGCTGAGACCTCCCTAAGCGGTAGATAACACCTGCAGTCTCTCCATTCTTGGCTATCTATCCTGTTTTATCACTATTAGGTTTTTTTTTTAGTAAGGTTTACATACATTTAAAGTTTGCTTTCATTACCTGACAGTAAAGGATGTGTGGGTGGTATTATACATTGGTGGCGGGGTTGTGGTAATGAAAAGTATTGTGCAAGCGTTAGCATGTTTCTCTCATGGAAGTTTTTTATTTGTTTTGTGTTTTTTGTCTTTTTTATATTTGTGAAGTGGTGTATTAGTTGTTTTGTGATGGGATTGTAGTAGAATTGGGTGTGTAAAGTTTTTGTTCATAGTGGTCCTTTTTATCCTTTGGATAATGTACATAGTCTATTTTATCTTGGACAAAGTGATACTGGATTTATTTTTGTTGCAATTTTTTAATAAAAACTTCAACACTTGCAAATCTGCATCTACTTTTTCAAAATGATAAAATATGGTGACTTTGCCCCCTGATTTCATGCCCATAACCATGTTGGGTCAGGCAAAATACTAATGCATTTTGTATAAGGGACCCCCTGTAGTGTTAATTTGATGTGAAATCAGTGATCCAAATTGATTTAATCCATTAAAAATAAGCTTTTCTGAATAAGAAGCTAGAGCACGAAATAGAAACGAATAAGAAGCTAACTTCAGCCTCGTTATGTCTGTATAGTTATGATAGCTGTGCTATTTCCAAGTGTGTTTTTCCTGCAGCTATTTTTATTGCATCATTTTCCTTTGTGCTTCTTCCCTTCCCCCTTCCAGTCATTTAAGGGTATGTGAGTGAGGGGTTATACAATTCATGTGTGGTCATTTCAGGCTATGGAGATGTTAGGTGATATCAATCTTTTCTCTCATAGTGTAGCAGGGATTCCCTTCCCCCACCAGCATGCTGGCACAGACACATTCATGGTGCACAATAATTTCTGCTGGCACATGGGCTGGTTTTGTATCATTTGTCACATATTATTTGTCAGACACATACCATGGCAATAAGGGGATATGTGAACCGTTTCATTATTTTCACTTCAGATATTAATATAAATTAGAAAAAATTAGAAAAAGAAAAGAAAAGGGGTTACTGATTTGAAAATAGTTGATAGGGGTTAAAAAGTGCGCCCACTACCTGCATGCTGGGGAAGGGGCGTTTTCCCGCAGCTTTCATGCAGGGCCCTTCACAGTTTTCTGCCAACATTCCCCACCCCCCGCCCACAGGTGTAAATTGCTTATAACGGTTTACCCCTCTGCTTGATGCCGGCAGTGGCAGGGCCTCTGATGTATAACCGTTATTGGGCTCATTACCATATAACAATTTACATGAGCCTAGTGCTTATATAGCATATGGGGACTTGCCCATAAGGGATGGTGGCAAGGGAATGCTCATTACTGACTGGGGAACAGGACTTGCAAGCTGGGTGTCAGAAACCCTGCTGAACTTATATGAAATTTTATTTGTTGGTTGAAGGTTGACGGTCCATAATTTAATTGTGATGTATATCTTGGTATCTGGCACATCTCCAAATACTGTGAGTATATCGGTATAGGTATGCAATTTTTCTTACGCTTCATTTGTCCTGGTACAGATGCAGTTCATATTGGATGGGATCTGCGGTAAGGAAGAACAGTACACGAGAGGTTATGGAAGAGTTACCGGCTGTGCGACATAACATATAGGTCTGATCTGGGGTGTGTCCTTAGTAAGTCCTCTAGTCTCGCAGTTGATACGGTGAGTGCAGAGTTATTATGTATAAGGTGTAAGGGGAAAATTTTTCCTGGGGGTAGCAGCTATTACATTATAATGGTACCTATTAGCATTCAGTTGAGGGTTGGTAGCGCCAACCCGGTTTCCTCCGGGTTCACTTATTAGGTGGAGGTGGGATGGTTCTTGCAGGTGCGTAGGATTACATTATTCGGGAATACTCTACCAGAATTGCCCAGACGAGTTTATTGTGCCAACCTGGGTCATTTTTATTTTAGGCATTTTTGCGAGCGAGCAGGTGACTATAATTTGGGGGTCCACAGGGTAAAGGGTGATCATTTATTAAGAATGGTGCCATACGATATATCACCTTAAGCGCCATGGTGCTATCCGCCTGATCTAAGTTTTTCTTCAGCTTCACTGGCTGAAGATTATTTGGAAGTGTCAAGGGTACTATGGCATATTAATGGGATATGTGTGCAGGCCTGGGGTGCTGATTACACTACTAACACAGTTGAACAAACTTGTTTTAGCTGCGATGTGGAAGGGCAGCATCACTCAGATTTAGGTTACACTATAGTCTGTATATATGCTGATCTATGAAAAAACAATAGACGAGAGACTTGTCGCTTAGGGGAGAGGAATGAACACATGACGTATGAGGAGTCCACCGAGGTGGTCCTCAGAATCTATAACATGAGCCTTCTCAGGTGTAGGGTCTCATATAGCCGTGTAGAGGAAAAATGGGTATACCAAATTTATAACCCCATATATATATGGTTTTGTTCCAACTAAACATTAACAAAGGCTTCAAGTATTGTACATGTGAAAAAACTGATTGCGGAACATGCAGTCTGGAATGCAGTAGGGTTCCCGGACTTCTATAAATATATAATTGGCATATTGTGGTATAACCCACTGAAGCTCACGATGTATAATGAATTTTAAGGGGCACAAGTTAGTATATTAAGAACTATTCTTATATGGGAATGGTAAGTGTTGATGGAGATACAAGTTCGTGTACGGATTCAGTTACATACGCAGAGACATGATACAGATATGTTGATCGGATACAGATACATGTAGGGTATGATGATGTAGATATGTTGATCGGATACAGATACATATCATCATCATCATTTATTTATATAGCGCCAACATATTCCGTAGCGCTTTACAATTGGGGACAAACGTAATAAACTAATAAACAAACTGGGTAAAACAGACAAAGAGGTGAGAAGGCCCTGCTCGCAAGCTTACAATCTATGGGACAATGGGAGATTGACACATGAGGTTAAGTATACATTTTGCATCTTGGCCCAGCCAGACTGCAGGTAGGGTGACTCATAAGCTAAATGATCCTGTCACACAATAATGTTGGTCCGGGGGTAGTTGTCTTGTGTGAAATTGTGTAACAGGCTAAAGGTAGTGAGGTTAAGATGGTGGTTGAGGAATATTATACGCTTGTCTGAGTAGGTAGGTTTTTAGAGAACGCTTGAAAGTTTGTAGAACAGAGGAGAGTCTTATTGTGCGAGGGAGAGAGTTCCATAGAGTGGGTGCAGCCCGAAAAAAGTCCTGTAACCGGGAATGGGAGGATGTAATGAGGGTGGATGAGAGACGCAGATCTTTTGCAGAACGGAGTTGCCGAGTTGGGAGATATTTTGAGACAAGAGAGGAGATGTATGTTGGTGCAGCTTTGTTGATGGCCTTGTAGGTTAGTAAAAGTATTTTATATTGGATTCGGTAGAAGACAGGCAGCCAGTGTAGAGACATACAGAGTGATTCAACAGAGGAATAGCTATTTGCAAGGAAAATCAGTCTTGCCGAAGCATGCAAAATAGATTTTAGGGGTTTGAGTCTGTTTTTGGGAAGACCAGTAAGGAGGGAATTGCAATAGTCAATGCGGGAGATGATTAGTGCATGAATTAAGGTTTTAGCAGTGTCTTGTGTGAGATATGTGCGGATTCTGGAAATGTTCTTTAGATGTATGTAACATGATTTAGATATAGAGTCAATGTGGGGAACAAAGGATAGGCGTGAATCAAGGATTACACCTAGGCAGCGAGCTTGTGGGGTGGGATTTATGGTCATGTTATCAACAGAGATAGAAATGTCAGGTATGCTCTTGTTGGCGGGTGGGAATATTATTAACTCTGTTTTAGAAAGATTAAGTTTGAGTTGACGAGAGGACATCCAAGATGAAATGGCAGAAAGACAGTCAGTTACACGGGACAACACAGATGTCGAGATATCAGGAGAGGATAGATAGATTTGGGTATCATCCGCATAGAGATGATACTGAAAGCCAAAGGAACTTATTAGATTTCCAAGAGAAGCGGTATAGATAGAGAACAGCAGAGGACCTAGCACCGAGCCTTGTGGTACCCCAACTGATAGGGGAAGCGGAGCAGATGTGGCTCCAGAGAAATTAACAGTGAAAGAGCGATTAGAGAGGTAAGATGAGAACCAGGATAGAACTGTGTCTTGAAGACCTAGGGATTGCAGCGTTTGTATGAGAAGAGAGTGGTCAACTGTGTCAAATGCAGCCGAGAGATCAAGGAGAATTAGGAGAGAGTAATGGCGTTCAGTCTTAGCAGTGATCAGATCATTAACAACCTTGGTCAGCGCAGTCTCTGTGGAGTGTTGAGAACGAAAGCCTGACTGAAGAGGATCCAACAGGTTGTTTGCGGAAAGAAAGCGTGTGAGGCGAGTGTAGGCAAGTCTCTCTAGAAGCTTGGAGGGGCAAGGGAGCTGAGAGATGGGACGGTAATTTGAGAGAGAGTTTGGGTCGGAGTTTTGTTTTTTTAGAATAGGAGTAATCACTGCATGCTTGTATAGTGATGGAAAGATGCCAGTAGAGAGTGAGAGATTACAGATTTGAGTTAGAGGTGAAATGAGCACAGAAGACAGGGATCTACCAATTTGCGAGGGAATAGGATCAAGAGGACAGGAGGTAGAGTAGGAAGATAAGAAGAGCGTAGAAATTTCCTCTTCATTTGTGGGGTCAAATGAAGAAAGGGTGTCAGAGGGTAGTGGGAAGGAAATGAGCTGATGGCTTGTTGAGGAAGAGGATACCATTTCTAGTCTGATCTTATCAATCTTGTCCTTGAAGTAGGTAGCAAGATCCTGAGCACTGATAGTAGATGGAGGGTTCGGGGTGGGAGGATTGAGAAGATGATTAAATGTATTGAAAAGGCGTTTGGGGTTAGAAGCCTGAGCATAGATAAGAGATTGAAAGTATGTTTGTTTTGCAGTGTCCAGAGCATTTCGATAGGAGTGGTAGACAGAAGTATATGTGAAGAAGTCATTAGAGCTTCGAGATTTACGCCAGTGACGTTCTGCTTTACGGGACAGTTTTTGAAGATTTCGTGTTGCTTTGGTGTGCCACGGTTGACATCGAAGTCGACGTGTAGTATGAAGTGTCGCTGGAGCCACTTGATCAAGGGCCGTTGCTAAGGTTAGGTGAAAATGAGGTACTGCCATCTCAGGGGATGAGAATGTAGAGATAGGGGAGAGAAGGTGTTGGAGAGAGGTGGAAAATTGTTGAAGATTAATAGAATTCAGATTTCTACGAGTATGAGGAGGCTTGGTTGAGTTAGACAGTAGAGAGGTTAGAGCAGTGGGGGTGAGAGTGTAGCTGATAAGGTGATGATCTGAGAGGGGGAAGGGTGTATTAATAAAGTTAGAAACTGAGCATAGTCTAGAGAAAACAAGATCAAGGCAGTGGCCATCCTTATGAGTAGATGATTCAATCCACTGGGAGAGGTCAAGTGAGGATGTTAGAGAGAGTAGTTTGGAAGCAGCTTTGGAAGGTGGGTTATCAATGGGGATGTTGAAGTCACCCATGATGATGGTGGGGATGTCTGAAGATAAGAAGTGAGGGAGCCATGCAGAGAAATCCTCAATAAATTGTTGGTGTGCTCCAGGGGGACGATAGATCACCGCAACACGTAGGGAGAATGGATTAAAAATGCGAATAGCATGTACTTCAAAAGATGTGAACGTGAGTGATGGGACATTTGGTAGAACTGTGTATGTGCACTGTGGGGAGAGAAGTAGTCCAACCCCACCTCCTTGTCTGCCTTCAGGTCTGGAGGTGTGGGTGAGATGGAGGCCACCATGTGAAAGTGCTGCAGGTGAGGCAGTGTCTGATTGCATGAGCCATGTTTCTGTTATTGCCAGAAGGTTGAGGTTTTTTGAGAGGAAGAGATCATGAACGGAGGTAAGTTTGTTACAAACAGATCGTGCATTCCAAAGGGCACATTTAAAGGACTTGGGAAGAGAGGGTAGACAGGTGATGTGTTTGAGGTTTGCTATAGAACGGTAGTGTTCTGATGTATGTGTGTGTGAGGAGTGTGGGGGACCTGGATTAGGTGATATATCACCAGCTAATAGAAGCAGAGTGAGCGAAAGATAGGCAAGGGGATTGTAAGATGTGTGGCCTTTTATTTTCTGGCGACAGGTGGAGGCTGTACTTGTTAGAGATAATAAATAGGACAACAGTTCATGAGTGTTAAATAGAGGTGAGTGGAGTAATGCAGGTGCAATATGAACAAATTTGTGTGTTGGTGGAGGGGTGAAAGATGACACAGTCCTAAAGATCATGCCATGAAAGGAGACTAAGAAAAGCAATTTGTGAAACATTGTGAAAAAAGGGGTAAAAGCAAAAAGCAAGGATATTTTAAGAATTACCTCTTAGCAGTATTCTATATAAATAGACAAGTAGTGCAGAAATAGGCTGTGGCAGATGTTGCTTATTGCTGGGAGTTAAATCAAGTCAAATGTAGTCCAATGTTTGTCCAACTGTGTTGTCTAACTGTGCATTTTCGTCCACTTTGTGAGAAAATCCCACTTAGTGCAGAAATCACACACGTCTAACCCCACATACAGATTTGTTGATCGGATACAGATACATGTAAGGCATGATGGTACAGATATGTGGATCGGATACAGATACATATGCAGAGACATGATACAGATTTGGGGATAGGATATGGATGCCTGTAAGGTGTGATGATGCAGATACGTATGGGATGCATGGCACGTATGGGTTCACGTGGTCAAGCAATGATCCTCGTATGAAGCTACGGGTTTTGCAGAGTGTACAGGACAAAGCTGGTTGAGTCTAGACTTAGGTGACAAAGGTACAGAGGAGTTGGATATAGTTGTTTGCAGTAGACCTATTGGCTATCAGCAATGGTTGAACACTAAAAGGGGCTGTACTTAATTGTTGTCACGGGCACTAGGAGTCTTGCCCAGGAATTCACCAGATGACTGGGCTTACCAGAGTAGTGAAGTTCACACAACGGTCCTCTGGTAGCGGGGTGACCAGCGGAACAGATATCACAGCAGATGGAGAGAGAATGCCAATAAATAATAGGAAAGTCAGTGACTTGCAGCAATCTTTGGTCAATGAATCAGCGACTAGCTGATATAGTGGAAAGGCAGATTTGAACACGGAGATCAGGATGGACGTGAGTAGATGCAGGGAGGTAGCAGGGAAGTCAGTGGTCTGCGTACAGCAAGTTGTACCACTGCTTATGGTGAAGAGACTTGTCCAGGTGCAGGTAGGTAGCGGGGAAGTCAGTGGTCTGCGTATAGCAAGTTGTACTACTGTTTATGGTGAGAAGACTTGTCCAGGTGCAGGTAGGTAGCCGGGAAGTCAGTGGTCTGCGTATAGCAATTTGTACCACTGCTTATGGTGAGAAGACTTGTCCAGGTGCAGGTAGGTAGCGGGGAAGCCAGTGGTCTGCGTATAGCAAACTGTACCACTGCTTAATAGGTGAGGATGTATACAAGTGTTGATGAGTGGAAGCATACAAAGATAATAGGATGCAGACACTGAGAGCACAGAGGAACTTGATCCCAATAGGTATGCAGCGTATCCAACAAAGTCTATATAACGGTATGTGTGGCGCTGCTTGGTAGAGACTTGCTCAGCACAGATATGCAGGCCAATAATGGATAGTCAATCACAGTTATGCATATAATGACTGAGTAGTACGGTTAATTCCAAACAGGTATGCAGCGTAACAATAACAGTCTATAGCAGGTATGGATACCGCTGCTGAGCGTGGAAACTTGTCCTAGCGGATATGCAGAGTAAACGGAGAAAGTCAATAACTGATAGGCATACTGCTATTCAGTAGAACAGTCTGTCCACAGGGAGATGCAGGAACTGCAGAGACGAGTGTAGGAACCACAGGTGAGTAGATCCGGTAATCAGAGTCCAGCTGAGGACACAGGCAGGAAACAGGAGACTGTAGCAGGTATGGAAACCAGCGATGAGTAGCACAGGGAATCCACAGGAACTGAAGACACTAGTAGTACACAGGAGATAGTAGCGGGTATGGAAACCAGCGATGAGTAGATCAGGAAACTGAAGACACTAGTAGAACACCTTCAGAGACTCACAGGGAATGAGACTCCAAGATCAGGCAATGAGGTAATGCACACAGGTGCCTTAAATAGGGAGTTGCCTGATCAACCAATTTGGATTAAAAGCAACAGTCACAAGAGTTCTTGGGAGCTGCGCATGCGCAGACCATCAGGATGGCGGACGGCCGCGGTTCAGGATAGGTGCCGGCAGGAAGGTGCGCTGGAGCCACGCACCAGCGCAGGGGCACTCACGGTCCGGTGAGTGACAATTGTATTTCCTTATGTATGGTATTAAGCGTTCCTGGGACAGTTGTTGGAGTGGGACAGTTTTCAATTTGGATCGTGCCCATGAGCTGACGATATTTAGGAAGTGGCCGCTGTTAGTGACACTGTTGTCTTTGCCCTCCTACAGGAGTGGGCCTTGAAGGGGGGCTTATGCCCCGGTGTTGCAGCCTTACGTCTTCACTGGTTTACTTCCCCATGCTGCATAGTAATATACGTTTTCAGGGGTGGGTCACATGGATCCATTTATTGTCAATATCTCCAAGGAAAATTTACCCATCTGCAGTTACTGAACACGGATGGGTCGAGTTGGTGAAGGGGGTTTGATACACAGTTTCTTTCATGCCATTTGGGACAGACGGTATGCCTTGGCTCAGAGGCACCCTAGTTTTGAGTTTTGATGGAAGTGGGTTTTCTGGAGTGGGCGTTTCTGGACTATAGGAATTTAGACAAGAAGCTTCCTTGTGGTCTTCATGGGAGACACTGATCATTGTTATGGGGTTAATCATTGGGCCTACATGGGCACAGTGTAAGTAGCCTGGTATTTTTGGCCTTACATTTCCAGCTTAAGTGGTGGCATTAATCCTGTGAGGGAGGACTTTGCTGGATAGTGATTGGTATGGCACTATAGCCTGAGCATGTGGTTAAACTAATATACAATATTTACAATGCAGTCTCCTATGGCGCAGCAGTCCCTTATGTTTTGCTTTGCTCACTTCGGTTATAGGGTAGAGGACGCTGGATCATGCTGGCTCCCAGGGTTGGTTTCCCTGTATGAACGGGGTAAAGTCTCGTGTCGTTACTCTAAGGTTTATAGTGGTATAAGAGTAAGAAGGTAAAGAGGTTAAGATATCAGACATAAACCTTTTTATAGGCACACAATACTACCAATATTGATGTGCGTAGACTTTGGTTCTAAACCATCATCCGGTTTTGGTTTTTGCCAAAAATCCTCATGGGGTAAAATAATGATCAAGCTGTGAATTTGAAAAAGTGGAAATGTTACCTATATCAACCAATCAGATTCTAGCTGTCATTTTGTAGAATGTAATCTATTTGCTTGCTATAGGCAACACCTTCACTTTTTCATACTCATAGCTTAATAAATTTACCCCATGTGTTTTAGTTTTGGATCTGGATTTCATTAAAATTATGAAAAACAGCTAAAATCATGTGATTTTGAGCTATTTTTGTTCCTATATTAGTATTTATAGTATTAACATTTGTTTCTATATTATTAAGTCAATACATACAAAGATATATAATCCTTTAGCGCTCACTTTCAAATCCCTGAAATGGTGGACATTCTCTTTCAGGTATATTGTATGTATCTCTCTTAGTCAGAAGAAACTACAGTAAAACTCATAAATACAGGAAAACAAACAGTGTAGTATTTTCAATAAAACAATCACACTGTGAAAGAGAATAAGTCTGAGTGATAATGCAAGGGAACAAGAAGCCTATTTCCCAGTGTGAAGAACACAAAAACACTCTTCCTCTGTGTAGTCAGATGAAATAATCTCCCATTGGAGATCTGCTTAAAAACAAACGTGCGTATGTAGTCTCATCAACCGTGATGTCACAATGGTTCCAGACCCATATTCTCACCCCCGTTCGTCTCAAACAATAAATGGAAATGGTAGAAATTCTAGGGCCTGAGTCATCAGGGACGCATACTGAGGCAGCAAGCTGTTGTGCGCAATCGCACACATCTGACAGCCATGAACATCGGAAGTCAAGAAGACAATTATCTTGACATACGTAGCCTAATGACTTCGGGTGCAACTACCATGTACTCACGCCTGTGCACTGTACATCCATGGGTGACTACAATGTTCTTTCGCAAGATCGCTTTCTCCAATACTTGCGTCTGCGAACGCTATGCATTAAGGAATCCAAAGGTGGGGATCTCTCCAGGGGATGAGCTCTGTTCTTCCCGCCAAACTGCTCTGTTCTTCCTGCTAAACTCCAATTACAATCAGTCCATTTACATTTGACAGTTAATATCATATTAAAGGTTTATTCCCTAACATCAATAACTAAAGTATGCAATGTGCGATCTCTTCGCCGAATGCACCGAACAGCTGCTGATGTAAAGGGGATTAATATGATATTAGACATGACACATTTCCTTTAACCTGAACCATATGTATCACTAATATACATATAACTTATAATATTACACATAAACACTACTATATTTCGACATAAATAACTATGTGTTGCAACTACCATTAATGTGTACTATTTTACAAATGTGTGTGTTGGTGCAAATGTATGTAAAAGCGTAAATACTGTTGTTGCCACGTGTTGCGGCTGCGTACGCCCTTCTATGCCGTAGCGTGCCATACGCATCTTTTCAGACAAAGACAACCAAGTTTGCTCGATTTTTATTGAAATGACTTTATCCAATTTACTGACTTCGACAGTTCCACCCTTTGATAGTGTAATGTTTCAATGTTTCTCCTAGAAGACTGTTTTCCACACTTCAACACAGTAGGAATACATTTGACACACAAACCAATTGCTAAGATGACACCCAGTATAAGGAGAAGGAGCTTACCTACACTAGCAACCATTTCCTGTACCCATTCCCCCAGACCAGAGAACCATTTCACAGGATTCAACCACGAGAACCATCCTGCCACCTTTTCCCCAATCTCATATAACGAAGAATTATGGTTCCTTCGAAATTCCCATTTCAGTTGCAGAATTTTATCCATCTTCCGGTCTATAACCTCCTTAAGGTCATCCGTATTATTGGTGATGTACGTGCAACATTTGACACCAAACTGGGTGGCCAACGTCACACAGTACCCACCAGTAATAGAGGTGAGATAATTTAGTACCAGTCTATGTTGCACCAACTCCTTCTTGTATGCTTGTAGCTTCCTTCCAGTATACCTGAAAGTGTCATCATACATCTCTGTGATATTGTCTATCAACTTAGCTAGGTCTTGTATATATTTAAAGTTTAATGTTCCCCGAGCGGTCCTGGTGAGATCTAGAGCAACCATTACTTGAAAACCAGCGGTTTCACTAATCAATTTTGTAGCTATGGGTTCCTCCCCAGAAATCATATTTCTCTTGCCACGGTGTTCATACTGTGTGTGTATGTATGGTGGTGATGTAGTCTTGTGAATACCAACCATTTCCTCATGAGTAATAGTCATGATTTTAGGAACCAGTTTTTGCTAAGAAACACAAGCCCTTGGAACTCGGAGTCACCCAGGAATAAGCTTTTCTTCCACAAACAAAGTACACATCATCAGGGAGAACATAAGGAACAGTATGCCCATTAATTATATCACACAGAGTTTTGATAAAACTACCCAAGCCTAGTGTCTCCATTTGCTCAAGACACGTGTCAGCATGGATGACATTCTTACAATTATCTATAGAGACTTTTCCAATGGATACTTTCTTATGTTTGGTTATACACCCTAATTTGTGACTTCCATCAACATTCCTGCCTACTGGTGACCTTGTAAGTCTCCCTCTAAAATGAGCGTGGCGAGCCATTGTCTGATCTGATGGGTCAGCTTCCCAATTCTCCAGACGCTTTGCATGAGCGATATTAAGGCACAGCAAAGATCTGTCTACAGAGTATTGTCGAAGCGTTAGACTAGGGAACCTAGTGTTATTGTACCTCCCCTCAATTCGAGTACTTCGGAGATGTTTAAAGGGAATGGCACTAGTCCTATGTTATGCTGCCCCTGCAGCACTTGAGAGCACACCCAGCATTTGGTTTGGTTTAGGACCTTACTCACCAAGGAGTGATAATCCTCCAGAGGATGCCAACCCACATTCAGATTACCAGTGGACTGGCATCGCTGGATGCATCTCTCTTCAACTAGGGAGTCACAGAATTTACAGATACAATACTCATCAGACAATAGCCCCTCACACTGTCTCCGAGTACCTGAGCAAGCAGACCTTTTCATAACCCCTGGACCAAGCTTGATAATGGGCTGCTCTGAGTACTCTAGTAAATTTTTCTGCATCTCATCTGTATCACTGCCAGAACCTTCCTCTGTCCTCCATCCACCTTCACAAAAATAGAATGTCCTAGAAAAAGTAAAAACAAGGATAATCCTGGAACAAAAGAAAAACAAAAACCGCCACTCCATCGCTGGAAAGATTGTTCTGATGCAACGTCTCTGGTTCAGGTGTCTTGACTGCAGGCTTTAGGTCTCCCGGAACAGATTTAGGAGTGACGGATCTGTGTCGTCGGTCTCAGTTTTATCTTGCACTTTCTCCGGGTTACTGACTCTCCTGCAGTGGGTGGAATGGACCCAAGTGTCTCTCTCTGCAACCTTCAGTGATGTAGTACTGGTCAGCAGCACTTGGTACGGGCCTTCCCAACGGTTGTTGTTTTGTAAACTTTTTTCTTTGTGGAACTACAGGGCCCAGCAAGCCAAGGATGTCAGGGCATGTTGGCACTTGTGGTTCTCCAAGTGCCAACATGCCCTGGCTGCAGTGGGTATGCTGGTGCTTGTAGTTATACAAGCAACAGCATGGCCACAGTTTTTTAGGGCAACCTGGCTGGCTGGGACTTGTAGTTCCACAAAAAAAATTGGTGTCAGTTTTTTTTTTTCACTATTTACCGCCGTATTACCCTACTACCCACAGCCCAGGGGTAGTAGGAAGAGCCCTAGTGCTATCAGCACTGGGCTGGTTCTTTCTAGGGGGGGTCCCGCTCATTTTTTTCGGCGGACCCCACTCCCTAGGGAATCCAGCCCAGCGCTGAACAGTCTAGGGTTGGTTAGTCATTATGGCAGGGGGACCCCTGCCGCGCGTCCCCCTGCTATAGTGCCACCAACCCTGGCTGGTTTGCCATGTGCTGGTAAAGTGAAAATCGGGGGGACCCCACGCAAAATTTTTCCCCGATTTTCACGGGACCAGCACTAGTCAGGCAGCACTAGGGTTAAGCATTAATAGCGGGGGGACCTCACGCTTTTTTTTAAAAAAAACTTTTATCTGCTCTTTAACTTTTTAACACTGCCAGGGCAGTGTAACAGTGATGTGTTGATACAACACGCTGCTATCAAGCAGCTTGTTGTATCAGGCGTGTTTAGAAGCAAACTCTCCTGAGTTTGCTAACTCGCAGCTTCATACATTGTAGACTTGTATAGCCGCAGTGGCAAACAGTGGTGAGTTTGATCTCTGGCTATTTTGCAAGTAGCGATTTTGACAGAAGCAGAACTCTGGCGATTTTGTATGAAAACTCAGCTTTATACATCGGCGAGTTTCAACTCTCCCGAGAAAATCGCTGGAGTTGCAAAATCGCACTTTGATACATTTACCCCCGGGTCTTCTTCAGAGGTATGTGCTTTGCACTTTATGACGGCTACCGTCTTGGGTAACTGTATCGCTGTCAAAAGTTTTTTTATGTGTTGTGAGTGTGCCACTGGCATACCTGCTGCTGTCGTAAAGTTTCTAAGACGCCAAAGGGCCCCAAAATCATGCACTACCCCGAAGGCATACCTAGAGTCAGTATATATATTAGCTGATTTACCTTCTGCCAACTCACACGCTCTCCTTAATGCTACTAGTTCCGCCACTTGGGCTCAGTAAGGTGGGCCAAGGGGTTCAGCTTCTACCACATCCTGATCGTCTACAACAGCGTAACCAGTACATAGTTCTCCCGTCTCTGTCTGTCTATGACAACTTCCGTCTGTATAAAACGTAAAATCTACATTTTCTAAGGGGGTGTCATGTATGTCGGGCCTTGCAGTAAAGGTCTGGTTCAGGTGTTCCATACAATCATGCATATTAGTACTCTTGCCTAACTCATCATCAACCAGGGTCTCCTCACCTCCCACACTTTGTGTCTCTAGAGACACATATGGAAGGTATATAGCTGGATTTAAGGTGCTACATCGTTTGATGGTGATGTTTAAGGGTGTTACAGAGCTAGTTCCCACTTTGTGATTCTAGCTGAAGAAACATGTCTGGTTTGAGCTGAATTTAACAGAGCTGATACAGCATGGGGTATATAGACAGTTGAATTATGTCCTAATACTACGTCCTCACTCTTACTTACCAGAAGAGCAGTTGCTGCTACACTTCTGAGACATGTTGGGAGTGATCTTGCCACAGTGTCCAATTGTGCACTGTAGTATGCTACCGGTCTGCTAGCGTCACCATGTTTCTGTGTGAGGACACCTGCTGCACAACCATCAGCTTCCGTACAGTATAGTTCAAAAGGCTTTTCATAATCAGGTATTCCCAATGCAGGTGCTCTAGTCAGACTATCTTTTAGATTAAAGAACGCTTGCTCTGACTCTTCTGTGTGTGCGACACGTTCTGGTTTCGAGGAAGAGACTAGCTCCTGCAATGGTAATGCCAGAATAGAAAAACCTGGAATCCAGGATCTACAATATCCACACATCCCCAAGAAGGTACGAATTTGCTTCTGGCTCTGCGGCAGAGTTATGTGTTGTATAGCCTCAATTTTGTCAGTCGTCAGATGTCTTAGCCCCTGGGTGAGACAGTGCCCTAAGTATTTGACCTTAGTCTGACATGGCTGTTACTTGTCCTTTGCCACCTTGTGCTCTGTTTGTGAGAGATGGAGCAACAACAAATTAGTATCATGTAAACATGACATAAAAGAATCAGAGCACAGCAACAAATCGTCCACATATTGAATTAGAACAGACCCATTTCAGGGTTGAAAGGATTGCAAACAGTCATGTAAGGCTTGGGAGAAAATACTGGGACTGACAATGAACCCCTGGGGAAGTCTGGTCCATGTGTATTGCACTCCCCGGTAGGAGAATGCAAATAGGTATTGGCAGTCAGGGTGAAGAGGGACTGAGAAGAAAGCAGAACATAGATCAATGACAGTAAAATGACTAGCAGACAGTGGTATCTGCATGAGGATGACAGCTGGATTCAGCACTACGGGGAATTGGCTCTCAACAACTTTATTAATTCCCCTTAAGTCCTGGATTAATCTATAGCCCCTCCCCCCACTCTTTTTCACAGGGAAAATGGGACTATTTGCTGTGCTCGATGTACGAATTAAAATTCCTTGTTGCAACAGCCTTTCAATAACCGGATATATCCCTAATTCCACCTCCGGTTTCAATGGGTACTGTGGGATTTTTGGAGCTATCCTACCACTTTTTAGATTTACCATGACAGGGGCTACGTTTGCCATCAATCCAGTGTCCTGTCCATCTCTGGTCCATAGTGAACCCGGTAATTCCAGCAACATCCCCTTTACTTGAGATGGACTTTGTTCTACAACGGTAGAGTGCAACATTAACCTTTGATGGGTGTCCAATATATCCTGTACCTCATGCGCGACCTTCTCTGGTATATCTAAGAACACACCATCTGAAGTACAGTATATGACACATCCCATTTTACATAACAAATCTCTCCCTAGCAAGTTAGTAGGAGCCGCTGCAGCTAAGGGAAACAAATGCTTAGTATGCAGGGGCCCGATAGTAACTTCAGCGGGTTTAGTTAGAGGATAATGTAACACTCCTCCCGTTACCCCCATAGCTGGAATAGTTTTACTGGTCACCTGTAGATTAAAAGGAGAGGTTATCACAGATCTGGCCGCCCCTGTATCTACAAGAAAAGTTTGCTTCCTACCAGCTATGTCAACTATCATTATTGGTTCTTCTCTCAGACTCTCAGTTAACCTCACTGGCTGTAGACTACAGGTATGACCTGACCCCTAGCGCTGACTATTGCTTTCCCGAGCAGCATTTGCTGCTGTAATATACGCGGGCAGGTGTGAGTCTTCTAGTCTATGTGAATCCCTCCTTGGAGGATACCTATGCGACCCTTCATTAGGATTATATCTTCCCTTAGTACAATCTTTCCTCATATGTCCTTCTTCTTTGCAATTATAACATCTCAACATTCTGCGTTTCCTGTTCCCTCTAATGCTTGTATACTCATCGTCATCAACTTGTCACTCTTTTCTTCCTTTTTCCTAAAGATATTTTTATCATGCTCCACAGCAGACTCCCTAAGGGAATCTACCGTGATGCCTCTCCAATTAGGTAATGAGGTTTGTACTCTGGTTTTTAAATTTTCCCCAAGACAATCCATTAGTACTCCTACAGCTACTTCCCTGTGATGTGGGTCCTCACCTATGTTTGATATCCCAGTGAACCGTGTTATCGCTGCTATAGCTCTACTAAAGTAATCTGATGCTGTTTCACTATCTTTTTGTTTTATGGTGAAAATCTTACTCCAATATGCTACTACTGGAAAATAGATGGCTAAATGTTTGACAATCTGTTCTATATTCTCTTGATTAATCTGTCAAGGTGTCGTCTTCCTCCAACGAACAATATTTAATAAATTGTTGTACGTTAGTATTGGGAGGAAGACACGCCCTCAACACTACACGCCAATCCTTATCGGTTGGTTCGTGTGCATTTCCCAAGTCTTTAACAAACTTCTGACACTTAGCCAACTCTTTTCTAGGATCTGGGAATTCAGTCATAATGGAACGTAATTCTGATCTAGTCCAGGGACAATGCATTGTAACATTTCTTAAAGGAACTACACCATCCTTATCCGCCTTCCCATTGGGAATTGATATTGTGCAGACTGGATACGTACCCACTGGTTCACTATCTTCAGGGTTAGCTACTTCAGTACTTTGAATATTGTCTCTCCTAGTGGTCACACTACTCTCACCTATCTCAGCCATTGCCCCCTTTCCATACTTACGTTGAACCTCTAACATATTAACAGCATGGGCAATGGCTGAAATTACCGTGGGTTCATTCTCTTCTTCAGAAACACTTGCTTTAAACTGACTTAAAACAGGATATAACTTAGCAATTTTCTTTTTTTCATTTGTA
Organism: Mixophyes fleayi; assembly: GCF_038048845.1. Taxonomy (NCBI): domain Eukaryota; kingdom Metazoa; phylum Chordata; class Amphibia; order Anura; family Limnodynastidae; genus Mixophyes; species Mixophyes fleayi. The sequence continues at coordinate 126,733,917 of NC_134406.1, forward strand.
ATAACGGCTGTACTTACTCCCCCCGCCACATAGGGTGGCGGGGGCGCGCTTGCGCTGAATTCTCCACGCTTCTCAACGGCTACTTCCGTTGTGCGCATGCTTTTCGCCACACCTACTTCCGCTGTGCACTCGCTGCTCTGCCACGTGTTGCCTTCCATGTGCCACAATTTTAAACAGCCATTATGTTTATTTCTCACTTTTGCTGACTTAATCAAACACTTTATATCTTTTACGTTATTTAGTACCTCTGCTTTAAAACTACCTATTGTTGAGAAAGGCCTAACAAAATCTTTGGTCATCTTGACCCACGTGTCGCAATAAGCAGTTGCGTATGCACCATATTACTTACACATGAGAAATCTTGCTGAACCAATAGGCCCTTCCTTAGGCAGTACCTCGGCCATCTCTAGCGCCTGCTTAGCACCCATGTTGAACAATAGGGTCCCAGTAATATCACAATATCCTGCCACAAAAATAGGGTTCCAGAAATATCACAATATCCTGCCACTAATTTCAACACTCTGCTACCCGCAATCTACCGCTAGAGATATTTTACTGGCCCGTGAACGTATTTGCTACAAGCCGCGTCCACTCGCTTCCTCTCGTAATGAACGAGGACGCCTAATACAGAAATATCAATGCGGACTAAAGGGTTATCAGCTCCTCGATTACCCCTGACTCTCAAACAAAATCTGTTGAGTTTATTATGCCTGGCAGCATTCGGTAAAGTCAATTACCAGCCTTACCAATCTAATTCCACCCCGTTACCCCCAAGTCGCAATCACGGCTTTCCTTGCCGTGCGGTGCAATGGCAACGCTTAAAGCTTATCAGTAAGAGATGCGATTACCCTTGGGTGCACGTTGCGAAAACTCGCTTAGTTTCCGCCCCCGGTATACCTGCCTTGTATACTGTACACCAGTTGGGCACCTGCCTCGTCAGACAGCAACTGACACTCTATTCAACAATAGATCAAACCTTAGTGTATTTAAAGTCAACAAATCACACGACATACACCTTTTCTGCGCAGAAAATCAAAGTTCCCAAAAATAGTAATAATGTCCCAGAGGTTTTAACAAGTAATTATACTATGCATGTATAACAACTATCAAAACAATTGTTTAACCACGTGAAAAATCTACCGGAAGTTCGCGTACGCAAAGCAGGAAGTACACTTATGCTAAGCAATGCAATACAGTTAAAATGCACAATGACAGTAAAAAGAAACAGTTTTCTCTTTTGTCCCTAGATTCAGTTAGCGTACCTTAGATAATGCAAAACGGACATTCAGTTTCACAACACAGAGTAAAATTCAGGTTTTGAACACATTGCGTTCTTACACGAATATGACGCGTCTCCACCCTTTGTTGCGGAACGGAAATCCGTTGGTCTTGCGTATCGTCCGGCAACGAAACCTCCAAACTCAAGAGCCCCCAAATTGTTATGAGCGTTTTGTCACTATCCAATAACAATTGTCGAATCTCGATTTGTGTTTCCAACGCACAAATATTTATTCTCAAAAAGTAGCAGAATATATTCAAGCAAAATAATAACAAGTACAGCCGTTACTTATCGCAGACGCTCTGGATCCAGTGTACAGTCATTCAGTGCTGAAGTCTGTGGTCTAGGTGACTGAACACTACATGAGAGCTACTGCTTATATGCAAACAGAGATACAGTGAAACAATGCAGGTGGTATAGCTTGCTTCTATTGGTCCAGGCATCAGGAGGGTCCAGGGGGTTACACATAATAGGCTGATTCAATCTAAGGAATCCAAAGGTAAGGGTCTCTCCAATGGATGAGCTCTGTTCTTACGCCACACTCCAATTACAATCAGTCCATTTACATTTGACAGTTAATATCATATTAAAGGTTTATTCCCTAACATCAATAACTAAAGTATGCAATGTGCGATCTCTTCGCCGAATGCACCGAACAGCTGCTGATGTAAAGGGGATTAATATGATATTAGACATGACACATTTCTTTTAACCTAAACCAAATGTATCACTAATATGCATATAACTTATAATATTACACATAAACACTACTATATTTCGACATAAATAACTATGTGTTGCAACTACCATTAATGTGTACTATTTTACAAATGTGTGTGTTGGTGCGAATGTATGTAAAAGCGTAAATACTGTTGTTGCCACGTGTTGCGGCTGCGTACGCCCTTCCATGCCGTAGCGTGCCATACGCATCTTTTCAGACAAAGACAACCAAGTTTGCTCGATTTTAATTGAAATGACTTTATCCAATTTACTGACTTCGACAGTTCCACCCTTTGATAGTGTAATAAACTATCACCTAATCACCGTTTCAAGTTCAGGGTTATACAACACTTCTTCACAGACCATGATCTCGGTATCTTGCACCTCCCTTTCAGTCTCGTTCTCAGTGTTTCTCCTAGAAGACTGTTTTCCACACTTCAACACAGTAGGAACACATTTGACACATAAACCAATTGCTAAGATGACACCCAGTATAAGGAGAAGGAGCTTACCTACACTAGCAACCATTTCCTGTATCCATTACCCCAGACCAGAGAACCATTTCACAGGATTCAACCACGAGAACCATCCTGCCACCTTTTCCCCAATCTCATATAACGAAGAATTATGGTTCCTTCGAAATTCCCATTTCAGTTGCAGAATTTCATCCATCTTCCGGTCTATAACCTCCTTAGGGTCATCCGTATTATTGGTGATGTATGCGCAACATTTGACACCAAACTGGGTGGCCAACGTCACACATTACCCACCAGTAATAGAGGTGAGATAATTTAGTACCAGTCTTTGTTGCACTAACTCCTTCTTGTACGCTTGTAGCTTCCTTCCAGTATACCTGAAAGTGTCATCATACATCTCGTTGATATTGTCTATCAATTTAGCTAGGTCTTGTATATATTTAAAGTTTAATGTTCCCCGAGCGGTCCTGGTGAGATCTAGAGCAACCATTACTTGAAAACCAGCGGTTTCATTAATTAATTTTGTAGCTATGGGTTCCTCCCCAGAAATCATATTTCGACGGTTAAATGAATCAAACACACACAGACAAGCTTATCTAACAAAAGAAAAAAATTTAATTAGAAAACAATAGTAAAAAATTTAAAGTAAATAAAAAAAATTCAGTAATTTTGTAAGGTATTTAATTTTTTTGCATGTTTTGCTTTTTTATATTTTTTGTATTTTTTTCTTGTTTTTTTATTTCGTTGATGAAACATTGACTCAGCGTTCTTGTCTGGCCCATCAACTCCTCGTCAGCTGCAAACAAATAAATAAATAAAAATTTAGAGTGCACCCTTATATGGTGACATGTCAGCTCTATGGGTGTATTTATATGCATTTTGCAAGCTTCGTAGAGTGCTCAAATGGTATGTTACTAAAATAACGGGTCAAAGTTTTGTATTATGCTGAGCAAATAATGTAGTATAAATAGTAGTATTTAAGAAGTATATAGTATAGTATAGTAGTGTGTCTTATCTTCAATTTCCCCCCTTCATTGCACATTTTTCCAAGTAGGGTCTCACTCCCCATGCTGCAATTTTCAAGACAGCCACTACTGTACCAGCCAGTTGCACACAAGACAAGATGAGGGGGGAGCAGGTTCCAACTTGGGGGTGCTTAGGATGTCCTCTGGTGTGATAATGGGAAGGGAAAACTCTTTCATGTCAATGTGTTTCTGCTATAAAAATAAATTGTCAAAACTCTTACAAACATTACAATAACCCTGTACTTACTTTCTTCTACCAGAACCACTGGCTGCTGATATGGTTTGGGTGTGCTCTGAACAGGAGTGGGGAGCTTGTAAAACTCTCCTCTTTGGCCACCGCTGCCTCCTCCTCCTGGGCCACCATCTCCTCAACATTTTCCGCATCCGACTCCTCCTGGACCACTTCCGACTCTGGGGACCTTCATCGGTGCTGGTGGCGGGGGATGCGTTGGAGTCCTGTTGAAAAATATGACCTGGTATATGTTTGAGGAAGTATTTTTTTGTATCAAACCAAATAAGCATTGTGTCAGCATTTTTTTAATCATTTGTCAGATTGCTACTGAACCGCAAAATGCTTAATGTTGCAAAATTCAGAAAAACCTTCAAAACATTCACGGGAACACAATTATGGGCATTAATAATAGTTTCATCAAAGTTAGGAACAATAAAAATGTTGTGTCCCTTTTGTTGGAATATTTTCCTTTTAGGTTGGCTCGCAGTTACATTTTGCTGTATATATATTTTTGTTGAAATACTATTAATTACTATATTCCCATAAATGTATCACTACATGCAAATCAAATGGTAACTGCCACCTACAGAAAGGAAATAAATCAGGCAAAGTACGATCAATAAATGAGGAAACTTTAGCCACTATGAATAGCCAAGTACATAAGAGTGATTTTCAAATATGTGTCCAAATTTGTTGGCATGTTTTTCTGTGTCTGTTTCATAATATTTTAAACAATGCCTATAATACTGTAATTTTGGGTGCACTTACGCACTGCTATCTCTGCCCTTATTCTGCTAGGAGGTGTTCTCCTCAGGTCGCTCCATCAGCTTTGCAATTGCACGACAGGGCCAATTGAAACCGCAGACGCCTGCGGACAGCCCAATATGCATGAACTTTCTGCTCATTGGTAACATACCGAGCTGCAGGTTGAAAACAGTGGTCAAGTATTGCTGTTAGCACCTGCAACTCGGTACGTGAGATCACTGCTGCTCTCATTTTTCCACCAACACATATGTCAACATCCTGCATGGCTATTGGTTCTCATTGCACATAGGTGTGGAACAGTGCGATGCCTTACCTAAGATGGCTGACTCATCTGTCAATTACATGAAGTGTCCATGTTACTGGGGGGAGAAGTTGGGCCTGAGCATACTGTGGCTTACGCAGGAGAACGCTATGGTTCCTGCTATAAAACTCTCACTCGATTCATTACTCTGCCCTGGCAATTTATACATGGCAGAAAGGTTTTTTGCTGTTGGGGATAGTATTTTTAATTTGGATTTAGTGGTAAGTTATATGGCCCTAGGTGCCACCCTTTTACATAGCATCTAAGGAGAAGGACTAATTCAGCTGTCTTATGTTTTCTATAGCTTTCTGCTCATTTGGCTGCTGGTCTACTTAGCATGACTGGAAGGATTCGCCTACATTTTTTGGTAAGTTGTATGGCCCAAGGTGCCACCCTTTTACTTACCATCTAAGGGAAGGTTTAATTTTTGATGGTTTCAATTTTTAGCTGTGTCTGAACAAGGTCCTTCTGGATCTGCAACAACAGCTAGGAAAAAACTGCACCAGCCAAATTTCACCACTCCAGAAATAGAAATTGTGGTTGAATTGGCTCTTGATACACTCCACTCCACTCCTCGTCTGCTTACAGCAACATCAAAAATGGGAATTTGGGGTGAAATTACAAATGAGGTGAACTCCATTGCTCCAATAAGACGCACAGTGTCCGAGGTGAAATGGAATTGTGCTACCTCATTGTATTTTCACGAATACAACATGTGCCAAGGTTTTTCGAATACTTTCATTCTTCTTATTTGTCTTTTTCACACAGGTGATCTGACTTTTAGTGTCGCAATAAAGACAAAATTACTGAGGACTGCAAGAATGCGCAATGGACAGGAGGGGGGGTCCCCTGACCCCAATAAACCTGACTCCACTTGAGACAAGGGCAATGGGCTGTTTGAATGAGGAAATGGTGCCTATCATACCACCAGGTACATTAAATTTAAGTTACAATAATTGTTTTGTTAATAAAAAAAAAATTGTCTTACCTATTAAACACTAAAGTCATACATTTATGGGGGGCAATATAGTCTGAAGCAATTAAGGATCATTTTTAACCGAACACACACAAAATTCATTTGTCTGTTTTTACACAGTGGCACATATGTTAACATGGTAATAACTTGCTCTTGGGGTTTTCCCTTCATTCTAGATGTCAATGCAGGTGAAGGAAACTTCCATGATGAGCTGGTCAAGGAGCCACGTGATGTGCAGAAGTCATGTGACGGGAAACTCTGAACGCCTGTTATCAAAGTTTCAGGGATACGAATGCCACTATTCAGACCAACCCTCCCCTGTATGGAGCACAATTTACACACATCCCTCACCCGTATGGAGAACAATTTAGACCAAAACATAACCTCAATAAACAATACTCCCACATGTCTCGCAGACCTTCCTTCTGCATGTATCACAGACAACTTTTTTTTAACATGTTTGTAAGTGGAGCAGCTCTAGTGGCGAAGTGGCTTACAAACCGCCTGTAGTAACCTACTAAGCCTAGAAAGGTTCTTAACTGCGATTTTGTTTTCTGGTCTTGCCCAATTTTTGACTGCCTCCACTTTGTCTAGCTGGGGTTTTACACGCCCCCGACCAACAATGTAAACCAAATATTTGGCTTCTATCATTGCTACGGCACATTTCTCTGGGTTAGCTGTTAGTCCTGCAGACCTTAATAAGGCTAAGACCGCCTCAACTTTGGCTAGATGTGATCCCCAGTCTGGGATATAAATCACTATATCGTCCGAATAAGCAGCTGCATAAGCTGTGTGAGGTCATAACAATTTATTCATGGCCCTTTGAAAGGTGGCAGGGGCCCCATGTAACCCAAAGGGTAGGACTTTATATTGATAGAGACCATCAGGGGTAGAAAATGCAGTCTTTGGCTTGGCCGTGGAAGTCAGGGGAACTTGCTAATAACCCTTTGTTAGATCAAGAGTTGTCAAATAGTTACTACCAGCAAGATTTTCTACCAGTTTATCCACACGTGACATTGGATAGGCATCGAACTGGGACACACTGTTTAGGCGCCTAAAGTCATTGCAAAACCTAATTGTCTCATTGGGTTTCGGGACAAGCACAATGGGACTATTCCACTCACTAGTGGACTCTTCAATCACGTCTAACTGGAGCATCTTCTCGATCTCCTTTCTCATGTCCACCCGTCTTTCTTCTGGAATACAAAACCAGCAAATCATTTCTTCAGTATGTTGTCTCTGCTTAATGGACAAAGCTGGCTCTAGGGGCACTTCAGACTTTTCAATGGCACTACTCACTACCTGAGGAGAGGTTTCCTCATCATGCCAAGGTTTAAGGAGGTTAACATGATATATTTGCTCCTCCCTTCTCCTACCTAACTGGCGGACCCTGTAACTGACAGGTCCGACAGCCTCTAGAACTTCATATGGACCCTGCCAATGGGCGAAAAGTTTGCTTTTCTGGGTAGAAACCAGGACTAGGACCTTGTCCCCAGGCTTGAAAGATCGAACAACAGCACTTTTGCCATAACTTTTCTTCTGTCGTTCCTGAGCCTCTTTTACATGTTGCGGCACAATGGGCCCTATCTTTCCTAGCCTCTCATACATTTGGGACACAAATTGTACCAGATTTGGCTCCCTGGGATTTGCTGCTCCCACCCTTCCTTTAACATATCTAAGATACCGATGGGCTGTCTTCCAAACAATAACTCAAAGGGACTAAACCCTGTTGAAGATTGAGGTACCTCACGGATGGCAAACATCAAATAGGGAATAAGAGTGTCCCAATCTTTTTTCTCTTGAGCCACTGCTTTCCTGCGCATGTGCTTTAATGTGCGTTTAAAGTGTTCCACCAAGCCGTCTCCGTGGATGGTACACGGAGGTGTGAAGCGCCGTAACCCCTAGCAACTGGCACATGTCCTTCATCAGTTTGGACATGGAGTACCCTGATCTGTGAGAATTTGTTTGGGAATTCCCAAGCGTGTAAACATCAATACAAGTTCTCTAGCTATGGTGCTGGACTTTATGTTTCATAGGGGAATTGCCTCTGGATACCTGGTTGCATAGTCAAGCTCCACTAGTATATATTGGTGCCCACGTGCGGATTTTTCCAGTGGCCCCACAAGGTCCATGGCTATCCGTTCAAAGGGAACTTGTAGTATTGGAATTGGAACGAGAGGTGTCCTGTACAATAGCAACTCTATACAGAAAATTATTTTTGACAATAAAATATGGTATACTTTCTGCATGCTGGGCGGCTTTCGCTACCCCATTTACCTCAGTCACACTTTTAAAAGCATGTTCCAAAGTGACATAATTAAGTTGGTCCCGAGCAAAGTCCTGCAGAGGAAACAAAATTGGTATTGCGGACCAGTCCGTATCCTCACTGACAGGCGGGGTGGGCTCATCTGCGACATCATCGACCAATGCTAGTTTGGACAGTCCATGTTTCCCTGCAGGTGTATGCTTTTGTGGAACTCCTGCTGTGACTCCCAGGATGGCATTCCAGTTTGGCAGTTCCCAAAGATCGATGCCCAGATGTTGTGGATTCTTAGGCGGTTCCTTTAAGACCGGGCTTCTGACCATTGCATCAGTTGCCGGCATTTCCGGCCGGATCCGCTCACCGAGGACCTCATTAAACAGTGGGAAGTCTCGCCCCAAAATGAGTGAATATGGGAGTTTAGGTGCTATGGCAGCTACCACCATAATGGTTTTGTCTTAGAGGAGTATGAAAGAACAATACTACTAGTCACACTCCGTCATCCCATGTACGCAAAGAACCTTTACCTTGGGCAACCGAGAAGTTAAGGTTTTGGGTAAGGCAGAGCTGGAAACCAATGAAAGTTCACTCCCTGAGTCAACGAAGGCAAGGTCAAGGTTTTGGTTGATGAGCACCGTCACTTGGAACAAACAAGGACTTCCTGACGTGGGAAAGCAGGTCCAATATGTGCCACGGAGCAGTCCATGGGTTCCGGTAGTTTAGGACACTCTGCCTTAAAGTGGCCTGGCTCACCACTTCGAAGCACTTCAGACTAGACACCTTGTAACTGGCCCTCTGTTCGTAGCAGTTTTGCCATTGGGCCTTTTAGCAAGGATTGTCAAACCTGGCTTTTGGTGTGGCATCAGCTTTGGCACGAATGCAGGTTCTTTAGTCATCTGCTGTAGCGCACAAAACTTTTCTACCACTGTGGCAAGCTCTTAAGAAGTTTGTGGGTCTGATTGCAGCCCCACCTTTGCAAATCACGGTTCAGCCCCCGGATTCAGTGGTCTATCGCCAGAGCTTCAATAATCCGAGAAGGCGAATTCTCCTCAGGCTGCAGCCATTTCTTTAAAACTTTAGAAAGCTCAGCCAATTGCGCTCTGACCAGCTTTTCTTTATCACAGCACCATTGGTGATAGCGCTGGGCTTGGCCTGTCCCGATGCGAGCCAATATCTCAGACTTTAAACACAAATAATCAGAGGCCCGGTCCTCATCTAGATCTATATAAGCTCGCTGAGCTTCACCAGTCAGGTATGGCGCTAGGTTCTCAGCCCAATCTTTAGGAGGCCATTTTGCCCTTTTTGCAAGTCTCTCATAGGACACCAGATATGCTTCTACGTTATCACCTGGTGACATTTTCTGCAGAGCCGGACCAAGTGGTTTATTTCTGCCATTCCTCACCTGGCTTAACTCTTTCCTTAAGTGCCTGGTGTTTTCCACCTCGCTTAAGCGACTCATAGCATCTGAGCTTGCTGTTCTTGCTGCACAGCGGCCACATTCATGAGGGTTCTCAGTACTTCCTCCATGTTGACGTCTGCGCAGGTTGGGTAGCAGAAACTTGCTTCTCGGAGCATCCCACTCCTGACACCACTTGTGGCAAGAGCCCGCTACTGCTGAAGCACACGCGAACAACTTCTTCTTTTATATGTAGTTTTTTGTCAGGATGGTAAATGTTTTAACACCATACAGATTTCACAGCAATTCTGGAGACCCTAAACGCTAGCTAGACATAGACCAGCTCTCTCAAGACCAGCCAACTTCCCCAGCGTTGGTCTCACTGGACAAATGAAGCAAGCAAGCTTTTATACATGATACTCCTCCCCCAGCCTTAGCTTGATGGGCAGGTGACATACCCACTTTCCCTTCAAGAGGAAACTCCCATCAGTGGTTCTGTTTGCACAAAGACAGACACACCCTGTCTGTTTGCTCTGAGGAGGAACATTTCAAACCATGCAAGTTAACCAAACTTTAAACTATTGTTTGTCAAACATAAGTCTTTATCATCAATCTAGGTGCATTACTGCACAAATGACTTACTCTACTTCCATGATTTCTCTGCATATTGCCAGCTAAATGCCTCCCTTTGCTACACACACACTCTCTCTCTCTCTCTCTCTCTCTCTCTCTCTCTCTCTCTCTCTCTCTCTCTATATATATCTATATATATATATCTATATATATATATATCTATATATATATATATATATATATATATATATATATATATTTATTCCATAGACAAAAAACCTTACAGTTTACCATGTCCGATTAAGGTTCCTAACACCCCATCTAAAATGTAAGAAAACTATTGAAACTCTTCCACTGAAACTCCAAAAAGCAATGAAATTACGACGATTAAGACAGAAACCTTAATGGACGTGTTACTTGCGCAATACAGACATGGTATGCCATCACATCCTGTGGTTAGCTGAAGATTCAGCACTATTATGGAGTGAGATTGCTGTCACTCACAAAATGGTGGAGCTGCCAATTCACATATTTGTGTGTTCACTAAGAATACACACATGCAGTACTATTACATTTTCTTAGTTTAGCTTTATCGTTAGACTGTGCCTGTTCATAAAAGATACTTGAAGAACATAGCTCATCACCAAACACTATGGGCTAGATTTACTAAGCTGCGGGTTTGAAAAAGTGGGGATGTTGCCTATAGCAACCAATCAGATTCTAGCTTTCATTTATTTAGTACCTTCTACAAAATGACAGCTAGAATCTGATTGGTTGCCATAGGCAACATCCCCACTTTCTCAAACCCGCAGCTTAGTCAATCTAGCCCTATTTGTTCCTGAAAGATCCCTGCAGAGCATCCCTCCACCCAAAACATTCCCTGCTTCTGACAGACCCCTGCAGAACATCCTTACACTCAACATACTACCCCCTCCTGACAGATCCCTGCAGAGCATTCCTCCCACCAACACTGTACCTGCTCCCAACAGATTCCTGCAGAATATCCCTTCTCCCGAAACACAATACTTGCTCCTGACATACCCCTGCAGAGCATTTCACCCTCCAAGACTGTGCCTGCACCAAGAAGATATCTGCAGAACATAGCTCATCACCAAACAGTATCTGCTCCCGAAAGAATCCTGCAGAGCATTCCTCCACCCAAAACCTCCTGACAGATCCTTGTAGAGCAATCATCCCTCCAATATTGTGCCTCTTCCTAAAAGTTAGCTGCAATACATGTGTTCTCACCAAATATGGTTACTGCAGCTGACCCTGCAGAGAATGTCTCTGTGCATTTGTATTACACAATTTTGCAGTTTGCAAAAATATTTTCCGATAAAGTCTTGTTGGCTTTATGTATTGTTAAAAGTTAGCTTAGAACTTGTAAAAGAATGAAATGGCAAACATTGCTCACTGAAAACCAAACTAAGCAGAGGCTTATACACCATTTTAATGTAATTTAACTCTAATGTAATTTTGTAGTTCTACTTTTTTATGAAGTTGCTCTAATGTCTCTTTCTAAGACACGCAGGCCCTAAACTATGATAAAGCTAAACTAAGAAAATGTCTGTGGAAGAGATCACAAATACACTGCTGTGGGAAGGGAGGGGGGATCGGGAACACGAACAGTGCTGGGTGGAAGGGATCACAAATACACTGCTGTGGGGAGGGGGGATAGGGATCGCAAACATAGTGCTGGGGGAAAGGGATCACAAATACACTGCTGTTGGGGGGGGGGTTTCGGATGACAGCCAGAGGAAAAAGGGATCGGATGACAGGCAGAGGAGTAGGGGATCGGATGACAGGCAGAGGAGAAGGGGATCGGATGACAGGCAGAGGAGAGGACGATGGGATGACAAGAAGAGGAGAGGGCGATGGGATGACAGGCAGAGGAGAAGGGGATCGGATGACAGGCAGAGGAGAAGGGGATTGGATGCATCCAATATGATTATATCATCCTGCTGCTAGATCCAATTTTGGAGTTCATTGGATGCTGTCATCTACATATCTCTGTTAAATCCGAGGGTTGTAAATGTCCGATCTTATTACCCTGACAATTATGTTTTTCATAAGTCACCTAATAATATCTGATGCGCTATTAATTCTAAATGTTAATTTAAAAGAGCATCAATGTCCAATGTTGTATTATGTTATATTAAGTATACATCATTAAACACAAGAACATGAATAGTAATTGGTCAATCAATCAATCCTCTGTTTTACACATACATCAGAGATAGTCACGGAAAGCAGAACATAAGCATCCTAGACCATATCTAATGTACCAAAACAGACCAGACAAAATAGAATGAGTTTCTTTTACAGTATTAGAGTAAAATCACACCGGCATTCCAAATAAAAGTTGATTTCCAACTAGAAAATCGCTAGCATGCTGACACGTTAAATTAGGAACTCCCATCGCCTGTCATACTGGAATCCTGGGGGTAAATGTATCAAGGTGCGATTTTGCAAACCCAGCGATTTTCTCGGGAGAGTTGAAACTCGCAGATGTATGAAGCTGAGATTTCATGTAAAATCGCCAGAGTTGTGCTTCTGTCAAAATCGCTATTTGCAAAATCGACAGAGATCAAACTTGTTTGCCACTGCAGCTATACAAGTCTCAAATGTATGAAGCTGCGATTAAGCAAACTCAGGAGAATTTGCTATCAAACACGGCAGATACAACATGCTGCTTGCTAGCAGCGTGTTGCATAAACACATCACTGTTACACTGTTCTGCAATAGAGCTGGAGCTCTGATACCCAGGGCTGGCTGGGACCTGTAGTTCCACAAAATAAAATGTTAACAAAATCACAACACCCTCATTACAACCACTAACATTTATTTGAAAATAATAAACCCACAATAATGACAGTAAACACCCTCATTTACACCACATATTTTATTAAAAATAATAAATCCCCATTATACTCACCAATGAAGTGTTATTTTCTTGTCCACAGCTTTCAATCCAAAAATGGCTGTAAACAAATTAAAAAATACATTAGTATCCAAATGTCCATGCTTGAAATCTTTTCAGTTCTTCTGCCAAGGGGGGGGGGGGGCATTGTTGATTGCGGTCTTCTGTTCTTCGGCTAGAGGTGCCCCATATTTGTAAGATCCACGAATCTTCTTGCTTGATTGAAGAAAAATAAAAAAAAGGGAGGGGCCGCCGCAAACAGCTCCAACTTAGTAAGAGCGCCGATACGCGCTAGGTCTATTTATAGTATTATGGGAAAATCCCCTAATACTATAAATAGACCTAATGCAATAAACTAAGTTCATTGCGTATTGGAGCTTCTACACAGTAGGAGCTCCGATGCGCAATGCGCTTAGCTCTTTTCCTCCCTAACACTCTTGTGCGTGTGGAATCAATAATTTTCTACTTCCTATATATATATTGAGTTCCAAAGTGTCTCTATTGTAAAAGTTTGCTACTTTTACAATAGGAGCCGGAATGGTGTAGCAGAATTATTCTGAGTAGCGTTTTTAAGCAGTGTGCTTAACATACAATAGGAAAGATGTGTGGATACCATTTTACATAGAGAATAAATCAAAGATATTGTGGCTTAGCCTAAATTTTGACATATATATACAATTTGCTAGAACTCTATGTAAAAGTGATAAAGGCCTTATTCAGGATACGTGAATGTTTTTGCACATAGCTTTGCCATCCATTCCGGCTGCCGGAATGGAGTGCTGAGTGCATTCCCCATCCATTACGGCTGTCGGAATGGTGTGCTGAGTGCATTCCCCATCCATTCCGGCTGCCGGAATGGTGTGCTGAGTGCATTCCCCATCCATTACGGCTGTCGGAATGGTGTGCTGAGTGCATTCCCCATCCATTACGGCTGTCGGAATGGTGTGCTGAGTGCATTCCCCATCCATTCCGGCTGCCGGAATGGTGTGCTGAGTGCATTCCCCATTCATTCCGGCTGCTGGAATGGTGTGCTGAGTGCATTCCCCATTCATTCCGGCTGCCGGAATGGATGGCTGAGTGCATTCCTCTCCCGGAATGGAGTGCTGAGAGCATTCCCCATCCATTTCGGTTGACAGAATGGAGTGCTGAGTACATTCCCCATCCATTCCGGTTCACGGAATCGATGGCTGAGTGCATTCCACTCCCGGAATGGCTTTCTCAGTGCATTCCCCATCCATTCTGACAGCTGGAATGGATGGCTGAGTGCATTCCCCATCCATTCCAGGCTGCCGAAATCGATGGCTGAGTGCATTCCACTCCCAGAATGGAGTGCTGAGTGCATTCCCCATCCATTCCAGGCTGCCGAAATCGATGGCTGAGTGCATTCCACTCCCGAAATGGTTTTCTCAGTGCATTCCCCATCCATTCCAGCTGCCGGAATGGAGTGCTGACTGCATTCCCCATCCATTCCGGCTGCCGGAATGGAGTGCTGAGTGCATTCCCCATTAAATCCGGCTGCCGGAATGGTGTGCTGAGTGCATTCCCCATCCGGAATGGATAGCTGAGTGCATTCCTCATCCATTTCGGCTGCCGGAATGGTGTGCTGAGTGCATTCCCCATCCGGAATGGATGGCTGAGTGCATTCCCCATCTATTCCGGCAGCCGGAATGGAGTTCTGAGTGCATTCCCCATCCATTCCGGCTGCCGGAATAGAGTGCTGAGTGCATTCCCCATCCATTCCGGCTGCCGGAATAGAGTGCTGAGTTCATTCCCCATCCATTCTGGCTGCCGGAATGAATGGCTGAGTGCATTCCCCGTTCATTCCGGCTGCCGGAATAGAGTGCATGCCCAAAACAGCATTGGGCCAGGCAAAAGACAGTTGCTTTATATGTAACTGACCACCCTTTGTTGATTCCCACAGTCAAATTGCTTGGCCAACGGCATAGAGGTGTGCTTGTGAGCTCCTGACTTCCATACCGTTGTTTGCTGTCTACCCAGATTTGATGGAGCCTCCTGGGGAGCTTCCCTGGGAGAGTCCCCTGGCTGTTGGGCCTAGTCCAGGCCTACTCACAGAAACACCAGTGAGTACCAGTAGCCAGGGAATAAGGCCTGGTGATGAACCTGATCGTGGTTACCCCACCCGGGGTAGGAAAAAGGGAACTGAAAGTGCTTCAGGGATTTCCAAGAAGCCCCCCAAATTTGGGGAGGTAAAACCTGAAGGAAGAACTCAGCCTGTGCAAGCAAAGAAAAAGGGGGTTAAGGCCCCAGAAGATTTTGCGGGGATAGACAGTGTAATACTGGGAGAGACAGTGCAGTATAAAGAGAAAGATAACAACACGACAGAGTCCACAATTTCAGCAGAGAATGCCTCTGTAATGGACACTGACTGTGAAAATAATGAGGAGAATGGTGCTTCTGGTGACTGGGGTGATACCATGGAATTGGAAGAAGTGAAATGTAAACTAGAAGTAGCCAAAAGTGAGGTGGAGAAGTTAAAGGAGCAGATACTGTTGCTTAAAAAGAAAAAAAAACAAAGCATTTAGCTCAAATAGAGCAGTTTTTTCTCAAGAAATAAAAGAACTGGAGAGTGTGCAAAAAGATAAAGAAGCAACAGTGCGTTTACTAAGTGCCTGGATCAATGCAGAGGAGGCTGAATCTACAAGTGCAGAGGAAGAATCAGTGACAGGCATGCAAAGCTCTCAGAGTACACAAAGATCACAAATTCCACCTAATTTGCCTGTTCATTCAGACTATGTACAAGATACAAACAATATGACTTTAGAACAAATTCATTTATTGGAAAACAGTATACAAACGGTTGTGCAGTCAGGGGTAGCTGTGGAAGATTCTGGCAGCATGAAAACTGGATCTGGCAACATGGATGCAGCAGGGAGAACACTTCCAGGTCGTGACCTCATCCTGTCTGGGACTGAGCCTAGCAGTGTGTCAGCATGTGATTCACAGAACATCCAGCAGAGGGAGAGAGAGAAAATCCCTGCAGCAAATTCATCCCAAGAAGTCTCAGAGACCATAGTCCAGCTGCCACTGAATAAAGGGATTCCTAGGCCGATAACATCCACAGAGAATTCTGCAAGGGGTGATCTGCAGCCGCAGTACAGGAAGATTCCGGGGGTGTTTGCAGAAATGTCGCTGGCTGTGGTAGACTTTCCTGCAGCTGTTGCAAAAATATGTGAGAAGGCTGGCATCCCCTTTCCTGGACATGACAGAGATGAGGCAGATGCACTAGGCATAGGTGTGCGAGCAGCAGGGGACTCAGGCAGTCTTGTGCAAATGGAGACTGCTTCGGGTGAAAATGTTGCAAAAAGTGATATCATGCCTGGTGCAAATGATGCTAATTTGTCTAACCTCAGTTTGAGAAGTAATTTAATTCGTATGGTGACCAAGGACTGCCTAGCAGCCAGAGACAAGTTAAAAGCAGACTGGGATGTGCCAACTAAAGTAAAAAAAGTGACTGATAGCCTGTTGGAAATGGGTGTTTCTGTTAAGGAATCTGAAATTACTTATTGGCTTTTTTCTTTAGAAAATGAGCAGGAAACAAAGGCTAGGGAGGGGAATAAGAGTAAGAGTGGAGGAATAAGGAGTGAAGGGGTTAATGATGGGGGAAGGGGAGGTCAGGAAAAGCAGCATTTCTTATGCCAGAATTCTGGGGGGGGCAAAAATCAGCCCCAGCACAGCCAAATTTGGGAAGATCACCAAATAGAAGGAATGTAGTCCAACTAAAATGGAAAGGGGAGGGTTCCCCACCAGATAGGGGTACTTTTCTGGACCACGTATTTGGATTGGGATTTGTGGCCAAGGATCTCTTTGCCTGTATTCACCCAGTGGGGACAGCTGAGTATGACCTAAGTTTTGAGACCCCATATGGCCTCCAGAATTTCTTGGCACGGTGGGGGAGTGTCAAGAATGTGTCCCCTTGGGTGGATTATGAGGTTTCAGCCATTACCAAGCAGAATAACATCAGAATGACTATATTAGTACGCAACGAATCCTTATTAGTGGAAGACCTTTCCTATTGGGTAAAACGGTATGCAGTAATGGAATCTCCTCTAGTTAAGGTTCCAGATTCAGAGAGGCACGTCTGGGGTGGGGCCTGGATGGCTGTTATTAGCCTGAGGCAACTGGATTCTGGACCAGTACACCTTCCATCTGCAGCCTATATAGGCAGGGACAGAATCCAGTGCTTCTATCCGGGCCAGCCCCGGACATGTTATCGCTGCGGTTCTTTCCGCCATTTTAGCAGGGATTGTGATGTTGTTAGGTGTGCGCATTGCCAAGAGCTTGGACATACAGAAAAAGGTTGTAAAGTAATCAGATGTAACCTGTGTGGTGAAGTGGGACATTCTTTCACCAACTGTCTCCGCGCACACCACAATAGGGAATCCGATGCTGAGATGGCGGAAAGGGCTGAGGAGGTGGAGAGAGAAGAGAGGAGGCCTCCTAAGGCAAAACCTAGGAAACAGGGTTTATTCCAATCTAAGCCTCAGCCAAGACCTAGGTATGGGATGTCTGTTCAGCTACAGAATGAGAAACCGCAGCCTAAGCCAAGGTCAAAGGTGAGCTCAGCACAGCCTAGTACTAGTAAGGAAGGTGGGGAGGAGGATATGGAAAAAGGTGGAAGCTGGAAGGTGGTAAGAAAGGGGGTAGGGCGAGTCCAAGTTCTCCTGAACCAGTTGTTTTGGCCAACAGATTTTTGTCCCTGTCTAGTGATGAAGAGGATGGGGAAATTGTGTGTACTGCTGGTGCAGAGCTGATACTGAGGCCCAAAGCACAGAGAACTAGGGCAAAGGTTAGGGTTAGGCAGGCTGATCCCTTTGTTCAAAAGGTGGTGGGTACTGAGGTCGGAACAGGTGGTGTAGCAGGGGGTGAGAATTGTGGGGAGATCAATATTGTGGGTGTAAAATTTCCTCGCAAGTCTGTAATTCAAGTAGGTGGGGAACCTACTAAGGTTTCTGAGGCTACTAACACCATCTTTGAGGTAGTTCGTAGTTCAGGTGGAGGGAATCGGGGGGATAGGGAGGAGGATGTGATGGAATCAGGGAGGGAGGGGGAGGAAATATATCCAGAAGGGGAGGACCCCGGGGGGGACAATTTCTGGGATTGACGGTGTGGTTCGGTCAGAAGATTCCCTGGTGAGAAATGATGGTGTACAGGATCCGGGGATAGGGTCAAGGGTCTTATAGGTGTTAGGTAATATAATGCTGAGAGGTAATGAAGGCAATACCCATGCCTATAATCTTTAATGATGGCTCCCCAACCCATACAGTTTGCAACCATTAATGTGGCATCTGTGCGTTCCGATCGAGCTCGTTATTTGGCCTTTGATTTTTTCAACACGCTTGAGGTTGATTTTTTGTTTTTGCAAGAGACTAGGATTGGGCGCCTCGCGGACCTCCACAAATGCAAACGGGAGTGGAGGAGAGGTCCCTCCTATTGGTCTCTTGCGGCTGAGCCGTACGGTGGAGTGGCAGTCCTTTTTACTGGCATGGTAACCATTCAGCGGATTATAGAAATAAGCATGGGCAGATGTATGGTTATGGATGTTTCCCTGAGGGGGCAGGTCCTGAGGTTGATAAATATTTATGGTCCACAGACCCAACGGGGCAGGAAATGCCTTTTCAGGGAAATTAAACCTTATCTTTTTATGGCCCGGCAGATTGTCTTCGGGGGTGATTTTAACACCATTGTTAGGCCAGAGGATAGGGAAGGCTCGTGGACATCGCTGGGCTATGATGCAGGCTTTTTAGTTAATATGGTAAGTCAGGCTGGGCTGGTAGATGTGCATATTCGTCACTCTCCAGACCTCACAGGGTTCACCTTTTCTAGAGGTAGAAGTAGGTCAAGAAGAGAGAGTTTTTTTGTTAAAGGGAGCTCTGTCACATCAACTCCAAAGTTGATGGCGGCAGAGTTCTCGGATCACGTTTGTCTTTGCATATCTTTGAACACTTCAGACACCCCTCAGAAAGGCAGAGGCCTGTGGCGTCTGAACTCCAGCCTTCTGGATGATGAGGAGGTTAGACAATCTTTTAGCGACTTCCTTGAAACCCAAGAAACACTTTTAGACACAGGTTGGGCTAGACCAGAGTGGTGGGAGGAATTCAAAGGAAGAACTCAGAGGTTCTTTAGGGAACTTGTAGTTCAGAGGAATTGGATAAAAAAGAACGTCTGCCATGCCTTGAGACGGAAACTCGATTTCCTGATTTCTGAGGGTGGAGATAGTGAGGAAATCTCCCTGGTAAAATCCCGGATAAAAGAGTGCCAGTATGACCGTTATGCCTCTTTGGTTTTGGAAAGGGACTACGGTAAGTACCACTCTCCGGATCCCTACCTTAACTGTAAGAGTTCGGTTGATGCGAAGGAGGTGAGGGAACTGCGCGATGACAGAGGGGTCCTCCGGAAAGACCAAGAGGGTATCTTGTCAGTCGTGCACTCCTTCTACTCTGGCCTTTTGTCTGGGAAGGTACTTATCAGAGAGAAGATGGAACGGTTTCTGAGGGGTGTATCTGGGCTTGGTGACCATCAGGCTTCTCTTGATCCCTTGGATTCTGAGATAAAAGTGGACGAGGTCAGGAGGGCGATTAATAGTTTATCAAATAAGAAATCCCCAGGTCCGGATGGTTTAACTTCCGAGTTTTATAAAGCCTTTGTGGACCTCCTGGCCCCACACCTAGTGGCAGTTTTTAATGAGAGCTTGGGTAGAGGGTTACTCCCTCCCTCCATGAGGCACTCCGCCCTTATTTTGCTATCCAAGGGGAAAGACCCATCCAGGATTGAGAATTGGCGCCCCATCGCTCTTCTCAATTCTGATAGAAAGATTCTGGCAAAGGTCATTTTTAACAGGATTGTGGAAGTATCAGGCCTGTTGCTTTCCACTTCTCAGCACTGTACGGTGAAGGGTCGAAGCATCTTTAATGCTGTCCTTGGCGTCCGGGAGGCCGTGGAGCGGTGCAGGGCTGATAAGTGGGGTAAGTACCTTCTGGCGCTGGATCAATCTAAGGCATTTGATCGTGTCAATCATGAATATCTGTGGGCACTTCTTGAGAGGTATGGTCTGCCAGTGAGGTTGGTTGATTGGCTGCGTACCATTTATAGGCAGGCCGAGAGCTTCCCTCTTGTAAATGGTTGGGTGGGTCCTACGTTTGCGGTGTCATCTGGAGTCAGACAAGGTTGTCCCTTGAGCCCTGTCCTCTATGTATTTGCGATTGATCCTTTTATCAGGAGGATTGAGAACGGTGCAGTGAGGGGAGTGCAGCTGGCTGTGGATGTTCCCTTGAAGGTAGCGGCCTACGCTGATGATGTCACAGTAGTCTTGTCAGACATGGCCGAGGCGCATGGCATCGAAAATCTAATCTGCGAATAGTTTGAGGCTTCGGGCTCAGAGATAAACCAAGAAAAGAGTGAAGTTCTCTGGTTAGGGGAGGAAGGACGGCAGTTTGTCCTTCCGGATGCGCTCCCTCAGGCCAGTCAAGAGGTTAAAATCTTAGGCATTCTATTTGGTTCGGGTGATTATGCCCAGCGAAATTGGGAATTGAAACTGGCAGATGCCGCCTCTAAGGTGGATAACTGGAAGAAGTGGAAGCTGCCTCACAGAGAATGGATTGATTTGATCAAGACTTACTTGATCCCAGTTTTTTTATACGTCAGTTACATATGTCTGTTGCCAGAATCATTAAGGGTCAAGGTCAGTTCCTTGTTCTTTCAGTTGTTATGGGGGAACAAGTTGAACCTCATCAAGAGGAATGTGACCTACAAACCGAAGGATGAAGGTGGCCTGGGAATGGTAAACCCAGTGCTGTTCTTTAGTACTGCCTTTTTGAAGCTTCATCTCGGGAGTCTCTTTTTGGAGTCTCCCCCGCGGTGGGTAGCTGGCTTTCGTGTTTGGGTGCACCCCTTTCTCAATGCATGGTTGGATGGGGGTCCCGTAAAGAGTCTTCGAGTTAAGCATGGATACCTCCCGGCCTATGTGGTTCAGGGTTTAAAGGTGACAAGGAAATGGCAGATTGAGGTGGGTGAGGCAAAAAACTCCTCTAGAAGGGTGTTGGAGAGGAGGATTTTGCGTACTCACTTTGATGTGCCCCTGTTACTAAAGGATTGCCCAGGTGATATGAGCTCGAAGGGTCTGTCTTTGGTGAATTCCAAGCGGATTTCTCCATAGTTTAGAGATCTCACTTGGCTTGCATTTCACGGGAGGCTCTTTGTTAAGGGGAACCTGAAGCATAGGGATGGCGATGATTGTGGTTGTCCACGGGAGGAATGTCATGGGGAGGTGGAGACAATGGACCACTTCTTGCTTCAGTGTCCTTTTAATATAGAGGTTTACAAGGGAGTGTCCCACGCCTTAGGCCTTCCATGTCTTTCGGGGCTTAGTTACCCTGAGTGGGTGTATGGAGTGCTCAAAAGGTGTGGGGATTTTGATTTAAGCACTCGTTTTTTATTTAGCGTAGTTGTTAGGTTTTACACATGGAGCGCACGGTGTTTAGTGTCCATTAGGGGCAAAATCCTTCCCTGTAGTGAGGTGGTGGATAGTATTCTGCACGAGGTTTGGAAAATAAGGGAAATGGAGAGGGGTCGAATGGATGCTGTGAGCTGGGGTAGACTTTGGCGCGGGCTGAGACCTCCCTAAGCGGTAGATAACACCTGCAGTCTCTCCATTCTTGGCTATCTATCCTGTTTTATCACTATTAGGTTTTTTTTTAGTAAGGTTTACATACATTTAAAGTTTGCTTTCATTACCTGACAGTAAAGGATGTGTGGGTGGTATTATACATTGGTGGCGGGGTTGTGGTAATGAAAAGTATTGTGCAAGGGTTAGCATGTTTCTCTCATGGAAGTTTTTTATTTGTTTTGTGTTTTTTGTCTTTTTTATATTTGTGAAGTGGTGTATTAGTTGTTTTGTGATGGGATTGTAGTAGAATTGGGTGTGTAAAGTTTTTGTTCATAGTGGTCCTTTTTATCCTTTGGATAATGTACATAGTCTATTTTATCTTGGACAAAGTGATACTGGATTTATTTTTGTTGCAATTTTTTAATAAAAACTTCAACACTTGCAAATCTGCATCTACTTTTTCAAAATGATAAAATATGGTGACTTTGCCCCCTGATTTCATGCCCATAACCATGTTGGGTCAGGCAAAATACTAATGCATTTTGTATAAGGGACCCCCTGTAGTGTTAATTTGATGTGAAATCAGTGATCCAAATTGATTTAATCCATTAAAAATAAGCTTTTCTGAATAAGAAGCTAGAGCACGAAATAGAAACGAATAAGAAGCTAACTTCAGCCTCGTTATGTCTGTATAGTTATGATAGCTGTGCTATTTCCAAGTGTGTTTTTCCTGCAGCTATTTTTATTGCATCATTTTCCTTTGTGCTTCTTCCCTTCCCCCTTCCAGTCATTTAAGGGTATGTGAGTGAGGGGTTATACAATTCATGTGTGGTCATTTCAGGCTATGGAGATGTTAGGTGATATCAATCTTTTCTCTCATAGTGTAGCAGGGATTCCCTTCCCCCACCAGCATGCTGGCACAGACACATTCATGGTGCACAATAATTTCTGCTGGCACATGGGCTGGTTTTGTATCATTTGTCACATATTATTTGTCAGACACATACCATGGCAATAAGGGGATATGTGAACCGTTTCATTATTTTCACTTCAGATATTAATATAAATTAGAAAAAATTAGAAAAAGAAAAGAAAAGGGGTTACTGATTTGAAAATAGTTGATAGGGGTTAAAAAGTGCGCCCACTACCTGCATGCTGGGGAAGGGGCGTTTTCCCGCAGCTTTCATGCAGGGCCCTTCACAGTTTTCTGCCAACATTCCCCACCCCCCGCCCACAGGTGTAAATTGCTTATAACGGTTTACCCCTCTGCTTGATGCCGGCAGTGGCAGGGCCTCTGATGTATAACCGTTATTGGGCTCATTACCATATAACAATTTACATGAGCCTAGTGCTTATATAGCATATGGGGACTTGCCCATAAGGGATGGTGGCAAGGGAATGCTCATTACTGACTGGGGAACAGGACTTGCAAGCTGGGTGTCAGAAACCCTGCTGAACTTATATGAAATTTTATTTGTTGGTTGAAGGTTGACGGTCCATAATTTAATTGTGATGTATATCTTGGTATCTGGCACATCTCCAAATACTGTGAGTATATCGGTATAGGTATGCAATTTTTCTTACGCTTCATTTGTCCTGGTACAGATGCAGTTCATATTGGATGGGATCTGCGGTAAGGAAGAACAGTACACGAGAGGTTATGGAAGAGTTACCGGCTGTGCGACATAACATATAGGTCTGATCTGGGGTGTGTCCTTAGTAAGTCCTCTAGTCTCGCAGTTGATACGGTGAGTGCAGAGTTATTATGTATAAGGTGTAAGGGGAAAATTTTTCCTGGGGGTAGCAGCTATTACATTATAATGGTACCTATTAGCATTCAGTTGAGGGTTGGTAGCGCCAACCCGGTTTCCTCCGGGTTCACTTATTAGGTGGAGGTGGGATGGTTCTTGCAGGTGCGTAGGATTACATTATTCGGGAATACTCTACCAGAATTGCCCAGACGAGTTTATTGTGCCAACCTGGGTCATTTTTATTTTAGGCATTTTTGCGAGCGAGCAGGTGACTATAATTTGGGGGTCCACAGGGTAAAGGGTGATCATTTATTAAGAATGGTGCCATACGATATATCACCTTAAGCGCCATGGTGCTATCCGCCTGATCTAAGTTTTTCTTCAGCTTCACTGGCTGAAGATTATTTGGAAGTGTCAAGGGTACTATGGCATATTAATGGGATATGTGTGCAGGCCTGGGGTGCTGATTACACTACTAACACAGTTGAACAAACTTGTTTTAGCTGCGATGTGGAAGGGCAGCATCACTCAGATTTAGGTTACACTATAGTCTGTATATATGCTGATCTATGAAAAAACAATAGACGAGAGACTTGTCGCTTAGGGGAGAGGAATGAACACATGACGTATGAGGAGTCCACCGAGGTGGTCCTCAGAATCTATAACATGAGCCTTCTCAGGTGTAGGGTCTCATATAGCCGTGTAGAGGAAAAATGGGTATACCAAATTTATAACCCCATATATATATGGTTTTGTTCCAACTAAACATTAACAAAGGCTTCAAGTATTGTACATGTGAAAAAACTGATTGCGGAACATGCAGTCTGGAATGCAGTAGGGTTCCCGGACTTCTATAAATATATAATTGGCATATTGTGGTATAACCCACTGAAGCTCACGATGTATAATGAATTTTAAGGGGCACAAGTTAGTATATTAAGAACTATTCTTATATGGGAATGGTAAGTGTTGATGGAGATACAAGTTCGTGTACGGATTCAGTTACATACGCAGAGACATGATACAGATATGTTGATCGGATACAGATACATGTAGGGTATGATGATGTAGATATGTTGATCGGATACAGATACATATCATCATCATCATTTATTTATATAGCGCCAACATATTCCGTAGCGCTTTACAATTGGGGACAAACGTAATAAACTAATAAACAAACTGGGTAAAACAGACAAAGAGGTGAGAAGGCCCTGCTCGCAAGCTTACAATCTATGGGACAATGGGAGATTGACACATGAGGTTAAGTATACATTTTGCATCTTGGCCCAGCCAGACTGCAGGTAGGGTGACTCATAAGCTAAATGATCCTGTCACACAATAATGTTGGTCCGGGGGTAGTTGTCTTGTGTGAAATTGTGTAACAGGCTAAAGGTAGTGAGGTTAAGATGGTGGTTGAGGAATATTATACGCTTGTCTGAGTAGGTAGGTTTTTAGAGAACGCTTGAAAGTTTGTAGAACAGAGGAGAGTCTTATTGTGCGAGGGAGAGAGTTCCATAGAGTGGGTGCAGCCCGAAAAAAGTCCTGTAACCGGGAATGGGAGGATGTAATGAGGGTGGATGAGAGACGCAGATCTTTTGCAGAACGGAGTTGCCGAGTTGGGAGATATTTTGAGACAAGAGAGGAGATGTATGTTGGTGCAGCTTTGTTGATGGCCTTGTAGGTTAGTAAAAGTATTTTATATTGGATTCGGTAGAAGACAGGCAGCCAGTGTAGAGACATACAGAGTGATTCAACAGAGGAATAGCTATTTGCAAGGAAAATCAGTCTTGCCGAAGCATGCAAAATAGATTTTAGGGGTTTGAGTCTGTTTTTGGGAAGACCAGTAAGGAGGGAATTGCAATAGTCAATGCGGGAGATGATTAGTGCATGAATTAAGGTTTTAGCAGTGTCTTGTGTGAGATATGTGCGGATTCTGGAAATGTTCTTTAGATGTATGTAACATGATTTAGATATAGAGTCAATGTGGGGAACAAAGGATAGGCGTGAATCAAGGATTACACCTAGGCAGCGAGCTTGTGGGGTGGGATTTATGGTCATGTTATCAACAGAGATAGAAATGTCAGGTATGCTCTTGTTGGCGGGTGGGAATATTATTAACTCTGTTTTAGAAAGATTAAGTTTGAGTTGACGAGAGGACATCCAAGATGAAATGGCAGAAAGACAGTCAGTTACACGGGACAACACAGATGTCGAGATATCAGGAGAGGATAGATAGATTTGGGTATCATCCGCATAGAGATGATACTGAAAGCCAAAGGAACTTATTAGATTTCCAAGAGAAGCGGTATAGATAGAGAACAGCAGAGGACCTAGCACCGAGCCTTGTGGTACCCCAACTGATAGGGGAAGCGGAGCAGATGTGGCTCCAGAGAAATTAACAGTGAAAGAGCGATTAGAGAGGTAAGATGAGAACCAGGATAGAACTGTGTCTTGAAGACCTAGGGATTGCAGCGTTTGTATGAGAAGAGAGTGGTCAACTGTGTCAAATGCAGCCGAGAGATCAAGGAGAATTAGGAGAGAGTAATGGCGTTCAGTCTTAGCAGTGATCAGATCATTAACAACCTTGGTCAGCGCAGTCTCTGTGGAGTGTTGAGAACGAAAGCCTGACTGAAGAGGATCCAACAGGTTGTTTGCGGAAAGAAAGCGTGTGAGGCGAGTGTAGGCAAGTCTCTCTAGAAGCTTGGAGGGGCAAGGGAGCTGAGAGATGGGACGGTAATTTGAGAGAGAGTTTGGGTCGGAGTTTTGTTTTTTTAGAATAGGAGTAATCACTGCATGCTTGTATAGTGATGGAAAGATGCCAGTAGAGAGTGAGAGATTACAGATTTGAGTTAGAGGTGAAATGAGCACAGAAGACAGGGATCTACCAATTTGCGAGGGAATAGGATCAAGAGGACAGGAGGTAGAGTAGGAAGATAAGAAGAGCGTAGAAATTTCCTCTTCATTTGTGGGGTCAAATGAAGAAAGGGTGTCAGAGGGTAGTGGGAAGGAAATGAGCTGATGGCTTGTTGAGGAAGAGGATACCATTTCTAGTCTGATCTTATCAATCTTGTCCTTGAAGTAGGTAGCAAGATCCTGAGCACTGATAGTAGATGGAGGGTTCGGGGTGGGAGGATTGAGAAGAT
The DNA here is from genome assembly GCF_038048845.1 of Mixophyes fleayi. Taxonomy (NCBI): domain Eukaryota; kingdom Metazoa; phylum Chordata; class Amphibia; order Anura; family Limnodynastidae; genus Mixophyes; species Mixophyes fleayi. The sequence continues at coordinate 126,760,360 of NC_134406.1, forward strand.
GATTAAATGTATTGAAAAGGCGTTTGGGGTTAGAAGCCTGAGCATAGATAAGAGATTGAAAGTATGTTTGTTTTGCAGTGTCCAGAGCATTTCGATAGGAGTGGTAGACAGAAGTATATGTGAAGAAGTCATTAGAGCTTCGAGATTTACGCCAGTGACGTTCTGCTTTACGGGACAGTTTTTGAAGATTTCGTGTTGCTTTGGTGTGCCACGGTTGACATCGAAGTCGACGTGTAGTATGAAGTGTCGCTGGAGCCACTTGATCAAGGGCCGTTGCTAAGGTTAGGTGAAAATGAGGTACTGCCATCTCAGGGGATGAGAATGTAGAGATAGGGGAGAGAAGGTGTTGGAGAGAGGTGGAAAATTGTTGAAGATTAATAGAATTCAGATTTCTACGAGTATGAGGAGGCTTGGTTGAGTTAGACAGTAGAGAGGTTAGAGCAGTGGGGGTGAGAGTGTAGCTGATAAGGTGATGATCTGAGAGGGGGAAGGGTGTATTAATAAAGTTAGAAACTGAGCATAGTCTAGAGAAAACAAGATCAAGGCAGTGGCCATCCTTATGAGTAGATGATTCAATCCACTGGGAGAGGTCAAGTGAGGATGTTAGAGAGAGTAGTTTGGAAGCAGCTTTGGAAGGTGGGTTATCAATGGGGATGTTGAAGTCACCCATGATGATGGTGGGGATGTCTGAAGATAAGAAGTGAGGGAGCCATGCAGAGAAATCCTCAATAAATTGTTGGTGTGCTCCAGGGGGACGATAGATCACCGCAACACGTAGGGAGAATGGATTAAAAATGCGAATAGCATGTACTTCAAAAGATGTGAACGTGAGTGATGGGACATTTGGTAGAACTGTGTATGTGCACTGTGGGGAGAGAAGTAGTCCAACCCCACCTCCTTGTCTGCCTTCAGGTCTGGAGGTGTGGGTGAGATGGAGGCCACCATGTGAAAGTGCTGCAGGTTAGGCAGTGTCTGATTGCATGAGCCATGTTTCTGTTATTGCCAGAAGGTTGAGGTTTTTTGAGAGGAAGAGATCATGAACGGAGGTAAGTTTGTTACAAACAGATCGTGCATTCCAAAGGGCACATTTAAAGGACTTGGGAAGAGAGGGTAGACAGGTGATGTGTTTGAGGTTTGCTATAGAACGGTAGTGTTCTGATGTATGTGTGTGTGAGGAGTGTGGGGGACCTGGATTAGGTGATATATCACCAGCTAATAGAAGCAGAGTGAGCGAAAGATAGGCAAGGGGATTGTAAGATGTGTGGCCTTTTATTTTCTGGCGACAGGTGGAGGCTGTACTTGTTAGAGATAATAAATAGGACAACAGTTCATGAGTGTTAAATAGAGGTGAGTGGAGTAATGCGGGTGCAATATGAACAAATTTGTGTGTTGGTGGAGGGGTGAAAGATGACACAGTCCTAAAGATCATGCCATGAAAGGAGACTAAGAAAAGCAATTTGTGAAACATTGTGAAAAAAGGGGTAAAAGCAAAAAGCAAGGATATTTTAAGAATTACCTCTTAGCAGTATTCTATATAAATAGACAAGTAGTGCAGAAATAGGCTGTGGCAGATGTTGCTTATTGCTGGGAGTTAAATCAAGTCAAATGTAGTCCAATGTTTGTCCAACTGTGTTGTCTAACTGTGCATTTTCGTCCACTTTGTGAGAAAATCCCACTTAGTGCAGAAATCACACACGTCTAACCCCACATACAGATTTGTTGATCGGATACAGATACATGTAAGGCATGATGGTACAGATATGTGGATCGGATACAGATACATATGCAGAGACATGATACAGATTTGGGGATAGGATATGGATGCCTGTAAGGTGTGATGATGCAGATACGTATGGGATGCATGGCACGTATGGGTTCACGTGGTCAAGCAATGATCCTCGTATGAAGCTACGGGTTTTGCAGAGTGTACAGGACAAAGCTGGTTGAGTCTAGACTTAGGTGACAAAGGTACAGAGGAGTTGGATATAGTTGTTTGCAGTAGACCTATTGGCTATCAGCAATGGTTGAACACTAAAAGGGGCTGTACTTAATTGTTGTCACGGGCACTAGGAGTCTTGCCCAGGAATTCACCAGATGACTGGGCTTACCAGAGTAGTGAAGTTCACACAACGGTCCTCTGGTAACGGGGTGACCAGCGGAACAGATATCACAGCAGATGGAGAGAGAATGCCAATAAATAATAGGAAAGTCAGTGACTTGCAGCAATCTTTGGTCAATGAATCAGCGACTAGCTGATATAGTGGAAAGGCAGATTTGAACACGGAGATCAGGATGGACGTGAGTAGATGCAGGGAGGTAGCAGGGAAGTCAGTGGTCTGCGTACAGCAAGTTGTACCACTGCTTATGGTGAAGAGACTTGTCCAGGTGCAGGTAGGTAGCGGGGAAGTCAGTGGTCTGCGTATAGCAAGTTGTACTACTGTTTATGGTGAGAAGACTTGTCCAGGTGCAGGTAGGTAGCCGGGAAGTCAGTGGTCTGCGTATAGCAATTTGTACCACTGCTTATGGTGAGAAGACTTGTCCAGGTGCAGGTAGGTAGCGGGGAAGCCAGTGGTCTGCGTATAGCAAACTGTACCACTGCTTAATAGGTGAGGATGTATACAAGTGTTGATGAGTGGAAGCATACAAAGATAATAGGATGCAGACACTGAGAGCACAGAGGAACTTGATCCCAATAGGTATGCAGCGTATCCAACAAAGTCTATATAACGGTATGTGTGGCGCTGCTTGGTAGAGACTTGCTCAGCACAGATATGCAGGCCAATAATGGATAGTCAATCACAGTTATGCATATAATGACTGAGTAGTACGGTTAATTCCAAACAGGTATGCAGCGTAACAATAACAGTCTATAGCAGGTATGGATACCGCTGCTGAGCGTGGAAACTTGTCCTAGCGGATATGCAGAGTAAACGGAGAAAGTCAATAACTGATAGGCATACTGCTATTCAGTAGAACAGTCTGTCCACAGGGAGATGCAGGAACTGCAGAGACGAGTGTAGGAACCACAGGTGAGTAGATCCGGTAATCAGAGTCCAGCTGAGGACACAGGCAGGAAACAGGAGACTGTAGCAGGTATGGAAACCAGCGATGAGTAGCACAGGGAATCCACAGGAACTGAAGACACTAGTAGTACACAGGAGATAGTAGCGGGTATGGAAACCAGCGATGAGTAGATCAGGAAACTGAAGACACTAGTAGAACACCTTCAGAGACTCACAGGGAATGAGACTCCAAGATCAGGCAATGAGGTAATGCACACAGGTGCCTTAAATAGGGAGTTGCCTGATCAACCAATTTGGATTAAAAGCAACAGTCACAAGAGTTCTTGGGAGCTGCGCATGCGCAGACCATCAGGATGGCGGACGGCCGCGGTTCAGGATAGGTGCCGGCAGGAAGGTGCGCTGGAGCCACGCACCAGCGCAGGGGCACTCACGGTCCGGTGAGTGACAATTGTATTTCCTTATGAATGGTATTAAGCGTTCCTGGGACAGTTGTTGGAGTGGGACAGTTTTCAATTTGGATCGTGCCCATGAGCTGACGATATTTAGGAAGTGGCCGCTGTTAGTGACACTGTTGTCTTTGCCCTCCTACAGGAGTGGGCCTTGAAGGGGGGCTTATGCCCCGGTGTTGCAGCCTTACGTCTTCACTGGTTTACTTCCCCATGCTGCATAGTAATATACGTTTTCAGGGGTGGGTCACATGGATCCATTTATTGTCAATATCTCCAAGGAAAATTTACCCATCTGCAGTTACTGAACACGGATGGGTCGAGTTGGTGAAGGGGGTTTGATACACAGTTTCTTTCATGCCATTTGGGACAGACGGTATGCCTTGGCTCAGAGGCACCCTAGTTTTGAGTTTTGATGGAAGTGGGTTTTCTGGAGTGGGCGTTTCTGGACTATAGGAATTTAGACAAGAAGCTTCCTTGTGGTCTTCATGGGAGACACTGATCATTGTTATGGGGTTAATCATTGGGCCTACATGGGCACAGTGTAAGTAGCCTGGTATTTTTGGCCTTACATTTCCAGCTTAAGTGGTGGCATTAATCCTGTGAGGGAGGACTTTGCTGGATAGTGATTGGTATGGCACTATAGCCTGAGCATGTGGTTAAACTAATATACAATATTTACAATGCAGTCTCCTATGGCGCAGCAGTCCCTTATGTTTTGCTTTGCTCACTTCGGTTATAGGGTAGAGGACGCTGGATCATGCTGGCTCCCAGGGTTGGTTTCCCTGTATGAACGGGGTAAAGTCTCGTGTCGTTACTCTAAGGTTTATAGTGGTATAAGAGTAAGAAGGTAAAGAGGTTAAGATATCAGACATAAACCTTTTTATAGGCACACAATACTACCAATATTGATGTGCGTAGACTTTGGTTCTAAACCATCATCCGGTTTTGGTTTTTGCCAAAAATCCTCATGGGGTAAAATAATGATCAAGCTGTGAATTTGAAAAAGTGGAAATGTTACCTATATCAACCAATCAGATTCTAGCTGTCATTTTGTAGAATGTAATCTATTTGCTTGCTATAGGCAACACCTTCACTTTTTCATACTCATAGCTTAATAAATTTACCCCATGTGTTTTAGTTTTGGATCTGGATTTCATTAAAATTATGAAAAACAGCTAAAATCATGTGATTTTGAGCTATTTTTGTTCCTATATTAGTATTTATAGTATTAACATTTGTTTCTATATTATTAAGTCAATACATACAAAGATATATAATCCTTTAGCGCTCACTTTCAAATCCCTGAAATGGTGGACATTTTCTTTCAGGTATATTGTATGTATCTCTCTTAGTCAGAAGAAACTACAGTAAAACTCATAAATACAGGAAAACAAACAGTGTAGTATTTTCAATAAAACAATCACACTGTGAAAGAGAATAAGTCTGAGTGATAATGCAAGGGAACAAGAAGCCTATTTCCCAGTGTGAAGAACACAAAAACACTCTTCCTCTGTGTAGTCAGATGAAATAATCTCCCATTGGAGATCTGCTTAAAAACAAACGTGCGTATGTAGTCTCATCAACCGTGATGTCACAATGGTTCCAGACCCATATTCTCACCCCCGTTCGTCTCAAACAATAAATGGAAATGGTAGAAATTCTAGGGCCTGAGTCATCAGGGACGCATACTGAGGCAGCAAGCTGTTGTGTGCAATCGCACACATCTGACAGCCATGAACATCGGAAGTCAAGAAGACAATTATCTTGACATACGTAGCCTAATGACTTCGGGTGCAACTACCATGTACTCACGCCTGTGCACTGTACATCCATGGGTGACTACAATGTTCTTTCGCAAGATCGCTTTCTCCAATACTTGCGTCTGCGAACGCTATGCATTAAGGAATCCAAAGGTGGGGATCTCTCCAGGGGATGAGCTCTGTTCTTCCCGCCAAACTGCTCTGTTCTTCCTGCTAAACTCCAATTACAATCAGTCCATTTACATTTGACAGTTAATATCATATTAAAGGTTTATTCCCTAACATCAATAACTAAAGTATGCAATGTGCGATCTCTTCGCCGAATGCACCGAACAGCTGCTGATGTAAAGGGGATTAATATGATATTAGACATGACACATTTCCTTTAACCTGAACCATATGTATCACTAATATACATATAACTTATAATATTACACATAAACACTACTATATTTCGACATAAATAACTATGTGTTGCAACTACCATTAATGTGTACTATTTTACAAATGTGTGTGTTGGTGCAAATGTATGTAAAAGCGTAAATACTGTTGTTGCCACGTGTTGCGGCTGCGTACGCCCTTCTATGCCGTAGCGTGCCATACGCATCTTTTCAGACAAAGACAACCAAGTTTGCTCGATTTTTATTGAAATGACTTTATCCAATTTACTGACTTCGACAGTTCCACCCTTTGATAGTGTAATGTTTCAATGTTTCTCCTAGAAGACTGTTTTCCACACTTCAACACAGTAGGAATACATTTGACACACAAACCAATTGCTAAGATGACACCCAGTATAAGGAGAAGGAGCTTACCTACACTAGCAACCATTTCCTGTACCCATTCCCCCAGACCAGAGAACCATTTCACAGGATTCAACCACGAGAACCATCCTGCCACCTTTTCCCCAATCTCATATAACGAAGAATTATGGTTCCTTCGAAATTCCCATTTCAGTTGCAGAATTTTATCCATCTTCCGGTCTATAACCTCCTTAAGGTCATCCGTATTATTGGTGATGTACGTGCAACATTTGACACCAAACTGGGTGGCCAACGTCACACAGTACCCACCAGTAATAGAGGTGAGATAATTTAGTACCAGTCTATGTTGCACCAACTCCTTCTTGTATGCTTGTAGCTTCCTTCCAGTATACCTGAAAGTGTCATCATACATCTCTGTGATATTGTCTATCAACTTAGCTAGGTCTTGTATATATTTAAAGTTTAATGTTCCCCGAGCGGTCCTGGTGAGATCTAGAGCAACCATTACTTGAAAACCAGCGGTTTCACTAATCAATTTTGTAGCTATGGGTTCCTCCCCAGAAATCATATTTCTCTTGCCACGGTGTTCATACTGTGTGTGTATGTATGGTGGTGATGTAGTCTTGTGAATACCAACCATTTCCTCATGAGTAATAGTCATGATTTTAGGAACCAGTTTTTGCTAAGAAACACAAGCCCTTGGAACTCGGAGTCACCCAGGAATAAGCTTTTCTTCCACAAACAAAGTACACATCATCAGGGAGAACATAAGGAACAGTATGCCCATTAATTATATCACACAGAGTTTTGATAAAACTACCCAAGCCTAGTGTCTCTATTTGCTCAAGACACGTGTCAGCATGGATGACATTCTTACAATTATCTATAGAGACTTTTCCAATGGATACTTTCTTATGTTTGGTTATACACCCTAATTTGTGACTTCCATCAACATTCCTGCCTACTGGTGACCTTGTAAGTCTCCCTCTAAAATGAGCGTGGCGAGCCATTGTCTGATCTGATGGGTCAGCTTCCCAATTCTCCAGACGCTTTGCATGAGCGATATTAAGGCACAGCAAAGATCTGTCTACAGAGTATTGTCGAAGCGTTAGACTAGGGAACCTAGTGTTATTGTACCTCCCCTCAATTCGAGTACTTCGGAGATGTTTAAAGGGAATGGCACTAGTCCTATGTTATGCTGCCCCTGCAGCACTTGAGAGCACACCCAGCATTTGGTTTGGTTTAGGACCTTACTCACCAAGGAGTGATAATCCTCCAGAGGATGCCAACCCACATTCAGATTACCAGTGGACTGGCATCGCTGGATGCATCTCTCTTCAACTAGGGAGTCACAGAATTTACAGATACAATACTCATCAGACAATAGCCCCTCACACTGTCTCCGAGTACCTGAGCAAGCAGACCTTTTCATAACCCCTGGACCAAGCTTGATAATGGGCTGCTCTGAGTACTCTAGTAAATTTTTCTGCATCTCATCTGTATCACTGCCAGAACCTTCCTCTGTCCTCCATCCACCTTCACAAAAATAGAATGTCCTAGAAAAAGTAAAAACAAGGATAATCCTGGAACAAAAGAAAAACAAAAACCGCCACTCCATCGCTGGAAAGATTGTTCTGATGCAACGTCTCTGGTTCAGGTGTCTTGACTGCAGGCTTTAGGTCTCCCGGAACAGATTTAGGAGTGACGGATCTGTGTCGTCGGTCTCAGTTTTATCTTGCACTTTCTCCGGGTTACTGACTCTCCTGCAGTGGGTGGAATGGACCCAAGTGTCTCTCTCTGCAACCTTCAGTGATGTAGTACTGGTCAGCAGCACTTGGTACGGGCCTTCCCAACGGTTGTTGTTTTGTAAACTTTTTTCTTTGTGGAACTACAGGGCCCAGCAAGCCAAGGATGTCAGGGCATGTTGGCACTTGTGGTTCTCCAAGTGCCAACATGCCCTGGCTGCAGTGGGTATGCTGGTGCTTGTAGTTATACAAGCAACAGCATGGCCACAGTTTTTTAGGGCAACCTGGCTGGCTGGGACTTGTAGTTCCACAAAAAAAATTGGTGTCAGTTTTTTTTTTTCACTATTTACCGCCGTATTACCCTACTACCCACAGCCCAGGGGTAGTAGGAAGAGCCCTAGTGCTATCAGCACTGGGCTGGTTCTTTCTAGGGGGGGTCCCGCTCATTTTTTTCGGCGGACCCCACTCCCTAGGGAATCCAGCCCAGCGCTGAACAGTCTAGGGTTGGTTAGTCATTATGGCAGGGGGACCCCTGCCGCGCGTCCCCCTGCTATAGTGCCACCAACCCTGGCTGGTTTGCCATGTGCTGGTAAAGTGAAAATCGGGGGGACCCCACGCAAAATTTTTCCCCGATTTTCACGGGACCAGCACTAGTCAGGCAGCACTAGGGTTAAGCATTAATAGCGGGGGGACCTCACGCTTTTTTTTAAAAAAAACTTTTATCTGCTCTTTAACTTTTTAACACTGCCAGGGCAGTGTAACAGTGATGTGTTGATACAACACGCTGCTATCAAGCAGCTTGTTGTATCAGGCGTGTTTAGAAGCAAACTCTCCTGAGTTTGCTAACTCGCAGCTTCATACATTGTAGACTTGTATAGCCGCAGTGGCAAACAGTGGTGAGTTTGATCTCTGGCTATTTTGCAAGTAGCGATTTTGACAGAAGCAGAACTCTGGCGATTTTGTATGAAAACTCAGCTTTATACATCGGCGAGTTTCAACTCTCCCGAGAAAATCGCTGGAGTTGCAAAATCGCACTTTGATACATTTACCCCCGGGTCTTCTTCAGAGGTATGTGCTTTGCACTTTATGACGGCTACCGTCTTGGGTAACTGTATCGCTGTCAAAAGTTTTTTTATGTGTTGTGAGTGTGCCACTGGCATACCTGCTGCTGTCGTAAAGTTTCTAAGACGCCAAAGGGCCCCAAAATCATGCACTACCCCGAAGGCATACCTAGAGTCAGTATATATATTAGCTGATTTACCTTCTGCCAACTCACACGCTCTCCTTAATGCTACTAGTTCCGCCACTTGGGCTCAGTAAGGTGGGCCAAGGGGTTCAGCTTCTACCACATCCTGATCGTCTACAACAGCGTAACCAGTACATAGTTCTCCCGTCTCTGTCTGTCTATGACAACTTCCGTCTGTATAAAACGTAAAATCTACATTTTCTAAGGGGGTGTCATGTATGTCGGGCCTTGCAGTAAAGGTCTGGTTCAGGTGTTCCATACAATCATGCATATTAGTACTCTTGCCTAACTCATCATCAACCAGGGTCTCCTCACCTCCCACACTTTGTGTCTCTAGAGACACATATGGAAGGTATATAGCTGGATTTAAGGTGCTATATCGTTTGATGGTGATGTTTAAGGGTGTTACAGAGCTAGTTCCCACTTTGTGATTCTAGCTGAAGAAACATGTCTGGTTTGAGCTGAATTTAACAGAGCTGATACAGCATGGGGTATATAGACAGTTGAATTATGTCCTAATACTACGTCCTCACTCTTACTTACCAGAAGAGCAGTTGCTGCTACACTTCTGAGACATGTTGGGAGTGATCTTGCCACAGTGTCCAATTGTGCACTGTAGTATGCTACCGGTCTGCTAGCGTCACCATGTTTCTGTGTGAGGACACCTGCTGCACAACCATCAGCTTCCGTACAGTATAGTTCAAAAGGCTTTTCATAATCAGGTATTCCCAATGCAGGTGCTCTAGTCAGACTATCTTTTAGATTAAAGAACGCTTGCTCTGACTCTTCTGTGTGTGCGACACGTTCTGGTTTCGAGGAAGAGACTAGCTCCTGCAATGGTAATGCCAGAATAGAAAAACCTGGAATCCAGGATCTACAATATCCACACATCCCCAAGAAGGTACGAATTTGCTTCTGGCTCTGCGGCAGAGTTATGTGTTGTATAGCCTCAATTTTGTCAGTCGTCAGATGTCTTAGCCCCTGGGTGAGACAGTGCCCTAAGTATTTGACCTTAGTCTGACATGGCTGTAACTTGTCCTTTGCCACCTTGTGCTCTGTTTGTGAGAGATGGAGCAACAACAAATTAGTATCATGTAAACATGACATAAAAGAATCAGAGCACAGCAACAAATCGTCCACATATTGAATTAGAACAGACCCATTTCAGGGTTGAAAGGATTGCAAACAGTCATGTAAGGCTTGGGAGAAAATACTGGGACTGACAATGAACCCCTGGGGAAGTCTGGTCCATGTGTATTGCACTCCCCGGTAGGAGAATGCAAATAGGTATTGGCAGTCAGGGTGAAGAGGGACTGAGAAGAAAGCAGAACATAGATCAATGACAGTAAAATGACTAGCAGACAGTGGTATCTGCATGAGGATGACAGCTGGATTCAGCACTACGGGGAATTGGCTCTCAACAACTTTATTAATTCCCCTTAAGTCCTGGATTAATCTATAGCCCCTCCCCCCACTCTTTTTCACAGGGAAAATGGGACTATTTGCTGTGCTCGATGTACGAATTAAAATTCCTTGTTGCAACAGCCTTTCAATAACCGGATATATCCCTAATTCCACCTCCGGTTTCAATGGGTACTGTGGGATTTTTGGAGCTATCCTACCACTTTTTAGATTTACCATGACAGGGGCTACGTTTGCCATCAATCCAGTGTCCTGTCCATCTCTGGTCCATAGTGAACCCGGTAATTCCAGCAACATCCCCTTTACTTGAGATGGACTTTGTTCTACAACGGTAGAGTGCAACATTAACCTTTGATGGGTGTCCAATATATCCTGTACCTCATGCGCGACCTTCTCTGGTATATCTAAGAACACACCATCTGAAGTACAGTATATGACACATCCCATTTTACATAACAAATCTCTCCCTAGCAAGTTAGTAGGAGCCGCTGCAGCTAAGGGAAACAAATGCTTAGTATGCAGGGGCCCGATAGTAACTTCAGCGGGTTTAGTTAGAGGATAATGTAACACTCCTCCCGTTACCCCCATAGCTGGAATAGTTTTACTGGTCACCTGTAGATTAAAAGGAGAGGTTATCACAGATCTGGCCGCCCCTGTATCTACAAGAAAAGTTTGCTTCCTACCAGCTATGTCAACTATCATTATTGGTTCTTCTCTCAGACTCTCAGTTAACCTCACTGGCTGTAGACTACAGGTATGACCTGACCCCTAGCGCTGACTATTGCTTTCCCGAGCAGCATTTGCTGCTGTAATATACGCGGGCAGGTGTGAGTCTTCTAGTCTATGTGAATCCCTCCTTGGAGGATACCTATGCGACCCTTCATTAGGATTATATCTTCCCTTAGTACAATCTTTCCTCATATGTCCTTCTTCTTTGCAATTATAACATCTCAACATTCTGCGTTTCCTGTTCCCTCTAATGCTTGTATACTCATCGTCATCAACTTGTCACTCTTTTCTTCCTTTTTCCTAAAGATATTTTTATCATGCTCCACAGCAGACTCCCTAAGGGAATCTACCGTGATGCCTCTCCAATTAGGTAATGAGGTTTGTACTCTGGTTTTTAAATTTTCCCCAAGACAATCCATTAGTACTCCTACAGCTACTTCCCTGTGATGTGGGTCCTCACCTATGTTTGATATCCCAGTGAACCGTGTTATCGCTGCTATAGCTCTACTAAAGTAATCTGATGCTGTTTCACTATCTTTTTGTTTTATGGTGAAAATCTTACTCCAATATGCTACTACTGGAAAATAGATGGCTAAATGTTTGACAATCTGTTCTATATTCTCTTGATTAATCTGTCAAGGTGTCGTCTTCCTCCAACGAACAATATTTAATAAATTGTTGTACGTTAGTATTGGGAGGAAGACACGCCCTCAACACTACACGCCAATCCTTATCGGTTGGTTCGTGTGCATTTCCCAAGTCTTTAACAAACTTCTGACACTTAGCCAACTCTTTTCTAGGATCTGGGAATTCAGTCATAATGGAACGTAATTCTGATCTAGTCCAGGGACAATGCATTGTAACATTTCTTAAAGGAACTACACCATCCTTATCCGCCTTCCCATTGGGAATTGATATTGTGCAGACTGGATACGTACCCACTGGTTCACTATCTTCAGGGTTAGCTACTTCAGTACTTTGAATATTGTCTCTCCTAGTGGTCACACTACTCTCACCTATCTCAGCCATTGCCCCCTTTCCATACTTACGTTGAACCTCTAACATATTAACAGCATGGGCAATGGCTGAAATTACCGTGGGTTCATCCTCTTCTTCAGAAACACTTGCTTTAAACTGACTTAAAACAGGATATAACTTAGCAATTTTCTTTTTTTCATTTGTAATAACGGCTGTACTTACTCCCCCCGCCACATAGGGTGGCGGGGGCGCGCTTGCGCTGAATTCTCCACGCTTCTCAACGGCTACTTCCGTTGTGCGCATGCTTTTCGCCACACCTACTTCCGCTGTGCACTCGCTGCTCTGCCACGTGTTGCCTTCCATGTGCCACAATTTTAAACAGCCATTATGTTTATTTCTCACTTTTGCTGACTTAATCAAACACTTTATATCTTTTACGTTATTTAGTACCTCTGCTTTAAAACTACCTATTGTTGAGAAAGGCCTAACAAAATCTTTGGTCATCTTGACCCACGTGTCGCAATAAGCAGTTGCGTATGCACCATATTACTTACACATGAGAAATCTTGCTGAACCAATAGGCCCTTCCTTAGGCAGTACCTCGGCCATCTCTAGCGCCTGCTTAGCACCCATGTTGAACAATAGGGTCCCAGTAATATCACAATATCCTGCCACAAAAATAGGGTTCCAGAAATATCACAATATCCTGCCACTAATTTCAACACTCTGCTACCCGCAATCTACCGCTAGAGATATTTTACTGGCCCGTGAACGTATTTGCTACAAGCCGCGTCCACTCGCTTCCTCTCGTAATGAACGAGGACGCCTAATACAGAAATATCAATGCGGACTAAAGGGTTATCAGCTCCTCGATTACCCCTGACTCTCAAACAAAATCTGTTGAGTTTATTATGCCTGGCAGCATTCGGTAAAGTCAATTACCAGCCTTACCAATGTAATTCCACCCCGTTACCCCCAAGTCGCAATCACGGCTTTCCTTGCCGTGCGGTGCAATGGCAACGCTTAAAGCTTATCAGTAAGAGATGCGATTACCCTTGGGTGCACGTTGCGAAAACTCGCTTAGTTTCCGCCCCCGGTATACCTGCCTTGTATACTGTACACCAGTTGGGCACCTGCCTCGTCAGACAGCAACTGACACTCTATTCAACAATAGATCAAACCTTAGTGTATTTAAAGTCAACAAATCACACGACATACACCTTTTCTGCGCAGAAAATCAAAGTTCCCAAAAATAGTAATAATGTCCCAGAGGTTTTAACAAGTAATTATACTATGCATGTATAACAACTATCAAAACAATTGTTTAACCACGTGAAAAATCTACCGGAAGTTCGCGTACGCAAAGCAGGAAGTACACTTATGCTAAGCAATGCAATACAGTTAAAATGCACAATGACAGTAAAAAGAAACAGTTTTCTCTTTTGTCCCTAGATTCAGTTAGCGTACCTTAGATAATGCAAAACGGACATTCAGTTTCACAACACAGAGTAAAATTCAGGTTTTGAACACATTGCGTTCTTACACGAATATGACGCGTCTCCACCCTTTGTTGCGGAACGGAAATCCGTTGGTCTTGCGTATCGTCCGGCAACGAAACCTCCAAACTCAAGAGCCCCCAAATTGTTATGAGCGTTTTGTCACTATCCAATAACAATTGTCGAATCTCGATTTGTGTTTCCAACGCACAAATATTTATTCTCAAAAAGTAGCAGAATATATTCAAGCAAAATAATAACAAGTACAGCCGTTACTTATCGCAGACGCTCTGGATCCAGTGTACAGTCATTCAGTGCTGAAGTCTGTGGTCTAGGTGACTGAACACTACATGAGAGCTACTGCTTATATGCAAACAGAGATACAGTGAAACAATGCAGGTGGTATAGCTTGCTTCTATTGGTCCAGGCATCAGGAGGGTCCAGGGGGTTACACATAATAGGCTGATTCAATCTAAGGAATCCAAAGGTAAGGGTCTCTCCAATGGATGAGCTCTGTTCTTACGCCACACTCCAATTACAATCAGTCCATTTACATTTGACAGTTAATATCATATTAAAGGTTTATTCCCTAACATCAATAACTAAAGTATGCAATGTGCGATCTCTTCGCCGAATGCACCGAACAGCTGCTGATGTAAAGGGGATTAATATGATATTAGACATGACACATTTCTTTTAACCTAAACCAAATGTATCACTAATATGCATATAACTTATAATATTACACATAAACACTACTATATTTCGACATAAATAACTATGTGTTGCAACTACCATTAATGTGTACTATTTTACAAATGTGTGTGTTGGTGCGAATGTATGTAAAAGCGTAAATACTGTTGTTGCCACGTGTTGCGGCTGCGTACGCCCTTCCATGCCGTAGCGTGCCATACGCATCTTTTCAGACAAAGACAACCAAGTTTGCTCGATTTTAATTGAAATGACTTTATCCAATTTACTGACTTCGACAGTTCCACCCTTTGATAGTGTAATAAACTATCACCTAATCACCGTTTCAAGTTCAGGGTTATACAACACTTCTTCACAGACCATGATCTCGGTATCTTGCACCTCCCTTTCAGTCTCGTTCTCAGTGTTTCTCCTAGAAGACTGTTTTCCACACTTCAACACAGTAGGAACACATTTGACACATAAACCAATTGCTAAGATGACACCCAGTATAAGGAGAAGGAGCTTACCTACACTAGCAACCATTTCCTGTATCCATTACCCCAGACCAGAGAACCATTTCACAGGATTCAACCACGAGAACCATCCTGCCACCTTTTCCCCAATCTCATATAACGAAGAATTATGGTTCCTTCGAAATTCCCATTTCAGTTGCAGAATTTCATCCATCTTCCGGTCTATAACCTCCTTAGGGTCATCCGTATTATTGGTGATGTATGCGCAACATTTGACACCAAACTGGGTGGCCAACGTCACACATTACCCACCAGTAATAGAGGTGAGATAATTTAGTACCAGTCTTTGTTGCACCAACTCCTTCTTGTACGCTTGTAGCTTCCTTCCAGTATACCTGAAAGTGTCATCATACATCTCGTTGATATTGTCTATCAATTTAGCTAGGTCTTGTATATATTTAAAGTTTAATGTTCCCCGAGCGGTCCTGGTGAGATCTAGAGCAACCATTACTTGAAAACCAGCGGTTTCATTAATTAATTTTGTAGCTATGGGTTCCTCCCCAGAAATCATATTTCGACGGTTAAATGAATCAAACACACACAGACAAGCTTATCTAACAAAAGAAAAAAATTTAATTAGAAAACAATAGTAAAAAATTTAAAGTAAATAAAAAAAATTCAGTAATTTTGTAAGGTATTTAATTTTTTTGCATGTTTTGCTTTTTTATATTTTTTGTATTTTTTTCTTGTTTTTTTATTTCGTTGATGAAACATTGACTCAGCGTTCTTGTCTGGCCCATCAACTCCTCGTCAGCTGCAAACAAATAAATAAATAAAAATTTAGAGTGCACCCTTATATGGTGACATGTCAGCTCTATGGGTGTATTTATATGCATTTTGCAAGCTTCGTAGAGTGCTCAAATGGTATGTTACTAAAATAACGGGTCAAAGTTTTGTATTATGCTGAGCAAATAATGTAGTATAAATAGTAGTATTTAAGAAGTATATAGTATAGTATAGTAGTGTGTCTTATCTTCAATTTCCCCCCTTCATTGCACATTTTTCCAAGTAGGGTCTCACTCCCCATGCTGCAATTTTCAAGACAGCCACTACTGTACCAGCCAGTTGCACACAAGACAAGATGAGGGGGGAGCAGGTTCCAACTTGGGGGTGCTTAGGATGTCCTCTGGTGTGATAATGGGAAGGGAAAACTCTTTCATGTCAATGTGTTTCTGCTATAAAAATAAATTGTCAAAACTCTTACAAACATTACAATAACCCTGTACTTACTTTCTTCTACCAGAACCACTGGCTGCTGATATGGTTTGGGTGTGCTCTGAACAGGAGTGGGGAGCTTGTAAAACTCTCCTCTTTGGCCACCGCTGCCTCCTCCTCCTGGGCCACCATCTCCTCAACATTTTCCGCATCCGACTCCTCCTGGACCACTTCCGACTCTGGGGACCTTCATCGGTGCTGGTGGCGGGGGATGCGTTGGAGTCCTGTTGAAAAATATGACCTGGTATATGTTTGAGGAAGTATTTTTTTGTATCAAACCAAATAAGCATTGTGTCAGCATTTTTTTAATCATTTGTCAGATTGCTACTGAACCGCAAAATGCTTAATGTTGCAAAATTCAGAAAAACCTTCAAAACATTCACGGGAACACAATTATGGGCATTAATAATAGTTTCATCAAAGTTAGGAACAATAAAAATGTTGTGTCCCTTTTGTTGGAATATTTTCCTTTTAGGTTGGCTCGCAGTTACATTTTGCTGTATATATATTTTTGTTGAAATACTATTAATTACTATATTCCCATAAATGTATCACTACATGCAAATCAAATGGTAACTGCCACCTACAGAAAGGAAATAAATCAGGCAAAGTACGATCAATAAATGAGGAAACTTTAGCCACTATGAATAGCCAAGTACATAAGAGTGATTTTCAAATATGTGTCCAAATTTGTTGGCATGTTTTTCTGTGTCTGTTTCATAATATTTTAAACAATGCCTATAATACTGTAATTTTGGGTGCACTTACGCACTGCTATCTCTGCCCTTATTCTGCTAGGAGGTGTTCTCCTCAGGTCGCTCCATCAGCTTTGCAATTGCACGACAGGGCCAATTGAAACCGCAGACGCCTGCGGACAGCCCAATATGCATGAACTTTCTGCTCATTGGTAACATACCGAGCTGCAGGTTGAAAACAGTGGTCAAGTATTGCTGTTAGCACCTGCAACTCGGTACGTGAGATCACTGCTGCTCTCATTTTTCCACCAACACATATGTCAACATCCTGCATGGCTATTGGTTCTCATTGCACATAGGTGTGGAACAGTGCGATGCCTTACCTAAGATGGCTGACTCATATGTCAATTACATGAAGTGTCCATGTTACTGGGGGGAGAAGTTGGGCCTGAGCATACTGTGGCTTACGCAGGAGAACGCTATGGTTCCTGCTATAAAACTCTCACTCGATTCATTACTCTGCCCTGGCAATTTATACATGGCAGAAAGGTTTTTTGCTGTTGGGGATAGTATTTTTAATTTGGATTTAGTGGTAAGTTATATGGCCCTAGGTGCCAACCTTTTACATAGCATCTAAGGAGAAGGACTAATTCAGCTGTCTTATGTTTTCTATAGCTTTCTGCTCATTTGGCTGCTGGTCTACTTAGCATGACTGGAAGGATTCGCCTACATTTTTTGGTAAGTTTTATGGCCCAAGGTGCCACCCTTTTACTTACCATCTAAGGGAAGGTTTAATTTTTGATGGTTTCAATTTTTAGCTGTGTCTGAACAAGGTCCTTCTGGATCTGCAACAACAGCTAGGAAAAAACTGCACCAGCCAAATTTCACCACTCCAGAAATAGAAATTTTGGTTGAATTGGCTCTTGATACACTCCACTCCACTCCTCGTCTGCTTACAGCAACATCAAAAATGGGAATTTGGGGTGAAATTACAAATGAGGTGAACTCCATTGCTCCAATAAGACGCACAGTGTCCGAGGTGAAATGGAATTGTGCTACCTCATTGTATTTTCACGAATACAACATGTGCCAAGGTTTTTCGAATACTTTCATTCTTCTTATTTGTCTTTTTCACACAGGTGATCTGACTTTTAGTGTCGCAATAAAGACAAAATTACTGAGGACTGCAAGAATGCGCAATGGACAGGAGGGGGGGTCCCCTGACCCCAATAAACCTGACTCCACTTGAGACAAGGGCAATGGGCTGTTTGAATGAGGAAATGGTGCCTATCATACCACCAGGTACATTAAATTTAAGTTACAATAATTGTTTTGTTAATAAAAAAAAAATTGTCTTACCTATTAAACACTAAAGTCATACATTTATGGGGGGCAATATAGTCTGAAGCAATTAAGGATCATTTTTAACCGAACACACACAAAATTCATTTGTCTGTTTTTACACAGTGGCACATATGTTAACATGGTAATAACTTGCTCTTGGGGTTTTCCCTTCATTCTAGATGTCAATGCAGGTGAAGGAAACTTCCATGATGAGCTGGTCAAGGAGCCACGTGATGTGCAGAAGTCATGTGACGGGAAACTCTGAACGCCTGTTATCAAAGTTTCAGGGATACGAATGCCACTATTCAGACCAACCCTCCCCTGTATGGAGCACAATTTACACACATCCCTCACCCGTATGGAGAACAATTTAGACCAAAACATAACCTCAATAAACAATACTCCCACATGTCTCGCAGACCTTCCTTCTGCATGTATCACAGACAACTTTTTTTTAACATGTTTGTAAGTGGAGCAGCTCTAGTGGCGAAGTGGCTTACAAACCGCCTGTAGTAACCTACTAAGCCTAGAAAGGTTCTTAACTGCGATTTTGTTTTCTGGTCTTGCCCAATTTTTGACTGCCTCCACTTTGTCTAGCTGGGGTTTTACACGCCCCCGACCAACAATGTAAACCAAATATTTGGCTTCTATCATTGCTACGGCACATTTCTCTGGGTTAGCTGTTAGTCCTGCAGACCTTAATAAGGCTAAGACCGCCTCAACTTTGGCTAGATGTGATCCCCAGTCTGGGATATAAATCACTATATCGTCCGAATAAGCAGCTGCATAAGCTGTGTGAGGTCATAACAATTTATTCATGGCCCTTTGAAAGGTGGCAGGGGCCCCATGTAACCCAAAGGGTAGGACTTTATATTGATAGAGACCATCAGGGGTAGAAAATGCAGTCTTTGGCTTGGCCGTGGAAGTCAGGGGAACTTGCTAATAACCCTTTGTTAGATCAAGAGTTGTCAAATAGTTACTACCAGCAAGATTTTCTACCAGTTTATCCACACGTGACATTGGATAGGCATCGAACTGGGACACACTGTTTAGGCGCCTAAAGTCATTGCAAAACCTAATTGTCTCATTGGGTTTCGGGACAAGCACAATGGGACTATTCCACTCACTAGTGGACTCTTCAATCACGTCTAACTGGAGCATCTTCTCGATCTCCTTTCTCATGTCCACCCGTCTTTCTTCTGGAATACAAAACCAGCAAATCATTTCTTCAGTATGTTGTCTCTGCTTAATGGACAAAGCTGGCTCTAGGGGCACTTCAGACTTTTCAATGGCACTACTCACTACCTGAGGAGAGGTTTCCTCATCATGCCAAGGTTTAAGGAGGTTAACATGATATATTTGCTCCTCCCTTCTCCTACCTA
Organism: Mixophyes fleayi; assembly: GCF_038048845.1. Taxonomy (NCBI): domain Eukaryota; kingdom Metazoa; phylum Chordata; class Amphibia; order Anura; family Limnodynastidae; genus Mixophyes; species Mixophyes fleayi. Next base: position 126,779,834 of record NC_134406.1, read on the forward strand.
ACTGGCGGACCCTGTAACTGACAGGTCCGACAGCCTCTAGAACTTCATATGGACCCTGCCAATGGGCGAAAAGTTTGCTTTTCTGGGTAGAAACCAGGACTAGGACCTTGTCCCCAGGCTTGAAAGATCGAACAACAGCACTTTTGCCATAACTTTTCTTCTGTCGTTCCTGAGCCTCTTTTACATGTTGCGGCACAATGGGCCCTATCTTTCCTAGCCTCTCATACATTTGGGACACAAATTGTACCAGATTTGGCTCCCTGGGATTTGCTGCTCCCACCCTTCCTTTAACATATCTAAGATACCGATGGGCTGTCTTCCAAACAATAACTCAAAGGGACTAAACCCTGTTGAAGATTGAGGTACCTCACGGATGGCAAACATCAAATAGGGAATAAGAGTGTCCCAATCTTTTTTCTCTTGAGCCACTGCTTTCCTGCGCATGTGCTTTAATGTGCGTTTAAAGTGTTCCACCAAGCCGTCTCCGTGGATGGTACACGGAGGTGTGAAGCGCCGTAACCCCTAGCAACTGGCACATGTCCTTCATCAGTTTGGACATGGAGTACCCTGATCTGTGAGAATTTGTTTGGGAATTCCCAAGCGTGTAAACATCAATACAAGTTCTCTAGCTATGGTGCTGGACTTTATGTTTCATAGGGGAATTGCCTCTGGATACCTGGTTGCATAGTCAAGCTCCACTAGTATATATTGGTGCCCACGTGCGGATTTTTCCAGTGGCCCCACAAGGTCCATGGCTATCCGTTCAAAGGGAACTTGTAGTATTGGAATTGGAACGAGAGGTGTCCTGTACAATAGCAACTCTATACAGAAAATTATTTTTGACAATAAAATATGGTATACTTTCTGCATGCTGGGCGGCTTTCGCTACCCCATTTACCTCAGTCACACTTTTAAAAGCATGTTCCAAAGTGACATAATTAAGTTGGTCCCGAGCAAAGTCCTGCAGAGGAAACAAAATTGGTATTGCGGACCAGTCCGTATCCTCACTGACAGGCGGGGTGGGCTCATCTGCGACATCATCGACCAATGCTAGTTTGGACAGTCCATGTTTCCCTGCAGGTGTATGCTTTTGTGGAACTCCTGCTGTGACTCCCAGGATGGCATTCCAGTTTGGCAGTTCCCAAAGATCGATGCCCAGATGTTGTGGATTCTTAGGTGGTTCCTTTAAGACCGGGCTTCTGACCATTGCATCAGTTGCCGGCATTTCCGGCCGGATCCGCTCACCGAGGACCTCATTAAACAGTGGGAAGTCTCGCCCCAAAATGAGTGAATATGGGAGTTTAGGTGCTATGGCAGCTACCACCATAATGGTTTTGTCTTAGAGGAGTATGAAAGAACAATACTACTAGTCACACTCCGTCATCCCATGTACGCAAAGAACCTTTACCTTGGGCAACCGAGAAGTTAAGGTTTTGGGTAAGGCAGAGCTGGAAACCAATGAAAGTTCACTCCCTGAGTCAACGAAGGCAAGGTCAAGGTTTTGGTTGATGAGCACCGTCACTTGGAACAAACAAGGACTTCCTGACGTGGGAAAGCAGGTCCAATATGTGCCACGGAGCAGTCCATGGGTTCCGGTAGTTTAGGACACTCTGCCTTAAAGTGGCCTGGCTCACCACTTCGAAGCACTTCAGACTAGACACCTTGTAACTGGCCCTCTGTTCGTAGCAGTTTTGCCATTGGGCCTTTTAGCAAGGATTGTCAAACCTGGCTTTTGGTGTGGCATCAGCTTTGGCACGAATGCAGGTTCTTTAGTCATCTGCTGTAGCGCACAAAACTTTTCTACCACTGTGGCAAGCTCTTAAGAAGTTTGTGGGTCTGATTGCAGCCCCACCTTTGCAAATCACGGTTCAGCCCCCGGATTCAGTGGTCTATCGCCAGAGCTTCAATAATCCGAGAAGGCGAATTCTCCTCAGGCTGCAGCCATTTCTTTAAAACTTTAGAAAGCTCAGCCAATTGCGCTCTGACCAGCTTTTCTTTATCACAGCACCATTGGTGATAGCGCTGGGCTTGGCCTGTCCCGATGCGAGCCAATATCTCAGACTTTAAACACAAATAATCAGAGGCCCGGTCCTCATCTAGATCTATATAAGCTCGCTGAGCTTCACCAGTCAGGTATGGCGCTAGGTTCTCAGCCCAATCTTTAGGAGGCCATTTTGCCCTTTTTGCAAGTCTCTCATAGGACACCAGATATGCTTCTACGTTATCACCTGGTGACATTTTCTGCAGAGCCGGACCAAGTGGTTTATTTCTGCCATTCCTCACCTGGCTTAACTCTTTCCTTAAGTGCCTGGTGTTTTCCACCTCGCTTAAGCGACTCATAGCATCTGAGCTTGCTGTTCTTGCTGCACAGCGGCCACATTCATGAGGGTTCTCAGTACTTCCTCCATGTTGACGTCTGCGCAGGTTGGGTAGCAGAAACTTGCTTCTCGGAGCATCCCACTCCTGACACCACTTGTGGCAAGAGCCCGCTACTGCTGAAGCACACGCGAACAACTTCTTCTTTTATATGTAGTTTTTTGTCAGGATGGTAAATGTTTTAACACCATACAGATTTCACAGCAATTCTGGAGACCCTAAACGCTAGCTAGACATAGACCAGCTCTCTCAAGACCAGCCAACTTCCCCAGCGTTGGTCTCACTGGACAAATGAAGCAAGCAAGCTTTTATACATGATACTCCTCCCCCAGCCTTAGCTTGATGGGCAGGTGACATACCCACTTTCCCTTCAAGAGGAAACTCCCATCAGTGGTTCTGTTTGCACAAAGACAGACACACCCTGTCTGTTTGCTCTGAGGAGGAACATTTCAAACCATGCAAGTTAACCAAACTTTAAACTATTGTTTGTCAAACATAAGTCTTTATCATCAATCTAGGTGCATTACTGCACAAATGACTTACTCTACTTCCATGATTTCTCTGCATATTGCCAGCTAAATGCCTCCCTTTGCTACACACACTCTCTCTCTCTCTATCTCTCTCTATATATATCTATATATATATATATATATATATATATATATATATATATATATTTATTTATTCCATAGACAAAAAACCTTACAGTTTACCATGTCCGATTAAGGTTCCTAACACCCCATCTAAAATGTAAGAAAACTATTGAAACTCTTCCACTGAAACTCCAAAAAGCAATGAAATTACGACGATTAAGACAGAAACCTTAATGGACGTGTTACTTGCGCAATACAGACATGGTATGCCATCACATCCTGTGGTTAGCTGAAGATTCAGCACTATTATGGAGTGAGATTGCTGTCACTCACAAAATGGTGGAGCTGCCAATTCACATATTTGTGTGTTCACTAAGAATACACACATGCAGTACTATTACATTTTCTTAGTTTAGCTTTATCGTTAGACTGTGCCTGTTCATAAAAGATACTTGAAGAACATAGCTCATCACCAAACACTATGGGCTAGATTTACTAAGCTGCGGGTTTGAAAAAGTGGGGATGTTGCCTATAGCAACCAATCAGATTCTAGCTTTCATTTATTTAGTACCTTCTACAAAATGACAGCTAGAATCTGATTGGTTGCCATAGGCAACATCCCCACTTTCTCAAACCCGCAGCTTAGTAAATCTAGCCCTATTTGTTCCTGAAAGATCCCTGCAGAGCATCCCTCCACCCAAAACATTCCCTGCTTCTGACAGACCCCTGCAGAACATCCTTACACTCAACATACTACCCCCTCCTGACAGATCCCTGCAGAGCATTCCTCCCACCAACACTGTACCTGCTCCCAACAGATTCCTGCAGAATATCCCTTCTCCCGAAACACAATACTTGCTCCTGACATACCCCTGCAGAGCATTTCACCCTCCAAGACTGTGCCTGCACCAAGAAGATATCTGCAGAACATAGCTCATCACCAAACAGTATCTGCTCCCGAAAGAATCCTGCAGAGCATTCCTCCACCCAAAACCTCCTGACAGATCCTTGTAGAGCAATCATCCCTCCAATATTGTGCCTGTTCCTAAAAGTTAGCTGCAATACATGTGTTTTCACCAAATATGGTTACTGCAGCTGACCCTGCAGAGAATGTCTCTGTGCATTTGTATTACACAATTTTGCAGTTTGCAAAAATATTTTCCGATAAAGTCTTGTTGGCTTTATGTATTGTTAAAAGTTAGCTTAGAACTTGTAAAAGAATGAAATGGCAAACATTGCTCACTGAAAACCAAACTAAGCAGAGGCTTATACACCATTTTAATGTAATTTAACTCTAATGTAATTTTGTAGTTCTACTTTTTTATGAAGTTGCTCTAATGTCTCTTTCTAAGACACGCAGGCCCTAAACTATGATAAAGCTAAACTAAGAAAATGTCTGTGGAAGAGATCACAAATACACTGCTGTGGGAAAGGAGGGGGGATCGGGAACACGAACAGTGCTGGGTGGAAGGGATCACAAATACACTGCTGTGGGGAGGGGGGATAGGGATCGCAAACATAGTGCTGGGGGAAAGGGATCACAAATACACTGCTGTTGGGAGGGGGGGTTTCGGATGACAGCCAGAGGAAAAAGGGATCGGATGACAGGTAGAGGAGTAGGGGATCGGATGACAGGCAGAGGAGAAGGGGATCGGATGACAGGCAGAGGAGAGGACGATGGGATGACAAGAAGAGGAGAGGGCGATGGGATGACAGGCAGAGGAGAAGGGGATCGGATGACAGGCAGAGGAGAAGGGGATTGGATGCATCCAATATGATTATATCATCCTGCTGCTAGATCCAATTTTGGAGTTCATTGGATGCTGTCATCTACATATCTCTGTTAAATCCGAGGGTTGTAAATGTCCGATCTTATTACCCTGACAATTATGTTTTTCATAAGTCACCTAATAATATCTGATGCGCTATTAATTCTAAATGTTAATTTAAAAGAGCATCAATGTCCAATGTTGTATTATGTTATATTAAGTATACATCATTAAACACAAGAGCATGAATAGTAATTGGTCAATCAATCAATCCTCTGTTTTACACATACATCAGAGATAGTCACGGAAAGCAGAACATAAGCATCCTAGACCATATCTAATGTACCAAAACAGACCAGACAAAATAGAATGAGTTTCTTTTACAGTATTAGAGTAAAATCACACCGGCATTCCAAATAAAAGTTGATTTCCAACTAGAAAATCGCTAGCATGCTGACACGTTAAATTAGGAACTCCCATCGCCTGTCATACTGGAATCCTGGGGGTAAATGTATCAAGGTGCGATTTTGCAAACCCAGCGATTTTCTCGGGAGAGTTGAAACTCGCAGATGTATGAAGCTGAGATTTCATGTAAAATCGCCAGAGTTGTGCTTCTGTCAAAATCGCTATTTGCAAAATCGACAGAGATCAAACTTGTTTGCCACTGCAGCTATACAAGTCTCAAATGTATGAAGCTGCGATTAAGCAAACTCAGGAGAATTTGCTATCAAACACGGCAGATACAACATGCTGCTTGCTAGCAGCGTGTTGCATAAACACATCACTGTTACACTGTTCTGCAATAGAGCTGGAGCTCCTGCAGTTGTCAAAAGTGTTAAAAATAGATTAAAGTAAAAAAAAAAACATGAGGTCCCCCTCTATTTAGTCTTAACCCTAGTGCTGCCAGCCTACTGCTGGTTCCGTGAAAATCAAGGGAAAAATTTGCGTGGGGTCCCCCCTATTTTCATGGAACCAGCACTAAGCAAACCAGCCGGGGTTGGAGGCACTATAGCAGGGGGACACGCGGCATGGGTCCTTCTGCCATAATGACTAACCAACCCCAGGCTGTTCAGCGCTGGGCTGGATTCCCTAGGGAGTGGGGTCCACCGAAAAAAACGAACAGGCCCCCACCTAGGGACACCCAGCCCAGTGCTGATACCCAGGGCTGGCTGGGACCTGTAGTTCCACAAAATAAAATGTTAACAAAATCACAACACCCTCATTACAACCACTAACATTTATTTGAAAATAATAAACCCACAATAATGACAGTAAACACCCTCATTTACACCACATATTTTATTAAAAATAATAAATCCCCATTATACTCACCAATGAAGTGTTATTTTCTTGTCCACAGCTTTCAATCCAAAAATGGCTGTAAACAAATTCAAAAATACATTAGTATCCAAATGTCCATGCTTGTAATCTCTTCAGTTCTTCTGCCCAGGGGGGGGGGGGGGCATTGTTGATTGCGGTCTTCTGTTCTTCGGCTAGAGGTGCCCCATATTTATAAGATCCACGAATCTTCTTGCTTGATTGAAGAAAAATAAAAAAAAGGGAGGGGCCGCCGCAAACAGCTCCAACTTAGTAAGAGCGCCGATACGCGCTAGGTCTATTTATAGTATTATGGGAAAATCCCCTAATACTATAAATAGACCTAATGCAATAAACTAAGTTCATTGCGTATTGGAGCTTCTACACAGTAGGAGCTCCGATGCGCAATGCGCTTAGCTCTTTTCCTCCCTAACACTCTTGTGCGTGTGGAATCAATAATTTTCTACTTCCTATATATATATTGAGTTCCAAAGTGTCTCTATTGTAAAAGTTTGCTACTTTTACAATAGGAGCCGGAATGGTGTAGCAGAATTATTCTGAGTAGCGTTTTTAAGCAGTGTGCTTAACATACAATAGGAAAGATGTGTGGATACCATTTTACATAGAGAATAAATCAAAGATATTGTGGCTTAGCCTAAATTTTGACATATATATACAATTTGCTAGAACTCTATGTAAAAGTGATAAAGGCCTTATTCAGGATACGTGAATGTTTTTGCACATAGCTTTGCCATCCATTCCGGCTGCCGGAATGGAGTGCTGAGTGCATTCCCCATCCATTACGGCTGTCGGAATGGTGTGCTGAGTGCATTCCCCATCCATTCCGGCTGCCGGAATGGTGTGCTGAGTGCATTCCCCATCCATTACGGCTGTCGGAATGGTGTGCTGAGTGCATTCCCCATCCATTCCGGCTGCCGGAATGGTGTGCTGAGTGCATTCCCCATCCATTCCGGCTGCTGGAATGGTGTGCTGAGTGCATTCCCCATTCATTCCGGCTGCCGGAATGGATGGCTGAGTGCATTCCTCTCCCGGAATGGAGTGCTGAGAGCATTCCCCATCCATTTCGGTTGCCAGAATGGAGTGCTGAGTACATTCCCCATCCATTCCGGTTCACGGAATCGATGGCTGAGTGCATTCCACTCCCGGAATGGCTTTCTCAGTGCATTCCCCATCCATTCTGACAGCTGGAATGGATGGCTGAGTGCATTCCCCATCCATTCCGGCTGCCGGAATGGATGGCTGAGTGCATTCCTCTCCCGGAATGGAGTGCTGAGCGCATTCCCCATCCATTTCGGTTGCCAGAATGGAGTGCTGAGTACATTCCTCATCCATTTCGGTTCACGGAATCGATGGCTGAGTGCATTCCACTCCCGGAATGGCTTTCTCAGTGCATTCCCAATCCATTCTGGCTGCCGGAATGGATGGCTAAGTACATTCCACTCCCGGAATGGAGTGCTGAGTGCATTCCCCATCCATTCTGGCTGCCGGAATGGAGTGCTGAGTACATTCCCCATCCATTCCGGTTCACGGAATCGATGGCTGAGTGCATTCCACTCCCGGAATGGCTTTCTCAGTGCATTCCCCATCCATTCTGACAGCTGGAATGGATGGCTGAGTGCATTCCCCATCCATTCCGGCTGCCGGAATGGAGTGCTGAGTGCATTCCCCATCCATTCTGGCTGCCGGAATGGAGTGCTGAGTGCATTCCCCATCCACTCCGGCTGCCGGAATGGTGTGCTGAGTGCATTCCCCATCCGGAATGGATGGCTGAGTGCATTCCCCATCCATTCCGGCAGCCGGAATGGAGTGCTGAGTGCATTCCCTATCCATTCTGGCTGCCGGAATAGAGTGCTGAGTACATTCCCCATCCATTTTGGCTGCCGGAATGGAGTGCTGAGTGCATTCCCCATCCATTCCAGCTGCCGGAATGGATGGCTGAGTGCATTCCACTCCCAGAATGGAGTGCTGAGTGCATTCCCCATCCATTCCAGGCTGCCGAAATCGATGGCTGAGTGCATTCCACTCCCGAAATGGTTTTCTCAGTGCATTCCCCATCCATTCCAGCTGCCGGAATGGAGTGCTGACTGCATTCCCCATCCATTCCGGCTGCCGGAATGGAGTGCTGAGTGCATTCCCCATTAAATCCGGCTGCCGGAATGGTGTGCTGAGTGCATTCCCCATCCGGAATGGATAGCTGAGTGCATTCCTCATCCATTTCGGCTGCCGGAATGGTGTGCTGAGTGCATTCCCCATCCGGAATGGATGGCTGAGTGCATTCCCCATCTATTTCGGCAGCCGGAATGGAGTTCTGAGTGCATTCCCCATCCATTCCGGCTGCCGGAATAGAGTGCTGAGTGCATTCCCCATCCATTCCGGCTGCCGGAATAGAGTGCTGAGTTCATTCCCCATCCATTCTGGCTGCCGGAATGAATGGCTGAGTGCATTCCACTCACGGAATGGCTTTCTCAGTGCATTCTCCTTTCATTCTGACTGCCGGAATAGATGGCTGAGTGCATTCCCCGTTCATTCCGGCTGCCGGAATAGAGTGCTGAGTACATTCCCCATCCACTCCGGCTGCCGGAATGGTGTGCTGAGTGCATTCCCCATCCGGAATGGATGGCTGAGTGCATTCCCCATCCATTCCGGCACCTGGAATGGAGTGCTGAGTGCATTCCCTATCCATTCCGGCTGCCGGAATAGAGTGCTGAGTACATTCCCCATCCATTTTGGCTGCCGGAATGGAGTGCTGAGTGCATTACCCATCCATTCCGGCTGCCGGAATAGATGACTGAGTGCATTCCACTCCCAGAATGGAGTGCTGAGTGCATTCCCCATCCATTCCAGGCTGCCGAAATCGATGGCTGAGTGCATTCCACTCCCGAAATGGTTTTCTCAGTGCATTCCCCATCCATTCCAGCTGCCGGAATGGAGTGCTGACTGCATTCCCCATCCATTCCGGCTGCCGGAATGGAGTGCTGAGTGCATTCCTCATTAATTCCGGCTGCCGGAATGGTGTGCTGAGTGCATTCCCCATCCGGAATGGATAGCTGAGTGCATTCCCCATCCATTCCGGCTGCCGGAATGGAGTGCTGAGTGCATTCCTCATCCATTCCGGTTGCCGGAATGGTGTGCTGAGTGCATTCCCCATCCGGAATGGATGGCTGAGTGCATTCCCCATCTATTCCGGCAGCCAGAATAGAGTTCTGAGTGCATTCCCCATCCATTCCGGCTGCCGGAATAGAGTGCTGAGTGCATTCCCCATCCATTTCGGCTGCCAGAATGGAGTGCTGAGTTCATTCCCCATCCATTCTGGCTGCCGGAATGAATGGCTGAGTGCATTCCACTCACGGAATGGCTTTCTCAGTGCATTCTCCTTTCATTCTGACTGCCGGAATAGATGGCTGAGTACATTCCCCGTCCATTCCGGCTGCCGGAATAGAGTGCTCAGTGCATTCCCCATCCATTCCGGCTGCCGGATTGGTGTGCTGAGTGCATTCCCCATCCATTCCTCTGGCATCGCACTGAGGGATAAACTTTAAAATCTCTACGTAAAAGTGTGATTTACCTTGGAAGCCACGTTCAGCACAGCACCCCCAGTCACCTTTGGTGTGGTCCATGCCTGGGAGGAGCTGCTGTGGCCGCACATGCGCAGCAGCTCCATTTTGTCCATCTCAGAATGTACAGCAGCCGCGGTTCTGCTGTATATCACGCCATGCCAGCTGTCACATTCTATGAGGGGGAGGTGCGCCTGTGTCAGGCCCCCCTGATGCAGTCGCACAGCTGCACAAGCAGAAGAATCAGATCACCAACTGACAGGTGATCCGATCTGTGTGCGGCTAGTGGCGGAGGGCCCTCAGAGAGAGGGGGGCCCGGAGCACGTGCCCCCTGTGCCCCCCCCCCCTTAATCCGGCCCTGCATATAGCCTGGTCGTTTATTGAGTGGAAATGCTTGCGATTCAAATGAATTGCAGCATTCCCATCAGACGGAACCAAGGCTACATATGTTCCATCTACTGCCCCTATGAAGTGCGGAAAAGTCGCAAACTGCGTTTTATGGTCACAAGTGACTCCTCATCGAGTGGCAGAAGGATGAATTGTTGAGACATATTAGGAATGCCAACAAAACAACCTTTAGCACACGACTGAAGGACTTCTGGGACATAAATGCTGCAACGCCGACAGTGGTCTGGAACAACCCTGTGGCGCAAAAGTTTGGTCTATAACGGTATTGCTGTTTGGATGTTGCGTATTGGCTCCAGGTCACAGAGCACAATGCGCAGGGTGTCCAGGATGACACGAGGCGGGAGCCAATAACGACGTATCACCTCTGCATCAGACATCCCACAGATGCTAACACGAGGCCTGAAAACACGCTCCCAGGGCCGGCAACGATGGACTAGTTGCTGGTTCTGGAGGCGTGGACGCTGGATGCCCTCCTGCGCTGTCACATGTGCCTTGGCCATTTCTAAAGTGTCTCAGTGTCAATGATAAAGTAAGGCTTTTTAAGAATAAATCCAATTTTTATCCATTATAATTTAAAGGACCTTTTCTAGAAAGTTTCTTCAATAGTACAATGGAGGACTTTAGAGTTCTCTGTGAGCAAGCAGACAAGAGGTCATTGAATGATAATCTCACTGTTAACAAAAGGAAAGCCCTTAGTAACCTTATTTCTGATAAATCAATTATGATAAAACCTGCAGACAAGGGGGGAGGCCTTGCCTAGTATAGTTGTGTGAGATTTTATGTTATATCATTTATATGTCGAATTATTATATTTTGGATAATATAGATGCTTTTCGTTATCAGTAGAGATGGACGGGTCCGGTTCCCCGAGAACTGAACCCACCCGAACTTTGGGTATCCAAATACCGAGCTGAGTAGCTCGGTACTCTGCCGCCCGCTCCGAATCCAAATCGAGGCCGAACGTCATTGTGATGTCGTTGGATCTCGTGGCTCTGTTCTCACGATACTTCAAGATTGTCGCCATTTGACAGAGGGAGAGAGCAGGGTGTAGTCACAGGCTGATTAGAGCAGGGACAGAGAATACAATATTCTTATTCCAATTGCTGTAACAAAAATCGCTAGAGAAGAGAGGAGGATAGAGGTTTATTTTATTTTTGTAATATTTGGCACTCCCCAGTGCCTTTGGGGTGTCCACCATAATTGTACATAAATATTTCTGGCTGTCAAAAGTCATATCTGTCAGCAGTATCTACCAAATAATTTTTAGCACTCCACAGTGCTTTTGGGGTGTCCCCCATAATTGTGCATAAATATTTCTGGCTGTCAAAAGTCATATCTGTCAGCAGTATCTACCAAATAATTTTTAGCCCTCCCCAGTGCTTTTGGGGTGTCCCCCATAATTGTGCATAAATATTTCTGGCTGTCAAAAGTCATATTTGTCAGCAGTATCTACTAAATAATTTTTAGCACTCCTCAGTGCTTTTGGGGTGTCCCCCATAATTGTGCATAAATATTTCTGGCTGTCAAAAGTCATATCTGTCAGCAGTATCTACCAAATAATTTTTAGCACTCCTCAGTGCTTTTGGGGTGTCCCCCATAATTGTGCATAAACATTTCTGGCTGTCAAAAGTCATATCTGTCAGCAGTATCTACCAAATAATTTTTAGCACTCCCCAGTGCTTTTGGGGTGTCCCCTATAATTGTGCATAAATATTTCTTGCTGTCAAAAGTCATATCTGTCAGCAGGATCTACCAAATAATTTTTAGCACTCCTCAGTGCTTTTGGGGTGTCCCCCATAATTGTGCATATATATTTCTGGCTGTCAAAAGTCATATCTGTCAGCAGTGTCTACCAAATAATTTTGAATGGATTCAAAGCAGTCCACATATGATCAGAATGAGCAACCAGTTTCTGTCACCAGTCCTGATGTTAGTGTTCCCAATACGTCATCTGGGCAAGGCGATGTCAAACTGCAGAGTGTTTCGAAATCAGTCCAAAAAACAAAAAAAATAAAATAAATTACTGTGTTGAAGCGAAAAAGAAGTGTTACTGAGAAAAAGTTAAGTGCCGATAAAAAAAAAGTTGCCAACATGCCATTCTACACACGCAGTGGCAAAGAGAGTATGAGGCCTTCACCTTTGGCTATTAGTGGCAGATCCCAAAAAGTTACCGAGCCTACAGTTGGTGCACAACTAGTGTTACGCGTCAAAGCCGAGCTGCAAGATAACAGTAAGGCATTAGAGGACAATTTTTGCTCTGATTCACAAATGACACCAATCCCTGTGGGGAGTCCATCCAACAGTGGGATGTCTAATCGTGAGCATTCTGCTGATGTGTGCCTTAATAGCCCGAGTGTAGCCGGTGATACACAAATTGAGGATGCCACTTTGGAATTAAAAGAGGATGAGGGGGAGATTTGTGTAGGGACGAGGGCGCTAATTAAAATGTTGATGAGGATGACGTTGTTTGTGTAAGTCCTGCACCAGTGGCAGCAGTTTTGGCACGTGAGAAGAAAAAGGCCATTGTCATGCCTGGGCATAAAACAAAAAAATCCACTTCTTATGTGTGGAATTATTTCTACCCAAATCTAGACAACAATTGTATAGCCATTTGTAGTGTATGTCAAGATACAGTCAGTCGAGGGGGGGACCTTAACCGTCTTGGAACCTCGTCTATGTTACGCCATTTAACAAGAGTTCATGGCAAAGTGTTGGGAAAAGCTGAAAGTTCTTCCCAAAAAATTACAAGCACTCCATCATCAGCTAAGACCCTCCGCTCACCGACATCCCAATGGCTACAAAATACACCCACCACACCATCCTCATCAATATCCTCAGTAGCGCTCGGAGTTAGCCCGGAATCCCACTTAAGGCTGGATGACTCCTGCACTATTATTGATTCCTCTGAAGAAAGCGTTAGTCCCACTGCTGCTGCTGTTGCTGCTGCTGTTGCTGCTGCTGGGGGTGAATCGTCATCCCAGAGGCAGGTCAAGAAAATGAGCAGTCCTACATTTCAGCAATTAACTGTGAAACAATCATTTGCAAGGGGAAGCAAATATGACAGCAGTCACCCAGTCGCCAAGAATCACAGACGCCATGGCTGCAATGTTAGTGTTAGATCTGCGTCCAATCTCCACAATAAACGCAGCTGGTTTTTCACAGTTAATTGAGGTTTTGTGTCCGCGTTACAGAATTCCATCGCAAAACCATTTCTCCCGTAGAGCAATTCCACAACTATACCAAAAAGTGTGTAAAAATGTAAAGATTGCACTGAAAAATGCCATTCTGCCCACTGTCCACTTAACCACAGATATGTAGACAAGTGGAAGTGGCCAAACCAAAGACTATATGACTGTGACAGCCCACTGGGTTGGTCATTCACCTTCACCAGCAGGAACAGCAGCAGCATGTACACCACTAAGTAACATTTGTCACAGGCATGCCACTCTTTGTATCACTGGCTTCACTAACAGGCATACAGCTGACAATTTGTTACGCAAACTGAGAGATGTGATTGATGCATGGCTTATAACACTTGGACTCTCCCCAGGGTATGTCCTTTCTGATAACGCCAACAATATAGTGCGAGCCTGACAGCTGGGTGATTTCCAACACATTCCTTGTTTTGCTCACACCATCAACTTTGTGGTGCAGAGCTTCCTACGAAATAACCGTGAGGTGCAGGAGATGCTTTCGGTGGCCCGTAAAATTTCAGGCTATTTCAGGCTATTTCAGGCATTCAGCCACAGCATGTAGGAGATTACAGCAGCTCCAAGAGCAGTTTAACTTGCCCTGCCACCAACTTAAGCAAGAGGTGGTAACTAGGTGGAATTCCACCCTGTACATGCTTCAGAGGATGGAGGAACAGCGCAAAACCATCCAAGTATATTGCACAAGCCATGACATTGGGAAAGGAGGGGGGATGTATTTCAATCTTGCACAGTGGGGAATCCTTTCAGTGCTGTGCAAGGTGCTGAAACCATTTGAAGTTGTGACTTGTGAGGTGAGTGCAGACTCTGCTAGTTTGAGCCAAGTCATTCCTTTCATTAGACTATTGGAAAAGCAGATTGAGAAAATGAAGGAGGAGCTGAAAGCAAGCAATTCAGCAAGTAATGATCAAGTACTTAATTTGCTTCACAATGATCCTCCAGTTATTAAGATCTTGAACTCGGATCAGTACATTTTGGCCACTGTGCTTGATCCAAGGTTTAAAACCTACATTGAGTCTTTACTTGTAAATGAGCGAGATGTGAACTTTTGCAAGGAGCTATTGCTCAGCAAGTTGGCCGCTGAACTGGACCTCGGCTTGATGACGTGTCCTCCTTCACTTTCTCAAGCTGCTGCTGCTCGTAAAAAATTAAATTTCCCAAAAAGAAGCAGGGAAGACGCAGGGGGCAGACGAGAACAATTTAACATCTGGCTGGTTTGAAGGATTTTTCAAAAAAATGTGTCACTTTGCCCATAACTCCATCCAATACGAGTATAAACATGCAAAGGATGGTGGAGGATTACTTTCAATAGGTAGTTGATATGGAATTGTCAGACAGTCCCTTTCCTTACTGGGAAGAAAAGCATTTGGAAACCCATGTACAAACTTGCTTTGCAATACCTAAGCTGCCCACCCTCCAGTGTGTACTCTGAACGAGTGTTCAGCACAGCAGGAAACTTAGTCAGTGATCGCCGTAGAAGGTTACTTCCCAAAAATGTGGAAAAAATGATATTTATAAAAATGAACTACATCTTCCACGAGGAAGGCCTTCACCATCCAAGAAATCCAAGCACTGACTGTTCTCTAATGGCGGATTCAAGCGGCGATAAATTGATAGTCTGTGATGATGACGTACACACTGATGAGGGTGAAGCTGAAGATGATGACGATGACGATAACATCTTTTTAAAACTTTCTATGTAAGTGTAGGGTGCAATCTACCCCCAAAGAGGAAACGGACTTGTGGCATTTCCATATCACGTACCATCTTGAAAGGCTGCTGTTTGGGCAATTTCTCCTTAAGGGTAGGGTGTCATAGACAGAGTGACCCCAAACTGGCTTTGTCCATTTCTCTTAATATTGTACAGTCTATAACGGCTGAATTTTTTTGTATTTTCAACAAGTGGAGGGGGGCCTAGAGAGCCAGAAACCAAACTGGCTTTGTCCATTTCTCTTAATATTGTACAGTCTATAACGGCTGAATTTTTTTGTATTTTCGACAAGTGGAGGGGGGCCTAGAGAGCCAGAAACCAAACTGGCTTTGTCCATTTCTCTTAATATTGTACAGTCTATAACGGCTGAATTTTTTTGTATTTTCGACAAGTGGAGGGGGGCCTAGAGAGCCAGAAACCAAACTGGCTTTGTCCATTTCAATTAATATTGTACAGTCTATAACGGATGATTTTTTTTGTTTTTTAAACAAGTTGAGGGGGGCCTATAGAGACAGGAAGCAAACTGCCTTTTTCCATTTCTTTACCTATTTAACTATAAGTGTAGGGTGTAATATACATCCAAAGATGATGGCTGCATTACCAATATACATAGATGGAGAGGAAGACAATCTGTTTTGTGTTTAGAATAAATGAAGGCCTACCTACCAGAAATTAAACTGTTTTTTGGATGATTTATTACCTCTACAATAAGATTACTTATCTATGAAACAGTTGGAGCACTAAAGTGGGTTATTTTAGGCCCAAAAACATTGATTTTCCAACAAAATAGCAAAACAAAACCAAACAAAACCAAAAACAAAACACGCAATGGCGGTTTTGCAAAACCAAAACCAAAACACTACGGTAATCCAGATCCAAAACCAAAACACGGGGGTCAGTGACCATATCTAGTTATCAGTATGTTCTATCTATAAGGATAATCTTCTTGTCAGGTCATTCGATCTGTTATTACTTATGTTGTTTATAACTAGAGATGGGCGGGTCCGGTTCTCCGAGAACCGAACCCACCCGAACTTTGGGTATCCGAGTACCGAGCTGAGCAGCTCGGTACTCTCCCGCCAATTCCGAATCCAAATCGAGGCCGAACGTCATTGTGACGTCGTCGGATCTCGGGACTCGGTTCTCGCGATACTTCAACTTTATAAATACACGCCTCCACAGCAATCCATCGCCATTTGACAGAGGGAGAGAGCAGGGTGTAGTCATAGGCTAATTAGAGCAGGGACAGAGAAAGAATACAATATTGTTCTTGCAATTGCTCTAACCAAAATCGCTAGTGCAGAGAGGAGGATAGAGGTTTATTATTTTTTCTTCATATTTGGCACTCCCCAGCGCTTTTGGGTTGTCCCCCATAATTGTGCATTAATATTTCTGGCTGTCAAAAGTCATATCTGTCAGCAGTATCTACTCAATAAATGTTAGCACTCCTCAGTGTTTTTGGGGTGTCCTCTCTAATTGTGCATTAATATTTCTGGCTGTCAAAAGTCATATCTGTCAGCAGTATCTACTCAATAATTTTAAGCACTCCTCAGTGTTTTTGGGGTGTCCTCTCTAATTGTGCATTAATATTTCTGGCTGTCAAAAGTCATATCTGTCAGCAGTATCTACTCAATAATTTTAAGCACTCCTCAGTGTTTTTGGGGTGTCCTCTCTAATTGTGCATTAATATTTCTGGCTGTCAAAAGTCATATCTGTCAGCAGTATCTACTCAATAAATTTTAGCACTCCTCTGTGTTTTTGGGGTGTCCTCCCTAATTGTGCATTAATATTTCTGGCTGTCAAAAGTCATATCTGTCAGCAGTATCTACTCAATAATTTTAAGCACTCCTCAGTGTTTTTGGGGTGTCCTCTCTAATTGTGCATTAATATTTCTGGCTGTCAAAAGTCATATCTGTCAGCAGTATCTACTCAATAAATTTTAGCACTCCTCTGTGTTTTTGGGGTGTCCTCCCTAATTGTGCATTAATATTTCTGGCTGTCAAAAGTCATATCTGTCAGCAGTATCTACTCAATAAATGTTAGCACTCCTCAGTGTTTTTGGGGTGTCCTCTCTAATTGTGCATTAATATTTCTGGCTGTCAAAAGTCATATCTGTCAGCAGTATCTACTCAATAATTTTAAGCACTCCTCAGTGTTTTTGGGGTGTCCTCTCTAATTGTGCATTAATATTTCTGGCTGTCAAAAGTCATATCTGTCAGCAGTATCTACTCAATAATTTTAAGCACTCCTCAGTGTTTTTGGGGTGTCCTCTCTAATTGTGCATTAATATTTCTGGCTGTCAAAAGTCATATCTGTCAGCAGTATCTACTCAATAAATTTTAGCACTCCTCTGTGTTTTTGGGGTGTCCTCCCTAATTGTGCATTAATATTTCTGGCTGTCAAAAGTCATATCTGTCAGCAGTATCTACTCAATAATTTTAAGCACTCCTCAGTGTTTTTGGGGTGTCCTCTCTAATTGTGCATTAATATTTCTGGCTGTCAAAAGTCATATCTGTCAGCAGTATCTACTCAATAAATTTTAGCACTCCTCTGTGTTTTTGGGGTGTCCTCCCTAATTGTGCATTAATATTTCTGGCTGTCAAAAGTCATATCTGTCAGCAGTATCTACTCAATAAATGTTAGCACTCCTCAGTGTTTTTGGGGTGTCCTCTCTAATTGTGCATTAATATTTCTGGCTGTCAAAAGTCATATCTGTCAGCAGTATCTACTCAATAATTTTAAGCACTCCTCAGTGTTTTTGGGGTGTCCTCTCTAATTGTGCATTAATATTTCTGGCTGTCAAAAGTCATATCTGTCAGCAGTATCTACTCAATAAATTTTAGCACTCCTCTGTGTTTTTGGGGTGTCCTCCCTAATTGTGCATTAATATTTCTGGCTGTCAAAAGTCATATCTGTCAGCAGTATCTACTCAATAAATGTTAGCACTCCTCAGTGTTTTTGGGGTGTCCTCTCTAATTGTGCATTAATATTTCTGGCTGTCAAAAGTCATATCTGTCAGCAGTATCTACTCAATAATTTTAAGCACTCCTCAGTGTTTTTGGGGTGTCCTCTCTAATTGTGCATTAATATTTCTGGCTGTCAAAAGTCATATCTGTCAGCAGTATCTACTCAATAATTTTAAGCACTCCTCAGTGTTTTTGGGGTGTCCTCTCTAATTGTGCATTAATATTTCTGGCTGTCAAAAGTCATATCTGTCAGCAGTATCTACTCAATAAATTTTAGCACTCCTCTGTGTTTTTGGGGTGTCCTCCCTAATTGTGCATTAATATTTCTGGCTGTCAAAAGTCATATCTGTCAGCAGTATCTACGCAATGGATTCAAAGCAGTCCACATATGATCTAAATGAGCAACCAGGTTCTGTCACCAGTCCTGATGTTAGTGTTCCCAGTACGTCATCTGGCCAAGGCGATGTCAAACAACAGAGTGTTTTCAAATTAGTGCAAAAAACAAAAACCAAAAAAAAATTTACTGTATTGAAGCGAAAACGAAGTGTAACTGAGCAAAAGTTAAGTGACGATAAAAAAAAAATTGCAAGCATGCCATTCTACACACGCAGTGGCAAAGAGAGAATGAGGCCTTCACCTTTGGCTATTAGTGGCAGATCCCAAAAAGTTACCCAGCCTACAATTGGTGCACAACTACTGTTACGCGTCAAAGCTGAGCTGCAAGATACCAGTGAGGCATTACAGGAGAATATTTGCTCTGATTCACAAATGACAACAATCCCTGTGGAGAGTCCATCCAACAGTGGGATGTCTAATCGTGAGCATTCTGCTGATGTGTGCCTTAATAGCCCGAGTGTAGCCGGTGATACCCAAATTGAGGATGCCACTTTGGAATTAGAAGAGGATGAGGGGGAGATTTGTGTAGGCGACGAGGGCGCTAATGAGGATGTTGATGAGGATGAGGTTGTTTGTGTAAGTCCTGCACCAGTGGCAGCAGTTCTGGCACGTGACAAGAAAAAGGCCATTGTCATGCCTGGGCATAAAACAAAAAAATCCACTTCTTATGTGTGGAATTATTTCTACCCAAATCCAGACAACAATTGTATAGCCATTTGTAGTGTATGTGAAGCCACAGTCAGTCGAGGGAGGGACCTTAACCATCTTGGAACCTCGTCTATGTTACGCCATTTAACGAGAGTTCATGGCAAAGTGTTGGGAAAAGCTGAAAGTTCTTCCCAAAAGAATACAAGCACTCCCTCATCAGCTAAGACCCTCCGCTCACCGACATACCGACGGCCACAAAATACACCCACCACACCATCCTCATCAATATCCTCAGTAGCGCTCGGAGTTAGCCCGGCATCCCACTTAAGGCTGGATGACTCCGGCACTATTATTGATTCCTCTGAAGAAAGCGTTAGTCCTGCTGCTGCTGTTGCTGCTGCTGGGGGTGAATCGTCATCCCAGAGGCAGGTGAATAAAATGAGCAGTCCTACATTTCAGCAATTAACTGTGAAACAATCCTTTGCGAGGGGAAGCAAATATGACAGCAGTCACCCAGTCGCCAAGCGAATCACAGACGCCATGGCTGCAATGTTAGTGTTAGATCTGCGTCCAATCTCCACCATAAACGCAGCTGGTTTTTCACAGTTAATTGAGGTTTTGTGTCCGCGTTACAGAATTCCATCGCGACACCATTTCTCCCGTAAAGCTATTCCACAACTATACCAAAAAGTGTGTAAAAATGTAGAGATTGCGCTGAAAAATGCCATTCTGCCCACTGTTCACTTAACCACAGATATGTGGACAAGTGGAAGTGGCCAAACCAAAGACTATATGACTGTGACAGCCCACTGGGTTGGTCATTCACCTTCACCAGCAGGAACAGCAGCAGCATGTACACCACTACGTAACATTTGTCACAGGCAGGCCACTCTTTGTATCACCGGCTTCACTAACAGGCATACGGCTGACAATTTGTTACGCAAACTGAGAGATGTGATTGATGCATGGCTTATACCACTCGGACTCTCCCCAGGGTATGTCATTTCAGATAACGCCAACAATATAGTGCGAGCATTACAGCTGGGTGATTTCCAACATATTCCCTGTTTTGCTCACACCATCAACTTGGTGGTGCAGAGCTTCCTACGAAACAACCGTGAGGTGCAGGAGATGCTTTCGGTGGCCCGTAAAATTTCAGGCCATTTCAGGCATTCAGCCACAGCATGTAGGAGATTACAGCAGCTCCAAGAGCAGTTTAACTTGCCCTGCCACCAACTTAAGCAAGAGGTGGTAACTCGGTGGAATTCCACCCTGTACATGCTTCAGAGGATGGAGGAACAGCGCAAAGCCATCCAAGCATATTGCACAAGTCATGACATTGGGAAAGGAGGGGGGATGTATTTCACTCTTGCACAGTGGGGAATCCTTTCAGTGCTGTGCAAGGTGCTGAAACCATTTGAAGTTGTGACATGTGAGGTCAGTGCAGACTCTGCTAGTTTGAGCCAAGTCATTCCTTTAATTAGACTATTGGAAAAGCAGCTTGAGAAAATGAAGGAGGAGCTGAAAGCAAGCAATTCAGCAAAGTATGTTGGCCTTGTCGATCAAGTACTTAATTCGCTTCACAATGATCCTCGAGTTATTAAGATCTTGAACTCGGATCAGTACGTTTTGGCCACTGTGCTTGATCCAAGGTTTAAAACCTACATTGAGTCTTTACTTGTAAATCAGCGAGATGTGAACTTTTGCAAGGAGCTATTGCTCAGCAAGTTGGCCGCTGAACTGGGCCTCGGCTTGACGACGTGTCCTCCTTCACTTTCTCAAGCTGTTGCTCGTAAAAAATTAAATTTCCAAAAAAGAAGCAGGGAAGACACAGGGGGCAGACGAGAACAATTTAACATCTGGGCTGGTTTGAAGGATTTTTCAAAAAAAAGTGTCACTTTGCCCATAAGTCCATCCAATATGAGTATAAACATGCAAAGGATGGTGGAGGATTACTTTCAAGAGGTAGTTGATATGGAAATGTCAGACAGTCCCTTTCCTTACTGGGAAGAAAAGCAAGCTATTTGGAAACCCATGTACAAACTTGCTTTGCAATACCTAAGCTGCCCACCCTCCAGTGTGTACTCTGAACGAGTGTTCAGCACAGCAGGGAACTTAGTCAGTGATCGCCGTAGAAGGTTACTTCCCAAAAATGTGGAGAAAATGATGTTTATAAAAATGAACTACATCTTCCACGAGGAAGGCCTTCACCATCCAAGACATGCAAGCACTGACTGTTCTCTAATGGCGGATTCAAGCGGCGATGAATTGATAGTCTGTGATGATGACGATAACACTGATGAGGGTGAGGATGAAGCTGAAGATGATGCCGATAACATCTTTTTAAAACTTTCTATGTAAGTGTAGGGTGCAATCTACCCCCAAAGAGGAAAGGGACTTGTGGCATTTCCATATCACATACCATCTTGAAAGGCTGCTGTTAGGGCAATTTATCCTTAAGGGTAGGGTGTCATAGACAGAGTGACCCTAAACTGGCTTTGTCCATTTTTCATAATATTGTACAGTCTATAATGGCTGAATTTTTTAGTATTTTATACAAGTGGAGGGGGGCCTAGAGAGACAGAAACCAAACTGGCTTTCTCCATGTCAATTAATATTGTACAGTCTATAATGGCTGAATTTTTTAGTATTTTATACAAGTGGAGGGGGGCCTAGAGAGACAGAAACCAAACTGTCTTTCTCCATGTCAATTAATATTGTACAGTCTATAATGGCTGAATTTTTTAGTATTTTATACAAGTGGAGGGGGGCCTAGAGAGACAGAAACCAAACTGGCTTTCTCCATGTCAATTAATATTGTACAGTCTATAATGGCTGAATTTTTTAGTATTTTATACAAGTGGAGGGGGGCCTAGAGAGACAGAAACCAAACTGGCTTTCTCCATGTCAATTAATATTGTACAGTCTATAATGGCTGAATTTTTTAGTATTTTATACAAGTGGAGGGGGGCCTAGAGAGACAGAAACCAAACTGGCTTTCTCCATGTCAATTAATATTGTACAGTCTATAATGGCTGAATTTTTTAGTATTTTATACAAGTGGAGGGGGGCCTAGAGAGACAGAAACCAAACTGGCTTTCTCCATGTCAATTAATATTGTACAGTCTATAATGGCTGAATTTTTGGGTATTTTATACAAGTGGAGGGGGGCCTTGAGAGACAGAAACCAAACTGGCTTTCTCCATGTCAATTAATATTGTACAGTCTATAATGGCTGAATTTTTTGGTATTTTATACAAGTGGAGGGGGGCCTTGAGAGACAGAAACCAAACTGGCTTTTTCCATTTCTTTACATATTTAACTATAAGTGTAGGGTGTAATATACATTCAAAGACGATGGCTGCATTGCCAATATGCATAGATGGAGAGGAAGACAATCTGTTTTGTGTGTAGAATAGGCCTACCAACGAAGAATTAAACTGTTTTTTGGGATGATTTATTACCTCAACAATTAGATTACTTGTCTCTAAAACAGTTGGAGCACTAAATTGGGTTAATTTAGGCCCAAAAACATGGATTTTCCCAAAAAATAGCAAAACAAAACCAAACAAAACCAAAACCAAAACCAAAACACGCAATGGAGGTTTTGCAAAACCAAAACCAAAACCAAAACACGACGGTAATCCAGATCCAAAACCGAATCCAAAACCAAAACACGGGGGTCAGTGACCATCTCTATTTATAACATCCAATACTTATATTATGGATCATTTTAATGTCTCTGCACTAATATGTTTTATATTCACATCATCGATATTTGTTCAATGAATAATATTTACTACGATATGGTGATGACTATTCCTAGATCGAGATATTTATTGTTGATACGGTATTATTTTTAAAAAATTCTTGAAGGAATAATAGCTCCACGACTATATGTCATTACAATGAAAAAGGGAAGGTCACATGATCGGGATTACCGATGTTTAACAATGGACACATGATCAGGACTTTTGATGTGTAACAATTAGCTGTATAGCCTAGATTCATTTGGTGGTCATGTGATTTTGGAATGACTAAGAACAAGATGGATAATGACATATCGCTGTAAATGAAAAGGACTTTGCTAAGAATTGCTTAACCCAAGAAACGAGTTCATTGTACAACGGATCATTTGATTGTTTTACTATTTCAGACAATCGCAAGCACACAATGGCCATATGCTAATGACGACTTTTAAATCAACAGCTATTCAGTTATATGGCCGTGTTTTACACAGCGGTCATGTGACTCTTGATGGAAGGATAGCAGGATATATAAGGACACATTGTTATGAATGAAACTTACCTCTGATAAAACCGCCCACTTTGGAGGCGGAGAAACGTGTCAAGAAGACTTGTAAGAGTTTGGACACACCTGTTGTTTTGGATCATCCGTATAACACGCTTTCAATATCAGTCACTGCAGTGATTGGATTTACAGAGGAATTTATTCCAGACCATGGGACTTCAGATTATAGCGATACAGGAGGATTCATTTTATGAGAGTTAAGAGTGGAATCTGGTTCCAGTAAGGTTTGGTACTTTGCCGCCGTGGATTATGAGACTTTCGTTTGCACCAAATGTGCTAGGAGCCTGAGAGCTTCATTTAATGGATGTTCCTGTCCACAACTGACTATGTGTACATGCTTTTTATTTTATTGAGGAGCTTTGCAACCCTAACAAGAGAAATATTGCTAGATTAATTTTTGGATTGCGTTTATACTATCTCTCCTCTGAATATTGTCTGTTTGGAACCCTTGTCTGACTGTATACTCTCTATTTATATATGCAGTTATTCCTAGAGCATATCAACTATCTATGGTGCTATAATATCCAGCTCGATCCACGGATCAATTAATATTTTAATTATTTAATACGTTCATGTGTATATGTTTTAATAAAATTAGATACATTTTGCACACTAGCGCTGCCACTTGTTTTTTGCCATTTCTAAAATAGGCTATATTTAAGAGAGAATGTTTTTAAAAAAGATTAACTACCTCAACATTTTAAAACTTTCATGCCTGTTTGCACATGAAAGATTTCCAATATACTTACAACAACAAGTGGGTTGGCCAAACCCATAATGGTGTTGAGGGGAGGGGGGGGGGGGACATGTAAGGTCCAAAGAGGAGATGTGCCTCACAGGGCGAGTAACTCCTAGTACCTAAGAAAACCTACCACGATTCGTGTGGATGACTGGATCCTACCTCGGTTCCGAATCAGGGAGCTCTCCGTACACCCACTGGTATCGCCTAAGAAGAGAAACGGAGAGTTAACCCGAGCCTATCAGGAAAGAGCTGCCCGAGAACACGACAAAGAACGAGGACACTCTCAGTCCAAGCTCACTTGCCGCCTCCTCGCTTTGCTCTTGCCAAGGCGCGGGGAACTACAGGCACTTGAGACCAGGACTAGTCCCGCCTCAAGTACCTGGCACACCTCCCGTTGAGGGCCTAACCGAAAAGGGAATCGAGCGTGATACTCACCGGGACACTCCCGCTTCCGATCATGCTCTCCTGCACCTCCCCGACACCTGCAGATGACAAGAACACACAGCCTCCCTCTGCGCTAACGATGAGACTAAAGGTGTGCACCCACAAACGCTAAACTGACTGCAACAGCGACCCGCCCCTAACAACACTCTAATGGTCGGCAACACAACGAAGTCAAACAACTATGACTAACTAGATGTGGTGCACTAACGGAACTGCTCACTACACACTACGGGGAACACCAGCCGGTGTTCACGGACTATACCTGAGGGCGGTTCCTAACCCCCTCACCCAGGTCGTACCAAGAAGCTGCCTTCTTGCTATGGGGTCACCCACGGATCCTAAGGACCGGCTGCACCAGGCCCGACTGAGGCTCACTGGAACAGCACACTAACCCGCGTACAGACTGCCGCCCGGAACAGCCGATCGAACTTACCCGCCCGACTGCCTGCATCCGGGTATCGAACACGTGTCCCACTCCGGAACCATCAGGGAACCTGCACGGAACTGAGGACTGGGACACTCAACCTGAACCACGGGACGCCCCTGGATCTGCGTTGAGCTGTGTTGCACTGCCACTGACTCACTCAGTCACCCCCTCTGGAAACCAGTGCGACCCCAGGGACCTAAGGGACGGGAAAACTACGTGTGTTCTTCCCTGACTATGTGTACGCTGGTAACTACACTTGTCCCCCACAGCACGGGTTAGCACAGGAAAACAAAGGGAACAAGAGCCTACCTTTAATGGGGGCCTGACGTCTTGCCCCTGGACACAGTTATGTAGCACACCCCAAAATACCGTAATACAAACAATACTCGCCGCACAGACAGAATAAATACAGTATACAGTACTTTGCACACTACTCACCAGAGCACACCGCTGCTAGCCAACCAGCAGGTTGCTACAGCACCACAGGAGCCTCCGCTCTACTGTACCTCCTAACTCCGTGTGCTCACCTCACACAGGACCGCGCCTACACTCATGAGGTTCTCACGCCTCTATCACACACCAGGGCCTTATGCCCTACTACACACAGAGCCTTGTGCTCTGTTTTATGGGCCTCAGCCCCCTCTCTAACTCAGGGCCCTGAGCCCACTAACTAGGGCCTTGTGCCCTTTATAGCCTATGGGTTACCAGCCCCTACTCAGGCTCTGTGGCCTTCCTATGGCCTCTAGGCCACTACCTACCTAAGGGCCTTGTGCCCTGGTACCTGGGGCTCTGAGTCCCCCTGCCTAACTAACTAACAGGGCCTTGTGCCCGTTAACAACTTTATGGCTTATTGGCCCACTACTTGATCGGGGCCTAGTGCCCAAGTCCCTGGGCCTTGTGCCCCTAATTTACTGCTCCACGGGCCTTGTGCCCGACCTATCAGGTGTGCTGCGGGCGTGGGCCCGGGAGAGAGGTTGCCTGGCAAGGGCCTTACCTGATGCTGTCTTCGGGGAGCTTCTCCTGGACTCCTTCCCCTTCTGCCGCCGCTTCCACGCTCTGCCGCCGGCTTCTGATCTTGATCACGCCGGTCTTCAGGCAGCAGAGGCGCTCTTAGCCCTGACAAGGGCTCTCTGCCGCCACTGCTGGTCTCCGCTGGCTTCTTCTCTTCTGATCTTGATCCCGCAGCTCTCCGCGACACGTCCTGCTGCTTCTCTCTCCGCTGACGAACTGAAAATGGCGGCACGTGCGCCGACTTAAATAGTCGGCGACGCGCTGACGCCATCACGCAGCGTCGACGCTACGCGATGACGTGGCGGATCCTGATTGGCCCGCCGCCGCATAGTTTCAAACGGCCGGGAGGTGAGCCCTGATTGGCTCACCGCCCCGACCGAACAGAGGGGACCGCCGCCGCCCGAAGACGGACGACGACCCCATTCAGGTAAGTCCTCCACATTATATATATATATATATATATATATTACTAACAAAGCAGGAAGCACAACTAGACATTGTGAATAGGCATGGGAAAAGTAAGAAAAGCAAAAAACAAGCTAGCACATAGATAAGTAACTGAAAAACCAAACACCAAAAACATTAATAAGAAAGAAAGCTGAATTAGTCCTTCTCCTTAGATGCTAAATAAAAGGGTGCACCTAAGGCCATATAACTTACCACAAAAGGAAGGCGAATTCTTGCAGTCAAGCAAAGTTGGTCAGCAGCCATATGAGCAGAAAGCTATAGAAAACATAGGACCGCTGAATTAGTCCTTCTCCTTAGATGCTATGTAAAAGGGTGGCACCTAAAGCCATATAACTTACCACTAAATCCAAAGCAAAAATGCTATCCCCAACAGCAAAAAACCTTTCTGCCATGTATAAATTGCCAGGGCAAAGTAATGAATCGAGTGAGAGTTTTATAGCGGGAACCAGAGCGTTCTCCTGCGTAAGTGACAGTATGCTCGGGCCCAACCCCCCCTTCCCCCCCAGACACATAGCTCATGGCAATAAGGGGACATGTGAACCGCTTTATGTATTTTCCTCAAATGTCAATATAAAGGGGTTTCATTGTCTGAACTCATTATCTTTCCCCCACCCAGACTCCCTTTCCACCATGACCTCTCTATAATTGTTAACAACTCCACTATCTCCTCTGTCACCCAACTCCGCTGCCTAGGAGTCACTCTTGACTCCTCTCTCTCTTTTGCCCCCACATTCAATCCCTTGTCTAAGCCTGTCGCTTCCAACTCCGTAACATTGCCCGCATCCGTCCTTTCCTCTCTCAAGCTTCCACCAAAACTGTCATCCATGCTCTCATCATCTCCCGCCTCGACTACTACTGCAACCTCCTCCTTACTGGCCTCCCCTGCTCCCACCTCGCCCCCCTCCGCTCTATACTCAATGCAGCTGCGAGACTCATCTTCCTCTCACACCGCTCCTCCTCTGCCTCCCCTCTCTGTCTTGCCTTACACTGGCTCCCCTTCCCCTACAGAATCCTTTTCAAACTCCTCACCACCACTTACAAGGCTCTCTCCCAGTCTACTGCCCCTTATATCTCTAACCTCCTCTCCATTCACACTCCCACCCACTCCCTGCGCTCAGCCAATGATCGCCGCCTCTCCTCCACTCTGATTACCTCTTCCCACTCTAGAATACAAGACTTCTCCCGAGCTGCCCCCCTTCACTGGAACGACCTCCCTCGCTCCATCCGTCTCTCACCCAATCTGTGCTCCTTCAAGCGGGCACTTAAAACTCACCTGTTCCTTAAGGCCTACCAACCATCCACTTAACCTCTCACCTCTTCTGTTTCTCCCCTGGCTCCTTTTTACTCTCGCCTTTGCTTCACTGGCTCCCTCTTGTGCCTGATTTTGTCTACCCTCCCTTAGGATGTAAGCTCGTATGAGCAGAGCCCCTCTCCCCTCCTGTCTCCACACCTGTTCTTCCGCTCCGTCTTTACAGTATTTGCCTGCCTGGAGTTTCTGAAGTTCTAGTACTTTGTGTTTATTGTTCTGTATTGTTTTACCCTGTATAGTCTACTGTTTGTACCATGTACGGCGCTGCGGATACCTTGTGGCGCCTAACAAATAAACGATAATAATAATAATAATAATGGACCTGTGCTTTTAAGGTACTGCCTTATAGCTTGCATACATTGGGATGCTACTTACATGCTGTCCCCACCTATTGTATTTAAAGGGGGATACTGATTTGCAAATACTTAATAAGTTGTGCCCCCTTCCCCCTCACTGGCAGCAGTGACCATGGTTTCCCACTACCTGTATGCGGGGCAAGGAGTGTCTGTCTACTGCTTCCACATGCAGAGCCCATCGCAGTTTTTCTGCCAATATTCCCCCCCCCTCCCCACTACAGCAGTGGCGGATCCAGGGGGGGAGGGCGATCGGGGCCCCCCCTAGCAGACACTTGCTGCCGACGGCTGCACAGTATGTGCAGGTCCGTCCAGCCATGACAGGCAGGGACAGTGTGCTGCCCGGCTGCTCTGACTGTGTTTAAAACACAATCAGAGCAGCCGGGCAGCACACTGTCACGTCTGGACGGACCTACACATAGTGTGCAGCCGTCAGCAGCCTAAGTTGTTAGAAAGGGGCGGGGCCTATATCCCCCCCCCCATCTCGCCCCGGGTACAGCATTTTTCTAGATCCGCCCCTGCACTACAGGTGTACATTTCTTATGACGCTACACCTCTGCTTGATGCCAGCAGTGTCAGGGCCCCTGATGTGTAACCTCTACTCGTCTCATTACCATATATCAATTTACATGAGCCAATTGCTTATATAACATGTAAGGACGTGCCCTTTAGAGATTGTATCAATAGACTGCTCATTAATGCCTTTGTGACACGATTTGCGAGTTGTGTATCAGAATCCCTGCTGAACTTATATGGAATTTTATGTGATGGTTGACTGTCCATAATATAATTGTGATGTATATTTTTCTACTGTCACATCTCCATGTACGTAGGAGCCTTAGTGGATTAGTTTGACGGGTCCGTGAGCTGTGACGGACATACCTCAGCACATTTTATAGTGGAAGGTCAATTTGGCGGCCCTGAGGGCGGTTTCCATTCCGCAAGGTGAGATCAATATGTATGAATTACGTGGATACAGCCTTTGTGTCTGATGACTATATTTCAATTTGGCATCTTTTGGGTCTGGGGACTTCCCCCAGAAACTTGTTAAGTATTTGCGCAAGCAATTGGTAACATGCGAGGCTTTTCGGGCGCTGAGGTGACAGCCTGGCGTTATGGAGGTTATCGTTTCACGGGGATGGAAATGGTGCGCTGCGCTAGCATTTCCTTGATTTCAATAGGTTAGAGATTATACGTGTGTTGCACTAAAAGTATACTTCATACCCCCCAGGGTGGCTGGATTTAGCGTCTTGCTAGGTTGTGACGTGGAGACATGGGGGAAGGTGCTCAGGATGGTTGGGGGTTGTGGTTCCCCGGCCACGATGTGGCATTGGTGGCTAGGATGAGGTAGGTTTTGCCCCCCACTTTTATTTATCTCTGCGAGGGTCACGTTTATTACTTCAGCAGAGCTAGTGGCATGGGGGTAGGGGGGGGGTTGTGTAGGTTCTCTGGCAATTGCCAAATGTGAGGGAGGATACCCCGGTATAGGCTGGTGACAAGTCAGGCAGTGGAGGAGGGACAAGGAATCAGCCCCCTCTGGCCCTACAGAAGGTAGGATTACCAATTAATGTAGTTCGCCTGAGCCGATGGCTTGAGCAGTACTCCAGTTAGAAGTGTTTTTCCATCGCTGGGGCCAGGCAAGATTGCTTACCGAAAGTATACCCAGTCTCATAGTAACATATTAGGTTTAAAAAATACACCAGTCCATCAAGTTCAACCTATTTTGGATGTCCTGCGATCCTGCACTTATATTTGAAATTGTTTCAGAATAAGCAACCGCCAATCTGTTTCAATTGTGAAAATTCCCCCAGACTCAATATTGCAGTCCTATTTTTACCCTATATCCACTACTATCCTTCATTTTAATTAACGATCATATCCCTGGATACACTTTTTCGCTAAAAATTTGTCTAACCCTTTCTTAAACATATCTATTACAAACTTCCCTGGCAATGAATTCCATATCTTGACTGCCCTTACTGTAAATAACCCCTTCCTTTGCTTGTTGTGAAATTTCCTCTCCTCTAACCTTAGTTGATCACCGCGTGTCCTGTGTGTAGTCCTTGGAGTAAAAAGTTCCCATGAAAGTTCTCTCTCTGTATTGACCCTTAATGTATTTGTACATAGTAGTCATATCTCCCCTTAGACGCCTCTTTTCTAAAGTAAACATGCCTAAACTGGCTAATCTTTCCTCATAACTTAATGACTCCATACCCTTTATCAATTTTGTCGCCCTTCTCTGAACCCTTTCTAGTTCCAAATTATCTTTTTTATAAAGTGGTGCCCAGAACTGTACTGCATATTCAAGATGTGGTCTTACCAACGATTTATACAGTGGCAAAATTACACTGTCTTCCCTTGCATCTATGCCCCTCTTTATGCATGCCAATACTTTGTTTGCCCTTGCAGCTGCTGCTTGACATTGAGCACTATTGCTAAGTCTACTGTCTACAAGCACTCCCAAATCCTTTTCCATTATGGATTCTCCTAAATTAATTCCATTTAATTTATAGATTCCGTTCTTGTTTTTGATCCCTAAATGCATAAACTTACATTTATCTACGTTAAACCTCATATTCCATTTGGCTGCCCAATCCTCCAGTTTATTTAAGTCCCTCTGTAGAGAAGCTACATCTTGCTCTGATTTTATTATCTTACAGAGTTTAGTGTCATCTGCAAAAATAGAAACTTTACTCTCTAAACCATCACCAAGGTCATTAATAAATATATTAAAAAGGAGTCGCCCCAGCACGGAACCTTGAGGTACTCCACTTAAGACTTTTGAGCAATTAGAAAATGTTCCATTTATCAAAACTCTCTGTTCCCTATTCTCTAACCAGTTTTCGATCCAAGTACAAATGTTGATTCCTAGACCCAGTTCCCTGATTTTGTAAACCAACCTCTTGTGTGGCACTGTATCAAATGCCTTTGCAAAATCTAAGTAGACCACATCTACTGTGCTGCCCTGGTCTAAGTTCCCACTAACTTCCTCGTAGAAACTAATCAGATTAATTTGACATGACCTATCCCTCACAAATCCATGTTGATTCCCACTAATAATTTTATTGTGCACCAAGTAATCCTGAATACTATCCCTTTAAAATACCTTCCAGTAGTTTCCCCACTATTGATGTCAGGCTTACAGGTCTATAATTCCCTGGTTGTGATCTCGACCCCTTTTTAAACAACGGCACCACATCTGCTATTCGCCAATCCTTTGGTACTGAGCCTGATGAGATTGAATCTCTGAAAATTAAGAATAGCTGTCTAGCTATTTCCGAGTTTAGCTCCATAAGGACCCTTGGGTGTATGCCATCTGGACCTGGAGCTTTATTTATCTTAATATTATTCAGTCGCCTTTGGACTTCTTCCTCTGACAACCAAGTATTAATTAATGGTATGGTTTAATTTCCATTTTTATGTATTACTCTTACCATTTGTTCCTCTCTAGTAAATACTGAAGAAAAGAAAGTGTTTAATACCTCTGCTTTTTCCTTAGTATCATTTATCAATTCACCCATCTCATTTCTTAGGGGTCCTATATTATCTTTTGTAATCCTTTTGCCATTTATATACTTAAAAAACTTTTGGGGGGACGTGGTCTGGCAGCCATCTCAGACAGCCACTCTTTGCTGGAGCTCCGTGGAGCTCACCTCTGTTTTGGGCTCCCTGCCATCTCCAGCCCTGCCAGCTTCCCCTTGGAGCGTCTCCTCTCCCCACAGCGCACCCTCCGCTACAGCCCTGAAGTGTCCTGGAGTGTCTGGAGGGCATCTGACACACTGTTGAGGCCTGTTCAGGTCCAGAAAGCCGGGGCCTCGATTTTTGCAGTGCCCAGACGCCATCTTGTGGTTGGCATGGTCCCTCTCCTCCGATTTTCTATAAAAGTGTTAGGGCCAGCACTGACCCCGGATCCTCTCCCTTTCAGGACTCTCTCCTGGCAACTGCCTATGAATGGAGGCTGGACTCTGGGGCAGACGGTGAGCTGATTACAGCCCTTGAAGGGGACCTCTTCTTCTGCCTATGGTCATCTGCGGGGGAAAACTGTGGATTTTCACCCTGTCTAATCTGAGGGGTTGAGCTTTACTAAGAAATCGCTGGCTTACCTGTGTTCACCGACATCTCTCTGACGTGAGTGCTTCTTGTGATCTCCCAGCTTGAATGCAGGACACACTTGTATCGATTTGATTGCCGTCTGAATTTCTGAACTGTGGCTCTGCTGCCACCTATAGTTATATGCGCAAAGAGTCTTTTCAGGTATTGGCCAAGGATGGATTGGTCAATTTCCTAAGGGTTGCCTCTGATGCGCAAATTATTGCGCCGAGCCCTATTTTCCTGATCTTTTTGCTCCTCCCGCATGCAAGCCATATCCTGTTTGAGGCGGTGAACATCTGCCACTGTGTCTCGGTGGGAGGTGATGACTTCGTCCATTTCTGCTACACCAGAAGACCAACTTCTCCTGGATAGAGCGCATAGAGCTCTACCCCCTAGGTCTCAGGAACCTTCTCAGCCTCGGGATGTCATCCTTAGATGTCATTATTACACTACTAAGGAGGCGATCCTGCAGGAATCTCGGAAATCTGACGCAATCTCCTTTGGTAATGCCTCCCTGCAAATCTACCAGGACATTGCCCCTATCACCCTCCTCAAGAGGCGTGAGTTAAAACCGGTGACAGCGATTCTCAGAGATAACATCCGATACTGCTGGGGATTTCCGTTTCGTATTCTCGTCTGGCACCATAACAAGCTCCACTCGGCTCGGACAATGGCGGACGCTGTCCGTCTTCTTGAGACTTTGGGACTTCCTGCCCTGTCCTCCCGCACTAACCCTTCGACACAGGGCTCAGATCCTGACTCCTTGGTCTCACCCTCCTCATCAAGAAAGCTTCCAACTACTGAGTGGACGACTGTGACAAGAACCGCCAAACCTCCAGCCTCTGTTCCACCGCCCTGATACATCCTTACTAGAAGTCATCTTGTTTACTGTCCCTTCTCTCTACACGATGGACCGTTGGTTTTCGGCCCTTCTCATGTAGATAAGAAGGAGTGATGTACCACTAAAAATAGATTGTTGGTTTTACTTTGTTTCTCACTGATTCTGTGTTTTTGCTGTGTTATTTTTTTTGTTTTTCTGGGTTTTTGTTTTTTATTTTTCTTTAACTGTTCTAGAATTTGGCCTTCTGCCCAATGCTTTACTGCCTTATTGGATTGCGAGGCCAAAAAAAGTTACTTCTTACCTCTCACGACATTCCCCTTCCACATACCTCTCCTTCTAGCTGACCTGACCCTGGTGTGGGGGTAGTGTGGTCGTCCACCTCTTCCAGTTGGGATTTCAGGACCTTTACCCGTATCCCTGACCTCGTCCCCGTAATGGGGTTACTACCCTTGCCTGGCCTTTACCTGCCATTGGCACATTCCCCTATTTTTCCTGGCCGGCATCGTGGCCCAGATGTGCTTCCACATACTGGTCCAGTCCACTTCCCTACCACCCTTTTTTCCTTGTCCCTCCCTTTCCTTTTTTCCTACCCTCAGGCACTTTTTGATTTTATTTGTACTTACTACTGCAAAGCTAATGCCATGTATCTGGTTTGTTCTCTCCTAGCTCGTCTGACTCTCGCTGAAAGGGACCTGAGGCGGCAATTCTTCTCCTGAGTGATGACTTTTAGGATTTTCTCCCTGAACGTCAAAGGTTTGAACAGCCCACAAAAACGCATGACACTCTACCTCACACTTAAACAACACAAGGCCGATGTAGTCTTTATTCAAGAAACACACTTTACTCGTCACTCCCATCCAGAATTGAAGTCCAGACTATATCCCTTTACTTTCCATGCTTGCGATACTAGACAGATAAAACGGGGAGTAGCAACTCTTTTTGCTTCTCATGTAACGTTTGAGATGTTGACATCCCACTCTGACCCGGATGGCCGTTTTTTAATCCTAGTGGGAAAACTTAACAATACCCTGTGTACTTTAGTTAATTTGTATGCCCTGAACCAAAACCAACGCTCATTTTTTGCTTCCTTAGACTCCCTGCTCTCTCAGGTCCGCCAGGGAGAAGTGATTACAGCCGGGGACTTTAATGCTGTAATAAATGACACTGTTGATAGATCTTCTAACGCGACTGCCCCCGCCGGCAGCTCTGAGTCTTATAAATCTAAAGCCTTGGCATCCCTCCTCTCTCACCATCTTCTCTTTGACTCCTGGAGAATTAGAGAACCCTCATCCCGAGACTATACGTTCTATTCTTCAGTTCATGGATCTTATTCGCGAATAGACATGATCCTCTTCAGCCGCGATCTATCCCTAAAACTTCAGGCAGCTCGCATCCATCAAATGGTCTGGTCTGATCACTCCCCCATATCTGCTGATCTCGCTGATATAGTTTCCCGCCCCCGCCCTGCTACGTGGTGCCTCAACGACACCATCCTGCATGACCTGCAACTCACCCTTGATTTGCGGAATCTTTTAGATGAATATTTTCTCCTAAATGGCCTTCCAGACATGCCCCCTGCGACCCTCTGGGAAGCCCATAAGGCGGTGATATGGGGTCATTTGATTAGCATGGCTTCACGCCGTAGGAAATTAACAATTCATAAGCGCACCTCATTAGCTATCAAACTTCAGACTCTGGAGCGACAACATAAACTCTCCCCAGATGAAACTACTTTGAACAAACTTCTAAAAGTACGTTCTGATTTGAATCTCCTCCTCTCAGAATCCACAGCCACGGCCCTGAAACGGCTGAAACAAACGTTTTACGAGAAGGGAGACAAAGCAGACAGGATCTTGGCCACCCGTTTGAGGGCTCAAATTTCCCAAAATAATGTTATGACCCTGAAATCGGCCTCGGGCTACCCTATGCACAGCCCTGATCAAATAGGACGAGAGTTTCAAAAGTTTTACTCTGCCCTATATAATTTAGATAGCTCAAATCCTGGAAGTACTCCCCCAGCTGAAATCATAAAAGCTTTTCTAAAACAAGCGAACCTCCCCACTCTCTCCTGCGATTCGGCCCAACAATTAAATGAAGAAATCTCGTCAGAGGAAATACTGGATGTTATTAAAGCACAAAAGACCTCTAAGGCCCCGGGCCCAGATGTCTTCACTGCAGCCTATTTTTAAAAAAAATCCCAGACCCTGGTCCCCCACCTCCGCACCCTGTTCAATGCTGTCTTGCAAGGAGCTCCATTCCCTAAATCAATGTTGGAAGCACATATAGTAGTTATACACAAGGAGGGGAAGGACCTAGTGACTGTGCAAGCTACCGTCCTATTTCCCTCCTTAATGTAGATGTTAAGATTTATGCAAAATTATTAGCCACTCGTTTGAATACAGTCCTTCCGGACCTGATCCATTATGATCAGGGGGGTTTTATCCCAGGTCGTCAAGCCAGAGATAATACCCGTCGAGCAATAGATATAATTGAAATAATTAATCAGAGACGTCTCCCAGCCCTGATGCTCTCTTTGGACGCCAAGAAGGCATTCGATCAGATTTCGTGGGACTTCATGTTTCACGCTCTGAAGACGTATGGATTCTCGGCTGAATTGCTGACGGGAGTCTCTGCTCTTTACAATTCTCCCACTGCTAGGGTATTGGTTAATGGCTCGCTTTCTGATCCTCTCTCCCTTTCCAATGGGACGAGACAGGGATGCCCCCTATCTCCTTTAATTTTTGCATTGGTTATAGAGCCCCTGGCAGCAATGATTAGGCAGTCGGCTTTGATAACGGGTGTGGAGGTAGGACCCCCGGAATTCAAGGTCTCTCTTTTTGCGGATGATATACTGCTCTCTCTCACGAACCCCCAAGACTCTTTACCCACCCTATACAGGCTCATCGATGAATATGGTCTTTTCTCAGGCTATAAAATTAATTTTGCTAAATCAGAGGCCATGCTCCTGTACGCTCCCCCTTCCCTCCATGCCACCCTACAGGCTAATTTTGCTTTGCGCTGGCAGGTGAACAAGATCAAGTATCTTGGGGTCTATATCACCTCTTCCTATGACCGATTATATAGAGAGAATTTTCCTCCCCTTCTCTTTAAAATCAAAAAAGACCTAGAAGTATGGAGGAGCTATATTATATCGTGGCTGGGGAGGATCATTGCTGTTAAGATGAATCTGATCCCCAAACTTCTTTACCTCTTCCAGACTCTACCGGTGAATGTGCCGGATCCTGTGTTTCGGGACTTACATTCTTCTCTCCTCAAATTTGTCTGGCGTGGCAAGCCCCCTAGAGTCTCAGTAGCAGTACTTAAACAGCCCAGGGCCCGGGGAGGAAGAGGCTTTCCAGATGTTAAACACTATTACTTGGCGGCCCATCTGTCCCAGGTTGCAGTTACTTATGTCCCTTACCGGACTGTAGCATGGGTGGACTTGGAAACCCACTTTGTGGGAGTCCCTTCCTTGTCATCCCTATGGGGCCTTTCCAGACTGGACAGGCCACAGGAGGCCTCCTTACTTCAATCGCTCAAATTTTGTTTGTTCCTATGGGACTCGTCCCGGCTCAAGCAAAAACTATCCTCCCTTATTTCACCTCTAACTCCACTCTGGAGCAACCTGCATTTCCCCCCAGGTGGCCAGCCACAGCAATTTAAACTCTGGAAAGTTGTGGACATACGTGTGGTCTTGGACCTGGTGGTTTACGGAACTTGGGCCTCTATCTCAGATCTTCAGCATAAGTTTGAATCTTTTCGCCCGCTTTTCTTTGAGTACTTCCAGGTCCAACACTTCGCTATGTCCTTGCCCGCCTCTGACACTCTTAGGCCCCTCACTCCCTTTGAGTACATGTGTTTGCATTCCCCACTCACCGAAGGGATGGTGTCGAGGATTTATAACTGGCTAATAGAGATATCCTTTGACACTCCAGGACGCCATGAACGTGAATGGGAGAGGGATCTGGGACCCCCTCCGGATGAGTCTTGTTGCGAGGAGGTCAGAGAGGGGATTTCCAAGAGCTCAATATCCACACTTATTAAAGAAACTGCATACAAGCTGTACTATAGGTGGTACTATACCCCAGATAGGTTGTCTAGAATGTTTCCCACTGCTACTCCGAGCTGTTGACGGGAATGTGGTCAGAGAGGCACGATGCTTCATATATGGTGGACCTGTCCCCGCATAATCTCTTATTAGAACATGGTCCTTGCACTTATTAATTCCGTATCTGAACAACAGATCACGAAGGATCCCTGGTCGTTCCTTCTCTCTCGTCCTATCCCTGATGAGACCGCCCCTTCCAACAAGCTGATATCCCACATATTAGCTGCTGCCAAATCCCTAATAGTTAAACACTGGAAATATCCTAACCCTCCCTCTATGCAGTCCTTACGGAACTACATCTGGCATATCGCAAGCATGGAGACTATTACATGCTACCTTCACGATAAATCTTACAACTTTCACAAGGTTTGGGCCCCGTGGTATCTCCAGCAAAGCCGTAGCTGTTTACCCCCTTTGGCTCTCTCATCCTCTAATGGTACATAAACTCTGGGCCGTCTCCGGATCCTCCAGGTTGGTCGTCGTGCGCCATGGGTAAGAGATTCATATATCTTGCCGTCTACTTTTTATTTTCTTATTTATTTTATAGGTCGTTATTCTGTAAATCTGTTGCTTACAACCTCCTTTGTAATACGTATGGTGATATACGTGCCTGTCGTTCCCAACCCTCCCCCCCCCCCGTTCCCCCTCCTTAACCCGTTTTGTTTCCTGTCTCTTTCCTACCCCTTCCTTCTACTATAAAATTTTAAAATAAGAGGAGACATCTTGTCTTAAAACAGTTGGTTTTTACTTGTTGTTGGCTCTTTTCTATGCTGTTTCCTCTTGTAACAAATAAAGAGTTTAAAAAAAAAAATCTTTTTGGGGGTTTGTCTTACTTTCTTTTGCAACTTTCCTTTAATTTTCTAATTTAGCCAATCTATTTTCCATTTTGCATGTTTTCTTACATTCCTTGTACCTACGGAAGGACTCCTCTGACCCTTCAGACTTAAACAATTTAAATGCACGCTTCTTCCTTTGCATTTCTTCCCTTACCTTTCTTCCCTTACCTTTTTATTTAGCCACATTGGTCTAGAATTAATTTTTTTACATTTATTTCCCATAGAAATGAACTTATGCGTGTATGTTTTCAACAACATTTTAAAGACAGACCACTTTTCTTCCGTATTTTTTCCTTCAAAGGCTTTGTCCCAGTCTATGTTCTTTATAGACTCCTTTAGCATATTAAAATTTGCCTTTCTAAAGTTTAAAGTCCTAGTTGATCCCTTATACCGTTGCTTCTGGAAACTAATTTCAAATGAGACTATATTATGAACACTGTTTCCCAAGTGCTCCCTTACTTGAATATTTGATATTATGTCTACATTGTTTGTTATTACTAGGTCCAGTATAGTCCGGTTCCTAGTTGGTTCCTCTACTAATTGGGACATGTAACAGTCTTTTAGCGTGCTCAGAAAAGATAATTAAAATCCCCCATAATTAAAATTTTACCTAGTTGTGTAGCCTTTTCAATTTGCTGTAGAAGTTGAGCTTCCTCAATCGTACTAATATCTGGTGGTTTATAGCATATCCCTATCAGCAACTTCTCTGAACTTTTCCCTCCGCTGGATATTTCCACCCACAATGCCTCTATATTATCACCAATATTCTCGTATATAACTTCCTAAATACTTGGTTTTAATTCTGGCTTAATTTAAAGACATACTCCTCCTCCCCTTTTACTTACCCTATCCCTCCTAAAGAGAGAATAGCCTTCCAAGTTGACTGCCCAGTTATGTGTATCATCCCACCAGGTCTACGTAATACCTATAATATCATACTGCTTACTCATTGCTACTAGTTCTAACTCCCCTATTTTACCTGTCAGGCTTCTTGCATTTGCAAGCATACACTTAAGTCTATTGCCTCCCTTAGGTATTTCTTTTTGCTTTAAAAAGGGCCTCTCGGCTATGCTTCCCTTCCCCCCCCCCTCTCCACCCCCTTGACTCTTGTTAAATTCCTCCTTCCTACTTTCAATGTCTATCCCATAAATACTTGCTTGCCCCTCCCCCCGGCAGCCTAGTTTAAAATCTCCTCCAACCTTCTAACCATCCTCTCCCCTAGCACTGCAGCCAAACTACACAGTCTCCTGCGTGTTTATTTAGGTGTCTGATCTCTCCTACATACGGTGTAGCTGTGCGGGTCTAGGCTATCATGGCATCGCCCGCGTTACTTGAAAGATTTTGTGGGCAGGGAGCCTGGTACGGGCTCGATATCCAAGGAATTTTTTTTTTAGGTAGGGACTTGTTTCCCTTCAAGGGGTGTCCCAGTCACGGGCCGGAAGATGGAAGGTTTGACAATATAGGGGGTGGACTTGGGCATCGAGATAGACAGGTTCTCGGGCCTGGTAGGCTCACCTTAGGCAGGTTTATGATGCTGGGCTCGTGGAATGCTGAGGTGCTTGAGTTCTAGTGAGTAACTTTGAAGCATGCTCAATCCATCCCAGGGATTTCCAAGTGTTGGCAGTGGAGAGGATGAAAGCAGGGTGCAGGCTTCCTCAAGGTAATTTCCATCTTTATACTGAGCCCCGGGGATGTATTTCTCAGATGGGATCTGTTCCTGCAAGGTTTATGGGAGTACATGTAGGAGTGTTGGGGTCTACATTGTTGGGAATGGGTGCGCTGTATCTTGGCTCGGCGCATGGGGGCAGTCCGGTTGGGCTGAAGGCTTGGTCCTCCTGAGGACTTTCCCAATAGTGGGAGCTGGGTGCGTTGGAGGACAGTCTAGTTGGGAACCGGATGGCTTTTCTGGTGTGATAGCGCCGGAGTAGTGCAGGCCATTTAAGCTGCAACAGGATACTTTACCTGTTGATTACATGGTTGCACAGGTTTATATTGCACTGTCTTTATGGCACCTGTTCCCAGGCACGCACGTTCCTGGAGCGGAGGTTGTTCTGGTGAACACCTTGTTAGGGATCTCATGGGATAGTTTTAGAATGAGGGCTTCTGGGGCAGCCCTGATGGGGTTCCCTTTGTCCCGTTTAGGTCTGGCAGGTTGTCCAGTGACATTACGGACAAAGTACCATGTGGCTTGGCAGGAGTGGTGCGTTTGTCCGAGCTAGAGCCATAACACTGTAAGTTCTGAGCAACTATGTCAGGGTCTCCGTTGGGAATATCATTTTTCACTAAGTTGCGAAGGGAAGTGGGTTACGCCAGAAGTTTGGTGGTGTCCAGGGCTGTGAAGGTTTGAGCGAGGGAACACCTGGTAACCCCAATTGAGGAGTCCCATTAGTGATTTCTTCCTTGTCAGAATTAATGGAGGCTGTTTCAAGGTGGCGTGGGAGTGGAATGAGGTCGTATTATGTTGTGCTGTTTGTGTTATGTTATATTTGTGCCTTCCGGGTGAGGAACCTATTTGCCTCTGCAAGGTTTTACTCATTGGTTAGGTATACTAGCACAGCATGTGGTGATATCCTCCGCTTGGGTATGGGGTGAAGCGAGGAGCTCCAAATAAGATCAGCTGGGTAGAGGGTGCTGAGGTACAATGTCCCCAAAGGATGGTTCGCTGTTTGAAGACGGCAGCAATGAGGAAGTTTTGTCTGTTTATGACTTGAATTCGTGGTCCCAGGGCTGGAGCATGGAATGGTTCTCCCCTCACCAGGTATCAGTTTGGGTGGTATGCAAGCACATTTTGGTGCGCAGGCCTGGACAGTTTTCACTTTGGTAACCATTCCTTCCGAATCGGAGCTGCCGTATCTGCAGCGGTTGCTGCTGCGTAGGCCTGCTAGGTCGGGAGTTTGCAGCTGGAAATCAAATGTGTATAAGTGTTTGGTACAGCCTTCTCTTCTTTCTTGACTTTTCTCCTCACTTACTCTCTCTGCTGCGGTTACACAGGGTTTCGGCTGCTTGTTGTTTTCAACTACTAGGAACGTTGACTACCGTTGTGTATATGTGCTAATGTTCAATGTGCTTTCCTGCCTTTACAGACCACTGGACCCCGTGGAAAATTTGGGTGCTAGGACACTCATTCGTTCATTGGGCTGCGTTGCATCTGGCAGCAAGAG
Organism: Mixophyes fleayi; assembly: GCF_038048845.1. NCBI lineage: Eukaryota > Metazoa > Chordata > Amphibia > Anura > Limnodynastidae > Mixophyes > Mixophyes fleayi. The sequence goes on from NC_134406.1 coordinate 126,820,905, forward strand.
ACACATCTTCAATTCCGGGGTCGGTAGTGGTTAATTGGATAGGTAAAATGCAGGAAGAAAGTTAGTACTGTGGTAGGCAGGTTCACTTGCTCTCTAAGTGGCTTGCGGTTTGAGCACCGGCTCATTGGATTTTAGGCCCCTCTTCTATAGGCAGGATGGTGTTCCTAGGAGGTATGAGGTCATGGTTTGGTATAAGGAATGTTTCAGGAGTTTAGCATCGATAGGGTAGGTTGTTGGCAGGCCTTGGTTCCTAGGGATCCAGGCGTGGCCGGAAAACACAGTGCAGTCGATGGCCAGTGGTTAGGGCCCACATTACGGTAGCGGACATCCTTTACCCGCCTCTCTTTGATGGAGTCGGCTATAGTCTCTGTCCAAGTATCACCCGCGCGGGTCGGTTGGTGGTTGCATTCTGTTAGCCCAGAAGGGTTGTGGGTTCTGTAGTGCCTGGGGCCAATGCCCCATTAAGGTAGATATGTGCGCCAGGGATGTGTTGTTTGTCCCACATCTGCGTGTGTCCCATGGTTAATGCTGGGGCACCCTGGTTTGCCTAGCGGATGTCGATCTGACTGCCATTTTCTCCACCACCTTACCTTCAAAATAAACTCTGTTGATTTTGCCACACTAAGGTGTTGTGTCATTTATTCAGTAATAGCTAAATAAGGTTAAGAGGTTAAAGGAAGGAAAGATATCAGTCGTTAAGCATTTTATGAATTATATACATGGAGCCCTAGCACACTTCATTGCAAAAAATGTTTCTCTTTCATCCATCTGGGTTGAGTAGGGTAGGGAGGAGTCTGGCACCTAAATAGTTAATTATTTTAGCTGCTGACAGGCTATCCCCCTGCCAACTCCCAACGGAACTCAGTTTTATGAATGTTCCCAAGGAGTATGGGCTGAATTTGAAGAGCTGCACAGTGAATTAGGCTTTTTCTTTTCTTTGTAGAGTTTTTTTCTGTTGACTAGCCCACGAGTGGCTCTGTAATTCAGAGCAGACTCGTGAACAGAGAAGCAGCTGTCAGCAGGGGAGCCGCGGCTCCCGCTGACAGTTTTTCACATGGAGCAGTGAGACTTCTCACAGTGTGATAAGCGGTCTGTACAGACCACTCTCACACTGATAGCAGGGTCCGGCGCTGCCAGAGACAGAGAGCGCCGGCAGGGCCACCTTCAGAAATCATGGGGCCCAGTACGAACCCCCCGTGCCACTCGGGGCCCCCCCAATGAGCGGCGCCCCCCCATGAGCAACAGGGCAACACATACTTACCTGGGGGCCTGCTAGTCTCTGCTACGCTGTCTTCAGCTTGGCTGTCACCGTGACAGCCAGGCACCAGGATGCGATCGCAGGGGTGGAGGAATCACTGTACCAGGCCCCCTGGTGAGCCCGGGCCCGGTACAACAGAACCCCCGTACCCCCCTGATGGCGGCCCTGAGTGCCGGTACTTCTGCTGTTCCCTGGGGCCATTGCATGGAGGAGTGGAGCGTACCAAGTCCCCTCCTCAGTGAAAGAAGGAGGGGGAACTTGGGGAAATGGCCGTGCTGTAACAGCGCTTTTTCAGGGGACAGCTTAGCAGATATCATGCGATTCCACTTAGTGGACAAGTGGAAATCGCTGATATACTGCGCAGGAAACGGAGAGCCAGCGGAAGGGGAGTTATATAAAAAGCCCTCCCGCCAAGCCCCGCTGAAGAAGCAGGTGGAAGATTCCTCTGGTGCCAAAATACAAAGGAGGAAAGGACACAGCAGCCATTCTGAGAGGAAGTGCAGCTGCTGACAGATGTCTCCCTGCTAAGTATCATTTATTCTCATATATATATATATATATATATATATATATATATATATATATATATATATATATATATATATATATATATATATATATATATATATATATATGCTGGATAGAGAAGTAGAAGTATTGTGGGCACATATACTAGGTAGAGCTTAATGTTAAAGAGATTATAGCTCTCCTTTTTGGGTCAGAAATACTGTGTTGTGACTTGTGCATAATTAGATAGTATTTCTGAAAAATATCTTGTGTGTTTGTGCCTATTCTGTCTTGTACGTGACTTTATTTTTTTCTTCTCTTTTGATGGCTGATAAAAGTAAAGCTACACGTGCCAAATATATTGTCTGTTCCAAATGTAATGCTAAATTGACAGGTGAACATCTGGATCCAGAGGGGCTTTGTGCTGGTTGCGCTGTGGCACCTGTGGTGTTACAGCCTAAAGACAGCTCCATTCAGGGGACAGATCCTCCTGAGTTGGTGGCAGCTTTGACACAGGGGGTTGATACCCTAGTGAAGCTTTTATCTAAGCCAGCGGAGATTCCAGTGGTGGCTATGGGGTTACCCTCTACCTCTGGGATGCTAGCCTCTGTGTGTTCAGGGGGGGAGGGATGATTAGTCTATTGCCCCCAGGTATGGGACACTCTTCTTCCCTGGCACACCAGGAGTCATCCCAAGCGGGGGAGGCTGGATGGTCTGCAGTGGCTAGGGGTTTGGACCGGCTAAACCATTTGCTGGAAAATCCTAGGCATTTACATAAAAATAAGAGACATAGATCAGCAAATCCGCTGTTGTCTCTGTCTGACTCAGAGGGATCCTCTGAGGAGGAAGGTAAATTGTTAGAGGATTTTGATCTTTCATTAATAGAGTCAGAGGAAGGCTCTAGGTACCAAGGTATGGACGATCTGCTAAAAGCAGTACGTCAGACCTTGGGATTTGTTGAAGTTGAATAGACGAGGTCTTTGGTCCCTTTTTAAGAAGGTTTCTAAACAGGCAGTCTGGTTTCCTCCCTCAGCAGAGCTGAGAGAGATCACAGAGGCCTCTTGGAAGCATCCGGATAAGAGGTTCACTGTGCCTAGAAAATTTGGGTCGTTATATCCGCTACAAGAGGAGGATATGACCCGATGGAAACAGGTGGCGAGAGTAGATACTCCTGTGGCGAGGTTGGTTCGCCAGACAACACTGCCGGTACCAGGAATGGCTTATTTACAGGATGTGACTGATCGTAAGTTGGAAACTTTTCTAAAATCAGTCTTTACGGCTGCTGGTACAAACTTCAGACCGTTGTTTTCTTCGGCCTGGGTGGCAAGGACTATGGAAGCATGGGCTGGGCAGTTAGCATCTGCATTACAGGATTCGGAGTTGCTCCCTTTGGCTATGCACCTGAAGGAGGCTGCAGGTTATGTGTATGAGGTGGCCCAGAATTTGGCATCCATATCATCTTCTATTTCAGCTACAGCGGTAGCAGCTAGAAGAACATTATGGTTGAGGCTTGGGATGCAGATGTGGAATCCAAGAGATCATTAGAATCCATTCTGTATGCTAGTGGAGTTCTATTTGGTCCAGAATTGGACTCCTGGATCTCACAGGCCTCGGGGGGAAAGAGTACATCCTTACCTCTTAATACTCCTAGACCTAGGACTCCAAGGTTTAGTTATTTTAGACAGCCTTTTCGTGGGGGTGTGTCTGGCAGAGGCCAGACAGTCAGGTCAAGAGCTTCTGGAGGTAGGAGACAGTCGCTTAAGGGAAGGTCATCCTTTTCCTCCGCAGCAGGTAGGTCCTCTTCCGCCAAGCTTCCGGATAAACCGGCAGCTTGACTAGCATCCTCCTCTGTTAGCGGAGGGAGGAGTGGAGGGACTTTTGCTTCTGTTCAGTCAGCAGTGTACGGAGTCCTCAGCGGACAGATGGATTCAGGGAACCATGGGAAGAGGTTACATGATAGACTTGGTAGGGCCAGCTCCTCACAGGTTTTTTGTAACCAGTTTGCCCCGCTGTCCTCGGAAAAGACAGGCAATGCTCACCTCTGTCAATTTGCTTCTTTTGCAAGAAGTTATTGTAGAGGTTCTGAGTACCAGAGAAGGAAAGGGTTTTACTCAGACCTCTTCCTGGTCCAAAAGCCGGATGGTTCATTCAGGCCAGTGCTAAATCTCAAGCAACTAAATCGTTACCTGAGGGTAGTTTCCTTTCGGATGGAATCCCTGAGATCAGTTATAAACGGTCTAGAGGCAGGTCAGTTCATGGCATCAATAGACATCAAGGATGCGAAATTCATGTTCCAATCTGGGAGGGGCATCAGCCGTTTCTTAGATTTACGGTGTTTTTTTTATTATTATTATTATTATTAATTTTTATTTATAGGGCACCACAAAGTATCCGTAGCGCCATACAAGGGCAAACAATATCACAGTACAAGGTGAAACAGTACAAGTAACAGTAAGCACTATATATAAAAATAGTCAGGTTCTGGGCGCTTGTAAAGGAAAGATATATCAATTTAATATGGATAGGTCCACAATACGCTCCGGCCGGAACGAGACAGCTTGGATGTGTTAAACAATTAACATGCATCAATTGACACTGCCGAAAACAATGATAATGGTAAAAAACACTATAAACTCAGTGTGATTGAAAATATGGTTAGAGTGCACTTGCAAGCTACTAAAATATGAAATGACAATTGGTATGAACCGCAAAAAGGGAATGTAAGGAAATATAATGTCCAGAGTTGTAAAATAAAAATGTTGGTGATGATGAAAAATGCAAGCAAAAATGAAATTGGTAGCCGTTACTCACATGAAGCAGGGATGTCTGGCTGTCTATAATGCAGACAGGCACTTAGTAGCGGTCCCAGAGTCTGTGCTGATGAGGTTAGATATAATGTTGATTTCAATGATAAAAAGCACCCAGCAGAATGCCAATTATTAAAACAAGAATGAGGAAGAAAGTTCTTCTAGTTCCTAAAGGGAAATCCTCTCCTTGTTGAAAGAAAAAATGATCCCGCTCAAATAGCGTGTGCACGCTGCGGGATATCTTCGTGTTGAGATTAAATGTATGGATATCAAAATGCCTCCAATAATGGACAGGTACCCAGCAGAATATAGGTGGTGATGATCCAAATGTAGTCCTCCTAATCCCCAACGTAGTCTCTCTCTTTCTCATAAAGTTGAGGCTAAACAGGGGAAGCGGTAGTGCCGCTACGGATGAGCGCATACACGCTACAGGCTGGTCTCCGATGTGGATGTCTGTATATGGTAATGTAAGATGCTAGCATGCTAGTAAGTTGAATAAAACTGAGTTGAGGGACAGTCTCCAACGCGTTTCGCCCGGTGGCAATGGCCAGTGGGCTTCCTCAGGGATAGTATCCCTGAGGATAATCTCAACACGAAGATATCCCGCAGCGTGCACACGCTATTTGAGCGGGATCATTTTTTCTTTCAACAAGGAGAGGATTTCCCTTTAGGAACTAGAAGAACTTTCTTCCTCATTCTTGTTTTAATAATTGGCATTCTGCTGGGTGCTTTTTATCATTGAAATCAACGTTATATCTAACCTCATCAGCACAGACTCTGGGACCGCTACTAAGTGCCTGTCTGCATTATAGACAGCCAGACATCCCTGCTTCATGTGAGTAACGGCTACCAATTTCATTTTTGCTTGCATTTTTCATCATCACCAACATTTTTATTTTACAACTCTGGACATTATATTTCCTTACATTCCCTTTTTGCGGTTCATACCAATTGTCATTTCATATTTTAGTAGCTTGCAAGTGCACTCTAACCATATTTTCAATCACACTGAGTTTATAGTGTTTTTTACCATTATCATTGTTTTCGGCAGTGTCAATTGATGCATGTTAATTGTTTAACACATCCAAGCTGTCTCGTTCCGGCCGGAGCGTATTGTGGACCTATCCATATTAAATTGATATATCTTTCCTTTACAAGCGCCCAGAACCTGACTATTTTTATACGTATCTAACATTGTTGGGAGTTTAGGGGTCCCCCACACACTCTCAGGTTCGCATTTGGCTGCTTCATATATTTGGAGGAAGCGCAGCCTATCCCTCTTTTTCAACCAACAGTAAGCACTATAACTCTGGGGGCTCAGGCACAGCATGAAAGTGAGGGAGGGAGGGGAAAAGTGAGTATAGGCAGGTAACTATGGCCCAAGAGGGTGGGCACGGATGACAGGTTGAGAGTCACTGAGGGGAGCGGAGAGAAGCGAGAGGAGATAGAGGGCAGAGGGACCGAGAGGAGGTGAGCTGAGTAGCTGGAGAGTGCAGTTAAAAGTGATGGAAACAAGAGGTAGGAGAGCCCTGCTCAAAGGAGCGAACAATCTAAAGGGTTCAGCTCACTATCAGTTCAGGGCTCTTCCGTTCAGGCTAGCAACAGCCCCAAGGGTGTTTACACAGATTATGGTGATAATGGCGGCACTCCTTCATTCCAAAGGGGTGCAGATTTTACCTTATTTGGACGATTTACTAATGAAGGCGTCAACAGCACAGTTGTTGGAACAACATCTTAAGCTTACGGTGAGGGTGCTGAAACGGCATGGTTGGCTCCTGAATGGAACAAAGTCTCAAATGATACCTTGCCAAAGGATGTCAATTTTGGGATTGATAATGGACACGGCAGACAAGAGGGTTTTACTTCCGGAGGACAAGGTAAGGTCCTTACAGGAGTTGACAAACAGGGTTCTGTCGCACAGGAGGCCGTCAGTGCTTCTGTGTATAAAACTGTTAGGAAAGATGGTGGCATCTTTCGAGACGCCTCCGTACAGAAGGATTCACTCCAGATGTTTCCAATGGAACATGCTGAGGACGTGGACAGGGTCCTACCTCAGGTTGGATCGTCAGTGGATGAGATTGTCACCAGAGGCGAGAGAATCCCTCCGATGGTGGTTGGTGAGGGACAATCTGAGAGAGGGCAGGTCTTTTGCTCCATGGTCCTGGATCTTAGTATCAACGGACGCCAGTCTGAGTGGTTGGGGGGCAGTGGTCCTTCATCTGAGGATGCAAGGGCTGTGGTCAGAGCAGGAGTCGGTTCTTCCCATAAATGTGCTGGAACTGATGGCCATCTTAAAAGCAGTCCAGAGGGCTCAGAGTGTTTTGCAAGAAAGGCCGGTTCGCATCCAATCCGACAATGCCACGGCAGTGTCGTACATAAACAGACAGGAGGGCACCAGGAGTGTAACAGCGATGAAGGTGACGTTTCAGATTTTTGCGTGGACTGAAAGATACGTGCCCGCGCTGTCAGCAGTTTTCATCCCAGGAATACAGAACTGACAAGCCGATTTTTTAAGTCGGCACGAGGTTCTACTGGGAGAATGGTGTCGCTCACCGGACCGTGAGTGCCTCTTCACTGGTGCGTGGCTCTCCAATATTCCTGCCAGCACCTATCCTGAACCGTGGCCGCCCGCCATCCTGATGGTCTGCGCATGCGCAGTTCCTAAGAACTCTTCTGACCTTTGCTTTTAGTTAATTGGTTGATCAGGCAACGCTCCCTATTTAAAGCACCTGTGTTCATTACCTCGTTGCCTGATCTTGGAGTCTCATTCCCTGTGAGCCTCTGAAGGTGTTCCTGTGTACTTCTCCGTGTCTTCAGCTTCCTGCTGATTTCTGCTCAACTCATTGCCGGTTTCCAGACCGCTTCAAGTCTCCTGTGTTCTACTATGTCTTCAGTTCCCTGCTGATTCCTGCTCTAATCATCTGCGGCTTCCAGTCCGCTATTACCTCCAGTGTTCTACTCGTGTTCGCTACCTCCAGTGATTCCTGCATTGCTCATCGTTGTTCTACCCGTGTCAAGTTCTCTGCCTGTGTGCTGACCCGGACCCTGATTACCGCTACCACTCACCTGTGGTTTCTTTACTCGTGCCGGCGTGCAGCCGCTCAGCTGTTCCTGTATCCTCTCGTGGACAGCCTGCTCAACTGAACCGCGGTATGCTTACTTTCTATTGACTGTATTCGTTTACTGCATATCCGCTTGGACTGTTCTCCACTTACCCACGGAATCCTCTATCTCCCTGAGACTGTATTATTACTCCGCATATCTGCTGGGAAGTTTACCTCTTTGTTCAGTCGTGAGATACATATGCTAATTGACCTTCTGCTATTAGCCTGGATTCCAGTAGTGAATTTGTCTCTGTCAAGCAGCGCCTGCCACACCAACATAGACTTGTGCATATTGTTTGGGATCAAGTTCCTTGTGCTCTCAGTGTCTACATTCTATGTTTCCACTCATCAACACTTGTATACCTCCTCACCTATTAAGCAGTGGTACAACTTGCTATACGCAGACCACTGACTTCCCCGCTACCTACCTGCACCTGGACAAGTCTCTTCACCATAAGCAGTGGTACAACTTGCTGTACGCAGACCACTGACTTCCCTTTTACCTTCCTGCACTTCTTCACTTCCATTAAGATCCTCGTGTTCATATCTACCTAATCATTAACCAGATTGCTGCTAGTCATTGACTTTTCTATTTGCATCCTCTCACCATCTGCTGAGTCATATATTCCGCTAGTCACCCTGCTACCAGAGGACCACTGTGTAACCCACACTACTCTGGTAGGATCATCATCTGGTGATATCCTGGGCAAAGACTCCTAGTGCCCGTGACAAATGGGCTCTTCATCCGGAAGTGTTCCAGTCACTGGTAGACAGGTGGGGACTTCCGGATCGAGATCTGATGGTGTCACGAGTCAACAGGAAGGTTCCAGAGTTTTGTGCAAGAGCAAGAGATCCACTTGCAGTGGATGTGTTGACAATGCCTTGGGACTTCAGGTTAGGTTACCTGTTTCCCCCCATATCATTGATTCCCAGGGTCCTTCGAAGAGTCAGACAGGGAGATCGACCAGTCATTCTGGTGGCTCCAGCTTGGCCACGAGGAGTCTGGTATCCAGAGATTCTTCTTGTGGCAGTAGGTCCGGGGGTTCGGTTGCCGCTTCGAAGAGATCTGCTGACTCAGGGACCATTCTTTCATCAGTCTAGACCGGCTGAATTTAATGGCATGGCTTTTGAATCCGGTCTGTGGAGATCGAGAGGGTACTCTTTGAGCATAGTGGATACTCTCCTCAAAGCTAGGAAGCCAGTTTCGGCTAGAGTTTATCACCGCATCTGGCATGCTTTTATAAGGTGATGTAAGAAGAAGTCTTACAATTCAAATTCTTTTCGTCTGACTAGGTTTCTACAAGAGGGCTTGGATGCAGGTCTCAGTTTGGGAAATCTAAAGGTGTCAGCACTGTCAGTGTATTTTCACAGACATGTGGCGGAGATACCGGATGTTAAGACTTTCTTGCAGGGGGTGCTTCACATCCAGCCACCCTATGTTCATCCAACGGCGCCTTGGGACCTTAATTTGGTCCTTAATATGCTGCAGGAGGCTCCATTCGAACTGTTACCATCAGTGGAGTTGCGGGTTTTAACTTGGAAAGTGGTCCTCCTGCTGGCTATTGCCTCAGCTCCGAGGGTCTCTGAGATGGGGGCTTTATCTTGTCGGGAACCTTATCTGGTCTTTCATGAGGATAGAGCAGTTTTAAGGACTATTCCATCCTTTCTTCCTAAGGCGGTGTCTGGTTTCCATGTAAATCAGGAAATAATAGTTCTGGTGTTCAGAGAGGAGCCTCAGGCTTCTGGAACAGGGAGAAGGAAATATTTGGATGTGGTTAGGGCTTTACGTATTTACGTTAGGAGAACTGCAAAGATTCGTAAAACAGATTCTCTATTTGTTTTATTTGATTTTTCTAGACATGGATGGCCAGCGTCTAAGCAATCGATTGTAAGATAGCTTACCCTGACAAATAGGCAGGCTTATGTCAGTACTAACCTTCCTGTGCCGGAGCGTATTGTTGCCCATTCTACCCGTTCGGTTCGGGCGTCTTGGGCGGCGCAGAATGGGGCCTCAGCGGATCATTTATGCAGTGCAGCCACCTGGTCCTCGGCCCATACTTTCACAAAATTGTACCAATTTAATGTCTTTGCGTCTGAGGATGCCTCATTTGGCCGTAGTGCTCTACGTGCTGGGCTATCAGAGCGGTCCCACCCTTCAGAGGGGCTGCTTTAGTAAGTCCCCGTGGTTAGCAGTGTCCCCCAGATGGATGAAAGAGAAAAGAGGATTTATACTTACGATAAATCGGTTTCTCTGATTCCATCTGGGGGACACTGCGTTCCCTCCCTTCTGCTTTCTTCTGTGTATCTTGGTTGATTGGCCTATCTTCTTGGGGCTTTTTTAATCAAACTGAGTTCCGTTGGGAGTTGGCAGGGGGATGGCCTGTCAGCAGCTAAAAGAATTAACTATTTAGGTGACAGACTCCTCCCTAGCCTACTCAACCCCATGGTTAGCAGTGTCCCCCAGATGGAATCAGAGTAACCGATTTATTGTAAGTATAAATCCTCTTTTCCTCTTCAGCAAATAGCCATTTTTTGTATCTTACTGGGACTGGTGTTTGCTCCTAGTTTCCTCTTACAAATCCTCCATTGGATCCTTTAAGAATAAGTGCAGCGGTAAACTTTTTGTGCCAAAAGTATCAAAGTTCCAATTTTTTTCTTGTATCTCAATGAAAAAATGTGTATACATGCTTTGTTTGACAGAGCACAGCTCCAATAAAACAAAACATTTGTCTTTAACAAACCAATTGTATTAATGTGAATGATATTGTGAAGCAGTGTCTTCATTGCAATGTAACAGTCCCTCCTTTCCCTTTCTCATTGGACATTCACATGTTGTGGTGGAAGCGACAAGTAGCTCTAACTTAAAGTAACTTTACTCCTCTTTTCATTCAGTCTATAGATCAGGAGCATCCCAATATTAGTACTGTAAGTAGTAATACTTTTTCAACCTCTGAGTAAAAAAAGAGAGAAAAAAGTGTAAGAAAGGGTGCTCCAAATCCAAACAATGTTTGTCAAAAAAAACCATGTACTTGAAGTATGTATTAAGGGAAAAGTTACTGATAAATGTGGTGATTTGTCTAAAAAAATAAAAATAACTAATGTTATTGCAGTGACAAAAAAAAAAAGGCTCAGAACATGACCACGTTTTGCTAGTAGTGGTCCGGCTACTGCTCTTGCAAATACTAGAATGTCTATTGCAACATTGAGTGCCCAACATTCTAATGCATCAATTGTAACTTCAAGTGCACCACCTTCTCGCTCTGAGTGTAGGACTGTCACCTCCAAAACAGCCACATCAGTGCAAGAAAAGAACACTGGGGTAGAAGGACAAATTGGGCATACACGGAAATCTTAGCAGAGTCTAAAGATGTCCATGAGTGCTATATGTAACTTCTTTCCAAAGTTTCACAATCGTTTGGAAAGTGTTTGATACTTATATTCGACAGTTACATGACAATAATAACATTGACATTATTATTAGGTTGCCAATTTAAATTTAGATAGTATTATTAGGGCGACAATAATATCCCTAACCCTATCCCTATCCCTAACCCTAACTATATTATATTCTCTACATTTGAATTGTTGATCTAATGATACAGTTGACATTTGAATTGTTGACCTAATAATACTGTCAACATTTTGAGTTGTCAACCTAACCTAATCTTTTTCTGAATGTCGACCAAATAATTGTTTAGCCATCAACCACATACTTTTTGAGGGTGTGATACATACACTAGCGTGTAAAAGTCTTTGGCCAAAGCTTATTTGTCTACTTATATTGTACTATCTTAATGAATATTAACTTTAATTGCTCCCTAAAATCGTTATCATGATTAGAATCCAGACTTTAGGACTTTACTTAAATTATAGCATATTTATTGTACCATTTTATTTGTAAACATTTCATTTTCATCGCAATCCCAAGAGTTTATTGATATGCTAAATTAGCGCAATACTGAGCTAGTCATTAATAAATCTAGTATGTAAGTTAATTAATTGTATTCAATAATATTTTTAATATAAAAAATATTTTTATTAATTGAATATTTTAATATCCTTTTTTAGTGTTAACATCAATAATAATAGCCATAACTTTTTCAAAATGAAAAGACGCAAATAAATTAACTTGAATTGCATGGCAACATTCAAACTCTTTATGAAGAAGGCTAAAATAATTGACAATCAGGTGGTATGGGGCTCTCTTTGATGAGCTTACCTTGGACGTCTGCGCTTGACGGGAGTTTCTTAGGGATTGGTGCTGCCATTACGGATTCTTCGGGTGTTCCGTTTTCCGATCTTGTTGCTTGTCTTTTTGTTTTTGCCGTGGCGCAACCTGGGGAGAGAGAAGAGAGAAGAAAAGAGGGGAGGGGGGGAGAGAGAGAGAGAGAGGGGGGGGGAGGTTTGGGGGCAGGGAAGGTGTTTGGAGAACACAGTACAGGTTGGTACCAGCAATATACTCCTGGGGCTTAATGTAGGTTATAGCTCTTTTGCTGGTGTGGGTCTATAGCTCTTTGCCCTGTTTATAGCCCTAATTGCACTGTATATTGTGGTGGTTAGGTACCTCCTGTGAGGGATGTGGCTAGCGGTACGTGGGGGGGGGGGTTAAGGAGCTCTTGGTTGGCTAGAGCTAATTATAGAGGCAGTAGGTGTTGTGATAGCCTCTTTGGTATGTGCTGTGATGCGTTCTCTAATGTTTGAAAGTGGCACGTGAATTGACTATGTGTTTTTCCAAAAAGGGGGGGGGGTGTTTTGCGTGAGGTGCTGGTGTGATACTTTTGCTCAGGAAGCTCTTACAAGAGCAGTTTGGTAGTCGTCAGGCGGTCTCTCTGTCCTGTAGTGCGGGCACTGCAGTCAGAGGGTTTTGTAGTGTATCCCGAGCGGTATAGTTACTGTAGTCAAACGGGTTTGCTGGAAACGCTTGTGCTGGACTTCCGGTCTTGGTGAAGCGCACTCTCTAATAAATAATTGACAAATTGCTAAAAAATTTAAACGTATACATCAGCTCGATACAAAGCAACAGATACAAACGTGACTCAAAACATTCTGGACCACTCAGGTGTACATCAAAAAGGGAAGATAAATACATTATTGTAATGACTAAACAAAACTGAAGACTGCAACTGTAATCAAAGATGAACTCAATAAAATTAGACAAACTCCAGTATAAGTTGATACAGTTAATAGACATATGCATAATGTAAGCCAAAATGGTCGCATAGTTTGCAGAAAACCATTTTTGATGTCTGTAAATAAAATAAAATTCCTTTGATGGGCCAAAGAAGACCGGTATTGGTCATTGGATCAGTAGAAAAAAGTATTGTGGACCAACGAGTCCAAATTTGAACTTTTGAAACAAAAAGACGTCAGTATATTCGATGAATGGTCGGAGAACGTGTGTTAGATAATTGTAAAAGTCATACAGTTAAACATGGTGGTGGTCATGCCATGATATGGGATGGTTTTGATGGAGGAAAAGTTAGAGATTTAGTTCAAATAACGTCAACTATTGAGAAAAAAATGATACCACAGTATTTTAGTACATCACGTAGTGCATATTTTGCAACAAGATAACAACCCTAAGCAATCATCTAAACTGTGTATTAATTATTTGAAAAGTAAAGAAAATCAGAAAGTCCTACAAATTATGACATGGCCTCGTTAGTCATATGATCTCAATCACATTTTGAAACTCTGGGATGAATTAGAGAGAAAAGTTTGTGTAATGGTTCCAACAAGTAATAAAAACTTATGGAAATTTCTGAATGAGGCCTGGAAAGTCATAACTTGCGAAGCTTTAGAAAAATTGGTGTCTCGAATGCTCAAATGATGTGAAACAGTGATATACGCAAAAGGAGGACACAATGATGAAAGCCAAATGTAATCTGAAATTTGTTATACTATAAAAATATAAATATTTTTGATAATGTTTAGTTACAATATCATGTGAAAAATTGTTATGAATAAATAGTATCATTATTTCACAACACTTTGTCTTTTATTTACAATTATTTTCCTTGGCCAAAGACTTTTGCAAGCAAGAGTATGTTCAACATTTATGACTGCATACCTTTGGAAATGTGAGGATGAGTTGTAATGATGATGAGTTAGACATAGAAATTGAGGATGCTACTTTGGCACTAGCTAACTTGCGACTGGATGAGGGGGATAATTGTGGATCTGAAAATGTTACAATGTGTTGTAATAAGGAGAATGATGCATGCGCCTAAGTAAGTAAGTCACCAGTGGAAGTTCATGTCAATGAGAAGTTTATTATCATGCCTAGGCAAAAGAAAAAAAACTCCACCTCTTGCGTGTGGAAATATTTTTATCCCAACCCAGACAACATTTGTTAAGGCACCTATAGCCTTTGTGATGCCACAATAATTAGAGATAGGCACCTCCTCCCATCATCATCATAATCTTTTATTTAGATAGTTCTAGCAAATTCAAGTACTTTACAATTGGAAACAAACAGAGAAATAAAACAATACTGGGTAATACAGAGAGAGAGGGAAGAAGTCATTGCGCGCAAGCTAACAATCTTCCTGTTATGTTAGTTGCAGCAAATTCATATCAAGTAGTTTATCAAAAGATGATAAATCATGTATAGTAGCAAGCAGTCCAGCATCAGCTAGCAGCAGAATGAATAGACACCTCATGTAATCTTCACTGTCAACAACTTCATTGTCAACCTCCGCATTATTAGTGCCTAGTGCAGCCAGGGCTGCCATCAGAAATTGTGGGGCCAAGTACAAACGAAAGAGGCAGAGCCCCCTCTTCCCGATATATAGTATGGGGTATATTACATTGACCCCATATTAAGCCACACATAGTACCCCCAGATTATATTATGCCACTTATAGTACCCCCAGTTCATATTATGCCACATATAGTACCCCCAGTTAATATTATGCACATATAGTACCCCCAATTTATTTTATGCTACACAGTAGTGCCCCCAATTCATATCATGCCACACATAATACCCCCTGTTGATATCAGGACACACAGTAGTGCCCCAATTCATGTTATGCCACACAGTGTGTCCCCAGTTCATATTATGCCGCACAGTATTGCCCCCAATTCACATTATGCCACATAGTTGTGCCTAAATTTATTTCACGCCGCACACAGTACCCTCAATTCATATTATTTTTGTCACATATACATATTTGCATAGTGTAGGAGGCCCCTATGTGCTCACCTTCTACTCAGCTCGCCAGCCAAGACAGGAACATCAGCTGTCAGCACACGGTTACAGGCAGTCTCACGGGATGATGCTGACGTCAGTGCGCAAGCTCATTGGAGGGACCAGAGACAAAATTAAAGAGAAACAATTTTGTGAAGAGACATCACACCAGATTCAGGATAGTTGGCAGACTGTCCTGCTCTCTCCTACCTGTTCTCGTCACTTTCATCACTTGTGGCTGCTGTGTCTTTAGATCAGTTGCTGCTTGTCTGGATCCTGGAATGTTGGAGGCCCTATTTGAAAAAAAAAATGGGTACATGAAATTTAGTAAACTCCAACCAGCCCCAGTGTTAAATCAATATTGCGCCCACATTTTGTAAGTAGACCTCCCTCCAAACAAAACATTCAATTAATAGCACACACATTTAAAAAATAAACCTATTTCCCTCCCACAAACAGCCCCCCCCCCCCCCCACACACACACACACACACATAATATGCATACACTGGCCCCTCACACACACACACAATATACATACATTGGCCCCTCACACACACATAATATACATACATTGGCCCCTCACACACACACAATATACATGCATTGGCCCCTCACACACACACACACACACACAATATACATACATTGGCCCCTCACACACACACGATATACAAACATTGGACCCTCACACACACACATATACACACAGTGGCACCTCACACACACATAATATACATACATTGGCCCCTCACACACACACAATATACATACATTGGCCCCTCACACACACACAATATACATACATTGGCCCCTCACACACACACACACACACACATAATATACACACAGTGGCCCCTCACACACACACACATAATATACACACAGTGGCCCCACACACACACACACACACATAATATACACACAGTGGCTCCACACACACACACACACACACACACACACACACACACACATATACACACAGTAGCCCCTGACACACACATAATATACACACAGTGGCCCCTCACACACACACACACACACACACACACACACATAATATACACACAGTGGCTACACACACACACACACACACACATATACACACAGTAGCCCCTTACACACACACATAATATATACACAGTGGCCCCTCATACACACACATAATATACATACATTGGCCCCTCACACACACATAATATACACACAGTGGCCCCTCACACACACACACATAATATACACACAGTGGCCCCACACACACACACACATAATATATACACAGTGGCTCCACACACACACACACACATATACACACAGTAGCCCCTGACACACACACATAATATACACACAGTGGCCCCTCACACACACACATAATATATACACAGTGGCCCCTCATACACACACATGATATACATACATTGGCCCCTCACACACACATAATATACACGCAGTGGCACCTCACACACACATAATATACATACATTGGCCCCTCACACACACACAATATACATACATTGGCCCCTCACACACACACAATATACATACATTGGCCCCTCACACACACACACACACACATAATATACACACAGTGGCCCCTCACACACACACACATAATATACACACAGTGGCCCCACACACACACACACACATAATATACACACAGTGGCTCCACACACACACACACACACACACACACACACATATACACACAGTAGCCCCTGACACACACATAATATACACACAGTGGCCCCACACACACACACACACACACACACACACACACACACACACACACACACATAATATACACACAGTGGCTACACACACACACACACATACACACACACACACACACATATACACACAGTAGCCCCTGACACACACACATAATATATACACAGTGGCCCCTCATACACACACATAATATACATACATTGGCCCCTCACACACACATAATATACACACAGTGGCCCCTCACACACACACACATAATATACACACAGTGGCCCCACACACACACACACACATAATATACACACAGTGGCTCCACACACACACACACACACATACACACAGTAGCCCCTGACACACACACATAATATACACACAGTGGCCCCTCACACACACACATAATATATACACAGTGGCCCCTCATACACACACATGATATACATACATTGGCCCCTCACACACACATAATATACACACAGTGGCCCCACACACACACATAATATACACACAGTGGCTCCACACACACACACACACACACACACACACACACACACACACACATATACACACAGTAGCCCCTGACACACACACATAATATACACACAGTGGCCCCTCACACACACACACACACATAATATATACACAGTGGCCCCTCACACACACATAATATACATACATTGGCCCCTCACACACACATATTATATTAATAACCCTCCCCCAGCTTACCTTTTGACACCAGTAGGTCAGGTTTACATACATCCGGATGATAAATTACCTACTATCATATCATCCCACTATATGCCCAATACCGTCAGATCTTGGAAGCTAAATGGGGTGAGCCAGACCAGTACCAGGATGGGAGACCACCTGAGAACATCTGGGGGTAAATGTATCAAAGTGCGAGTTTGCCAGCGTGTTTAAATCGCGGGTGTTTACCCGCGATTTTTTTTTAAAAAAAATGGAAATGTATCAAGCTGCGATTTTGACACTCATGATAAAAATCGCTGGTCATCTGGCGATTTTGAGCTATGTAAACACTCCCGAGTTTAGCTAACTCTCCTGTGTTTGGCAAACTCTCCTGTGTTATAACAGTGAGTTGTAAACACATCACTGTTACACTGACCTGTCATACAGCTGCCAGAGCTCCGGCAGCTGTTAAAATGTTAAAGAACTGATAAAAGTTGAAAAAAAAAAAAGCGTGAGATCCCCCCGCTATTTATGCTTAACCCTAGTGCTGCCTGACTAGTGCTGGTCCCGTGAAAATTGGGGAAAAATTTTGCGTGGGGTTCCCCCGATTTTCACTTTACCAGCACTAGGCAAACCAGCCAGGGTTGGCGGCACTATAGTAGGGAGACGCGCAGCAGGGGTCCCCCTGCCATAATGACTAACCAACCCTAGGCTGTTCAGCGCTGGGCTGGATTCCCTAGGGAGTGGGGTCCGCTGAAAAAAACGAGCGGGACCCCCCCTAGAAAGAACCAGCCCAGTGCTGATAGCACTAGGGCTCTTCCTACCACCCCTGGGCTGTGGGTAGTAGGGTAATACGGCGTAAAGTAGTAAAAAAAAAAAAACTGACACCAATTTTGTTTATGGAACTACAAGTCCCAGCCAGCCAGGTTGCCAAAAACAGTGTGGGCATGCTGGTGCTTGTATAACTACAAGCACCAGCATACCCACGGCAGCCAGGGCATGTTGGCACTTGGAGAACCACAAGTGCCAACATGCCCTGACATCCCTGGCTTGCTGGGCCCTGTAGTTCCACAAAGAAAAAAGTTTACAAAGCCACAACACCCTCTTATAAACCACATACATTTATTAAAAATAATAAAACCCACAATAAAGACACTAACCACCCTCTTTTAAACCACAAGTATTTATTAAAATAATAAAACCCAAATACTTACCAATGATGCCTTCTTTCTTGCTCCAATGTCACTTATTATTTGTAAATCCATCTTGCCGGCTTGCCCCAGTCCCACCCATTTGTACCTCCATAAGGAAATCTTTGCCAACAGGAACTCTTCGCCCAGAAGTGGCACATATTTGTACATCCCTACTCTTTAGTGTTGCTTGAAGATAAAAAATAAAAAAAACCAGGAGCCGCCGCAAACACCTCCTACTAGGTAGGAGGTCCGTTTCGCAATGCTCTTACGCTGTTTGCGTAAGAGCTAACTACTGTATTATGGTATTTTCCCACGCTAGTGGGGAAATCACATAATACTGTATCTAGCGCTTACGCAATTAACGTAGCGCATTGCGTATGCGCTACGCTACTTGCGTAACCTGTAATACAGTAAATACAGTAAATACAGTAAAACCTGTTTAAAGAAAACATCTGCCAGATATAAGTCTTTTGCAGATAAAAAGAGAAGGGCTATTCCACCACTGAAAATCGGAGATCGTGTTTGGTTATCAACCAAAAATATTCGTTTGAAGGTCCCATCTATGAAGTTCACTCCTCGTTTTATTGGTCCGTATAGGATCATTCAAGTGATAAATCCAGTTTGTTTCAAACTTCTACTACCTAAGAACCTTCGTATTTTTAATGCCTTCCATGTGTCTTTGCTCAAACCTCTTATCATCAACCGTTTCTCGGTCCCTCCTTCAGCACCTCGGCCAGTTCAAATTCATCAAGAGGAGGACTTTGAGATTACTCACATATTGGATGCAAAAATTTCGCGAGGAGTTCTTCGTTTCCTCGTTCATTGGAAGGACTTTGGTCCTGAAGAGCGGTCATGGATCAAAGCAGAAGATCTCAACGCTCCAGCTCTTCTTAAGAAGTTTTATTCCAAGTTTACGGACAAACCCGGTTCCAGGTGTTCTGTGCCCACCTTTAAAAGGGGGGGTACTGTCACTCACCGGACTGTGAGTGCCATTTCACGTGTGTTCAGGAACCGTGGCCATCCGCCATCCTGAGGGTCTGCGCATGTGCAGCCCTTATCAAACCTTCAGTACCTGTTGCTTTTAATTGATTGGATGATCAGGCAACCCTCCCTATTTAAACCACCTGTGATCATTACTTGGTTGCCTGATCTTGGAGTCTC
Organism: Mixophyes fleayi; assembly: GCF_038048845.1. Lineage (NCBI taxonomy): Eukaryota > Metazoa > Chordata > Amphibia > Anura > Limnodynastidae > Mixophyes > Mixophyes fleayi. Next base: position 126,840,543 of record NC_134406.1, read on the forward strand.
ATTCCCCATGAGCCTCTGAAGGTGTTCCTGTGTTTCCTCGTGTATTCAGCTCCTGCTGACTCCTATTTACTGCTATTGTGGTTTCCAGACCACTTCAACTCTCCTGTGTTCATCGTGCCTGCACTCAGCTGATTCCTATCTGCTACTTTTACCGGACTCCAGTTCGTTTCAACTCTCCTGTGTTCATCGTGCCTGCACTCAGCTGATTCCTATCTGCTACTACTACAGAGTTCCAGATCATCTCAACTCTCCTGTGTTTATCGTGTCAGCTCTCCGCTGCCTCCGTTACTACTACAGGGTTCCAGACCGCCTCTACTCTCCCATGTTCAGCGTGCCTTCTCTCCGCTGCCTCCACCACTACTACTGGATACCAGGCAGCCTCAACTCTCCCATGTTCATCATGTTTCCAGTTTCACTTACTACTGCTTCCTGAGTATTGCTTCGTTGATTCTGGATTACCTGCTGTGCGCTGCACCAACCTGATTACCGCTTCCACCCTCCAGTGGTCTCTCCTCCTGCCGGCCTTCAGCCGTTCAGGTATCCCTGCACGTCTCTCTGACAGCCTGCTCTCCTGAACCGCGGTATGCATACTTTCCATTGACTTTGCTTTTGTATTGCATATCCATCTGGACTGAGTTGTGTTCTTCTCCGGAGCCTCCTATCCACTGAAGCTATTGTTACCATTGACTTTGTTTCCTATTGCCTGGATAGCTATTGTGACTTTGTATACTTCAAGCAGTGCTTGTCAGTTATTGTTATATTGTGGAAATCATCGTGGGATCAAGTTCTGTGTGCCCCATGTATACTCTGCTTTACATTCATCTCCTCGTGCCCCTCCTCACATATAGCAGTGGTACAACTTGCTGACGCAGACCACTGACTCCTGTTCCCTGTGACACCAGTTTCAAGTATCCTCTCACATAAGCAGTGGTACAACTTGCTATACGCAGACCACTGACTTCCACGTTACCTACTTTCACCTGGACTCCATTCCTTCACTATAGACAGCGGTACAACTTGCTATACGCAGACCGCTGACTCTCACTACCTCCTCGCTACTCCTGGACATTCCTCCTCACTATAGCAGTGGTACAACTTGCTATACGCAGACCACTGACTTTCCTCACGTTTACTTGTCCATCTGGTTCCTCGTGTACATACATCTACTCATTACCAGTTGCTGCTATTCATAGACTTTCCTTGGGCATTCTCTCACCATCTGCTGATTCTCCTGTTCCGTTGTCACCCTGCTACCAGAGAACCATAGTACCAGCTATATTACTCTGGTAAGTCCATCATCTGGTGATATCCTGGGCAAAGATTCCTAGTGCCCGTGACAGTACTTATATTTTACTTCTTAAATTGATACAACTCCTTCCATTCATTTTGACAACAGCTACTCACTGTGGATGAGCTCATCTGTATAGTGTATCTGAGCATGTTTTACATACATTTAAGATATACTATGACGTTTATATGTTTATGGCTATTGTGGAAGTCATTTTTTGATAAATAACTGTTATTCATTACTGCTATATGCATTATATAATATGCATTCCTTTTGACCTCAGATTTTATTTTATTTACTTTTTCTATTTCTATTTTTATCTTTATTCCATTTATTTTTTATTTTTATATTCATTTACATTTATTTTCAATTTAACTCTGTGTACATCTTAAGAATTTGATCTGCGTTATTTACACTGGCTATTTACCCACGTTATCATATATAGATTCGTTCTGGTCTGTATTACTGTTCAAGCAATTGTATATGATTATATTTTTTTAAACATTGTTTTTTTAGGGAAGTTATTACATGTCTGTAGGGAGGTTGCTACATATTGCAGTTCCAAGGTTCTGTGTAAGAGTTTTCTCCCGATTTTCTGATATATTTAGTTAATCAAATCAAGAGATTGTACATAGACACCCCCCCCCACCCCTCTCCATAGTTATTTCACCAGATTGTATTATGGACCACCCATTAATCTGTTCATTTATATGTGAATGCTTTATTTTTATTTATTTTCATATTTATTTTTATTTTTATTGCAATTGCTATTGTCATTCAATTCCATTTAGTACATGTTTATTGGTGGTGTATCAGTGTATTTAGGTACGTTCATTCAATTAAACGTCACCAAGGATTCCTCTATATAACCCCATATTACTCTCTGTTCCATTACCCTTGAAAAAGTCTCCGTCCGAGACGAAACGCGTTGGGACATTTTTGACACTTACTGGCATCCATAGACAGGAAGTGTGTTTGCATTCCACTGTGGAACGCATCGCTACTGCGGATCCACACACACAGGCCCGACCGTTGCCACCACCTGGCCCGCTCTGGAGTTCCTCTAGGAAGGATATCAATGGACCTTATTTTACCTCCATCCAGCTACATTCCCACGCTAGTCTACCAACTTTAGTGTGAGTTTTGGTGGTGACACCCTGGAACTTTTTCTTCTCTTTCTTCTAATTTTATTTATTGTTTTACCGGCAACTGTGTTTTTTTATTATATAGGGCCGTCTTTGTTGTGGCCCATAATACTATTCATTAAACCAGTTCCATCATTTTTATGCTAGTCTCAGCTTCACTATTTGTATTGCCTAGACTTTAGATTGCCTCTTTGTTGTTTAATATTGTACTGCATACACGTTTATACTAACACATACCCCTTCTCTCTCTCCCCCTCTCCCTCTATCTACTCTTTCCTCTACTTGTCCCCTCTCCCCCTTTTTTCTATTTGAGGTTATCCTGACTCATGTGGATACATCTAGGCTGTCCGGATTAACCCTTCATTGATGTACAGTTCATCGTTATTTTTCCCATTTTTGACAGTACTGTAAAGAGACCTGATATTTATGTGACTTTATGCATTAGGGATTTTGCAACCAACTACATGTAGATTGGTATTAGTATTTTTGTTACATTATACACTGATACACCATCTGAAGCTATTATATGGTTAACTGTTGTTCAGCATTTACCTATATGGTTCTATACTATTCAATATTGTGTTGACTATTCATCTTATTCTGCTCTATTATCACCTTGCGAGCGCAGTTGGTACTTATTTGTTTATATTGTTTTACAATGAGAGATACCTTGGTTCCTCTGCTGCTGCAGGTGTGTCACCTAACCTGTCTTTTGAGCGCATTTGTATTTTTGCTACCTTTTTCCATTCGCCTACATTCCTTTCACACATGGGACGGCACCTGTCATGTGGTGCACGTCCCATGTGACAGAGCAGGCCACACATAGAGGAGGGAGGGAGGAGGCCGGTTACCTAGATGTAACACCAGCCCCTCCCCCGATTCGCGTCAACCCCGATCCCCTTTCCCCCCCGAGTCACGTAGAGGGGCGCGAGTAAACATTTAGGAAACATTTACAAGTTGCCAAAATACAAAAAGCTGCCTGCCCCACATGTCGCAGCCACCAGGCCCCCCAGTCACTATGGGCCCCTCACAACAGTACCCCCTTACCCCCCGATGGTGGCCCTGAGTGCAGCATCCAATTTTTAAATGTAAACTGATTCCCCTAATGCAATCCATGATTCCCAAGGGGCATCCTTGTGTGCTACAACTGCTGCTGCTGCTGGGTGGTGAACCTTCTATATATAAGGGGATCAAAAAGAGTAAGCATAGTTTTATGCAACAATTGTCTGTGAACAAGCTCTTGCAAGTATGACAGCCAGCATCCTGTTGCACAGCGGATCACTAAAGCCATGACAGCTATGTTAATTGGATGTGCATTCAGTTTCCACCATCAATGCATCAGGTTTTAGCAGATTAGTTGAAATCATGTCTCCATGATAGTAGATTTCATCTCAATTCCATGATATACTGACTATACACTTGTCCACATATTATCCATAGTTAAGCTGTACTGGTCAGACAAAAAACTACATGACTATGACGGCCCACTGGGTAGGTGTATTGCTTTCAGCAGCAGCAGTGCTTGTAGCATTATCTTCATCCTCCTCACCATCAGCATAGTAGTGCTAGCACATAATGCCAGGTCATTCACCTCATCCTGTCTTTTGCCCGATTGCTAGTGCAGATGTGATACTGCCCCTCACACTATTGTATTCAGATTGAAACATTAGGGATTTTAGAAACAAGAATTTATTTTTCTTGTGTGGGGGAGGGGTGTTCTGCTCACAGTCATACAGTGCCCTGTTTTTTTTCACTAAATAGTTCAGATGTCACTGATACTGACCCTTGCACAGCTGGTTCAGATTGAAATACCTTTATTTTGATAGCAAGAAAGAATATTTTTTGTCCACTCCTAATCAGTTTATTAATATACTATTAATACTAGAGATGATCACTGACCCCCGTGTTTTGGTTTTGTATTCGCTTTTGGATCTAGATTACCGTTGTGTTTTGGTTTTGGTTTTGGTTTTGCAAAACCGCCATTGTGTGTTTTGTTTTTGGTTTTGTTGAGTTTTGTTTTGCTATTTTGTTGGCAAATCAATGTTTTTGGGCCTAAAATAACCAAATTTAGTGCTCCACCTGTTTCTTGGATAAGTAATGTAATTGTAAAGCTAATAAGTTATCAAAAAAACAGTTTAATTCCTGGTAGGTAGGCCTTCATTAATTCTACACACAAAACAGATTGTCTTCCTCTCCATCTATGCATATTGGCAATGCAGCCATCGTCTTTGGATGTATATTACACCCTACACTTATAGTTAAATATGTAAAGAAATGGAAAAAGGCAGTTTGGTTTCTGTCTCTATAGGACCCCCTCCACTTGTCGAAAATACCAAAAATTTCAGCCGTTATAGAATGTACAATATTAATTGAAATGGAGAAAGCCAGTTTGGTTTCTGTCTCTATAGGCCCCCCTCCACTTGTCGAAAATACCAAAAATTTCAGCCGTTATAGACTGTACAATATTAAGAGAAATGGACAAAGCCAGTTTGGGGTCAATCTGTCTATGACACCCTACCCTTAAGGAGAAATTGCCCAAACAGCAGCCTTTCAAGATGGTACATGATATGGAAATGCCACAAGTCCGTTTCCTCTTTGGGGGTAGATTGCACCCTACACTTACATAGGAAGTTTTAAAAAGATGTTATCGTCATCATCTTCAGCTTCATCCTCACCCTCATCAGTGTTTACGTCATCATCACAGACTATCAATTCATCGCCGCTTGAATCCGCCATTAGAGAACAGTCAGTGCTTGGATGTCTTTGATGGTGAAGGCCTTCCTCGTGGAAGATGTAGTTCATTTTTATAAACATCATTTTCTCCACATTTTTTGGAAGTAATCTTGGACGGCGATCACTGACTAAGTTCCCGGCTGTACTGAATACTCGTTCAGAGTACACACTGGAGGGTGGGCAGCTTAGGTATTGCAAAGCAAGTTTGTACATGGGTTTCCAAATGGCCTGCTTTTCCTCCCAGTAAGGAAAGGGACTGTCTGACATTTTCATATCAATTACCTCTTGAAAATAATCCTCCACCATCCTTTGCATTTTTATACTCGTATTGGATGGAGTTATGGACAAAGTGACACATTTTTTTGAAAAATCCTTCAAACCAGCCCAGATGTTAAATTGTTCTGGTCTGCCCCCTGCTTCTTCCCTGCTTCTTTTTGGGAAATTTAATTATTTACGAGCAGCAGCAGCTTGAGAAAGTGAAGGAGGACGCGTCGTCAAGCCGAGGCCCAGTTCAGCGGCCAACTTGCTGAGCAATAGCTCCCTGCAAAAGTTCACATCTCACTCATTTACAAGTAAAGACTCAATGTAGGTCTTAAACCTTGGATCAAGCACAGTGGCCAAAACGTACTGATCCGAGTTCAAGATCTTAATAACTGGAGGATCATTGTGAAGCGAATGAAGTACTTGATCGACAAGGCCAACATACTTGGCTGAATTGCTTGCTTTCAGCTCCTCCTTCAGTTTCTCAAGCTGCTTTTCCAATAGTTTAATTAAAGGAATGACTTGGCTCAAACTAGCAGAGTCTGCACTCACCTCACACGTCACAACTTCAAATGGTTTCAGCACCTTGCACAGCACATAAAGGATTCCCCACTGTGCAAGAGTGAAATACATCCCCCCTCCTTTCCCAATGTCATGGCTTGTGCAATATGCTTGGATGGCTGTGCGCTGTTCCTCCATCCTCTGAAGCATGTACAGGGTGGAATTCCACCTTGTTACCACCTCTTGCTTAAGTTGGTGGCAGGGCAAGTTAAACTGCTCTTGGAGCTGCTGTAATCTCCTACATGCTGTGGCTGAATGCCTGAAATGGCCTGAAATTTTACGGGCCACCGAAAGCATCTCCTGCACCTCACGGTTATTTCGTAGGAAGCTCTGCACCACCAAGTTTGATGGTGTGAGCAAAACAGGGAATGTGTTGAAAATCACCCAGCTGTAAGGCTCGCACTATATTGTTGGCGTTATCAGAAATGACATATCCTGGGGAGAGTCCAAGTGGTATAAGCCATGTATCAATCACATCTCTTAGTTTTCGTAACAAATTGTCAGCTGTATGCCTGTGAAGCCGGTGATACAAAGAGTGGCCTGCCTGTGACAAATGTTATGTAGTGGTGTAAATGCTGCTGCTGTTCCTGCTGGTGAAGGTGAATGACCAACCCAGTGGGCTGTCACAGTCATATAGTGTTTGGTTTGGCCACTTCCACTTGTCCACATATCTGTGGTTAAGTGGACAGTTGGCAGAATGGCATTTTTCAGCGCAATTTCTACATTTTTACATACTTTTTGGTATAGTTGTGGAATTACTTTACGAGAGAAATGGTGTCGCGATGGAATTCTGTAACGCGGACACAAATCCTCAATTAACTGTGAAAAACCAGCTGCCTTTATTGTGGAAATTGGAGATCTAACACTAACATTGCAGCCATGGCGTCTGTGATTCGCTTGGTGACTGGGTGACTGCTGTCATATTAACTTCCCCTAGCAAATGATTGTTTCACAGTTAATTGCTGAAATGTAGGTGTGGCTGGATCACTGATAAATAACTTTTGGTAAAAATGTATTTAAAGGAAATAGCGCAGGGCGCATATTTATATAACTGTATAGGCACTTATTTTTGTTTAGTGTAAGATAGGAAGTCGTTATCTCTGAGACCAGGGTAGAAAAATTTGTCTCTGTTTAACCTTGCTACAGGAAATGCCTATTTATGATGCATATAACTGATACAATAGGCCTTTGTGGATGGAGGTCTGGTGTGTATTGGGATGTATTTAGTATGGAAGTGTCCTTGTTTAGGATTTGTAAGGTTGCTTGTGGAAACCTGCAGTTAGGACATGTGCAAGGAAGTCTGGTAGCAGAAAGTGCTAACGAAGTTTTGTGATGAAGTGTCATGCCTGCTCTGGCCAAAGACCTCATCAGGGGGTCGTTACTGTGTGGACTTTGCCAGAGTGAATTTCATTGATAAGTGTAAATTTTGTTAGCCTTGAAATGTATGTAAATTCATGTTTGTGTCAATAGAGTATATCCTGTTTCTAAAAATAGACTATTTCTGAACTGTATAAAAGAGGAGCTCTGTGAGCATGTTAGTGTTCTTCTGAATTGTCATCTGACTTGATCATACTGGGACCTTCCACCAGTGTGTGTGAGCAATAAACATCTTGCTTTAAAGACCTGCTTGGAATCATCTTCAATATTGCTGTTTTCCTGTGATCTACAGATTAGACCCTAAAATCTAATCCGTTCTCCGGCTGTCTCTGCGGTTTGGACCCAAGCTATTCCAGTGCCAACACTCTGCGCTACCCAGCAGCCCTGGTTAGTGTGATATGCCAGGGGGGATCCATTCACAGCAACCCGGATCCATAGTAGGAGGTCCGGAGTTACCAGCCAGGTACACCAGCAAGGAGACACGCTAACAGCATCAGTGACCCAGAAGGAACGTGGTTCTGAGTGCCATAGAAGGAGCTCAGTGGTGGCAGCAGGCCCCTCCCACTGCGGCAGGAGGGGCGTATTTGAAATAACAAAAGGGAACCGTGGCAAAGTAAGCCCAGCCGGTTCCTCACAACAACAGACAGGGTGGCATAGGCGGTCCATCCTGTCACAGTAGGACTGCTCATTTTCTTGACCTGCCTCTGAGCTGACGATTCACAACCAGCAGCAGCAACAGCAGCTGCAGTGGGACTAACGCTTTCTTCAGAGGAATCAATAATAGTGCAGGAGTCATCCAGCCTTAATAAGTGGATGCCGGGCTAACTCCGAGCTCTACTGAGGATATTGATGAGGATGATGTGGTGGGTGTATTTTGTAGCCGTCGTGATGTCCGTGACCATAGGGTCCTAGCTGATGATGGAGTGCTTGTAATTGTTTTGGAAGAACTTTCAGCTTTTCCCAACACTTTGCCATGAACTCTTGTAACATAGACGAGGTTCCAAGATGGTTAAGGTCCCTCCCTCGACTGACTGTGGCTTGACATACACTACAAATGGCTATACAATTGTTGACTAGATTTGGGTAGAAATAATTCCACACATAAGAAGTGGATTTTTTTGTTTTATGCCCAGGCATGACAATGGCCTTTTTCTTCTCACGTGCCAGAACTGCTGCCACTGGTGCAGGACATACAGAAACAACCTCATCCTCATCAACATCCTCATTAGCGCCCTCGTCGCCTACACAAATCTCCCCCTCATCCTCTTCTAATTCCAAAGTGGCATCCTCAATTTGTGTATTACCGGCTACACTCGGGCTATTAAGGCACACATCAGCAGAATGCTCATGATTAGACATCCCACTGTTGGATGGACTCTCCATAGGGATTGGTGTCATTTGTGAATCAGAGCAAACATTATCCTCTAATGCCTTACTGTTATCTTGCAGCTCGGCTTTGATGTGTAACAGTAGTTGTGCACCAATTGTAGGCTTGGTAACTTTTTTGGATCTGCCACCAATAGAGAAAGGTGAAGGCCTCATTCTCTCTTTGCCACTGCGTGTGTAGAATGGCATGTTGGCAATTTTTTTTTGCATCGGCACTTAACTTTTCGTTAGTTACATTTCTTTTTTGCTTCAACACAGTAAAAAAAAATTTGGTGTGTGTTTTTTGGACTGATTTCGAAACACTGTGTAGTTTGACATCGCCTTGCCCAGATGACGTATTGGGAACACTACCATCAGGACTGGTGACAGAACCTGGTTGCTCATTCTGCTCATATGTGGACTGCTTTGAATCCATTATGAGCCCAAAGCACTTGTAGTGCTAAAATATATTTGGTAGATACTGCTGACAAATATGACTTTTGACAGCCAGAAATATTTATGCACAATTATAGGGGGACACCCCAAAAGCACTGGGGAGTGCTAAAAATTATTTGGTAGATACTGCTGACAAATATGACTTTTGACAGCCAGAATTATTTATGCACATTTATGGGGGACACCCCAAAGGCACTGGGGATTGCTAAAAATGATTTGGTAGATACTGCTGACAAATATGACTTTTGACAGCCAGAAATATTTATGCACAATTATGGGGGACACCCCAAAAGCATTTGGCAGTGCTAAAAATTATTTGGTAGATACTGCTGACAAATATGACTTTTGACAGCCAGAAATATTTATGCACAATTATGGGGGACACCCCAAAAGCACTGGGGAGTGCTAAAAATTATTTGGTAAATCTGCTGACAGATAATACTTTGGACAGCCAGAAATATTTATGCACAATTATGGGGGACAACCCAAAAGCACTGGGGAGTGCTAAAAATTATTTAGTTAATCTGCTGACAGATAGTAATTTTGACAGCCAGAAATATTTAGGCAAAATAATGGGGGAAACCCAAAAAGCACGATTTTTGTTAGCACAATTGGATTCAGAATATTGTATTCTCTGTCCCTGCTCTAATCAGCATGTGACTACACCCGGCTCTCTCCCTCTGTCAAATGGTGATGGATTGCTGTGGAGGCGTGTATTTATAATCTTCAAGTATCGCGAGAACCGAGCCCCGAGATCCGACGACGTCACAATGACGTTCGGCCTCGATTTGGATTCCGAGCGGGCGGGAGAGTACCGAGCCTACTCTGCTCGGTATTCGGATAGCCAAAGTTCAGGTGGGTTCGGTTCTCGGGGTACTGAACCCGCCCATCTCTAATTAATACACTGCATGTCTGCTCTTCACTCTTTCACACCCAATTTATGAGCACATAATTGCAGCAAACGTCCACCCCCATGCTTTCACTTCTAAAATATATATATAGAAGATATCAATTAAAAACTCACAAGATCTGACATCTTACTGTAAATAACGATAAAAGGTGTAAGAAACCCTTTTCCAGCCTTATTAGCTCATACTTGCCTACTCTCCCAGAATTCACGGGAGGCTGCTGAAGAGTAGGCAAAGCTCTCGCATTGGCTAAATTTCACGGCATTGAATGGAGGGGGCAGGGCTTAAGCACACCATTAAGCTCCGCTCCCTCCATTCTATGACGTGAATTTCTGCTTTTTATAGTGGGGGCGTGGCTATGGTGATGCAACAATGTCACCACACCCACCTCCAACCCCATGTCACAAAAGTTGGCATGTATGTTTTAGCTACGATCCAACAGACACACAACGATTTCTGACATTCTATTAAGTCGCGATGCCAAAAATGCATTCAACACCTCCAACTTATCTATTAGAAGCAAAGGCATTTGTATGCAAATTCTATTATATCTATTATATGAACCCAATTACGTCTCTTTTTATGAATGGACAATTTAGATCCCCAATCACTATGAATAGGGGCATGAGACAAGGCTACCCTGTATCCTCACTCTTATTTAATTAGGCATTACCTCACTCTTATTTAATTAGGCATTAGACCCCCTTCTTCGAATTTTGACATCTCACTCTGACATGAATGGGATACATATAGGACACCAGGAACTCAGGGCAGAGGTGTTTGCAGATGCCTTATTAGTATTCTCAGAAAATTCCCCTACAGTAGATTAGCAAAATTAGTTGGAATATTTTTTTTCTTCATTTGGTGCACAAAAGGAACATATGGGAGCTTTAATTCTCTGAGGGTTGTTTCCTAACAGAGTGCAAATTTGCTTAAACAAATAGCAATCAATCAGACATTTCTTTCACTAAACAACTTGAAAGGGTATGCCCTACATGCTGAGCAGATTCTTTGGGTTTGCTCACATTTGCACTTTTTTGGGTCTGGTTAGCACTAACCCCATTGCAAATAAATATTGAATTTAACAATTGAAACAGATATACAAATTAAAATAAAGCCATTACACTCTCCACCATTACACATGTAGTCATTATCTTCCACAACATTCAGAACGTGAGGTTAAATGTATGTATTAGTTTGAAGTATGAGTTCTTACTCCTAAGTAAACGCAATTGAAAACTCTTGCATATGATTAAATGAGCTGGTTAAAATGAAGAAAAATAGAAATAGTCTATATGTAAACTTTTTTGTGATGCAACATATAACTGCATGACATGTCTGTAATCTAGTGATAGGCAACAATTCAGGGGCTGCGTCTCTATCCTTCAAAAGGGTTGCACATTGTCTTCAATCTATAACGGTCCCGTGAGTGAGTGAACAGCAGAACGATGTGGACCCACAGGTAAGTGGTAGAGACACAGGAACAATAGCAATATATACTGATGGTCAGTGGCTGATGAGTCAATGGATTAGAAGGAGCTCTGCAAGGTAGCAGTGAGACAACTGAGGCTGTCACAATGGTGTACTCAGGAGTTGGTAATAGAGATACTGAAACAGCGGTAGTTCAACACTGGGCATGAGCAGAGAGCAGACTGAAGTAGTGGAGGTAACTCGGGACAACAGCTGATGAGCCACAGACGTAGTAGCAGCTCTGAGAGGTAGCAGAGAAAGAACCGAGGCTGTCACGATGAAGTACTCTGGAGATGGTAATAGAGGTACTGGAGCAGCAACAGTTCAACACTGGCTGAGAGCAGACTGAAGTAGCGGAGATAACTCGGGACAACAGCTGATGAGTCACAGACATAGTAGCGGCTCTGAGAGGTAGCAGTGAGAGAACCGAGGCTGTCACAATGAAGTACTCTGGAGATGGTAATAGAGGTACTGGAGCAGCGATAGTTCAACACAGGCCACAAGCTGAGAGCAGACTGAAGTAGCGGAGGTAACTCGGGATAACAGCTGATGAGTCACAGAGGTGGTAGCGGCTCTGAGTGGTAGCGATGAGAGAATTGATGCTGTCACAATGAAGTACACTGGAGATGATATTAGATGTACTAGAGCAGCGATAGTTCAACACAGGCCACGAGCTGAGAGCAGACTGAAGTAGCGGAGGTAACTCGGGATAACAGCTGATGAGTCACAGAGGTGGAAGCGGCTCTGAATGGTAGCGATGAGAGAACCGAGGCTGTGATGATGAAGTACACTGAAGATGGTATTAGAGGTACTGGAGCAGCGATTGTTCAACACAGACCACGAGCTGAGAGCAGACTGAAGTACACGCAATCCACAAGGAGAACAGGAACCAGAACCACAGGCTGCAGGAAGTGAGCTTGAAGAACAGGCATCAGGCAGGTGAATCCTGGAGGTTTAAATAGTGCTCCAATAACACTTAGCCAATGAAAAAGAGGGAGGAGGTCCTGGAGTGCAACAGACCTTGCACCTGCGCAGATCTGACAGTATGGATTGAGCCTGACGCTGGAATATGCCAGTTTCCAGATCAATGAGATGCAGGTAACGAGACAGGAACCCGTTTACGAGACCGGAGAGTTACAGCTACCTGTTGCCTGTGTCTGCATAAGGTTCTTGTGCTGCCGGTTGTCAAAGACAGAATGATTTCCTCCTTTTTTGAAAAATCACTTATATCAGCAAAAAATGAATATGAGACAGCTACAGGGAGCATTTCATCATCACCATTTTTGAAAATAATATAACAATTTTGGGCCTACATTTATTTTCATTTATTTAGATTGCCATTTAAGATTAAAAGAGGAAATCAATTTTATTTAATCTTGATGGAAGACATGTATCATCAAAACATCTGACTTTAAAAAATGTATTTTATATCATGATACTTTTCCATAATCATCAGTTTATAAAGATTGTGAAGACTTGTGCGTGGTTGTGTGAGGGCAAGGAATATTATTATTGTAGATTTTTAAAGCACTATAGTGCTCTGTAGCACTGTACAGTAGAAAAGACAGGAAATACTAAAACAGGAACATGCAAGGTAAGCAAAATAAAGGCAGACATGAAAACAAAAGGTATGGAAGGAAAATCTCCAGATGCCCTAATGAAAGCAGCTAACGGTTCAATCACGAAGGAGAAGACAAAGGTGGATAATAAACAGCCTTGTCAGGTACTGTTGCAAATATGAACCAAGATCATGGGTGAGCCATTAGTTAGGATTTTGGTTGCTGAAATCCTTTTCAACAACCAAAATTCACCTATTCACATGTTCATAAAGAATTAATTTTGTTTTAGTGAATTTTCAAAGGGGTTTGTTCCCACTCAATTCAGAGGTTTGGAATACATTCTTGTCACTCTCTATCTTTAAAGACTATTGGGGTTGCATTGGTATTCTTGAAGCAGTGTGTTTCATGGCAGTGATTTTAATTGTTGCTATGTATGACACCATATACTCTCTTTCTTCATTGTTGTAATCACACCTTGGGGTAAATGTATCAAGGTCCAAGTTTTTCAGAGGTTTAAAATCGCGGCAAATCACGTGTGACTGATAACCCCTGATTTTAGTCCCCAAGTCTCCAAACTGTGATTTTTACTCTGATCTTAAAAATCGCTGGTCATCTCTGGCGAGTTGCTGCGATGTCAGACACTCCCATGTTTAGCTAATTCTCCCTTGTTTAGCTAACTCTCATGTGTGTAATTGCTGCGCGATTAGTAAACACATCACTGTTACACTGTCTGCCTATAGAGCCATAGGTCCCCCCAGTTTAAAAATAGGTAAATGTTCAAAAAAAAAAAGCGTGGGGTCCCCCCAGCTGACCACTATTAATACTAGTGCTGCCAGCATACTGTTGGTTGTGTGAAAATCGGGGAAAAATTTAAGTGGGGTCCCCCCCGATTTTCATGCAATTAGCACTAGGCATACCAGCCTGGTGTGGGTGGCACTATAGAAGAGGGACCCGTGGCAGGGGACCCTGCCATAATGGCAACCAACCCCAGGGTGTTCAGTGCTTGGCTGGATTCCCTCGGGAGTGGGGTTCGCCAAAAAAAACGAGCGGGCCCCCACTCTAGGAATAACCAGTCCGGTGCTGAAAACACTAGTGCTCTTCCTACCCCCGTGGGTTGTGGGTAAAATAATGTAAAAAAAAAAAAAGGACGCCATTTTGTTTTGTGGAACTACAAGTCCATGCCATGCCAGGGTGCCCTAAACAGTATGGGCATGCTGATGCAGACTATAAATAGAGCTTGCATCTCTGTTATAGTCATTGCGTATTGGAGCTTGTACAGTGTACAAGCTGTTTCGGCGTTGTTTGTCATTTTTTTGACAGACAACGGGGTTAGGAAGAGCCCTAGTACTTTCAGCAGTTATTCCTAGAGGGGGGCGCTCGTTTTTTGGCGGCGGACCCCATTCCCTAGGGAATCCAGCCCAGCATTGAACAGCCTGGGGTTGGTATGTCATTATGGCAGGGAGACCCCTGCCGTGTCTCTCTCTGCTCTAGTACCACCCACCCCAGGCTGGTTTGCCTAGTGCTGGTTACATGAAAGAAAAAAATGTTTCCCCGATTTTCACACAACCAGCAGTAGGGTGGCAGCACTAGGGTTAATAGTGGTCATACAGGGGGGCCCAATGTTTTTTTTTTTGGAACATTTATCTATTTTTAAACTTTTGACAGCCGCGGGCACCTGCTGCTGTATAGGCAGACAGTGTAACAGTGATGTGTTTACTAATCACGCAGCTAGGAAGCAGCATGTTGTGTATATAGCGATTTTTAAGCAAATTTGGGAGAGTTTAATCGCAGCTTCATACATTTGAGACTTGTATAATTAGAGTGGCAAACAGTCTGGACTTTGATCTCTATCAATTTTGGAAATAGCGATTTTGATAGAAACACATTTCTGGCGATTTCACATGAAATCTCAGGTTCATACATCAGCAAGTTTCAACTCTCCCAAGAAAAAAAGCTGTATTTTCAAAATCGGAGCTTGATACATTTGCCCCCTGATCTTTTGGAACGGGATTTGAGGAAGAAGTAAATGTGTTTGGCTATCTGGAAATACGCTGAAAAGAAATTTCACTACAAGCACAAATATATTCATTTTTTAATAAGTGCATTCGCAAACGAAGTAATGCATTCAAGTTGGGTTGAAATTTATTTTTAATTTGTTGCAAAAAATAGTTACATTTAAGTAGAACGTATTACACTACACATGTTCTATTTATAAAAAGCATACAATATAGGGTAATTTGGATTGCTTGAGAAATGTCACAAGTAATCTTTTCTTAGGGTGCCATTTATTATTTGGGGCGGTGAGTGTCATTATGTATAGCTGCAAAACAGCAATAAATAATAAAGTACCATTGCTATTTACCATGCTGGGACTGTTCCTTCACAATAATTATTTCCAATTCACCAGCAAGTTAGTGCTGCTGGCAAAATGAGGAGGTGCTATGAGCATGCGCGACTAACATTAGCGCATGCGTATAGGGCTTTGACTCGTGAGGAACCCCGCGGAGTCATAAAAGCTTCAAATGGAGTGATGCCTTTCTTAGTTTTGCGTTTTGCAGTTATTAGATTACCTAATACCACTATCACTATAGAGGTCTATGGGACAGTTGTAATAAGCATTGGTAAATTGGTAATTGAGAAATCTCTGATTTCTCTGGCGTTAACACTTTGTTAAATAAGAGACAGTGGGGAAAGAATCTTTTGCCAGTATTTACACTGGCATTTTGGCTCTTCAGCACCTGTTAAATAGACTCCTCAGTTTGTAAAAGGGCACTTTGAAGTAAATATCTAGTAAGGTGTAATCTATAGATCTATATAACAGTAGAGCCTCAGTTATGTCCTTAGGTAAATTTAAGACAGTGATTCCTGTAAAAAATGTAATAAATTGTCTTCTATGCTTTCAGCAAAGTGAATGTCACTCACCGGACCGTGAGTGCCTCTTCACTGGTGCGTGGCTCTCCAGTATTCCTGCCAGCACCTATCCTGAACCGTGGCCGCCCGCCATCCTGATGGTCTGCGCATGCGCAGTTCCTAAGAACTCTTCTGACCTTTGCTTTTAGTTAATTGGTTGATCAGGCAACGCTCCCTATTTAAAGCACCTGTGTTCATTACCTCGTTGCCTGATCTTGGAGTCTCATTCCCTGTGAGCCTCTGAAGGTGTTCCTGTGTACTTCTCCGTGTCTTCAGCTTCCTGCTGATTCCTGCTCAACTCATTGCCGGTTTCCAGACCGCTTCAAGTCTCCTGTGTTCTACTATGTCTTCAGTTCCCTGCTGATTCCTGCCAGTTTCCAGACCGCTTCAAGTCTCCTGTGTTCTACTATGTATTCAGCTTCCTGCTGATTCCTGCTCAACTCATTGCCGGTTTCCAGACCGCTTCTACCTCCAGTGTTCTACTCGTGTTCGCTATCTCCAGTGATTCCTGCATTGCTCATCGTTGTTCTACCCGTGTCAAGTTCTCTGTCTGTGTGCTGACCCGGACCCTGATTACCGCTACCACTCACCTGTGGTTTCTTTACTCGTGCTGGCGTGCAGCCGCTCAGCTGTTCCTGTATCCTCTCGTGGACAGCCTGCTCAACTGAACCGCGGTATGCTTACTTTCTATTGACTGTATTCATTTACTGCATATCAGCTTGGACTGTTCTTCACTTACCCACGGAATCCTCTATCTCCCTGAGACTGTGTTATTACTCCGCATATCTGCTGGGAAGTTTACCTCTTTGTTCAGTCGTGAGATACATATGCTAATTGACCTTCTGCTATTAGCCTGGATTCCAGTAGTGAATTTGTCTCTGTCAAGTAGCGCCTGCCACACCAACATAGACTTGTGCATACTGGTTGGGATCAAGTTCCTTGTGCTCTCAGTGTCTACATTCTATGTTTCCACTCATCGACACCTGTACCTATCCCCACCTATAGCAGTGGTACAACTTGCTGTACGCAGACCACTGACTACCCCGTTACCTACCTGCACCTGGAACAAGTCCTCTCACTACAAGCAGTGGTACAACTTGCTGTACGCAGACCACTGACTTTCCCGTTACCTACCTGCACCTGGACAAGTCCTCTCACCATAAGCAGTGGTACAACTTGCTATACGCAGACCACTGACTTCCCCACTACCTACCTGCACCTGGACAAGTCTCTTCACCATAAGCAGTGGTACAACTTGCTGTACACAGACCACTGACTTCCCTGTTACCTTCCTGCACTTCTTCACGTCCATCAAGATCCTCGTGTTCATATCTACCTAATCATTAACCAGATTGCTGCTAGTCATTGACTTTTCTATTTACATCCTCTCTCCATCTGCTGAGTCATATGTTCCGCTAATCACCCTGCTACCAAAGGACCACTGTGTAACCCACACTACTCTGGTAAGATCATCATCTGGTGATATCCTGGGCAAAGACTCCTAGCGCCCGTGACAGTAAGATCAGGCCATGACAGACCCAGGATCGGAACCAACAGCTAAAGAGATGCTGCAGTATCTGGTCACCCAAATCGAACAACAAGATGTTCACCAACAACAGTTGTTGCAATATTGTCAGGCTTTAGCCTCCCAAGGAACCCCTGTGCAATATGTAGCAGCAACCGTTGATCTTCCAGTATCTCCATCTCCTTCCCCAGTGCCATCCCAGGTGTCCATCGCTTCCACGCTACACCTGCCTACTCCTTCTAAATATGATGGAGATCCCAAAACCTGTAGGGGCTTTCTTAATCAATGCTCCGTTCATTTTGAACTTCAGCCTCATAACTTTTCTACTCATCATTCCAAAGTGGCCTACCTCATCTCTTTGTTTTCCGGACAGGCTCTCGCATGGGCCTCTCCTCTGTGGGAAAGAAATGACCCTTTGTTGCAAGATAGTGCCAAGTTTATTTCCACGTTTCGAAGTGTGTTTGACGAACCTGGTCGTGTTATCTCTGCAGCTTCCAGCATCCTCCGACTACGCCAAGGATCTCGCACCGTAGCTCAGTATGTAATTCAATTTCGGATACTTGCCTCTGAACTTCAGTGGAACACTGAAGCCTTGATTGCCGCCTTCTGGCAGGGGCTTTCTGATAAGATTAAAGACGCACTGACCTCACAAGAACTACCCTCCTCCTTGGATGAGTTGATTTCTCTTTGCCATTGTGTAGACATGAGATTTTGTGAGAGAGATTCCGAGAAAGTAACTTCCTATAAAGCACATCTTCGCTCAGTACCTCAAGTTCGTCATGCTCCATCTTCAGTAGTACCTATGGATGTAGGTCGCTCCAAATTAACATCAGAGGAGAAGGAACGAAGAGTAAAAAATAGACTCTGTATCTATTGTGCTGATTCTACTCACATGCTCAACTCATGTCCTAGGAAGTCGGGAAATGCCAGGCCCTAACCAGTTCTGGAGAGGTAAGGTTAGGGTCCCTGGAGTCCTCTCCATGTTCCACGAAGGTGAAAGTTTGTGCTTTTGATGTTACCGTTTCCTTTGCTACCAAATCCTTTGACACTCAAGCACTTATAGATTCTGGAGCTGCAGGAAATTTTATCTCTAGTTCCCTAGTGAATCAATGGTCCCTACCAGTGATTTCTTTAAAGGTACCCATTACCGTTACTGCTATCGATGGATCACGTATAATTAATGGTCTCAATACTCAGAGTACGTGTCCATTGACTCTTCAAATTGGAGTCTTACACCAGGAAAAAATTTCATTTCTAATTCTTCCTGTAACTACCAGTCCTATCGTACTAGGCCTTCCATGGCTTCAACTTCATTCCCCTCAGATTGACTGGAACACTCCTCAAGTCACGTCCTGGGGGTCTGAATGTCATCATCATTGCCTTTCTCAAGTTGTTCCACTCAAGATACAGCAATCCTCCATTTCATTGTGTCCACCGGGTCTTCCTCCACAGTATGCTTCCTTTGCCGATGTATTCGATAAGCTTCAGTCTGAACGCCTCCCTCCTCATCATTCTTGGGACTGTTAGATTGATCTACAACCAGGCAAGACTCCTCCTAGGGGCCGTGTGTATCCACTTTCTTTACCTGAGACTCAAGCTACATCTGAGTACATTAAGGAGAACCTCCAGCGAGGATTTATTCGACCTACTTCCTCTCCCGCTGGAGCGGGATTCTTCTTCCTGAAAAAGAAGGATGGGTCATTATGTCCCTGTATAGATTTTCGTGGACTCAATGCCGTTACCATCAAAAATCGGTATCCCATTCCGTTAATTACTGAGCTCTTCGATCGTATTAAGGGAGCTCGGATCTTTACCAAGCTGGATCTTCGAGGTGCCTATAATTTAATTCGGATCAGGTCCGGAGACGAATGGAAGACAGCTTTCAACACCAGAGATGGGCATTATGAGTACTTAGTTATGCCCTTCGGGTTGGGTAACGCCCCCGCTGTCTTCCAGGGTTTCGTGAATGAGATCTTCCGGGACCTGTTATATGTTTGTGTCGTCGTCTATCTGGACGACATATTAATTTTTTCTCAGGATCTGCCCTCTCATCATCAACACGTGGCAGAGGTCCTTTCCAGACTCCGAAGAAATTCTTTATTTTGCAAATTAGAAAAATATTCATTCGAGTTGCCCCAGATTCCATTTCTGGGATATATTGTCTCCGGAGTTGGCCTTCAGATGGATCCAGAAAAGGTGAATGCTGTATTACATTGGCCCCAGCCAACTACTCTTCGTGCAATCCAACGTTTTTTAGGTTTTGCTAATTATTACAGACACTTCATTCAAGATTTTTTGTCTATTGCATCTCCTATAGTGGCCCTAACTCGCAAGGGGGCCAACACTAAACAATGGTCTCCGAGGCCCTTTAAGCTTTCCAGTGTCTCAAAGAGTCCTTCTCCTCTGCTCCTGTTCTTTGACAGCCTGATGTGACGCTTCCCTTCTTCCTAGAGGTAGACGCCTCTAATGTTGGCTTAGGAGCCATTTTATCCCAAAGATCGGAGCAACAAAAATTCCATCCTTGTGCCTTTTATTCCCGGGGTCTTCTACCCGCGGAGAAGAATTATACCATCGGGGACAAGGAGTTGCTGGCCATAAAAGCAGCATTAGAGGAGTGGAGATATTTGCTGGAGGGAGCTCGTCATCCTGTAACAATTTTTACAGACCATAAAAATTTGTCATATCTACAGTCAGCTCAATGTTTGAATCCTCGTCAAGCAAGATGGTCTCTTTTCTTTTCTCGGTTTGAACTTATTATAACCTTCAAACCAGCTGCAAAAAATAAAAAAGCAGACGCCCTATCCCGGGCATTCGTGACGTCCTCAGACATTGAAGATGGTCCTAACCATTCTATATTAGATCCCAAATGTGTTTCTCTGGCCGCTTCATCTACCAAGGTGCTACCATTTGAGAGAACGCTCGTGCCTCCATCTCTTAGGAAGAGAATTTTGTCTTGGTTTCATTCTTCACGTTTTTCTGGACATTCTGGTGAACGCAAGACTTTCGAAATCCTTTCCCGAAACTACTGGTGGCCCTCTATGAGGAGAGATGTCAAAGACTTCGTGGCTGCCTGTGAGTTATATTCCCAGTTTAAAACTCCCCGCAGAACACCAGCGGGTTTACTTCAACCACTACCCATTCCTTCCAAGCCTTGGACCCATAGTAGTGTGGACTTTGTTACAGATCTTCCTCCTAGTAAAAAGTGTAATACCATTTGGGTAGTGGTGGATAGATTTTCGAAAATGGCACATTTCGTTCCTTTGACCGGTTTACCTTCTTCATCTACTCTGGCTGATCATTTCATCAAAGAGATTTTCCGAATTCATGGATGTCCTTCTGAGATTGTTTCAGATAGAGGAGTGCAATTCGTCTCCAGATTCTGGCGAGCCCTTTGTAAGACCTTGGGTATTCGATTATCACTCTCATCTTCCTACCATCCTCAATCAAACGGACAGACTGAGAGAGTCAATCAAGATCTCGAGACTTTCATAAGGATGTTCTCCTCAGCCAACAAAGACAACTGGGTAGATTTGCTCCCATGGCTGAATTCGCCCATAACAACATGTATCATGAGTCATCTTCAAGAAGTCCATTCTTTGTGGTTTACGGTCACCATCCGTCTTTCACGGAACTTCCTGCCCTCCCTCCCACCCAAGTTCCTGCGGTAGAGACTGTTTGTCAGACCTTCAAAAATATTTGGTCTCAGGTTAAAACCTGTTTAAAGAAGACATCTGCTAGATATAAGTCCTTTGCAGATAAAAAGAGACGGGCTATTCCACCACTTAAAATTGGAGATCGTGTATGGCTATCAACCAAAAATATTCGTTTGAAGGTTCCATCTATGAAGTTCGCTCCTCGTTTTATTGGTCCATATAGGATCACTCAAGTGATAAATCCAGTTTGTTTCAAACTTCTACTACCTAAGAACCTTCGTATTTCCAACGCCTTACATGTGTCATTACTCAAGCCTCTTATCATCAACCGTTTCTCTGTTCCTCCTTCAGCACCTCGGCCAGTTCAAGTTCATCAAGAGGAGGAGTTTGAGATCACTCATATATTAGATGCAAAAATTTCGCGAGGAGTTCTTCGTTTCCTCATTCATTGGAAGGGCTTTGGTCCCGAAGAACGTTCGTGGATTCGGGCAGAAGATCTCAACGCCCCAGCTCTTCTAAGAAAATTTTATTCTAAGTATCCGGGCAAACCCGGCTCCATGTGTTCTATGCCCACCTTTAAAAGGGGGGGTACTGTCACTCACCGGACCGTGAGTGCCTCTTCACTGGTGCGTGGCTCTCCAGTATTCCTGCCAGCACCTATCCTGAACGTGGCCGCCCGCCATCCTGATGGTCTGCGCATGCGCAGTTCCTAAGAACTCTTCTGACCTTTGCTTTTAGTTAATTGGTTGATCAGGCAACGCTCCCTATTTAAAGCACCTGTGTTCATTACCTCGTTGCCTGATCTTGGAGTCTCATTCCCTGTGAGTCTCTGAAGGTGTTCCTGTGTACTTCTCCGTGTCTTCAGCTTCCTGCTGATTCCTGCTCAACTCATTGCCGGTTTCCAGACCACTTCGAGTCTCCTGTGTTCTACTATGTCTTCAGTTCCCTGCTGATTCCTGCCGGTTTCCAGACCGCTTCAAGTCTCCTGTGTTCTACTATGTCTTCAGCTTCCTGCTGATTCCTGCTCAACTCATTGCCGGTTTCCAGACCGCTTCTACCTCCAGTGTTCTACTCGTGTTCGCTATCTCCAGTGATTCCTGCATTGCTCATCGTTGTTCTACCCGTGTCAAGTTCTCTGTCTGTGTGCTGACCCGGACCCTGATTACTGCTACCACTCACCTGTGGTTTCTTTACTCGTGCTGGTGTGCAGCCACTCAGCTGTTCCTGTATCCTCTCGTGGACAGCCTGCTCAACTGAACCGCGGTATGCTTACTTTCTATTGACTGTATTCGTTTACTGCATATCCGCTTGGACTGTTCTCCACTTACCCACGGAATCCTCTATCTTCCTGAGACTGTGTTATTACTCCGCATATCTGCTGGGAAGTTTACCTCTTTGTTCAGTCGTGAGATACATATGCTAATTGACCTTCTGCTATTAGCCTGGATTCCAGTAGTGAATTTGTCTCTGTCAAGCAGCGCCTGCCACATCAACATAGACTTGTGCATACTGGTTGGAATCAAGTTCCTTGTGCTCTCAGTGTCTACATTCTATGTTTCCACTCATCGACACCTGTACCTATCCCCACCTATAGCAGTGGTATAACTTGCTGTACGCAGACCACTGACTCCGTTACCTACCTGCACCAGTAACAAGTCCTCTCACTATAAGCAGTGGTACAACTTGCTGTATGCAGACCACTGACTTCCCCGTTACCTACCTGCACCTGGACAAGTCCTCTCACCATAAGCAGTGGTACAACTTGCTGTACGCAGACCACTGACTTCCCCGCTACCTACCTGCACCTGGACAAGTCTCTTCACCATAAGCAGTGGTACAACTTGCTGTACGCAGACCACTGACTTCCCTGTTACCTTCCTGCACTTCTTCACGTCCATCAAGATCCTCCTGTTCATATCTACCTAATCATTAACCAGATTGTTGCTAATCATTGACTTTTCTATTTGCATCCTCTCACCATCTGCTGAGTCATATGTTCCGCTAATCACCCTGCTACCAGAGGACCACTGTGTAACCCACACTACTCTGGTAAGATCATCATCTGGTGATATCCTGGGCAAAGACTCCTAGTGCCCGTGACAGTGAAATTGGGAGTGTCACGAGCCGCGGAGATTGCGGCTCGCTTCTCCTGTGTACCGGCTGTCATAGTAACAGCCGGGACATTATTTCCGCCTTCCTGTCCCGGCCGTCACCTAGACAATATACGGGACACTTTCAATGCAGGCAACGCACTCCGGCAAACACACAGCTAGTCGCGTGCGCAGATGGTTGATATTGGTGCTCAGCATTCTCGGGCAGTAGGAGGAGTGTGAAGCTAATTAATTAGGTAGCCCTGCAGGAAACTGGGACCCAGGCTCATTGGACCTTTTACTATCATCAGGAAGGTCAATAATTTAGCGTATAGGCTTTAACTCCCTCCGTACTTGAAAATTACTAATACATTTCATTGTTCTCACCTGAAAACGTTTGTCTCTTCTAAAAAATAAATTCTCACATTTCTTGAGGATCACGGCCAGTCAATGTGGATGGGCATCATGAGAAAATTCTCAATTCTAGGACAGTCCAGGGACAGATTCACTTTCTTGTACATTGGAACGGAAGGAAGGAAAGAAGGAATGGTCTTGGGTTTCACAGAGGCGCCTACACGCTGATAGGCTTATTGAAGAGTTCTTTAGAAGTTTCTCCAGAAACCAGGGTGTTGAGGTTCCTTAACCCCTCCTCAAGGAGGGGGGATACGGTCACAAGCCGCGGAGATCGCGGCTTTCTTCTCCTGTGTCCCGGCTGTCATAGTAACAGCCGGGACATCGCTTCCACCTTCCTGTCTTAGCAGTCACCTAGACAATGGCCAGGATGCTCTCTGTGCAGGCAACACGCTCCGGCAAACACACAGCCAGGCGCGTGCGCAGATGGTTGAAGTTTATGCTCAGCCTCCTGAGTGCTGAGCTAATTAATTAGGCAGACCATGGTGGCTAATTACTCTCCTACTCCCTGATTGGTCTCTCTCTGTATATAAGGCAGGGAGGGCTTAGTCTCCCTGCTGGTTATAGCTTCTGGACCATGGTTGCTGACCTGCTCCCTGTTCCTGTGCTCTCTGTTCTGTTTTGCATTGATCTCTCATTGAGACCCTTGGCTTGTTTTCGGAGTCTGCTTCTTACCTGTTTCCCTGACCTTTTGGACCTGTTTCCTGGACTTTCATGTTTGCCGCCAGCCCTGACTTATTGCCTGTCCCTGACTATCCTATCTGCTACGGACCCCTGTTTCTGGCCTGTCTACTGACTACTCACTAACATCCAGATTAGTTCCTCTGAGTACCTGTGAGCGTGTCCAGCTCTATGGGAATGGCAGCTGCTAAAGGTGAAGACCTCTACCACTTTTTCTGTAAGTTTATGACAAGGCCGTCAGCATAACAGGGAGGCAGGATTTATACCAATAAGTAGGTGGTAAACAGGAAGTAGACCAAAGGCTTGATCAGGATCTATTTGAGATTGAAGAACGACTGAACCTTTAGTGAGGCCACAATCAGAAAAAAAGTATATAGTAAAATTTTAAAGATACTTTAAAAAAGTTTCAAACCTGACTGTTAAGTGGGTCTCATGTATTTCAGTCTGCAACTGAAAATATGGTCCCTTTCGAATCTTGAAGGCCTTATCTACAATATCAAGTATTATGGCCCATATTTTATATATTGTAGGCCTCAAAATGTACTATCACTTCTACTTCTTTGGCAACTCAGTCAGCCATGTTTCAGCTGGGAACAGGTTTTTTGCGCCGCCTGATTCTTGGTAAGGTGTCATCTAAGATTAGAATCGCAGAATGTCAAGCGGCACAAAATGATTACAGGCTGCAATTGTGTGTTTGAATTTAGTAGAAGGGAGGACCAGATTGTCAGCATTAAGTTGTGACATTACTGAAGTTTCAAGGGTGAAAAGAAGGTAATTCTGAATGGAGGCTGAGAGTAAGTGCTCCAGAGAGAATCTAGGCCAGTCTAGACCCTGAGCACTGTTTAAGACGCTGCATGATGCCTGTTGGGACCTTAGGTTCTGTGGGTCAAAGTTGATATTTATGGCCCTAGTTATTTAGGGCTATATCTTTGGAACTTAAACCTCCTCAAGTAATGGATTGATTGCCAGCAGTACTGCTGTGTGGTAAGTATGCTTTTTCATGTGAATTGTTAATGCTGGTGGGTCTCAGAGCACATGTCCTTGTCGACCAGTAGTTAGGGATTCAGATTACATCTAGTACATCAAAGTACCGGCTACGAGATGTCTCTAAGTCTCAATGTGAAGGTTGAGTCAGAAGCAAGATATCTCCTCCTTAGTCATTCTTGTAACAAGCAATAGGCTAAGGAGGAGTAATCTGCATGAAATGCTCAATTAAAGGATGAGGAATCCCTGATAAGATTATAAAATCTTGAGGCGCACCAGTAATGTATGTTCTATTGTGATGACTGCCAAGCCAAGCTACAAAAGTTTATGTTTTGTTTGTATTTACTTTGCTGTAGAAATGACAAGTGAGGCTTTTAGATCGAACGCACTTAAAGGGCGACAGGGTTTGTAACAGACTGAACACTTACCTTGAAGGGTTAACATCAGGGCGGGCCCGACCAATGGTAGCTCTTGGGGGAGGCTCCCAGGTTTGATATAGGTGACTGCATTTCCTGGTTTTCTTCACTCTTCAGCACGAGATCCCACCCACCCACTCCATAGTTACGGTAGTTTACGTTAAACATTTTGCGGTAGGAAGGCACTGCATTCAGCGGTTGATTAGTGGGTGCTAATGGTGGTTGGCCACAGGTCACTGTCCCCATAGAGGCACCAGTAACTCCTTGGTCTTTCGGTGAGGAGGGTCCCCTGTCCGGCTCGGTAAGGGAGGGCAGCATGAGTTTAGAAGGGGTACAGTCAATCTGACGCCAATTCAGCGCATGATAGTTTTGGGATGAGAACCCCTTGTTAGTGGATGTACGGCGGTTTTGCCAATTCCCACGTGCCCTTTCTCCGCCATCATAGGTTAGATAAAAGTAACATAATTAATAAAATATGTCCTCCATTTTTTTGCAAACTTATACATGACTGTGTGTTTATTTTATATAAGTGGTTAAGTTGTAAGGTGTTGTGAGGGGGACATACACGGTGAGCCCTTTATTGTTCCAGTATTATTACATATTGTTGATATTGTATTTTGTCATTTTATATCAGTTGATTAGGTTCTCCAACAAGATCATTACACCCATGTTCTGAAATACTGTGAGCAGTTGAACGCATTCTGTTATTTTGATTGGCTAAAGATTCTTCTATCACTACCCACTTGAAATCCAGGGATACATGGATAACCAGAAGATGATGACCGATAACAAGAAGGTGCTCTGGTTGTAATCAAACGCACCATGAGCATATCGTTTAAAATAATTTTACAACCAAAAATAATTAAAAAGCCATTTTGCACTGCATTCCTTTTGTTTTAGCTTTCAAAAATTGAAGCTTAGCTCTACTTTCAGCTTTGCTGCGTCGACATATCCAGGTCTTTTGAGAGCCTATTTACACGCTTGGCTACAGACATGATAATTATTAAATATATTTCCTTGCAAATATTTAATGAAAATAAATGTCTTCTAGTTTGGTACTTGAGATTCATTTTTATATAAAAGTTATCATACAAGTTTGAGAATTTCTTCCATTATATCTGCTAAAATCATTCATAGTTTAGTTAACATTAAAATTCACAAATGATCCTGAAAGATTTTTCTGATGCATTTGCATTTCTACAATTCTCTAGAATTTCACAGCATTATGTATACATAACAATGACCTCAATGAAAGTCTTATGCAGCTGGTATTCATTAGGCTGTTGACAACAATGAAGGGGAAAGAGGTGTTCAAATGCAGAAATATTAGAGCGAAATACCTCATTTAAAAAACTGCTAGCCCTGTAAAAATTCTAAACATATAGGACATGAATCATCAATGACTGCAAATACCAATACGTGTTGTATTTTGCGTAAAATCACACTGTGCATGCCCAGAACTGGAGCTTACGCCAGTTATTGCAGCAAAGCCTAATTCATCCTCGAGTGCAAAGGATCCTTACTATAGCCTATGATTTCATAGGCGAACAGGGAGGGGACTGTGTGTATGCATGTAGTCAATGTACAGTAAGGGTGTGCCAAGCTAGAACGCAAGTAGCTTCGTCCGATTCAAGCATTGGGCATCTCTGCAGAACAGGTTTTTCTGTCATATCTGTTAAGAGCGTTTTGTCGCTATCCAATAACGATTGCCGAATCTCGATTTGTGTTTCCAAGGCACAAATATTTATTCTCAAAAAGTAGCAGAATAATTCAAGCGAAATAATAATAAGTACAGCCGTTACTTATCGCAGGCGCTCTGGATCTAGTGAACAGTCATTCAGTCCTGAAGTCTGTGGTCAAGGTGACTGAACACTACATGTGAGCAACTGCTTATATGCAAAGAGAGATACAGTGAAACAATGCAGATGGTATAGCTTGCTTCTATTTGTCCAGGCATCAGGAGGGTCCAGGGGGTTACACATCATAGGCTGATTCAATCTAAGGAATCCAAAGGTAGGGGTCTCTCCAGGGGATGAGCTCTGTTCTTCCCGCCAAACTGCTCTGTTCTTCCAGCCAAACTCCAATTACAATCAATCCATTAGCATTTGACAGTTAATATCATATTAAAGGTTTATTCCCTAACATCAATAACTAGAGTATGCAATGTGCGATCTCTTCGCCGAATGCACCGAACAGCTGCTGATGTAAAGGGGATTAATATGATATTAGACATGACACATTTCCTTTAACCTGAACTATATGTATCACTAATATGCATATAACTTATAATATTACACATAAACACTACTATATTTTGACATAAATAACTATGTGTTGCAACTACGATTAATGTGTACTATTTACAAATGTGTGTGTTGGTGCAAATGTATACTACAGTATAAAAACTGTTATTGCCACGTGTTCCAGCTGGATACGCCCTTCCACGCCGTAGCGTGCTCTATGCATAATTTCAGACGATCAAGTTTGCTTGATATCAATTGAAATGACTTTATCCAATTTGCTGACTTCGACATATCACTTACACAAGCTAAAGGACTGGTGTAAGTGTCTATTACTAGTGATCACAGCTGTGTATGCATGCTAGAACATGTGTTTGCAATCAGGAGCAGCTATAAAAATTAGAGATGCTCAGGCCCAAACCCATCCGAATCTAGCAGATCCGAGTAGCAAGCCGAGACGGCTCGGTACTCTCGCACGCCCTCGGAATTTAAAACGAAGCAATCCATAACTGTTACTTTGTTGGATCTTGCGAGTTTTTAATTCTATAAGTACTGCACTCCACGGCGATCCAGCGCCATTTCACAGAGAGACACAGAAGGGGTAGCATGGTTCATGGCAGTCTATACTGCAGTTGGGCAGCATCATAGCTAGAAAAGGAAGAGGAGGGATAGCAGTGTTCTTCAAAGTCTCCAGTGACATTCTACTGAGTTATAGTTGACACAGAAACAGGAGAGCTTCATTGCTAATTGTCATTGCTAAGATAGAAATAATAGAGCTGGCAGTCTTGTTCTAAACCTGCAGTCACATTGCACTGTGTACTACAGCTAACACACAAACAGGACATCTCCATTGCTCCATTGCTAATTGTCATTGTTGAAATAGAAATAATAGGGCTGGCAGTGTTCTTCAAAGTCTACAGTCACATTTTACTGTGTTATCTAAATGGATTCACAGCAGTACATAGATGACCAGAAGCACCAAGCAGCTGCTGGCACCAGTCATAATGATAATAATCCCTCTACGTTATCTGCTAAAGTATTTGTTAAATGTTTTGAATTCAGGGAAACAAAAATGTAAAAAACACATTTTACCTTGGAAAAGAAAAACCTGCAATCCAAGAAAAGTTATCTACAGAAAAAAATAAAATTGGCAACATGCAATTCTACATACGCAGTGGCAAGGAAAGAATGTGGCCTTTGCCTTTCTCTATGAGTGCTAGTTCTGCAACTGTCTCTGAGGCATCTTCTTGTAAGGTCTGTCATGACCAAACAACACCTTGACTCCAAAAGTGGTGTCTAAATACTTTCACGTGTAAAAGCCGAGCTGGAAGAAAACGGTAAAGCAATAAAGGAAAATGTATGTTCAAATTCAGAAATGACACAAATCCCTGAGGAGAGTCTATCCACGAGAGCTATGTGTAATCCTGACCTGTCTGATAGTGTACCCATAAAGAAGGCCCCTTTCAGCATTTCTGCAGACGTGTGCATGATCAGCCCAAGTGTTGCCGGTGATACACAAATTGAGGATGCCACTATGGAATTGCAACAGGATGAGGGGGATATTTGTTTTGCTGACGAGGACGCTTATGAGGATGTTGATGAGGATGATGTTGTTTGTCTAAGTTCTGCACCAGTGGAAGCAGTTCTTGCACGTGATAAGATGAAGGCCATTGTCATGCCTGAGCATCAGACCAAAAAATCCACCTCTTGTGTGTAGAATTATTTCTAACCAAATCCTGACAACAGTTGTCTAGCTATTTGTAGTGTTTGTAAAGCAACAGTCAGTAGAGGTAGCGACCTTAACAATCTAGGAACCTCATCCATGTTACGCCATTTGAAGTGAATTCATGGCAAGCTGTTGGGAAATTCGGAAACTTATGCTAAAAAAATAACAACAAGCAGTCCAGCATCAGCTACGTCCCTTCTCCCAGCTAGATTCAGACACCTGCAATCTACACCCACAACACCTTCCTCATCAATATCCTCGGCATCGATCGGAGTTAGTCCTGCATCCTAATTGCTAAGGCTAGGTGACCTCCACTATCCTGGATTCCTCAGAAGTATTCTTGAGCGTTAGTCCCATTGCTGCTGCTGGGGGTGGACCTTCATCCCAGAAGCAGACCAAGAAGAAGACTACTAGTAGTTTACAACAATTGACTGTTAAACAATCCTTTGCAAGAGGAAGCAACTATGAAAGCTGTCGCCCAGTCGCAAAGCGGATCACAGACTCCATGGCAACTATGCTAGTATTAGATCTGCATCCAATATCCACTATTATTGCAGCTGGTTTTAGACAGTTACTTGAGGTCTTGTGTCCCTGTTACCAAATTCCATAACTACACCATTTTACTAGAAAAGCTATTCCTCACCTCTACCAGAAGGTTCGTAAAAAAGTAATTATTGGGCTACAAAAGACCATTCTACCCATTGCACACTTAACCACAGATATGTGAACAAGCGGAACTGGGCAAACTAAAGATTATATGACTGTGACAGCCCACTGGGTTGGTGATTCGCCTTCACCAGCAGGAACGACAGTAGCATGTACCCAAGAATGTCACATTTTTCAGAGGCAGGCTACTCTGTGTATCACTGGCATCATTAAGAGGCATCCAGCTGACAATCTGTTACAATATCTAAGGGATGTTATTGTAACATGGCTTATCCTGCTTGGACTTTCCTCAGGATATGTAATTTCTGAAAAGGTCACCAATATTGTGAGAGCATTACAGCTGGGTGAATTCCATCACATTCCCTGTTTTGCTCACACAATAAACTTGGTGGTGCAGAGCTTTTTAAAAAAAATGATAGTGATATGCAGGAGATGCTGTCTGTGGCCTGTAAAATATCTGGACAGCAGCTACAAGAGCAATTTAATTTGCCCTGCCACCAACTGAAGCAAGAGGTGGTGACAAGGTGGAATTCCACCCTGTATGTGCTTCTGAGAATGGAGGAACAGCGAAAATCCATGCCTACTCTACAAGCCATGACATTGGGAAAGGAGGGGGAATGTATTTTACTCCAGCGCAGTGGAGAATGCTTTCCGTCTTGTGCAAGGTGCTGAAACCATCACATTACCTGTTTTGCTCATACAATCAACTTGGTGGTACAAAAGTTTTAAAAAAAGACAATGAGCAGGAGATGTTGTCTGTGTCCCAAAATATTTTGGGTCATTTTCAGGAATCTGTAACAGCTTGTAGCATCTATTCTTCTTGCAGAATGTACTTTAGTGCAGCGCAGTGGAGATTTTTTTTCCGTGTTGAGCAAGGTGCTGAAACCACTCGAAGTAGTCACCTGTGAAGAGAGTGCAGACCCTGTTAGCTTGAGTCAAGTGATTCCCTTAATTAGACTTTTGGAAAAGCAGCTTGAAAAACTGGGCAAACTGAAGATTATATGACTGTGACAGCCCACCTAGGATCAATGCTTGATCCTAGGTTTATGAGCTATGTCTTCTCTTTGTTGCCAACTGACCCAGATCTCAAGAGATGCAAGGAGCTCCTGATGGGCAAGATGACAGCTCATGTGTTACGGGACAGGATGTCGTCTCCTCCTTCAGTTTCTCACTCAACTGCTGTTAGGAAAAAACGTAGCTTTCCCAAGACACGCAGGGATGATGCAGATGACTCAGCACAACATTTTGACATCTGGGGGTAAATGTATCAAGCTGAGAGTTTTCAGGCGGGTTTGAAAAACCAATGAGATTCTAGTGGCCATTTATTTAGTACATTCTACAAAATGAAAGCTAGAATCTGAATGGTTGCTATAAGCAACATCTCCACTTTTCACACCTGCTGGAAAACTCTCAGCTTGATACATTTACCCCCTGGTCTGGTCTAAAAGAATTGACCAAAAAACGTGACACCTCCGCCGTAACTCCACCTGATCCTACTATCAACATCCAGGATGGTGGAGGATTATTTTAACGACATCATAAAAATAGACACATCAGTCAGTCCCTTTAAATACTGGAAAGAAAAGCAGGGATTTGCAGACCCATGTACCAACTCACTTAGCATTGCCCACACTCCAGTGTGTACTCAGAAAAAGTTTTCAGCACAGCCTGGGAACCTTGTCAGCGAGCAGTGTAGGAGGCTACTTCCTCAAAATGTGTAAAAGATCATGTTCATAAAAATGAACTTCAATTTCCACAAGGAAGGCCTTTCCCACATATTACATCAAAATACAGAGACTTCTGTAATGGTGGATTCCAGCGGTGATGAATTGATAATGTGTGAGGATGATGTACCCACTGAGGAGGGTGAGGATGAGGCTGATGACAACAACATCTTGCCACAGTAGAGTTCATTAACAGCACTGTTACCTTAGGTGCCTTAAGCCCAATGTTAGCTTGTTTTGTGGGGGCCCAAACAAACCAAGCACATCAGCCACAAAAGTGGCACTCCTTGTTGCTTGTTAGGAACCCCTCCAGCCAATACAGCAAAACCCGGAGTCTGCACCGAAAGTCCAGTGTTCACTGTTGCCCCTAGTGGTGGAGACAGACTTGGCTGCAGACAGAGAGTTGTGAGATGTGCACTGGCTGGGGAGAACCCAGGAATAGAGTTACAGAGGTCATAGAGTAGAAAGTGCAGGAGGGAGTCCGGTGAGACACCAAGTGGATGGTGTCAAGACTGATATATCACTTGTGGCCACTGGAATAAATAAGAAACAGTAGATAGAGAAGTTCCCTGCTACACAGCGACTTCTGTACCGGTGCTTGTCCGGAAAGGAACGTAACTTGCAGTGAAAGGTAAAGACGATGAAACTGAACGTAGGCAGTAGCCAAGGGAAACTTCAACCCACAGTACCGGTGAGAGTCCGGAGATTTAGGGGTAACAGTTCTTAGGCAGTTGCCAGGGGTAACTTAACTACAACCCACAGTACTGGTGAGAGTATGGAGATTGGAGGGAAACAGTTCCTTGGCGGTTGCCAGGGGTAACTACAATTATAGGCACACGGTGATATATGTAAACAGTCAATAGTACCTGTGGCAAGGTTGAGTCCGGAGCCAAAGGAAGATTGTTGAAATCTGAGCACAGAGATGCTGCAGGGGCTGCGTCTCCGTATAGGTTAGGATGAGCAGGGGAGCTGCAGCTCATGCCGGAGCCATGCCTGGGAACACAACTTTACCAGGGTCCAGGAGATAGCTGACTGGAACTGGTGAGTAGATAGTAGAATCATTAGGAACAGAATCAGGTCTGGTTCACAGGCTATCAACACAGGAGAAGAGTCAAAGCAGAGCCGAGTCGGTAGACAGGGAAATCCAACGAAGAGTAGTCAGGAAAGGAAATGGTCTGGTACACGGGAATACACTAAGCCGGCAGGAAACAACAGGAGCAGGAAACAGGGCTAACACAAGGGAGCAGAACACTAATGTAAACTTATTACCGGCAATCCTGCAGAGGATTAGCATCTATTTAAGGAGAGCAGAACCAATAGGCTACATGTGATAATGAGAAAGCCAGGTGAATGAGCTAGGAGAAACAGGCTGGCCAGGTGAGGCATAATATAGAAATGACAGCATGAATTGAGGGCAGATTCCGACAGAGACCAGACCTAACTGACCCTATCTAATACCTATCTAATCTATCTGCCTATCTGATCTACCGAAACTGGATAGCTGGACCGAACTGGAACCGGAATGCTGAAAGAGGATTGTTGTAACCGGAATGGAACCAAAGTGGATTGAACCAGATTGCTGGAATTGGACTGGATCCAGAATGCAGACTGTACTGTCAGAGCTGGATAAATAGCAAGACTGTAACAAGATAGTAAGACTGCAAACTGCTGGGAACCAGGTTGGCATCTGAAATACAGTGTTGCACTGGCAACAGGTAAGGGCTCCAGGAAGTCTTTTCATAGTTGTTGTTGATTCTTGATTGGAGACTGCAATCAGCTGGGCAGAAGCAGCACTCTGAGTTGCTGAGATGAATCAAGTGACTATATCCAAGATGGCAGCTTCCATGTACTTGGTTTGGAGGGAATCTGAAATGGTAGCTATTATCACCTGATTGACTGAGATGAATCATGTGACCGAATCCAAGATGGCCACGCCCATACTCTGAATCTGGAGGGATCTCTGGAGTGGAGACAGACTGGACAGCATCTGACAGAGATGTCTGAAACCAGCAGAGCCTGAGGACCGCAGGAGCAACTTGGAAAAGCAGCGAAGAGGTAAGTGACAGAACCTGAAAGCTTGGTGTGTGACAAGGACGTTATAAGAGCCTCAAAGGAATTATTAGCCACTGAGGACCAATTACTAGGTTCCACCACCTTCTAGATAAGGGCAATAATGGGAGCCGCCTGATCTGATAAAAGAACGGATGAACCTTCGGTAGTAATTTGCAAAGCCCAGCAACCTTTGGATGGCTTTCAGATTAATTTCGCGGCACCCAATCCATGATGGCCTGTACTTTGCTTGGATCCATAAAGAATCCAGAAGAGGAGATTATGTATCCCACATTTTTCGAGTTTGACAAAGAGTCGATGGTCTCGCAGTCTGTGGAGAACCTGCTGGACATGGAGTCGGTGTTGTGACAATGAGTGTCATCCAAGTACATGACAACGAACTGAACTAGGAAATCCTAGAGAACTTCATTAATGAGGTCTTGGAAGATAGTGGGCGCGTTACAAAGACCGAACAGCATGACCAAATACTCGCAATGGCCAGAATAGGTATTGAAAGCCATTTTCAACTCATCACTTTTTCAGATGCGGATAAGATTATATGAACCGCAAAGATCCATTTTGGTCAAGATAGTAGCACCTTTCAGTTGATCGAACAAAACTGAGATGAGAGGGATTGGATAAGTGTTCTTTATTGTCATTTTGTTAAGGTCCCGAAAATCGATGCAAGGACGCAGCCCATCGTCCTTCTTGGACAATAAAGAAATATCCAATATCCAATATCCCACTGGAGACTTTGAAGGCCTAATAAGGCATTTTTGTAAATTCTCCACCACATATTCTTGCATAACCTTGATTTCAAGACAGAGAGAGAATACAACCTCCATTTGGGCAATTTAGAAACCGGAATTAACTCAATGGCACAATCGTAGTCACGATAAGGAGGCAGAGAGTCAGACGCTTTTTTAGCGAATACTGTCAGTAGTCACGGCAGCCGCGGGCACCGCAACGACTCTCTGTGCCCGGAACAAAGGAACACTTCCGATTGCCTAGGCAACAACCTGGACGCATCAGGCTCCCTGCCGCCGCGCCCGGCCAGCTGTCAAGCAGCGGGGCGCACTCGCGTAGGGCTGTTTAAGTTCAGCAAATTATGGCTGATTAGGTTAACGCAGCTGGGAACTCTGCTTTTTCATTGGCAGCAGTGCCAGTAATTTATTATACAAAACCTGGGAGCACTTGCTGGGCTCTGCCCTTATTGGCCCTTAGCACTATTTAGGGCAGTGAGGACTGAGCCTCACTGCCGGTTATAGCTTTCTGTTTTCAGTATTGTTGCCTGCTTCTGTGCTGTGTTGGTGTTTAACCTTAGATTGTTCTCCTGTGTATGACCTCTGCCCATTCCTGGATTCTGAATATTTGCCTGTGACCCTGACCTTCTGCCTGTACCCAGACTGTGAATCTTTGCTTGTGACCCTGACCTTCTGCCTGTACCCGGACTCGGAAGCTTTGCCTGTGGCCCTTATCCAGCTAGCACCTGTCATCTCCACCTGTGCTCTGCCACTCCGCAGATCTCTGGCTGGTCAATACTCCGTGTATTACCTCCTGTACCTGTGCGCTACCATGTGAACATAAACTTGTACTACACTGAGTGTAAGTCCTGTGGGCATCAGAGTACCTGTGAGCATATCCTGTCTCTACAGGAAAGGTGGCTGCTATAGTTGAAGACCTCTACTGCTATACTTCTACAAGTTTATGCAGCACTAGTTGCCATAACAAATACATGCTGGAATTCACTGTAACGTGGAGGAAGCTGTTTCAAGAGAGGCTGCAAGAGAATAAGAGGTAAGATTAAGCAGGCCTGAAAGCAATAAGAGCTCCATTGTGCAATTTTCCCTTTAGCCCAATCAACCATGGGATTATAAAGATAGAGCCAGGGATGACCCAATATTAACAGCATCAATGGGCAATTGATGAGGTAGAAGGTAGAAGGACAAGGTTTCTGAGAATTAACTGTGGAGGGGGTGTTTCATTAAAAATCTTGCCGCCGACTTTTCCTGACTATTTAGGGCAAGAGCGAGAAAAGTGACCTCTGTTGCCACAGTAAAGACAGAGGCCTTGGGTCCGTTTTCTGTTTTTTTCCTCTGGTGAAAGACGGTATAGGCATAGGCTCTTCATTTTCCATTGTTGTAGGCAAAGAAGCAGATAAGGTAAATGGAGAAGGTGCTTCCTTCTCCGTCTTTCTCTCCATGATCTGTCTGTCAATTTTGATGGCGAGTTACATGAGGGTCTCCAAGGAATTTGGGGAAGGCTACTGTACAAGAGCATCTTTAATAGGTTCAGATACTCCTAAGTGAAACTGACTGCGCAAGACGGATCATTCCATTCGCTGTCAGTGGACCATCGCCTAAACTCAGCATAGTATTCCTTGGCAGAGTGCCGGTCTTGTCTTCGGGCCCTTAAATGCGAGTTGGCCGAGGCCACCCGGTCAAGATCATCATAGAGCAAAGCCAGGGCATTAAAGAAAGCAAATACAGAAGTGGAAGTTTCTCAATCAATTTATAGGCTTATAGCAGGTGCTTGAAAGGGTGAGATTATCTGAAAAAGAACAAACACACAAAAATTCCCCCAGCACAGTGCTAGCCAGCAAAAGACCTGCCATTTCTACTGTAGATAAAAATGGAAAAGTCTTAGTTGCACACATTTGCAAATGTATGTTAAAGCCACCCGCCACTCCACAGCGCTTTTGCTAATAGGGTGGTCCTAACTCTAAACAGTGAGAGTCCCATATATTTGGGCCATACATATGTATTTTTAAAATTAAATTCACGGTAAGGTGGAGGGAGCCGTTTAAAGAGGAACTGCAAGAGACTAAAAGCTAAGGTTAAGCAGGCCTGTGAGCAATAAGAGCTCCACTGTGCAATTTTCCCTTTAGCCCATTCAACCATGGGGTTATAAAGATAGTGCCAGGGATGACACAATATTAACAGCACCGATGGGTAATTGATGAGGTAGAAGGACAAGGTTTCCAAGAATTAATTGTGGCAGGGGTGTTTCATTAAAAATCTTGCCGCCAACTTTTCCTCACTTTTTAGGGCAAGAGCGAGAAAAGTGACCTCTGTTGCCACAGTAAAGACAGAGGCCTTGGGTCCATTTTCTGTTTTTCCCTCTGGTGAAAGATGGTATGCCCCTATCTGCATAGGCTCTTCACCGACTTTCTCTCCATGATTTGTCTGTCAATTTTGATGGCGCATTACATGAGGGTCTGCAAGGAATTTGGGGAAGGATTTTGTATAAGAGCATCTTTAATCTGTTCAGATAATCCTAGGTGAAATTGACTACACATAGCCGGATCATTCCATTCACTGTCAGTTGACCATCGCCTAAACTTAGCACAGTATTCCTTGGCAGAATGCCGGCCTTGTCTTGGGGCCCTTAAATGCGAGTTGGCCGAGGCCACCCGGTCAAGATCATCATAGAGCAAAGCCAGGCCATTAAAGAAAGCATCCACAAACTATTAGTTGGACTATTCGGAAACAAACTGATGGCCCTGCACTGAGGATCATCTTGGAGAAGGGAAATGATAATACCAACCCTTTGTTGTTCTGAGCCTGAGGAACGGGGTTTTAAACGAAAATAGAGCTTGCAGCTCTTCTTAAAATTGTGGAAGAAGGCTCTTTCCCCAGAGAATCGGTCCGGTAGGTTTACCAGGTGCCAGGGTGGCTTGCAAAGCCATGTAGGCTTCTTCTTGTGTGGACAACTGGTGTGACAGTCCACCTGGGACAGGGTCTGAACTTGACCAGTCAGAACCTTGGCTGGATTTTGATTAGTCATGCTGTCATCCATCAAATCGAGTTCCTCCAACAAACTATTGGCTGATTATAATGTTAGGCTAGCGGCTCCTGTCATAAACTTGCAGAAATAGTGGTAGAGGTTTTTGCCTATTGCAGCTACCTCTACCTTAGAGCTTGACGCGTTCACAGGTGCTTGGTGCCCCAGGACTTAACTCTAATGTAGTACAAGTTTATGAACAATATCGTAGCAGAAAATTTGGATGGATTCCTGCGTCCCAGCTGTTGCCATGACAGCCGGGCCACAGCTAGTTAATAAAAAAAATTAACTGTATTCCCAACCTGAAATAAAACCTAAACAAAAAACTGCAAATAATATTAAAATATGTTCATATTGATGATGTCCCATATTGTTCATGGAAGAAGGACTGCCACTATATTGCAGCATACTTACACTGTTACATGGTGTTGGGGGTCCTATAAACAGGAAGGGTAATGGAGCATCTCTCATAAAATGTATGTTGACTGTTTGGATGTAACGACAACTGAGGGGATGGAGCAGGCCTATAGAGGTGTTGTGTATGGCTAGGTGGGAACTCAGTCAACCCTGTGTATTGGTGAGTTCCCCTCTGTTCACCCTACATAGAACGTTCATCATTAATCTCTCTGCCTCTGTCGTGTTGTTAGTATCCAACCATGTCAGATTTTTGGCTATGACAGCACATATAAGGTCACACTCCTCATCTTCTTTTTTCATTAGCCTGTTGGCTGAGTCCAGTATGCAACGAATCATGACCTCTGTGTTATTCATTTCCCCTGCCCTTTTCTTTCTCCTCCTGCCAGGTTGCTGACAGAGTTGCTGAGTGGAATGCTGAGTTGCTTTTGTATGCAGTTGGGTGGGAGTTGGCATGTCCATAGGATCCTGCAGAGTATTGGAAGCCCCCTCCTCAATGAACCCAGTTGGCTGTTCAATAGCAATAGAAAGTAAAATTGTATGTTAACAATTGATGCAAGTATTGATTTAACATTTCAACAATCTTTCTTTTCAGTTGCGATCAAAGGTTGAGGAATGCCAAGATATAGCTGAAGAATTTGAAGATATGTGGATTTTTCCAAATTGTGGTAGAGCTATAGATGGTAAACATGTCAGAATTATGCCACCCTCTAATACAGACTCCTATTTTTACAATTACAAGGCATTGGAAAAAATGGGAAAGTGTCTGATGGTGGGGCATTGGATGAGATGCCCTTTCATGGCAAGCTTAACAATAATGTACTTAATTTGCCCACATGTAACCAATCTAAAGGACTTAATTTTGTATTTGTGGCTGATGA
This sequence comes from Mixophyes fleayi, assembly GCF_038048845.1. Classification (NCBI taxonomy): domain Eukaryota; kingdom Metazoa; phylum Chordata; class Amphibia; order Anura; family Limnodynastidae; genus Mixophyes; species Mixophyes fleayi. Next base: position 126,879,819 of record NC_134406.1, read on the forward strand.
AGCGTTTGCACTCAAAGTTAAAGTTTTAAAACGAGTGGTGGAAAATGAAATTGGAATATTAAGCAACAGGTTCAGGATTTTGCATACCACCATTAATCTTCACCTTGACAAAATATACAAGGTGGTGATGACATGTTGTGTCCTACAAAACTATCTTTGATGTAAGAAAGCACCACTGTTTGCAGCACAGCTTCTACTTTGGAGCATAGTACTAATTACATTGGGGAAGTGGTAGAGTTAACACCACAGGAGCTTACTCAAATGAGAAATGCCAGTGAAAAGGACAAAGTAAACAGGGAGGAACATTTGCAGTTGTTATGCACCCCACAATCAGCATATGCTAACCATTATACTGAACCTGTGGAGTGGAATGTTTTAACCATTAGCAGCCGCCTTTCCCAGAATCACGCTGTTCACTGGTACTCGGATGCCCCCTGGACTTGATCCCAGTAGTGTATAGTTGTTATCAGCCATGAGTAAGGTAGTGTCAGTGAAACTTGCAGCTATGAAGCCACATCTAGACAAAACAAAACAGACAGAACACAACATCATCATCATCATTTACTTATATAGCGTAAAAAAATTCTGTTGTACTTTACAATTGGGGACAAACACAGTAATAAACAATACTGGGTAATACAGACAAAGAGGTAGAGGGCCCTTCTTACAAGCTTACAATTTATGGGATTGAGAATAGTCAACTGGCAGGCCAGGTCAGAGGGCAGGGGAGATACACGAGGTCAAAAAACAGGCAGAGAGTTCAAAGACAGGCAAGGATCCAATAGCAAGTTCTAGTAAACATAGTCAAGTTCAAACAGACTAAATCCGGAAGCAGAAGTTATATCAATCTATATAGAACAAAGAAACTGAAACTAGACTAGGTAAACCTAACACCAGCAAGGCAATAATGACAGTGAGTGTATTTATGTAGGTCCTGACCAATCAGCTACTGGATAGAAATCATGTGAGCAGGAAGTGTTGGCTGATCAGCTGCTAGGTAGTGAGCAGTAATATGTCTTTCAAGAGTGATGAATCAGCTGCAATGGGACATCTCCAGCTCAGAAAGCAAGGTGTGTATGGTCCAGCGCACAGAGACACCTCTAACATACAAGAAAATCTGCAATGGTTTCTGAGACAACACAGCAGCAAAAACATAGCAGCAATTTTTTAATGGTGAAGGTGCCTTATCATGGCAGAATGCCTTGTTATAATGTGTGTACATTGACATTCTATGTTATATTGAAGTAAACATTTTGACAAATATGTTAATATATTTTAAGCATTTATTAATGTTGGTTTACTTGAGGATATGTATTCTTCTTCAGGAGGTACGTAAGAAGATGTGGACTCCCGCTGGAACATATTTTCATTAGAGGGTCTGACAAACTCCTGATCCATCGTGAACTTCAGTAGATTGTACCAAAACCTGTGTAAATAAACTTCATCTGCAGCTGCCTAAGATCGTTTAAATGCATACCTTTCTTTCAATTCCTTACAGAAGATGGTACGCTAGTGTAATCACCATCTGCACCATTCACTACAAGCAGAGGAACATTATCAGGCCATCCAGCTTTGTCCACGTAGTCACCAGTCCAACTCCAGAGACAAAACCCAGTCTGGGTACAGACAGATCCTCAGGCGTGCTCCTGTCCTGAGACATCCTAATCCTGACCTACCCTTTGAACTGGAAGTAGATGCCTCCAGTATAGCTGCTGGTGCTGCTCTGTCTCAGAAGAACAACTCTGATGTAGGCAATTGGGAGATTTTGGCCATCAAATGGGCCTTTGAAGATTGGCATCACTGATCATAGGAACCTCCAGTACATAAGCAAAACAACTGAATCCCAGGCAAGCGCGGTGGTCATTGTTTTTTACCTTTTTGGATTCAGTATTCCCTATAAACCTGGATCCAAGAATGTCAAGGCGGATGCATTATCAAGTAGCTTTGTTTCACGTCATGTACCTGCTTTTGAACCACTGCCTTATAATACCATCCTCTGTTATTCATGCTGGTTTAACCCAAGACTTGGGTATAACTCTTTGCAGATTTCAAAAGTTGGCTGCAAAACGTTTTTTCCTACCAGTCCACTTTACAAAAGCTGTCCTTGCTGAAGCTCATGAAAAGAAGACTGCCGGACATGCTGGTATCTTTAAAACCACAGAAAGTCTTTAACACTCTGTTTGGTGGCTCACCCTGTCTTCAGATGTCAGAGACTTTGTTTTGTCCTGTGAAACTTTTGTTATAATCAAAGTCCCCAGCAACCACCCATCGGGCCAACTCATGCCGTTGTCTGTTCCTACAAGTCCCTGGACACACTTGTCTATGGATTTTATTGTGGATCTCCCATGTTCAGCAGGGCAAAATAATATATGGGTGGTTGTAAACAGATTTAGCAAAATGTCCCATTTTTATTCCCTTAACTAGACTTCCTAGTTCAGAGTCTAGCATCTATTTTTGTTCAGAACATCTTCCATCTCCGCGGCATTCCTTCAGATATTGTCTCTTTAAATTTGTTGCTCAATTCTGTATTTTTTTTGTGTACTCCTCGCAAACAACATCAGCCTTTTATCAGCGTATCATCCTCAATCCAATGGACAAACTAAAAGGGTTACTTAATCCCTGGAAAAATTTCTACGCTTATACACCTCTGAATTCCATGACAATTGGTCAGCTTTATTACCATGGGCGGAGCTTGCATACAATAACTTGTGTCATTCTTCCACTCAAACCTCTCCATTCTATTGTAAACTAGATTTTCACCCTAACTTCAACCCCTTGGCTTCCCTCAACCCTTCCGGTCTCCCAGGCATACACTCTACGACTTCTAGACATAGGTTCAGTGTGCCTTGATGCGGGCCTCATTTCATTCCAAAATGTTTGCGGATCAACAACGTAGAGTCTGCTCCTTTAAAATAGGTCAGAAAGTCTGGTTCTCCTCTCGTAGCATTAGGCTCAGACAGCCCTGTAAAAACTTCGGGCCTAGGTTCATTTCACCCTTTACCATTATCAAACAAATTAACCCTGTGGCCTTCAGGCTAAAGCTTTACTGAAGAGTCAGAATGCATTTCTTTGCTCTCTTCTGAAGCCTGTCATCTATTCAAGCAAGATTAGACGTCATCAATCACAGAGAGTTTTGTCGGTTAATGTGGAAGGATGTCAGGAATATTTGATAGAAAAAATCCTTGATTTCAAGAGGGTACAAGGGCAAATGCACTTCCTGGTTCAGTGGAAGGGCCATGGCGAGGCGGAACAGTCTTGGTTTCCACAAAGATGTGTACATGCTGATAAACTTATCAATGAGTTCTTCAAGCAGTTTCCTAAAAAAACCAGGATGTCGGGCTTCCTTAACCCCTCCTCAAGGGCTGGCACTGCAATGAGCCACGGTGATCCACGGATCGCTTCCTGTAGCTGCGTCCCGGATGTCATGGCTCAGTCTCAACTGTTACCATGGCAAAGGGCAGAACACTTTTGTAATCAGTGCCGTATCCCGGCAACGGTGTGCAGCCAGGCGCGTGCCCATTAGGTTACTGTCACAGTTGACTTACAGGAAATTGATCCCTAGGCTCTGCTGAACATGGCTAGGCACACCCACGGGCGCGGAGTCTAACAGACAGGTGGTTTTCACCAGGAATCCCCACAAGAAGGTGTGGTCTTAGCTGCACTAAATCTGCAGGCCGCGGTCCCGTGAGTGAGTGTACAGCAGAATGATGTGGGGGAGCCAGGTGAAGTGGATGGAGACGATAGAGTCCACAGACGAGTGGTATAAATACAGGCACAACAATAATATAGGCTGATAGTCAGCAGCCAATGAATCACTAAGACAATAGATGCTCTGTGGTATACAACGAGAGGACAGAGGCTGTCACTATGAAGTACTCTGGAGATGGTAATGGAAGTACTGGAGCAGCAATAGTTCAAAACAACCAGAGGCTGAAGGCTGACTGGAGTGGTGGAGGTAACTCGTAGTAACAGCTGATGAGTCCCAGATGAAATAGCAGCTCTGAACGGTAGTGATGAGAGAACTGGAGCTGTCACAATAGAGTACACTGGAGACAGTAATAGAGTTACTGGAACAGTGATAGTTCAACACGGCCGCAGGCTGAGAGCAAACTGGAGTAGTGGAGGTAACTCGTAGTAACAGCTGATGAGTCACAGATGTAGTAGCGACTCTGAGTGGTAGCGATGAGAGAACTGAAGCTGTCACGATGATGTACACTGGAGATGGTAATATAGGTACTGGAGCAACGATAGTTCAACACGGCCAGAGACTGAGAGCAGACTGGAGTAGCGGAGGTAACTCGTGGTAACAGCTGATGAGTCACAGGTGTAGTAGTGGCTCTGGGTGGTAGCGATGAGAGAACTGAAGCTGTCACGATGAAGTACACTGAAGATGGTAATAGAGTTACTGGAGCAGCGATAGTTCAACACGGCCAGAGACTGAGAGCAGACTGGAGTAGCGGAGGTATCTCGTAATAGCAGCTGAGGAGTCAAAGGTGTAATAGCGGCTCTGAGTGGTAGCGACAAGAGAACCAGAGCTGTCACAATGAAGTACACTGGAGATGGTAATAGAGGTACTGGAGCAGCGATAGTTCAACGCGGCCAGAGACTGAGAGCAGGCTGGAGTAGCGTAGGTAACTCGTGATAGCAGCTGAGAAGTCACAGGTGTAATAGCGGATCTGAGTGGTAGCGATGAGAGAACTGGAGCTGTCACGATGAAGAACACTGGAGATGGTAAGAGAGGTACTAAGCAGCGATGGTTCAGCACAGGCCCGAACTGAAAGCAGACTGGACCACAGGCAAACCACAAGGAGAACAGGAACCAGAACCACAGGCTGCAGGAAGTGAGCTTGAAGAACAGGCATCAGACAGGTGAATCCAGGAGGTTGAGACGTAAGAGAGGTACTAAGCAGCGATGGTTCAGCACAGGCCACAAACTGAGAGCAAACTGGTACACAGGCAAACCACGAGGAGAACAGGAACCAGAACCGCAGGCTGCAGGAAGTGAGCTTGAAGAACACGCATCAGACAAGTGAATCCAGGAGGTTTAAATAGTGCTCCAGAAGTGCTTAGCCAATGAAAAAGAGGAAGGAGGTCCTGAAGTGCAATAGGCTTGCACCTGCGCAGATCTGAATATAGCTGAATTAATGAATTGAAGAATGTCTGATGCTGGGACATGGCAGTTTCCAGATGAATGGAATGCAGGTAACGAGACAGATACTATCTGCGGTACCGGAGCGTTACAGTACCCCCCCCCCTTTAAAAGTGGCCATTAGATATTTAGACGAAGACTTCCGTGGAAACTGAGCATAGAATCTTCGGAGCAAAGCTGGAGCAGGGATGTCAGAAGCATTGACCCAAGAGCGTTCTTCGGGACCAAAGCCCTTCCAATCTATCAGATACTTGGTGGTTCCTCTGTAGATCTTGGAATCCAGGATCTGTGTGATCTGAAACTCCTGTTGCTGAGAAAATTTAGGTACTGTGAAGGTGGATACTGGAGCAGAGAACCTGTTATTAATGAGGGGTTTGAGAAGAGAAATATGGAAGGAGTTGTAAATATGAAAGGAAGCGGGCAGCTGAAGCTTATAGGACACTGGGTTGATGACCCAAAGTATTTTATAGGGTCCAATGAAGCGAGAAGCAAACTTCATGGAGGGAAGCTTGAGGCGAATATTCATAGTTGATAGCCACACCTTGTCTTCCACCTTGAGTGCTGGAACTGCTCGGCGCCTCTTGTCCGCAAAGAGGAAGACTTTTTAAGATTTGCAACCTCTTTAGTCAGTTTGGCCGTTGGATTGTGGGTAATAGGCTAAGGAAAAGTTGAGTTGTATACTGAGAGATTTACAGAGGGCACGCCAGAACTTAGAGGTGAATTGAACCCCTCTGTCAGATACAATTTCCATGGGACAACCGTGCAGATGAAAGACTTCTTTTATGAAGTGTTGAGCGAGGACTGATGAAGATGGCAGACCTGTGAGAGGAACAAAGTGGACCATCTTAGAGAAGCGGTCCACAATGACCCAGATGGTATTGCATCCCTTACTGTGTGGAAGGTCAGTAATGAAGTCCATACTGATATGAGTCCAGGGCTTGGTGGTTATGGACAAGGGTTGTAATGGACCTATAGGACTCGCATGAGGACTTTTATTTGGGCACATACGTTACAAGCAGCTACAAAATCTTTGACGTCTGGTCGAATAGTGGGCCATCAATAGGAGCGGGATATCAACTCATCGGTCTTGAGAAACCATGCATGTCTGGAGAATCTGGAGGCATGACACCAGTGGAGTAATTTTTTTCGAAGAGAAGCAGGAACAATTGTTTTCCCAGGAGGAGGAGAATTGGTCGTAGTGAGTCCTACCAAACATTTAGGATGCAAGATAGGGTGACTGAGAGGTAGATCAGAGTTCAGGTCAGAGTTGAAGGCCCTGGAAAGTGCATCTGCTCTCTTGTTAAGATGACCTGGCTTTCAGGTCACACAGAGGTTAAAACGAGAGAAGAACAGTGACCAACGAGCCTGGCGAGGGTTGAGGCACTGAGCAGACTGTAGATATAACAAATTTTTATGGTCAGCAAATATGGTAACCACATGCTGCTCCCCCTCCATAAGATAACGCCATTCTAACAGAGCCAACTTCATGGCCAACAGCTCCCTGTCTCCAATCGTATAATTCCGTTCTGCAGGTAGAAACTTGCGGGAGAAAAAGGCACAAGGAAGAAGATTGTTAGGAGGATACTTCTGGGCAAGTACTGCTCCTACTCCAATAGCAGAGGCGTCCACTTCTAGAAAAAATGGTTGCGAGAGATTGGGTTGTCTGAGGATGGGTGCAGAAGAGAAGGCCCGTTTCAGAAATGTGAATGCCTCCAAGGCATCCTCTGTCCAATCCTTGGTATTGGCCCCTTTTTTCATGAGGGCTGTGATGGGGCAACAATGGTGAAATACCCCTGGATAAATTGTCTGTAGTAGTTAGACACCCCTAAGAAACGTTGCACCGCTTTAAAGGTAGCGGGACGTGGCCAATCCAAGAGTGCTCGAACCTTCTCAGGGTCCATCTGTAGCCCAGAACCGGAGATTATATACCCTAGAAATGGCATGGAGGAAGCTTCAAAGGAGCGCTTCTCTAACATACAATACAGTTGGTTCTTCCGGAGCCTAGACAGAACCTCAATGACATATTGGTGATGAGAATGAACATTCTGGGAGAAGATGAGGATGTCGTCCAGGTAGATGACCACAAATGAATAGAACAGGTCTCTGAAGATCTCATTAATGAAACTTTGGAAGACAGCTGGAGCATTACAAAGTCCGAAGGGCATAACTAAATACTCATAATGACCGACACGGGTATTAAATGCTGTCTTCCATTCGTCTCTGGAGCGTATGCGGATCAGGTTGTAGGTCCCTCGTAGGTCTAGTTTAGAGAAGACTTTGGCCCCCTTGATGCGGTCAAACAACTTGGTGATGAAAGGGATGGGGTACCAATTTTTTATCGTGACTGCATTAACTCCTCGGTAATAAATACAGGGGCGGAGAGACCCGTCCTTTTTTTTTGACATAAAAGAAACCCGCTTCGGCTGGAGAGACAGACGGCCTGATGAAGCCCTTCTGTAGATTTTCTTTGACATATACTGACATGGCCGAGTTTTCAGGCTGCGAAAGTGGAAAGACTCTTCCTCTGGGAGGATCCTTCTCTGGGAGCAATTCTATCGGACAATCCCATGGTCAGTTCTGAGGAAAGGGTACGAAATTCTATAACATACTGGGCGACTGTGTTAGCACCTTGATGAAGCCTGAGAATGCTGGCAGAGGCTGAAGAAACTCATCCGGGCTCGTCAAAGATCCGCCGGAAAGTAGCTAAGAAGACAATGTAGTTGCTGAGTAAAGGATCCTCTCGCTCCCATAGGGGAGAGACCCATGCCAAGGCCTGACCGGACAACAAGGAGATAATGTAAGCTATTTCAGACCTATCGGAAGAAAAATTTTGGGGCTGTAGTTCAAACATTATGGAGCATTGGTTAATGAAACAACGACAGAGTTTGGGGTCCCCATCAAGTGTAGGTAGTCTCAAAGAAGAGGATGGACTCTGTGGAGTAGAGCGCTGGTCTTGAGGAGAGACAGCAACAGATAGCTGGGCAGCCTGTAGAATGTCCAGGCGACCAGTCAGAGTCTGGAAACACTGCAACAGTTGTCATTGGATGCTATCCTGTTGCTCGATGCGTGAAATTAGACGCTGTAGCAAGTCTTTTGGTGAAGGCTCCACCGGGGGGGATCAATACTTTTGGCCTGTTCTTACTGTCACGGTTGGCTTACAGGAAATTGATCCCTAGGCTCTGCTGAACATGGCTAGGCCCACCCACAGGCGCGGAGTCTAACAGACAGGTGGTTTTTACTAGGCACTACCACAAGGTGGTATGGTCTTAGCTGCACCAAATCTGCAGGTCGCGGTCCCGTGAGTGAGTGTACAGCAGAACGATGTGGGGGAGCCAGGTGAAGTGGATGGAGACGATGGAGTCCACAGACGAGTGGTATAAATACAGGCACAACAATAATATAGGCTGATAGTCAGCAGCCAATGAGTCACTAGGAGAATAGATGCTCTGTGGTATACAATGAGAGAACTGGAGCTGTCACAATAGAGTACACTGGACATGGTGATAGAGGTACTGGAACAGCGATAGTTCAACACGGCCAGAGACTGAGAGCAGACTGGAGTAGCGGAGGTAACTCGTGATAGCAGCTGATGAGTCACAGGTGTAATAGCGGCTCTGAGAGGCAGCGATGAAAGAACCAGAGCTGTCACGATGAAGTACACTGGAGATGGTAATAGAGGTACTGGAGCAGCGATAGTTCAACACGGCCAGAGACTGAGAGCAGGCTGGAGTAGCGGAGGTAACTCGTGATAGCAGCTGAGGAATTACAGGTGTAATAGTGGCTCTGAGTTGTAGCGATGAGAGAACCCGAGCTGTCCTGATGAAATACACTGAAGATGGTAAGAGAGGTACTGGAGCAGCGATGGATCAGCACAGGCCACGAACTGAGAGCAGACTGGAACACAGGCAATCCACAAGTAAAACAGGAACCAGAACCACAGGCTGCAGGAAGTGAGCTTGAAGAACAGAGCTTCAACTAGCGACAACTAGCGACAGGGCAGGGACTGCTGCCCCGGGATCTGGCTGCTCTCCCCTAGTACTATTTTCAGCCAGGGAGCAAAGCTAGACCCAGTCCCTAGGAGTCAGTTTGGGCGGGAGACTTAAAAGATAAATCCAGACAGAGAGGCACCAGGGGAGGCTGAGCTCCTCTCTCCCTGGCTTCCCGTGTATACTCCCCCCTGCCACTAGCAGCAATGTTAAAGGTGTTAAACCTCTCTTAGTTGATTCACATGCAGACTGCATGAATCATCCCAGATTGGTTAAAGCAGGGTTGTCCAACCCGCGGCCCTCGGGCCGCATGCGGCCCAGCACGCCTGTAAATGTGGCCCAGAAGGAGTTTTGGTTGTGGCAAGGGGGCAGCACTGTTAATGGAAAAAAAAAATCCTGCAAAAAAAAGAAAAGAAAATACTTACCTTGCGGTCACATCAGCTGGTACTCAGGCTCCCTCAGGGCCGTCTTTCCCATTGGGCACAATGGGCAGGTGCCCGGGAGCCCTGCAGCCCAGGGGGGCCCGTCGGAGGCATAAAAAAAAAAAAAAAAAACCTGGAAAAAAAAGGTCAATACTTACCTTGCGATCAGCTGGTGATCCGGCTCCCTCCATGGTCTCCTCCTCCGTCGCGCTCGCAGTGCATGTCAGGCGTGACGTCATCACGCCCGCCGACATGCATTGCGTAGCGCGACGGTAGAGACCATGGAGGGAGCCAGATAGCCAGCTGACCGCAAGGTAAGTATTGACCTTTTTTTTTCATTTTTTGTTTGGTTTTTTTTTGCTGCCTCCGACGGGCCCCCCTGGGCTGCAGGGCCCATATATATAAATTATTTTTTTATATATATATATATATATATATATATATAATGTGTATATAGGGGCCCCGGTGCACTGCTGTGCCCGGGGGCCCAAGAAATTGTGAAGAGGGCCCTGGGCTCCCTCCCTTGTCTCCTCCTCTGTGCAGTGCTCGCAGTGAATGTCGGGCGTGATGTCATCACGCCCAACATCCATTGCGGAGCGCAGCACAGAGGAGTCACCCGCGCGAGAAGAACAATCAGCAGCACAGAATTAGAGAAAAGAAGAGAAGAGGACAGGAGAACAAGTCGATTAAAAGGTAAGTTAAGGGGGATTTTTTTTATTATTTCAAGGGACGCTGACCAGTGAATAAAAGTCACCTGGTCCTGGAGCATCATGGACCTTATCTCCCTGCTAAATACTTCTACTTGTAATACTAATGGGGCATTATATATTATTCTCTTTGGCCAATTATAAGTTGTTATCCCTTAACTAACATAGTGGTGTAATTAGCAAAACAGGTCACAATTTGGGGTCACAGTGATGTATATGTCAGGTACCGCAGGCCTGGTCAGGGCACCCTGATATACAATGCCTGTGTCACTCACCGGACTGTGAGTGCCATTTCCCGTGTGTTCAGGAACCGTGGCCGTCCGCCATCCTGAGGGTCTGCGCATGTGCAGCCCTTATCAAGCCTTCAGTACCTGTTGCTTTTAGTTGATTTAAACCACCTGTGATCATTACCTGGTTGCCTGATCTTGGAGTCTCATTCCCCATGAGCCTCTGAAGGTGTTCCTGTGTTCCTCGTGTATTCAGCTCCTGCTGATTCCTGTTTGCTGCTATTGTGGTTTCCAGACCACTTCAACTCTCCTGTGTTCATCGTGCCTGCACTCAGCTGATTCCTATCCGCTGCCTCCGTTACTACTACAGAGTTCCTGTTTACTTCAACTCTCCTGTGTTCATCGTGCCTGCACTCAGCTGACTCCTATCCGTTGCCTCCGTTACTATTGCAGAGTTCCTGATTGTCTCATCTCTCCAGGGTTTATCGTGTCAGCTCTCCGCTGCCTCCACCTCTACTACTGGATACCAGACAACCTCAACTCTCCCGTGTTCTTCATATTTCCAGTTCCACTTACTACTGCTTCTTGAGTATTGCTTCGTTGATTCTGGATTACCTGCCGTGCGCTGCACCAACCTGATTACCGCTTCCACTCTCCAGTGGTCTCTCCTCCTGCCGGCCTTCAGCCGTTCAGGTATCCCTGCACGTCTCTCTGACAGCCTGCTCTCCTGAACCGCGGTATGCATACCTTCCATTGACTTTGCTTATGTATTGCATATCCATCTGGACTGCGTTGTGTTCTCCTCAGGAGCCTCCTATCCATTGAAGCTATTGTTACCATTGACTTTGTTTACTATTGCCTGGATAGCTATTGTGACTTTGTATATTTCAAGCAGTGCTTGTCAGTTATCGTTGTATTGTGGATATCATTGTGGGATCAAATTCTGTGTGCCCCGTGTATACTCTGCTTAACATTCATCTCCTCGTGCCCCTCCTCACATATATATAGCAGTGGTACAACTTGCTGATGCAGACCACTGACTCCTGTTCCCTGGGACACCAGCTTCAAGTATCCTCTCACATAAGCAGTGGTACAACTTGCTATACGCAGACCACTGACTTCCCTGTTACCTACCTTCACCTGGATTCCATTCCTTCACTATAGACAGCGGTACAACTTGCTATACGCAGACCGCTGACTCTCACTCCCTCCTCGCTACTCCTGGACATTCCTCCTCACTATAGCAGTGGTACAACTTGCTATACGCAGACCACTGACTTTCCTCACGTTTCCTTGTCCATCTGGTTCCTCGTGTACATTCATCTACTCATTACCAGTTGCTGCTAGTCATAGACTTTATTCGAGCATTCTCTCACCATCTGCTGTTTCTCCTGTTCCGTTGTCACCCTGCTACCAGAGAACCATAGTACCAACTATATCACTCTGGTAAGTCCATCATCTGGTGTTATCCTGGGCAAAGACTCCTAGTGCCCGTGACAGTAAGATCAGGCCATGACAGACCCAGGTGCGGAACCTACAGCTAAAGAGATGCTGCAGCATCTGGTTACCCGTATTGAACAACAGGATGTTCGCCAACAACATTTGCTGCAATGTTACCAGGCGTTAGCCTCTCAAAGAACGTCTGTGGAAAATATCACAGCTACTGTTGTTGCTCCAGTGCCTTCCTCCGTTTCCCCAGTGCCATCTCAGGTGTCTACTGCTTCCACGCTTCACCTGCCTACTCCGTCAAAATATGATGGAGACCCCAAAACATGCAGGGGTTTTCTAAATCAATGCTCAGTCCATTTTGAGCTCCAACCTCACAATTTCTCTACTCATCGTTCCAGAGTGGCCTATCTCATTTCCTTGTTTTCCGGACAAGCTCTCGCATGGGCTTCCCCTCTGTGGGAGAGAAATGATCCATTATTACAGGATAGTGCCAAATTTATTTCCACGTTTCGAAGTGTATTTGATGAACCTGGTCGTGTTATTTCCGCTGCATCCAGCATCTTCCGTCTACGTCAGGGTTCTCGTACAGTAGGCCAGTACGTCATTCAATTTCGGATATTAGCCTCTGAACTTCAGTGGAACACTGAAGCGTTAATTGCGCCTTCTGGCAGGGGCTTTCTGATAAAATTAAAGATGCACGGACTACTCAAGAATTACCTACTTCTCTAGAAGATTTGATTTCTCTTTGCCACCGTGTAGACATGAGATTTCGTGAAAGAGAGTCTGAAAAAACAACTTCATTTAAAGCACCTCTTCGCTCAAGTCCTCAAGTTCGCCCAGTTTCATCTCCGGTGATACCCATGGAGCTAGGTCGCTCCAAATTAACTTCAGAGGAGAGGGACCGAAGAGTAAAAAATAGACTTTGTATCTATTGTGCTGATTCCACTCATATGCTCAATTCATGCCCTAAAAAATCGGGAAATGCCAGGCCCTAACCAGTTCTGGAGAGGTGAAGTTAGGGTCCCTGGAGTCCTCTCCATGTTCTACGAAATTAAAAGTTTGTGCTTTTGATGTTACAGTTTCCTTTGCTACCAAATCCTTTAAGTCCCGAGCACTTATTGACTCTGGAGCTGCAGGAAATTTTATTTCAAAATCCCTCGTGAATCAATGGTCCCTACCAGTGATTACTTTGAAAATACCTATTACTGTGACTGCTATCGATGGATCACGCATTATTAATGGTCTCATCACCCAGAGTACGTCTCCAGTAACCCTTCAAATTGGTGTATTACACCAGGAAGAAATTTCATTTCTAATTCTTCCTGTTACTACCAGTCCGATTGTATTAGGCCTTCCATGGCTTCAACGTCACTCTCCTCAGATTTACTGGCACACTCCTCAAGTTACGTCTTGGGGGCCTGAGTGTCATCATCGTTGCCTCTCTCAAGTCGTTCCTTTCAAAATACAGCAATCCTCCATTTCACCTTGTTCACCGGGACTTCCTCCTCAGTATGCTTCTTTTGCCGATGTATTTGATAAAACTCAGTCTGAACGTCTCCCTCCTCATCGTTTGTGGGACTGTCCGATTAATTTTCAACCTGGCAAGACTCCTCCCAGGGGACGTGTGTATCCACTTTCGTTACCTGAAACTCAAGCTATATCTGAATACATTCAAGAGAATCTCCAGCGAGGATTTATTCGACCCTCTACCTTTCCCGCTGGAGCAGGGTTTTTCTTCGTAAAAAAGAAGGATGGATCATTACGCCCCTGCATAGATTTCCGTGGACTTAATGCCATAACTATCAAAAATCGGTATCCCATTCCACTAATTACTGAGTTATTTGATCGTATCAAGGGAGCCCGGATCTTTACCAAGTTGGATCTTCGTGGTGCCTACAATTTAATTCGAATCAGGTCCAGTGACGAATGGAAGACAGCTTTCAACACCAGAGACGGGCATTATAATTATCTAGTAATGCCCTTCGGGTTATGTAATGCCCCCGCTGTTTTTCAGGGTTTCATTAATGAGATCTTCCGGGACTTGTTATACGTTTGTGTCGTCGTCTATCTGGACGACATATTGATCTTTTCGCAGGACCTGCCTTCTCATCATCAACATGTGGCAGAGATCCTTTCCAGACTCCGGAAAAATTCATTATTCTGCAAGTTAGAAAAATGTTCTTTCGAGTTGCCCCAGATTCCATTTCTGGGATATATTGTCTCCGGAGTTGGTCTTCAGATGGATCCAGAAAAGGTGAATGCTGTGTTACATTGGCCTCAGCCAACTACTCTTCGTGCAATTCAGCGTTTTTTAGGTTTTGCCTATTACTATAGACGCTTCATTCAAGATTTTTCCTCGATTGCATCTCCTATAGTGGCCTTAACTCGCAAAGGGGCCAATACTAAACAATGGTCCTCTGAGGCTCTTCAAGCCTTCCAGTTTCTCAAAGATTCCTTCTCCTCTGCTCCTGTTCTTCGACAGCCTGATGTGACGCTTCCCTTCTTCCTAGAGGTAGATGCCTCTAATGTTGGTTTAGGAGCCATTCTCTCCCAAAGATCGGAGCAACAAAAATTCCATCCTTGTGCCTTTTACTCTCTGGGTCTTCTGCCTGCGGAGAAGAATTATACCATCGGGGACAAGGAGTTGCTGGCTATAAAAGTAGCATTAGAGGAGTGGAGATACTTGTTGGAGGGAGCTCGTCATCCTGTGACAATTTTTACTGATCATAAAAATTTGTCATATTTACAGTCTGCTCAATGTTTGAATCCTCGTCAAGCAAGATGGTCTCTTTTCTTTTCTCGTTTTGAACTAATCATAACCTTCAAACCAGCTGCAAAAAATAAAAAAGCAGACGCTCTATCTCGAGCTTTTGTGACGTCTTCAGACGTTGAAGATGGTCCCAACCACTCTATATTAGACCCCAAATGTGTTTCTCTGGCTGCTTCTTCCACTAAGGTGCTACCATTTGGGAGAACCCTCGTGCCTCCTGCTCTTAGGAAGAAAATCCTTTCATGGTTTCACTCTTCTCGTTTTTCTGGACACTCAGGTGAACGCAAGACCTTTGAAATTCTTTCTCAAAGTTACTGGTGGCCTTCTATGAGGAAAGATGTCAAAGATTTTGTGGCTGCATGTGAATTGTGTTCCCAGTTCAAGACTCCCCGCAGAACTCCAGCGGGTTTGCTTCATCCACTACCCATTCCGTCCAAGCCGTGGACCCATATTAGTATGGACTTTGTTACTGATCTCCCTCCTAGTAAAAACTGCAATACTATTTGGGTAGTGGTGGACAGATTTTCGAAGATGGCGCATTTCGTTCCTTTGACTGGTTTGCCCTCTTCTTCTACTCTGGCTGATTATTTCATCAGAGAAATCTTCCGTATTCATGGATGTCCTTCCGAGATTGTTTCAGATAGAGGAGTACAATTCGTTTCCAGATTCTGGCGGGCCCTCTGTAAGACCTTGGGTATCCGATGATCACTCTCATCCTCCTACCATCCTCAATCAAACGGACAAACCGAAAGGGTCAATCAAGATCTTGAGACTTTTATAAGGATGTTCTCTTCAGCCAACCAAGACAACTGGGTAGAATTGCTTCCATGGGCTGAATTCGCTCATAACAACATGTATCATGAGTCATCTTCTAAAACTCCATTCTTTGTGGTTTACGGTCACCATCCGTCTTTTCCGGAATTTCCTGCCCTCCCTCCCACCCAAGTTCCTGCTGTAGAGACTGTTTGTCAGACCTTCAAAAATATTTGGGCTCAGGTCAAAACCTGTTTAAAGAAGACATCTGCCAGATATAAGTCTTTTGCAGATAAAAAGAGACGGGATATTCCACCACTGAAAATCGGAGATCGTGTTTGGTTATCAACCAAAAATATTCGTTTGAAGGTCCCATCTATAAAGTTCGCTCCTCGTTTTATTGGTCCATATAGGATCATTCAAGTGATAAATCCAGTTTGTTTCAAACTTCTACTTCCTAAGAACCTTCGTATTTCGAATGCCTTCCATGTGTCTTTGCTCAAACCTCTTATCATCAACCGTTTCTCGGTCCCTCCTTCAGCATCTCGGCCAGTTCAAATTCATCAAGAGGAGGACTTTGAGATTACTCACATATTGGATGCAAAAATTTCGCGAGGAGTTCTTCGTTTCCTCGTTCATTGGAAGGGCTTTGGTCCGGAGGAGCGGTCATGGATCAAAGCAGAAGATCTTAATGCTCCAGCTCTTCTTAAGAAGTTTTATTCCAGGTTTCCGGACAAACCCGGTTCCAGGTGTTCTGTGCCCACCTTTAAAAGGGGGGGTACTGTCACTCACCGGACTGTGAGTGCCATTTCCCGTGTGTTCAGGAACTGTGGCCGTCCGCCATCCTGAGGGTCTGCGCATGTGCAGCCCTTATCAAGCCTTCAGTACCTGTTGCTTTTAGTTGATTGGAGGATCAGGCAACCCTCCCTATTTAAACCACCTGTGATCATTACTTGGTTGCCTGATCTTGGAGTCTCATTCCCCATGAGCCTCTGAAGGTGTTCCTGTGTTCCTCGTGTATTCAGCTCCTGCTGATTCCTGTTTGCTGCTATTGTGGTTTCCAGACCACTTCAACTCTCCTGTGTTCATCGTGCCTGCACTCAGCTGATTCCTATCCGCTGCCTCCGTTACTACTACAGAGTTCCTGTTCACTTCAACTCTCCTGTGTTCATCGTGCCTGCACTCAGCTGATTCCTATCCGCTGCCTCCGTTACTACTACAGAGTTCCTGTTCACTTCAACTCTCCTGTGTTCATCGTGCCTGCACTCAGCTGATTCCTATCCGCTGCCTCCGTTACTACTACAGAGTTCCTGTTCACTTCAACTCTCCTGTGTTCATCGTGCCTGCACTCAGCTGACTCCTATCCGTTGCCTCCGTTACTATTGCAGAGTTCCTGATCGTCTCATCTCTCCAAGGTTTATCGTGTCAGCTCTCCGCTGCCTCCACCTCTACTACTGGATACCAGACAACCTCAACTCTCCCGTGTTCTTCATATTTCCAGTTCCACTTACTACTGCTTCCTGAGTATTGCTTCGTTGATTCTGGATTACCTGCCGTGCGCTGCACCAACCTGATTACCGCTTCCACTCTCCAGTGGTCTCTCCTCCTGCCGGCCTTCAGCCGTTCAGGTATCCCTGCACGTTTCTCTGACAGCCTGCTCTCCTGAACCGGGGTATGCATACCTTCCATTGGCTTTGCTTATGTATTGCATATCCATCTGGACTGCGTTGTGTTCTCCTCAGGAGCCTCCTATCCATTGAAGCTATTGTTACCATTGACTTTGTTTACTATTGCCTGGATAGCTATTGTGACTTTGTATATTTCAAGCAGTGCTTGTCAGTTATCGTTGCATTGTGGATATCATCGTGGGATGAAGTTCTGTGTGCCCCGTGTATACTCTGCTTAACATTCATCTCCTCGTGCCCCTCCTCACATATATATAGCAGTGGTACAACTTGCTGACGCAGACCACTGACTCCTGTTCCCTGGGACACCAGCTTCAAGTATCCTCTCACATAAGCAGTGGTACAACTTGCTATACGCAGACCACTGACTTCCACGTTACCTACCTTCACCTGGATTCCATTCCTTCACTATAGACAGCGGTACAACTTGCTATACGCAGACCGCTGACTCTCACTCCCTCCTCGCTACTCCTGGACATTCCTCCTCACTATAGCAGTGGTACAACTTGCTATACGCAGACCACTGACTTTCCTCACGTTTCCTTGTCCATCTGGTTCCTCGTGTACATTCATCTACTCATTACCAGTTGCTGCTAGTCATAGACTTTCCTCGAGCATTCTCTCACCATCTGCTGTTTCTCCTGTTCCGTTGTCACCCTGCTACCAGAGAACCATAGTACCAACTATATCACTCTGGTAAGTCCATCATCTGGTGATATCCTGGGCAAAGACTCCTAGTGCCCGTGACAGCCTGGCATAAATGCACTTTATTGATATTGCATCGAAACAATACAAAAAGTGATTATAGTATAATAACTAGAGAGGATTTTTTGAAAAGGGCGATTAAAAGGTAAGTATAGGGGGATTTGGAAAAAAGTGATATATATATATATATATATATATATATATATGACACCCAAAAAGTTCTTTAAGCTAACCAGCGCTTAGTAAAAGTGACCACAGTAAATCATATAATAAATTTATACTTAAATGTAATAGGCAGCTCCCCAGTCAATCAACACCTGTCTGCAAGTGTTACACCTAAAAGATAAAATACAAAGAGACAGGGGGCGCCACACATAGTGTATTATCAGTGATAAACAATATAGAGGTATCTCCACAGATAAGAAAACCCCGTACCAAATATATGAAAAAATTGAGCAAATATGATGATCAGGCTGACCGTACTAGGGATCCACCTCTGGTCTGGATAACAGGATTCCACGATCATAAACCAAGTGATAGAGGACGATCTGCGGACTCAAATATAGCCACAATAGTGTAACACAGTATAAAAAGAGACCAATCTAGTCTCAAAATACCACAGATTTAATGGCACCACATAAAAAATACAATTGCCCGTACATTGAGCACAATAAAACAAGCTTAACTGTCCGCTGGCACAAACATGGAGGATAAGGGTAGCAGCCGGCAACACCTCAGACATCCAGTAATGAGCACAGGGACCAAGAACCTCTCCAACGCATTTCGTCTTATAGGTAAGACTTTATCAAGGAGTAATGAATCCAACGTGATCACGGGCTCCTAAATACTCGAGTCCTTCTACAGAAAAACCAATGCAAACACGATCTCGGCATGTAGGCGGTAACCTCCAGCTCCCGATACGTCACATCCTGAACTCCGCTTCCGGTATAGCGATTTTAAGTAAGGACAGATTTTGTGTTTGGATAACATCAGAAAGGGACATTCCCAACACCTCCAGCTCCCGATGTGTCACATCCGGAACTCCGCTTCCGGTATAGCGATTTTATGTGAGGACAGATTTTTTGTTTGAATAACATCAGAAGGGGACATTCCCAACACCGAGTCAAAATATCTGTGATAGGAACTAAGTCCTGATACATCACATCCGGTTCGTCATTAGCAATGCATATATTATAAGAGCTATATCTTAGTCATAAGCCTTAATAATACATACAATTTAGAAGCCTAGAGACTATACAACATAAAAAATAAAAATAAGTACACAACTAAATAGTACATAAAAAGAAAGTACAGCGTCTCACTATCTAGTACAAAATCCAGCTAACTAATCAGCATTATCACAAAATGTACAAGAAATTCTATATACATCTTTACATATTCCCAGATCATAAATGGAACAGACATATATATAATCATTACAATAGGGTATTTAACATCATATGAACAGCCCCTTAAAGAGACAAACGAATAATCAGTACCCAGCAAATGGGCTGAAGGAGGGACAATGGACCCTATCCAGTACACAAATATATCAGCACTAAAATACCCCATAATAGGGGTTCCATGAAAAATACCTGAAAAGAAAAACCGGGGCCCAAGAAATTGTGAAGAGAGCCCTGGGCTCCCTCCCTTGTCTCCTCCTCCGTGCGGTGCTCGCAGTGAATGTCGGGCGTGATGTCATCACGCCCAACATCCATTGCGGAGCGCAGCACAGAGGAGTCACCTGCGCGAGAAGAACAATCAGCAGCACAGAATTAGAGAAAAGAAGAGAAGAGGACAGGAGAACAAGCCGATTAAAAGGTAAGTTAAGGGGGATTTTTTTTATTATTTTAAGGGACGCTGACCAGTGAATAAAAGTCACCTGGTCCTGGAGCATCATGGACCTTATCTCCCTGCTACATACTTCTACTTGTAATACTAATGGGGCATTATATATTATTCTCTTTGGCCCATTATAAGTTGTTATCCCTTAACTAACATAGTGGTGTAATTAGCAAAACAGGTCACAATTTGGGGTCACAGTGATGTATATGTCAGGTACCGCAGGCCTGGTCAGGGCACCCTGATATACAATGCCTGGCATAAATACACTTTATTGATATTGCATCGAAACAATACAAAAAGTGATTATAGATTTTTTGAACAGGGCGATTAAAAGGTAAGTATAGGGGGATTTGGAAAAAAAAGTGATATATATATATATATATATAAAATCACTTTTTTTCTCATATATATATATATATATATATATATATATATATATGTTAACTATGTTTTCTATGGTTTTTTGGATGATCAGCTATCGTTACTGTTAGTGTATCTTATGTGTGGCCCAAACCAACTCGTCGTCTTCCAATGTGGCCCAGGGAAGCTAAAAGGTTGGACACCCCTGTTTTAGATGTTTTCATATATAGATTCCAATTTGCCTACTCTCAATAAACCCATGAAAATTAACTCTAATCAGGAATATATAATATATGGCTAGTTACAATTTAGATAAACATTATGAAACGTTAAACTAATAATGACATTTTACAACCCTTCAAAACCTTCCTTCTGAAAATGAGGTTTGTTAACAATATAAGAATCCTCTTTACTTTACAGTACACAGGCTATTATTTTCCACACATGCTGTGTTCTGACTATAGTAATGTTAAAGTAATAATTTAATTTCTTCAGCATAAGAAACTTTAATAAATAAAATTAATAAAACTTATATTGTTTATTTACAAAATAAAAGCTTGCGCTGTGATAAAATTATCAGTCCAAATTTCAATCTGAAATTCTGCTTGTCCACAGACCAGTGTAACAACAAAAGTAGGTTGTAATACAATTTACAAATGTCATATTAAAATTCGCTGAGACGGCATATAGGCGTGTTTTGCTTCTTTTGGCTCCCCTGCATACAATGGAGATTTGGGAGAAATTCTTGTAAAAGTGTTTGTTCACCAATTCAGATTAGAAACATCTGTTCTTTGAATTAACTCCTTCATTCCTGCTCATATACCTCTCATCAGCTCACATGCAAGGATCCAATTGACATAATAAAACCACATCAAATATAAATGATATACTAAAATAAGATAAAACAATGTAAATATTTTCACACTAAATAATTGACTTCATCCAAAATAAAACATCTTTGACCGTAATTAAACACTTTTATTTCAGTTTGTAAAACGATAATGATTCTTTTTTTATATGAGTTTGTAGAAAAAAATATTTTACTCCTCAGTCATTGCAATCTTGTTGTTATTCTAGCTATAGTATCTATATTTTAATTTTAGAATATAGACATTCACTATTTATTCATGGTTGATTGTTAATGCTCTCATCTATGCTGTTATTAGTCTATTGTTACTATTTCAATATTGTGATCCCTCCCTGTCTAGCTTGAGGCTACATTTCAATATAACAAAGCTCTTTCACACCATGACATTATTAAAGTAATTCTATCGTTTTAAAATAAGCATTGCCCAATCAATTGAATGTGTGTCCAAAGCACAAAGTGATTTATTTTAGCAGATGTAAATAGTCAACAATTTCAATACATTATTATATTATGATAAAGTACAGTACAGCACAGCCAATACCAAAAGATAATACATACCAATGCAATCGCTTGCGCACGCTGCGCAACCACGGGACCCGATGGACAATATTCTGTATAGAATATTGTGTCAGAGCTGACTGAGGCCCCAGTGAGATGCAGCTAATATATATACAGTCAGTGTTTCATTGTGAACAATAGAGATGACGTAGATTGTTTCTATAGGTCCAGACGTTGGGTGGGTCCAGGCCAGACAGGTAATAGGTTGATTCAATCTAAGGAATCCAAAGATGGGGGTCTTCTCTCCAGGGGGTCTGCTCCTTTTCATAGCCAGTATCGTACAAAGGTTTTACTCTCTAAAATCAATAACTAAAGTATGCAATGTGCGATCTCTTCGCCGACTGCACCGGACAGCTGCTGATGATTAGGGCTTTAATATGATATCAGACATGACACCTCTCCTATTACCTAAACCTTTAATAACACTACAATGTACATATAATCAACATATATATATATCTCTATATATATATATATATATATAGACTAATAATAAAGCGAATACTATCTGCTCCTGAATTACAGTGTAACAGAACCAATATGAAATTATATAAATAACTAACTGTTGTAATGCGAGTGTGTGCGTGCGTATTTTACCGTGCGATCGCACCACGTCACGTAACACGTGGCGTACGCTTCGCAATACGCAGGGCAAACCAATATTAAACCAATATACTTTCGTTCATCCAATTATACGACTTTGACAGTCCACCCTTTGATATTACAATAAACTATCACCTTAAAGATGTTTTAAGCAGGATCTCAGTACCACGTTTCTTTGTTATGTAATACAAATCCCCCTTGGTGTATGTCCACGCTGTTTGTAGATCTAAACAAGTTATCATAAGAGAGAGTCTTAATCCTCTAAACGACTTCTTCTTTTACTATAAACCGTACACTTCTGGAGCTTGGAGATAACCTTTTGTATGCCCTTCAAGGGTGCAATAAAACACTTAATACATTATTTGGAAAGGTACACGGTACAGTAGAACATGTGTCAGCTATACAGAATTCTCTACTACAGTTCTTCAAGTTTAACAGGTTCTTCTGTCCAACGCATGTCTTTAAGCTCAGAATACATTTAAACACTTCATGTTCATCAATAGCATCATCCTACGTCTATCAATAATGTCATATGCAATCTCCTTCAGCTTGCGTTAATAATGTCACCAGTTCTTTTCATCAACACTTGTGGGCGGGCTATTGTCTGTTCGTTCTTCCCAGTCTCTCAATACTCAGATTTAACAGTGATCGGCTTGCAAAGCATTGGGAGACTTCAGACTAAGGGACCTAGGTGTCCTACTTTTTCCCTTAGTGACCTCCCGCCTATAGTTCGGGTACCTCAAGATTATTTAGTGGAAAGAGAACTAATCCTACTTGATATAATCACTGAGGCACGTGTGAGCATGCCCAGCCCTTTGTTTGGTCTAAAACCTTACCCTCCCAAGAATGATAATCATTCTCAAGGATGCCTGCTCAAGTCCGAATATTACTGGACTGGCATCGCTGGGTGTGTCTCTTTTTAACTATGGGGTCGCCGTACTTACGGACGTAATGCTACTCAGACAATAGCCCCTCGCACTTTCTCCAAGCTCCAAGGTTTCTAAATTTTCCTTTACCCCTGAATTGAATAGAGTAATTGACTGGACTGATTATGCTACTAACTTCTTCCTCCCCAACACCTCCTTATCATTACCTGAACCAGTCTCTGTCATCTGCTAATAATCAAAAGAATTAACCATCCTGAGAAGAGAGTGAAATGAGAGAACACAAAACAGGAAAAACTACAACTTCATGCTGGACAACAGTCTTAGCTTTTGGCTCAGGTGCTACTAACTGCATTCGAGGCCTTCCAATACAGACTCATGAGTGCCCTTGGACCCTTCTCTGAGTGTTGGCCCCTCTGCAGTGGGTGGTATGGGCACCAGTGTATCTCTGCTACCCTTGAAGCCGTGAGGCTGGTAGCCTACACCTGGTACCTGTCTGGCAAATAACCTAAGCTTAAGAAATTTCTGCTCCACAACTTACTCTCCTGATCCAACATCCTGACAGTTAGTGTGACCTTTCAGGAAACAGTGTTTTGGACGTTCTTGGTTACTGTCTCACTATTTACCTTCTCTCAAGGTCTAACCTAGCCTCCCAGTTACAATCTCATCTCACAAGGGGTCAAGAACATTTCAAAAACTGACAGGTTTAGGAGTCTGCCCAGGGGTGATCTTTTGGTAGCGGGAAAGGACTAGTGACACTTCAATCAAGTTCCAACTCTTATTCTATTCAATTCATTCTACCGAGTACCACTACTTTATGTTCACACTGGTTTATGGCTAATTGAAAGTATGTGATTTGTTACCACTACTCATACATTATACATCTATTATCAATAACATGAATACCGCTATCATTTATTATAACTCTAGGACTATCACATTAAATAACAAAAGCTTTGAGCATGATACAGTAATACATTAGACACATTTCAATACACCTCTACCCAGACATATTTCATTGGTACACCTGTGTATACTTGAGGATCCTGCATGGTGGTAATTGGATGACGTGCATTTGTTTTACCTGGAGGAAAACCCATCAGCAGGAGGGATATGGGATGGCTCTATTAGTCTACCTTGTCCATCTCTCCAGAGTCCACCAGACTCCTCACCACATCTCTTCACCTTCCAGACAGTTTATCCCTCGGGTAACACAAATCTTCCTATATTAACCAATATGTGTATGCGTGCATGTGTGTGTGTGTTCACCTTTTTAAAACTAAAACAATACAACGAAAAACAAAACAAAACATAGATTTGTTAGCTGTCACATAAAACCCTGCTGTCTATTTGACAGCTATGTTCTCCCTGGTGTGACAGCCCTGTATGGTTGTGCGTGTAAGTGTGGACCTTACTAGCAGCTACTTCAGTTGGTAACTGTGTCACTGTATAAAGTCCTCTATGTAGTGTCCTAATCATGTGCTGGTATTGCTATAAAACGATTTCTCAGTCACCTCAACATCGCCCTCTTAGACTAGAAAAATGCTAAAGACCAATGTATATCAATCGATTTTCCCTCTGCCAACTCACATGTCATTCTCAGTACCTCATATTCAGCTACTTGACTAAGTGGGAAAGGCAAAGTGGTCTTTTTTATAACACTTTCTTCAAATATAACAGTATCCAGTACATGCCTGTCTAACAGTGAAACATATAAAACATGAAAATTTTACATTTTCTAGGGTTTCACATAATGTCGTATCTTGTGGTAAAAATCCTACTCCAATGTTCTATACAGAGCTGCATATCGGTATGCTTAACCTCTAGCATTCTTCTGTCCTCCCCACCCTTTGTGCATCCATATAAAGGCACATTTTTGTACAGGAGGCACGAACCAAAACAAAAAAAAAAACAAAACAGATATGCAATCTATAAAACATGAATCATATTTCCACAACAGAACCTTTCTGCTTAAAAATCAGCAGTTTCTATACACATGAAAACAAAACCCCTGACTGTTTCTGTAACTCATGTCAATCTAGTGTGTGTATCTCTGAATTTGTCTTATGTAAAAACATAAAAATATGTTTTAGCCACATTGTTGAGACTGTGTCTGATTTTATCTCTACCAGAGCAGAGAGAGAGAGAGAGAGAGAGAGAGAGGGAGAGAGAGGGAGGGAGAGAGAGAGAGAGAGAGGGAGGGAGAGACTAGCATTTGTGTAAAGAATGGGAAATAGGAAAGCAATGAATGATGGGAATACAAAGGTTTGAATACAAACATACATGTAGAAAGGGAGATTTTTTTTACAACAAAATGACAGCTGGATTGGACTCTGACTCTATGGGGAAATGGCTGTATTCATTCCACTGCTCCCCTTAGCTATTTGCTAACTATGACCCCTCCCCATACTTGACTAGGGGGTCTTAACAGTGCCATCCAGTGTCGTCCGTCATTTGTTCAGTAAGAACTCGGTATCTCATTGACTACATACCTTTTCAACGGACTTTTCTAACTTATGATAGAGAAATGTAAAAATGTACTCTTAGTGACTCATATTTTCTCTGAAACATAAAACGATATTTTGGAACAAAGTATGTACATACTTCATTGTTGGATAATGATTCTCAGCCAAACAAATTATCATGAGACACTGCAGCCTAAAACAAAAGAGTGTTCCAATTGTCTATTGTTAATTTGTCTTTCAAGAGTGATTCTTTTATTTCTCTATCTCCCCTTTTGATCACTAAGTCTATACTCCTTTTGTGTCCCCTTTACCTGTGAGAAGAAAAACAAGATAGTTATCTTAAAACAGCAAACAAAACAAACATTTCCATTCTTTGCCATCGGCCAGCGATTTAGGAAAACAAACATGTGACAACATAAAACGAACAAACAAAATCAACAAAGATTACCTTTTTAAATCTGTTCCCTGCACACTAATACTTACCACAGTTTAACTCTAGAGTCGGCTATATTTCTCCCCCCAGGCATTGGCTGCTATGAGGTGCACAGGAAACTGTTGAGAAGTCTCAGAGACTTGTGTGCGCCGTCTCTGTGGGTGTCTATGTGATTCCCCCTTAGATGGGCCAAGTCTCTTTGCTTCCGCTCTTGTCATTGTACAGTCCTGTGCTTGGTGTCCCATTTTAGTGCATCTAAAACACTTTCTCAACTCATGTTGTTTCTTTTCTTTTTTTACAATCTCTTGCGAAATGGCCTTCTTCGTTACACTTAAAACACCTGATTTTTCTATGTTTCTTATTATGTGGGTTGTATGCTGGTGGTCGTGTGTGCAGTCCCTCTAGTGCTGGGATACTTACTATCATTACCCTATCACTTAGTGTCTCTTTCTATTTATTTATACTTTTATCATGTTCTATAGCTGACTCCCTGAGAGCACTTACAGTGGTTCCTTTCCAGTATGGTAATGAAGTTTGCACCCTTCTTTTCAAGTTTTCCCTGAGGCTATCCATTAGAACTTTAACAGCAACCTCTCTGTAATATGGATTATCTTTTATGTCTGGTACCCCAGTATATTTGCCCATTGCTATCAAAGCTCTGCAAAAATAGTCTGCTGCATTTTCACTATCTTTTTGCTGGATACTAAAACTTTTTACTCCAGTCCACTATCACTGGGAAATATATAGCCAAATGTGTGATTATATGTCTAATATTGTCCTGATTATCATCCTCGGTTAAGGATTCATCCTCCTCCAACATACAATCATTAATGAACTTTTGTATATCAGTATTGAGAGGAAGACAGGTCTTCAATAATACTCGCCAATCGTTATTAGTTGGCTCATACACATTACCATAATATCTAATAAACTGCTGACATTTGGTCAAATCTTTCCTAGGATCAGGGAAATCAGACAAAATTGAAAATGTTTCAGACCTAGTGCATGGATCATGCTTTGCTGCATGTTTTAAGGGAACATCACTATTCCTGTCTGCTTTCCCATTGGGAACTGCTGCTGTGCAGACAGGATGTAAGTCTACCAAATCACTAAAACTAGTTGCTGAAATTGCTGCTGCAGTACAATGGATGTCTCCCCCTGTGTTAACCTTTTCATTATTCTCACCACTTTCAGCAGCTGCCCCTGCTGGTGGGACCGTTCCTCTTCTTTGTCCTGAAACATTACTTTTAACGTTACTTAAAACAACATACAACTTACTAGTTACAGTTTTTACATTTTTGGTATTGGCTGTACTTCCCGCCCCAACCGAATTTATCGGGGGCGTGTTTGCGCTCAGTTCGCCACGCTTTGCAATGCACACTTCCGGAATGCTTGTTTCCGGTACGCTTACTTCCGCTGAACACGTGTTTTTCCTTACACTCACTTCCGCTGTGCGTTCGCTGCTCTGCCACGTGTTACCTTCCATTTGCCACGATTTTAAACAATGATTATGTGCATTTTTCACTTTCGTTGACTTAATCAACCGTACTTTATCTTTTACGGTATTTAGCACCTCTGCATTAAAACTCCCTGTTGTTGGGAAAGGCCTATCACAATCTTTGGTCATTTCGACCCACGTGTCACAATACACAGTTGCGTATGCACCATATTTTGCACACATGAGAAATCTCGCTGACTCAATAAGACCTTCCTTAGGCAGTAAATTGGCAATCTCTAGCGCATGCCTAGCACCCATGTTGAACAATATACTTTCTACCCGGAACACAGACACACCGCGATGCTCTGTTCCTTCCGGCCAAATGTGAAATACAGACACACCGCAATGCTCTGTTCTTTCCACCAAATATTTTCAACTCTGTTGCTATACTCACCGCTAGAGATCTATTATGCTCGGTGAACGTATTTCCTGTTAGCCGCGTTCACTCGCTTTTCTCGCACCAGGCGAGGATCCCTAATACAGAAATATCACTGTGGGCCCCAAGGGCTATCAGCTCCTCGATACCCTGGCTCAACCACAAAAAATCTGCTGAGTTTATTATCGCTGGGAGCGCAAAGTCGATACAATCAACCAGCCTTTCCAGTATAATTCCTCCTAGCTGCTTCACCAATTCGCACTAATGGTGCGATTGGATCGCACTGCCTACCAATACTAATTATTAGCAAACCTTGCGATCTATTGGTAGCGCTTTTGCGAAAACTTCGTTTTCGCATTCGGTATACCTGCCCTGTATACCGTCCTTCAGTTGGGCAATCCGCCTCGTCAGACAGCAACTGAGCACCTCAACAATAAACAGTGTATCTACGTTACAAAATCGCACACTATACACCTTTTCTGCGCAGAAAATTCAAAGTTCCCAACAACCGTAATAATGTCTCAGAGGCTTTCACAAGTAATTATACTATGCATATAATAACTATCAAAACGATTGTTCAACCACGTGGAAAATCTACCGGAAGTTCGCGTACGCACAGCAGGAAGTACACATACGCTCAGCAATGCAATACACTTTAAAACGTAAAACGACAATAAAAAGAAACATTTTTCTTTCTTGTCCCTAGATTCTAATAAGCGTTCCTTCAGTCTATGCAACAACGGACATTCGGTTTCGCAACACACAGTGAACCACAGGTCTTAAACGCATTACGTTCTTTCCTGCTTTATGCGACGCGTCCGTCAATCCACCCTTTGTTGAGGAACCGAATATCGTAAGCGTTGCATACCTGCCGGTAACGTAACTCCTAACTCAAGAGCCCCCAAATTATTAAAGTAATTCTATCGTTTTAAAATAAGCATTGCCCAATCAATTGAATGTGTGTCCAAAGCACAAAGTGATTTATTTTAGCAGATGTAAATAGTCAACAATTTCAATACATTATTATATTATGATAAAGTACAGTACAGCACAGCCAATACCAAAAGATAATACATACCAATGCAATCGCTTGCGCACGCTGCGCAACCACGGGACCCGATGGACAATATTCTGTATAGAATATTGTGTCAGAGCTGACTGAGGCCCCAGTGAGATGCAGCTAATATATATACAGTCAGTGTTTCATTGTGAACAATAGAGATGACGTAGATTGTTTCTATAGGTCCAGACGTTGGGTGGGTCCAGGCCAGACAGGTAATAGGTTGATTCAATCTAAGGAATCCAAAGGTGGGGGTCTTCTCTCCAGGGGGTCTGCTCCTTTTCATAGCCAGTATCGTACAAAGGTTTTACTCTCTAATATCAATAACTAAAGTATGCAATGTGCGATCTCTTCGCCGACTGCACCGGACAGCTGATGATGATTAGGGCTTCAATATGATATCAGACATGACACCTCTCCTATTACCTAAACCTTTAATAACACTACAATGTACATATAATCAACATATATATATATATATATATATATATATATATATATATCTCTCTATATATATATATATATATATATATATATATGTATATATAGACTAATAATAAACCGAATACTATCTGCTCCTGAATTACAGTGTAACAGAACCAATATGAAATTATATAAATAACTAACTGTTGTAATGCGAGTGTGTGCGTGTGTATTTTACCGTGCGAACGCACCACGTCACGTAACACGTGGCGCACGCTTCGCAATACGCACGGCAAACCAATATTAAACCAATATACTTTCGTTCATCCAATTATACGACTTTGACAACATGATTTCACATTGCTTTCACACTGTTCAGCTCCTAGTACTTGATTTGATTTTCTCTTTTGTGTAGACCTACATTATGAGGCTAATGCAGAGTAGGGTGCAAAATGGAAGTAACTTGCTTTGAAAAAAAAAATGAGGGTATTTCCACTAGGGATGTGCAACGGCGACTTTTGGTGTCTCGTGTTTTGTGTTTTGGATTCGAATTGTCGTGATGTTTTGGGTTCGGATTTGTTTCACAAAACACCTGCCGAAAGGTTTTGGTACGGATTTAAGATTTTGGATTCAGATTTTTTTTGAAAAAAGCATAAAAAGTTCAAAAATCAAGTTTTTGGGCTTATTTTCACTCCTACGCTATTATTAACCTCAATATCATTCA
The DNA here is from genome assembly GCF_038048845.1 of Mixophyes fleayi. NCBI lineage: Eukaryota > Metazoa > Chordata > Amphibia > Anura > Limnodynastidae > Mixophyes > Mixophyes fleayi. Next base: position 126,909,769 of record NC_134406.1, read on the forward strand.
ATAACAATCATTTCCACCAATTTACAGTGTATTCTGAACACCCTTACAATATTGTTATTAGTCCAAAACGTTGCAACAAGGTATCTTTCTGGACTGCGTAGTGGAGTGGTCACCACAATATAATAAGAAAACCATCAACTGGTCTTAATCGCACCCAAAAATGTACCTGGACTGCATAGAGGAGTGGTCACCACAATATAATTTAAAAACCCTGAACTTGTATGAATCGCACCAAAAAATGTACCTGGACTGCGTAGAGGAGTGGTCACCACAATATAATTTAAAAACCCTGAACTTGTATGATTCGCACCAATAAATGTATCTGGACTGCGTAGAGAAGTGGTCACCACAATATAATAAGAAAACCATCAACTGGTATGAATCGCACCAATAAATGTATCTGGACTGCGTAGAGGAGTGGTCACCACAATATAATAAGAAAACCATCAACTGGTATGAATCGCACCAAAAAATGTACCTGGACTGCGTAGAGGAGTGGTCACCACAATATAATTTAAAAACCCTGAACTTGTATGATTCGCACCAATAAATGTATCTGGACTGTGTATAGGAGTGGGTCACCACAATATAATAAGAAAACCATTAACTGGTATGAATCGCACCAAGAAATGTACCTGGACTGCGTAGAGGAGTGGTCACCACAATATAATTTAAAAACCCTGATCTTGTATGATTCGCACCAATAAATGTATCTGGACTGCGTACAGGAGTGGTCACCACAATATAATAAGAAAACCATCAACTGGTATGAATCGCACCAAAAAATGTACCTGGACTGCGTAGAGGAGTGGTCACCACAATATAATAAGAAAACCATCAACTGGTATGAATCGCACCAATAAATGTACCTGGACTGCGTAAAGAAATGGTCACCACAATATAATAAGAAAACCATCAACTGGTATGAATCGCACCAATAAATGTATCTGGACTGCGTAGAGGAGTGGTCACCACAATATAATAAGAAAACCATTAACTGGTATGAATCGCACCAAAAAAATGTACCTGGACTGCGTAGAGGAGTGGTCACCACAATATAATTTAAAAACCCTGAACTTGTATGATTCGCACCAATAAATGTATCTGTACTGCGTAGAGGAGTGGTCACCACAATATAATAAGAAAACCATCAACTGGTATGAATCGCACCAAAAAATGTACCTGGACTGCGTAGAGGAGTGGTCACCACAATATAATAAGAAAACCATCAACTGGTATGAATCGCACCAATAAATGTACCTGGATTGCGTAGAGGAGTGGTCACCACAATATAATAAGAAAACCATCAACTGGTATGAATCGCACCAATAAATGTATCTGGACTGCGTAGAGGAGTGGTCACCACAATATAATAAGAAAACCATCAACTGGTATGAATCGCACCAAAAAATGTACCTGGACTGCGTAGAGGAGTAGTCACCACAATATAATTTAAAAACCCTGAACTTGTATGATTCGCACCAATAAATGTATCTGGACTGCATAGAGGAGTGGTCACAATAATATAATAAGAAAACCATCAACTGGTATGAATCGCACCAATAAATGTACCTGTACTGCGTAGAGAAATGGTCACCACAATATAATAAGAAAACCATCAACTGGTATGAATCGCACCAATAAATGTTTCTGGACTGCGTAGAGGAGTGGTCACCACAATATAATAAGAAAACCATCAACTGGTATGAATCGCACCAAAAAATGTACCTGGACTGCGTAGAGGAGTGGTCTCCACAATATAATTAATAAAAAATCCTCCACTGCTCTGAATTCCCCAAAAAAAATTCTGGACTGCGTAGTGGGGTGGCCCCAGTACCCAATTTGATACCGGGGCCACAATATAATAAATACACCCTCAACTGGTCAGAATTCCACCAAACAAGTATCTGGACTGCGTAGTGGGGTGGCCCCGGTACCCAATTTGGTACCGGGGCCACAATACCTCCTCCAAGTTCCAAGTGTAGTGTTTATAACATATTAACACTACACTAATTCTAGCACGTCAATACCTCTTGTTTTAAATAATGACAGGGCATTTAACTTTTGATTTAATTTTTTGAATTTGTTGACGTTTTTTTTACTTTTTGAACATGGCAAACGACTGTTGAATGGTCACATCATGCCAAAAAAAGAGTTGCAAGATGGAATTGTCCTTGGGGCCTCCCACCCACCCTTATGTTGTTGAAATAGGACATGCACACTTTAACAAACCAATCATTTCAGCGACAGGGCCTACCAAACAACTGTGGCTGAAATGATTGGTTTGTTTGGGCCCCCACACCAAAAAAACAATTCATCTCTCCCTGTACAAACTAAACAGGCTCTACTGAGGAAAGATGTCGTCCTCATCCTCAACCTCTGATTCCTCTCCCCCTTCAGTGTGTACTTCCTCCTCCTCACACATTATCAATTCGTCCCCGCAGAACTCCACAACCACAGGTCCCTCTGTACTATCTGGAGGGCAGTGCTGTACTTCATTGAGGAATTGATTATTCATTTTTATAAACATCATTTTTTCAACATTGTGAGGAAGCAACCTCCTTCGCCGCTCACTGACCAGGTTCCCCGCTGCACTAAAAACTCTTTCCGAGTACACACTGGAGGGGGGACAACTCAGGTAAAATAGAGCCAGTTTGTACAGGGGCTTCCAAACTGCCTTTTTTTCCTGCCAGTAACAATATGGACTGTCTGACATGTCTATTTGGATGGTGTCAGCAAAATAATCCTCCACCATTTTTTTCAATTGTGACAGCATCCAATGCAGCGACAGTAGACATGTCTGCAATGGTTGGCAGGTCCATCAGTCCGGACCAGATGTTATCAGCATCCCCGTCAGCGGCTCTTTTAGGAAAACTGAGCTTTTTCCTCGCAGCCTTGGAGCTGTTGGCATGTCACGGTCCTCTTCAGAGGACAATCTCCTGACCAGAATGTCTTTGCACCGCTGTAGACTTGTGTCCGCCGGAAACAGAGACACAACATACGCTTTAAACCTTGGATCGAGCACGGTGGCCAGAATGTATTCCTCTGACTTTAAAAGAGTGACCACCCTCGGATCCTGGCAAAGCGTACGAAGGGCTACATCCACAAGAGATACATGCTTGGTGTAATCGCAATGGTTTACCAGCTCCTCCCTCACTTTCTCCAGCTGCTTCTGCAACAGCCTGATCAGGGGAATCACCTGACTCAAGCTGGCAGTGTCGGAACTGACTTCTCGTGTGGCAAGTTCAAACGGCTGGAGAACCTTGCACAACACGGAAATAAGTCCCCACTGCGCTTGACTCAGGCGCATCCCCACTCCTTTGCCTATGTCGTAGGTGGCTGTGTAGGCCTGAATGGCCTTTTGCTGCTCCTCCATCCTCTGCAGCATATAGAGGGTGGAGTTCCAGCGCATCACAACCTCTTGTTTGAGATGATGGCAGGGCAGGTTCATGCTTTTTTGATGTGCCTCTAGTCTGTGGTAGGCACTGGCCGAATGCCGAAAGTGTCCAGCAATTTTGCGCGCCACCGCAAGCATCTCCTGCACACCCCTGTCACTCTTGAGGTAATGTTGCACCACCAAATTAATGGTGTGGGCAAAACATGGGACGTGCTGGAAATTGTTCATATTTAATGCCCGCACAATGTTACTGGCATTGTCTGACACCACAAATCCCCATGAGAGTCTAAGTGGGGTAAGTCACTGGGAGATAATTTCCCTCAGTTTCTCTAATATGTTGTCAGCGTTGTGCCTCTTATTAAAGCCTGTAATACACAATGTTGCCAGCCTTTGCACGAGCAGCCATTTTGTAGATGCTGCTACTGATGCAGCTGTTGCTGTTGCTGCGGAAGGGGATGCATCTACCCAGTGGGCTGTCACAGTCATATAGTCCTTCGTTTGCCCAGAACCACTTGTCCACATGTCCGTGGTTAAGTGGACAGTGGGTACAACCGCATTTTTTAGTGCACTGAGGACACTTGATCGTACTTCTCTGTACATTTTTGGTATCGCCTGTCTAGTGAAGTGGAATCTCGACGTGATTTGGTACCGGGGACACAAAACCTCCATCAACCCTCTAAATCCCACTCCACTGATGGCGGACACCAGGCGCACGTCTAACACCATCATTGCAGTTACAGCCGCAGTTATACGCTTTGCAATAGGGTGACTACTATCGTATTTTGTGGTCATGGCAAACGACTGTTGGACGGTCAATTGTTTTGTGATAGACTTAGCGGTCTTACGACTTCCCCTCTGGGAAGATGACCGACTAACAGCAGCAACAGCAGCAGTGGCAGTAGTAGGCGTACCGCTGCAGGATTCCTCGGATGAATCCCGTATTGGAGAGGACTCAGTCTGGCTGTTGACTTGGGCTGCAGGACTGTATCTGATAGAGATCGTGGAGGAAGTTGATGAGGAGGGTGTTGCTGGTGTGTATCCAACTGGACCACGGGATTTAGGTGTCGCTGTACCGATGACGGTCCTAGCCCCAGTTCCTGAACTAACCACTGAACTATGAAGGTTATTCAGGTGAAGTATAAGGGAGGATGTCCCTAGGTGGGCAAGATCCTTACCCCTGCTTATTTGAGCTTTACATAAGCTACATATGGCCATACATTGGTTGTCCGGATTTGGATAAAAATAACTCCAGACCAAAGAGGTGCATTTTTTGGTCTTCTGACCAGGCATGATGATGGGCTTTTTCATCCCATGGACATCAGCTGTTTCCCCCCCTGGTGCCTCATTTACAATAACCACATCACCATCCTCATCATCAAGTTCCTCCACAGCGCCAGCTACATCATCAATAGCCTCCTCCCGAGCCACCTCTTCCCGTACAGTGATGGGAAGGTCAGCCTTGACAACCACCAACACCCTTGGACTCGCCTTGGGGATTTGTGATAATTTCTCTTTAGAAGGCAGAGTTGTTTGCTGTTTTGTTGCTGACAGCATAACTCTCTTCAATTTTTTGTAGGGGGGGAGGAGGAGGAGAGCTAAGATCCTTGGGTGAAGCTGGACCACTAGTCATGAACACGGGCCAGGGCCTAAGCTGTTCCTTGCCACTACGTGTCGTAAATGGCATATTGCCAACTTTACGTTTCATCTCAGATGATTTTAAGTTTCTCTGTTTGCTATTTTTTGAGAACTTGGGCTTTTTGGATTTTACATGCCCTGTACTAGGAGATTGGGCATCGGGCTTGGGAGACGACGTTGATGGCATTTCATCGTCTATGTCATGACTAGTGGCAGCAGCTTCAGCATTAGGAGGAAGTGGGTCTTGATATTTCCCTACTTTATCCTCCAAATTTTTGCTCTCCATTATATGTAGCACAAGATACTGCAGAATGTGTGAACTTGGTAATATTGCAGTACCAATGGGCTTATACTGCAGGATTGGTTTTGCAAATTTTGTTGTAATTAAATTTTTTTTTAATTATTTTTTTGTATTTTTTTTTATAACTTTTTTTAAATTTTTTAAACACTTGGGAATATTGGGGAAATAACTATGCCCTTAGAAGCACAGAGCACAGGACACAGGACCACTGGACTGAACAGGACACAGCACACAGGACCCAGCAGCACCACTGAACTCAAAATTGACAGAGCACAGCACACAGCACCACTGGACTGATACTGCAGAATGTGTGAACTTTGTAATATTGCAGCAGTACCACTGGACTTTTACTGCTGAATGTGTGAACTTGGTAATATTGCAGTACCAATGGGCTTCTACTGCAGGATTGGTTTGGCAAATTTTGTTGTAATTTAATTTTTTTTAAATTAGTTTTTTGTATATTTTTATTATTAACTTTTTTTAAATTTTTTAAACACTTGGGAATATTGGGGAAATAACTATGCCCTTAGAAGCACAGAGCACGGGACACAGGACCACTGGACTAAACAGGACACAGCACACAGGACCCAGCAGCACCACTGAACTCAAAAGTGACAGAGCACAGCACACAGCACCACTGGACTGATACTGCAGAACACAGCACAGCACAGCACAGCACAGCACAGAACTAAACAGCACAGCACGAGATCTACCAGGACAGAGGACCCCCTAACACACCCTCCCTCTACCCTGATCAATGCCCGAGTGAAGATGGCGGCGACTAGCGGGGAATTTATAGGATCCGAGTATTGCGAGATCCGTCAGCGGGATTATGACTCCGAGCCTCGGTTTCAAGTTTTCATTTGGCGCCAATACCCGGATCTGTCTCGGATCCGACTCGGATCGGCAACGTTCGGGTGGGCTCGGATTCAGGAAATCCGAGTGCGCTCATCTCTAATTTCCACCCATACACTGAGCCGTACACAGCTCATGCTGTTTCCGCCTCTGCATCAGCAGCTTATGCACATGATATTCTTTAAGTCATCATCATTAGCACATGTATGCACCTGCTCTCTAGCAGGTGCAAATCATATATCTCCTAACAGGCCACATTTGTATAAACATGCCTTTGTGTACCTGCCCTTCATTTGCATGCCTCCTCCCTCCCCCATCCTGCCTCTCCAGGTGCAGACGGCTGAAAGTGCCAGAATCACACCAGTTTGCATAGGAGCATATGTGTGTGCCCAATTTCTGGACATGTGCAGGACGATTTCAAAGAAACTGGAGTACATGTTGGACAGCATGGTGGTTTAGTGGCTAGCACTTTTGCCTCCCAGCACTGGTGACATGAGTTAGATTCCTGCCAATAAAATGCTTAATGGCTGATACCTTTCCTTACATTATTCTCTTATCGTTTTAACCATAACCATAATAAAGACACGACAACTTAAATGTGGGGAAAGTAACACGGGGTTTATTGCAGGTATGGTGGTGGAGAAAGGAGCAGTCCGAGTCGACATCCGCCAGGCCAACCAGGATGCCCCAAGCCTTCCAGGGGGCATCCGCAAACGGGGGACAACCACACACCCCAAGGCGCACATATCTACCTAAACGGGGCTACCGCCCCGGGCACTACAGAACCCTCCCCTTTTCTAGGCTAACGGAAGCAACCACAAGTCAACCCGGTCGGGAAGTACTTGGACCGAGACTAATAGCCTATTCCATTTGAAAAAAGGTGGGTTAAGCGTGCCCGATACCATCATGTGTCCTTACCACTGGCCGTCGACTGTACTGCGATTTCCGGCCACTGTTACTCCAAGATAACCACCACCGCCAAACTGTACCGGTCCCGGATCACCGCCGATGACCATCTTTGTTGATGCATAGGGAGGGAGGGTGGGTAACGTCCAGCAGTGTAAGAGATGGATTCTTCTCCGCCTATCCCATATATAACCTCCGCAACTCCTCCCCATGACTCATCCTGACGTCCTGATCAGACCAGCCCCTTTAACCCCCAGAGTCCAATACAGTTCAACACAGCCTTAGCTTTTATTATCCCTCGAGCTTATATCCAGCCCTCTGTTCTTATAAAATGCTTAATGGCTGATACCTTTCCTTACATTATTCTCTTATCGTTTTAACCATAACCATAATAAAGACACGACAACTTAAATGTGGGGAAAGTAACACGGGATTTATTGCAGGTATGGTGGTGGAAAAAGGAGCAGTCCGAGTCGACATCCGCCAGGCCAACCAGGATGCCCCAAGCCTTCCAGGGGGCATCCGCAAACGGGGGACAACCACACACCCCAAGGCGCACATATCTACCTAAACGGGGCTACCGCCCCGGGCACTACAGAACCCTCCCCTTTTCTAGGCTAACGGAAGCAACCACAAGTCAACCCGGTCGGGAAGTACTTGGACCGAGACTAATAGCCTATTCCATTTGAAAACAGGTGGGTTAAGCGTGCCCGATACCATCATGTGCCCTTACCACTGGCCGTCGACTGTACTGCGATTTCCGGCCATGCCCGGGTCCTCCAGACCCACGGCCCGCCACCACACCTAAAGAATTCCCGCTAAGCCTCTATAAATATCCTCAACAAACAAACGCATGCCTTCCTCATTCAGATGAATACCATCAGACCGATATAGCCCAGGACTCTGGAAACGTATAAGAGGATGTTGTATACGGACTCCACCAATCGAGCGAATAAATCGAGCAATCACCGAGTTCACTTTTTTCCGTACCTCGTCAGCCACTCTGCCTTCCTTAAAATATCTCCAAGACAACCTAGGCACTATATCCGACCAGCATATTAACAGGTCAGGCCAGGAGGCACGGACCCAAGCCAACTCCGACTGAATTACGAACTCCAAATCTACGGTCCTACCTATACCCAGGTCATTTCCTCCCAGATGAATAACCAACACATGAGGCACACCCCTTTTAGCAATCTCATTTACTAACAACCTACGAAAACCCGTCCATCTTAAACCCCTCTGACCAATCCACTGAACCACAACCGACCCCGGAATAGCTGAAGTATCACCTATAGCCCTATGCAAAGCAGCCCAATGCACAAACGAATGTCCCAAAACCCAGACCAGCCACGGGGTCCTGTGCTCTGTAAAGAAGGCAGTGAAAAACAATATATATGTTAACGACAAATACCAGCAAAACTTTCGAGCAGCTGGAAATTGAAAAATAAGAAGAAGAAAAGCAAAGACCAGCATGGCCCCAGGATTCTATCATGCACACCCATAACAGGCAACTCAGCAGACCACCACACAAGAGGTACACATTCACACAAGTAGCAAAAGGAAACAAAGAGGGGAGCTGAAACACAAGCGAGGGTAAAACCATTAAAACCTCATGGAGCCAACAAGCCAATCATGGCCCCACTTTAGAGGGAAAAAACGGACAAAACCCTCGCGCCCTGCTTAAAAAGCATGAGCAGCCGAAGCCCTGTGAATCCGCCCGCAGCTTCAGATCAGGAGAGCAGAAATTCAGGAAAGAAGAGAGGGTCGCACATAACGTTTGTAGACATTACTTTTCCACCTGCCCATTTCCTTCAAGGCAGGCTCTGATGCCCCTGCAACCGCAGCAGATATAGCTGCACCAATACGGAAAGAATGTGTGCCAAACTGCTTACAATCCACACCCACAGAAGTCAATGTGCGTTTAAAAACCACTGAAAATTGGTACCTGGTGAGAGGTGAACCATCAACATGCACCAAACAAGGTAATGCACCACTCGGTCTAAGGGAGGCAAATTGGCTGATTAACACAATAGGGCATACAGAACAACCAACCCTTGGGACCAATGTAACCCAGCGCCCTCTCCCTAACTGGTCAGATTTAGACTTCCTCACCTTACAACACACAGAGCTGCTAGATATTATTACGTGCTGGCCTAGCATGCCTGACAAGGGGGAAGTACGAGAGGAAGCAACTAGCTCGCTCACACCGCAAAGCGCCAAAGTATAACATAACAAAAGCAGCGCGAAACAAAGCAACCTCGTAGCTATCCCTAGCAATTGTCGAGATTGCGGCCACCATATTCCCTAGCAACGAGTCACTGATAGGCCTTCTTTGATCCGAATGAACCGGTCTTTCTCTCGCCCAACCCCTCAGGGCCTTTGAAATCAAAAAACTTTTTGTCAAGTCTCTCTCTCCTTTCATCCTAGCAAAGAATGATATCCCTGCCAATGCGGCCACCATGGAGGCCTTAGACTTGCCTGCCTGATACCCTGCCCAGACAAACGCCAGCATCCGCTTATCCCCACCTTCCTTACCGCCAAGGCCTTGGCTGTGGAAAGTGCACCATTCCGTCCATGCAGCCCGATATTTTCTCCTCGTCGAGGGAGCCAGGGAGGCTTCGGCCAGCCCTTCTATGCTGGCTTGACAATCTGCCATACGTAAGAGGGACAGGGCACACCCGTTAGGAATGCCCCAGGAGCCAAGACCCTAAATCTCTCCATCTGACCCCTAGATAACGCATCCGCCAACTCATTCTCGACTCCAGGCACATGCCGAGCTTGAAAGGATATATCGCAGGCCAGACAGCGCCAGACTAACCTACGCAGAAGTGTAATTACTGGGGGGGACTTGGACCTTTGTCCATTTATTGCCTGCACAACACCGAGGTTGTCACACCAAAAAACTACCTGTTTTCCAGCTAACCTGCGTGACCATAGCTCCAGTGCCACGATCACGGGGAAAATCTCGAGTAGCGTCATGTTAGCTGTCCAGCCGGACGCCACCCACTCCTCGGGCCATGAAGCAGTACACCACTCGCCGGCAAAGTATGCCCCAAACCCTACCGACCCAGCTGCATCTGTAAATAGCTCCAGCTCCGGACTGGACACCGGAGGACCGGGCCATACCCGTACTCCATTGAAATCCTACAAGAACAGGTCCCACACTGCCAAATCCTCCCGGATTTCCTCCGAGAGTGAGATTCGACAATGCGGTCGCCTGTTCCCCGCCGTTGCCCTCTCCAGCTTCCTACAAAATACCCTGCCCATGGGTATCACCCGGCAAGCAAAATTGAAACGTCCCAATAACTCCTGCGCTTGTCTCAACAACACTCCCCCTTGGCCTATCACTTCGCCTATAGCTCCCCTTAGCTTACTCACTTTATCGTTTGGCAAGCAGCAGATACCCCGGACAGTATCTATCTCAATACCCAGGTATGATAACTTGGTGGTGGGGCCTTCAGTTTTTTCCCCAGCCACTGGTACCCCCAGGGAATGGAAAAGAGCCTTCACCGCAAACAACATGTCTCTACAAGTCTCATCCTCCCCGGGCCCTACCACCAAGAAGTCGTCCAAGTAGTGGCGACGGATGCCTGAATCATACCCCTCCGCCGCATCTCGTGAAGGGGGGAAGGCCCGGCGACTGCTAGCTCTCACATGAGAGCGGGATGCCTGGTCATCTAACGGTAAGGAACGGGGCGGGGGGGGGGAGCGGGAGGAAGCGGGGGAGCGTGGATCCATATTGTGGCTGGGGTTAAATAATGAGCACCAAAACACAACAAAGGAGAGGGGGGGGGGGAGAGCGTGAGCGGGGACAAGGAGAGATAGGTGAAGGGAGATGTAGCGGGAGATGAGACCAGGGATAAACAACGGCTAAAATACAAGTACAATACAATCAAGGGGAAAAGAAAAGAAATAAAGAGCACAGACAAAGAGAAGAAGAAACAAGCAGATATACACAAGTGTTGAGAAACAAGGACAGCGTACTAAGAGATATACTTATCTGTGTCAAGCAGCCTCTAACGTCCAGCAGTGTAACGTCCAGCAGTGTAAGAGATGGATTCTTCTCCGCCTATCCCATATATAACCTCCGCAACTCCTCCCCATGACTCATCCTGACGTCCTGATCAGACCAGCCCCTTTAACCCCCAGAGTCCAATACAGTTCAACACAGCCTTAGCTTTTATTATCCCTCGAGCTTATATCCAGCCCTCTGTTCTTATTACCTTAACTGTGGGCAGTTTGTATGTTCTACCCGTGTTTGCGTGGGTTTTCTTTCACACTCCAAAACATACTAGTAGGTTAATTGGCTGCTATCAAATTGACCATAGTCTCTTCGTCTGTGTGTACATATGTTAGGGAATTTAGACTGTAAGCTCCAATAAGGCAGAGACTGATGTGAGTGTTTTCTCTGTACAACGCTGCGGAATTATTTACGCTATATAAATAGCTAATTACGATGCTGTGATACTGATCACAGCTCACTCTATGTTAGCGTCCAGGCTGGTTGCTAGGCAGCCAGGACACTCTTGGGTCATTCCACATCAGATCACCTCAAAATAATGAAAAGTTCACCAGCCATCTCAGATTTTAAAGAAATTTTTTTAGTTAAGAGATGATGTTCAAAAAATTATTTCTGCCAAATATCTCAACTGTCTGACCATTAATTTTCAATGTATTAAACTATTTACTAATTGCGGCTTATTTATTCCAAATTATCTGCAGTATCACAGGTGTTTATTTATTAAATTTGGACCAATAAGGTAATTATTCCTCCTGAATGAAAAAATCTAAACTACTGCCTTCGGTTTCCAGTTACAGCAAAAATGCAAACTTTTGGAACAGAATTAAAAACGCTAGGTTAAATCAACATTAGCTATCCCAATTTTTTTCGGTGCTTAACAAAGGTATACTGCCACAAAAAAATCAGCATGGTACTCTGTTTCATAGCGGAGAAAAAAAATAATGACGTTGACGTTCGAATACTGTTGTACAGTTAGGAGTTACCTTAGAGATTCAAATTTAGTGGTGATTACTTAATAAACATCCGTGATAATTCAAATAAACTGGAATAAATAAGCCGCGATTAGTAAATAGTTCAATACATTGAAAAATCAATATTTCAGAAACTAATGGTGAGACAGTTGACATATTTGGTCGAAAAGGTTTTTTGGACATCCTTTCTTAATTAAATTTTTTTTGTTAAAATCTGAGATGTGCGGTGGACACACCTGGTTGAACAGACGTGGAATGACCCTCTTTTATTTTTAGCAGTGGCACTGTGTTTTCATCCCGGCTGCTTTATAGGCAGCTGGGGCACTTCTACAGGCCAATCTTGCACTAATTTGAATTTCACAACTAATAGCTTCAGAGGGGCTCAATTTTGGAGGAGCCCTGTGATTGGCCACTGGTACTATAACTGTCAGGGAGTGCTGTTTGCGAATAACTGCTGCAAGTCTATTCTGTTGATTACCTGTCACCTGACCCTTACTTGTTATTGTGTTCTCCTGCCCACTGCCTGCCTTGACTTTTGCACTTTTTTTTATAACTCAATTTCTATTAGCCAGCTACTGCATTCCTGGTTTGCCCCACTATTCTGATTCTACACATTTGAGTACCTGTGAGCATATTGCACTTTACAGGAAAGGTGGCTTGCTATAGGTGAAGATCTCGCTCTAGGGATTTATCAGGTGTAGTAGCACTATATCGTTCTCTGCATCAGCCCCTATGGATATATTGCTCTCTGCTATTAATATACAAGATTTGAAATTTACAATGATATTTATAATATCCCATACTTTTCATTAGTTTATAGCCATTAACCATTGCATATTGTGCTACTTCTTTCTTATATTGTTTTGTTGTTGTTCTTTTTTGCTTGTTAAACTTGTCGCCATAGTTTTATAAGAGGTATCGTATTTTTCGCTCCATAAGACGCACCTGACTATAAGACGCACCTAGTTTTAGAGAAGGAAAACATACACTGGCCCCTTCACTCACACAAAATACACTGGCCCCTTCACTCACACTCACCAACACACACACACACTATATTAACACACCGATCCCCACTCTTAGACACACATGCTATGTTAGCACACTGGCACACACACAGTATAGCCTCCAGAACACACACAGTATAGCACACACACAGTATAGCCTCCAGGACACACACAGTATAGCCTCCAGGACACACACAGTATAGCCTCCAGGACACACACAGTATAGCCTCCAGCACACACACACAAACACTATAGCCTTATCTTATTCCCTCTGGTGTCTTCAGCGCTGCGAATCCTCCTGAAGGAAGGAAGAAAATAAAACTTACATGTCCAGTGAGGAGAAGCGGATCCCGGCCAGGCTGCAGATCCTCCGTCCCCCTGCCTATCTGTGAGGACCTAGCTATCACATGGGAAGTCCCATGTGATAGCTAGGTCCTCACAGATAGGCAGGGGGACAGACGATCAGGTTGATCTGCAGCCTGGCCGGGACCCGCTTCTCCACGCTGGACATGTAAGTTTTATTTTCTTCCTTCCTTTCTGGCATGCAGTATTCGCTCCATAAGATGCACACACTTTCCCCCCCACTTTTTTTGGGGGAAGAAGTGCGTCTTATGGAGCGAAAAATACGGTACTTAGATTCATAATATATTTTTCTTATTTACTGTAATGATCATTTTTATTATTTTGATAAACAGCATTTATAAGAAAGTATTACTACAATGTGCACTTTGGGTGTATTTTCTAGAGATGGCTTTCCTCAAGGGATGCACCAAATACTCTAAGTTAGATCAACTTTTGTGACCAGGAAAAGGCCAGTATAACTAGCTCATATTCATCCTATTTTAATACTGTGGCAGAGATAGCATGTTTGCCGCTATTTCATGTTTTAATCATGCTAACTAATATAGGCTGAGATACATCACTGTATGTTTTAAGCATACAATAACATAATGTGTTGTGTACAAAAACGTTCATCCGAGTGGGCACTCTCTTTAAAAAGGATGGTGGAGGGGTGTTTTGGGTGCTGCCTCAGACCCTGTGGGGTTGTCCCAACCCCCACCACAATATAAAGAAAATTTTACTTTTTGGGAAAGGGGGCAGGAGGATAGGGTAGGGACAAAGGGGAAGGGAAATAATGGAAGAGGAAATCTGTAAATATTATTAAGCGGTGGTAGTCTATACTCCGACTACAAACACACAGACAACATACACTTGACATAAACACAACAAATGAAAACTGTGTTGTAATTCTGACACGTTGAAAAACAGACCTTCTTGAAGGTCGACCAATCAACATGCCGCCGGTGAAGAATGACGTCACTTTAAAGTGCGGCACTGTTACTCGGGATATGAAGGTAGTTATTTCAATAGGCGCCGCCAGCACAATGTTTTTTTACAAACCCATTTACATTGTGCAGGCGGTGCCTATATAAATTACTATCTTCATATAAACAGACCTTATGCAGAATCGGTGATCTAACAACAGCAGTAGCAGCCTGAGTGCACACATGTATATAAGCCTAGGCAATTCTGTGCTTTAATTGTGTGTTTTCCTACTCATACCAGGCAGCAGAAGTGCTAAATTCATGACACAACTACTGCATATAACTCACAGAATGAATTAGGGTTTGTAAAAGGATTTCTAGAATGATTATGGGGTTTTAATCTCCTTAATAATCTAGCAAATGTATGGATGACTATTTGATACCGTTAATTATGCAACCAATTCCTCGCAAATGTACTTGTGATTTAACCTAAGAAATATAATTCTTATTTTCCCTTAAATCCACATGACCAATATTCATATAATAACTTATGCTCATATCTTCAAGAAAAACTATGCACAAAATATAGTTTCATTTAAAACGTGTTATTAACATTCTAATTGTAAAATGTATGTATATATTATAAAACAGTAAACAGTGTAACGATATTTTACACAAAGTATAGATTTTTATGCCATATATTACATTTATTGCCTGTTATATAAATATACAAGTCATTGTGTGTTTGTTTTGACTATTGTCTAAAGGTGTGTGAATGTGTGTGTATATTGTTCTAGGTGTGTGAATGCATTGTGTGTGTGCAGGGGGAAGAGGGGGGAAGACCTGTGGGGAGGGACAGGGCTGCTAAGAGGAATTCAGGGCCCCGGTACAACAAATTCATGGGGTCCCCCTTATAGTCGAGTATGCTAAAAAAAAATTTTTGGAGGCGTGGTCATGCATTTGGGGGCGTAACAAATGCACCATTGGGCTGTGGCTAACACATCAAAATCACTAGGCTCTCAATTTGCCGCAGTGTCACATATGTCCAAGCACTCCTGACTTTCAGGACATCTAGCACCACAGTGTAGTATAGAAAAAAGGCAGTGTGTACACAAAGAGTTCAGTCTTAGCCTGTACCTTATTATTATTATTGTTTATTTGTAGGGCGCACAAGGTTTCCACAGCGCCGCACACAGTACAAACAGTAGACCATACAGTAGACTATACAGGGCAGAACAGTACAGAACAATAAACACAAAGTACCAGTACTTCAGAAACTCCGGGCGGGCAGATACAGTAGAGACGGAGCAGAAGAACAGGTATGGAGACTGGAGGGAAGAGGGCCCTGCTCATTCGAGCTTACATCTTAAGGGAGGGTAAACAAAGTCAGACACAAGAGGGAGCCAGTGAATCAAAGGGGAGAGAGAAGAGGGGTCAAGGGAGGATGAGCAGAAGAGATGAGAGGTTAAATGGATGGTTGGTAGGCCTTAAGGAACAAGTGAGTTTTAAGTGCCTGTTTGAAGGAGCACAGATTGGGAGAGAGATGGATGGAGCGAGGGAGGTTGTTCCAGTGAAGGGGGGCAGCACGGGAGAAGTCTTGGATTCGAGAGTGGGAAGAGGTGATCAGTGTGGAGGAGAGGTGGCGATCATTGGCCGCAGGGAGCGGGCAGAAGTGTGAATGGAGAGGAGGTTAGAGATATAAGGGACAGTAGACTGGGAGAGAGCCTTGTAAGTGGTGGTAAGGAGTTTAAAAAGGATTCTGTAGGGGAAGGGGAGCCAGTGTAAGGCAAGACAGAGTGGAGAGGCGGAGGAAGAGCGGCGTGAGAGGAAGATGAGTCTTGCAGCCGCATTGAGTATAGAGCGGAGGGGAGCAAGGTGGGAGTGGGGGAGGCCAGTAAGTGGGGGAGGCCAGTACGGAGAAGGTTGCAGTAATCGAGGCGGGAGATGATGAGAGCATGGATGATAGTTTTGGTGGCATCCTGAGAGAGAAAGGGACGGATGCGGGCAATGTTACAGAGTTGGAAGCGAAGGATTGAATGTGGGGGCAAAAGAGAGAGAGGAGTCAAGAGTGATATCCAGGCAGCGGAGTTGGGTGACAGAGGAGATAGTGGAGTTATTGACAATGATAGAGAGGTCATGGTGGGATGGGAGTCTGGGCGGGGGAAAAACAATGAGTTCAGTTTTTGAGATGTTAATTTTAAGAAAGCGTGAGGACATCCAGGAGGAGATAGCTGAGAGGCAGTCAGTCACACGAGAGAGGAGGGAGGAAGAAAGATCGGGAGAAGAGATGTAGAGTTGAATATCATCAGCATAAAGGTGATACTGAAGACCGAAGGAGGAGATGAGAGCACCAAGGGAGGAAGTATAGAGCGAGAAGAGTAGAGGGCTGAGAACAGAGCCCTGGGGGACTCCTATAGGGAGAGGGGAGGGGTTGGAGGAAGAACCAGACGTGGATACAGAGAAGGAACGGTTAGCAAGGTATGAGGTGAACCAGGCATGGACAGAACCAGAGAGGCCAAGAGAGAGAAGAGTTTGCAGCAGGAGGGGGCGGTTCATGGTGTCGAAGGCCGCAGAGAGGCCGAGAATGATGAGTATGGAGAAGTGACCTTTGGATTTGGCTGAAAGGAGGTCATTAGTGACTTTAGCCAGGGCAGTTTCGGTGGAATGGAGGGGGCGGTAGCCGGATTGGAGTGGGTCAAGGAGGGAGTTGCCAGAGAGGTGACTGGGGAGGCAGCAGCAGACAATCCGCTCAAGTAGTTTGGAGGCATAGGGGAGAAGAGAGATAGGGCGGTAGTTCGCAAGAGAGGTGGGGTCAAGATTGGGTTTCTTGAGGATAGGGGAGATAAGAGCGTGCTTGAATGAGGATGCGACTACGGCAGAGGAGAGTGATAGGTTAAAGAGGTGTGCGAGGTAAGAGCAGGTAGTAGGAGAGAGAGAGCGAAGAAGGTGAGAGAGGATGCAATCAAGAGGACAGGTAGAGGGTGGAGAGGAAAGAATAAGGGAGCGAACTTCTTCAACTGATGTAGGGGTGAAGGAGCACCACAGCTGGTTGATGGAGGGAGGTGAAGCGATGAGTGTGGTGGGAGAGGGATAGGAGGAGGAGATATTCCGTCTAATGGCTTCAATTTTGGAAGAGAAAAAGGTGGCGAAGTCAGAAGCAGAGAGGGAAGGCGGGACAGTGGGAGGGGGGGAGAGGAGGGAGTTGAATGTGGCGAAGAGGCGGCAGGGATTGGAGGACTGAGAAGAGATAAGGGACTTAAAGAAGGATTGTTTAATGAGGGACAGGGCAGAGCAGAAAGAGGAGAGGATAAATTTAAAGTGAAGGAAGTCCGCCAGGGAACGAGATTTCCTCCAGAGGCGTTCGGCTGTGCGAGAGCACTTTTGGAGGGAGCGGGTAAGTTTGGAGTGCCAGGGTTGGGGAATAAGGCGATGCCTGCGAATAGAAGAGGCTGGGGCAACAGTGTCCAGGGCAGTAGTGAGGGAGTGGTCGTAGAGAGAGGACGCTTGATCAGGGCAAGCCAGAGAGGGAAGGGGTGATAGGAGAGTTTCAAGAGAGGAGGAGAAAGAGATGGGGTCAATAGCGTCAAGGTTGCGCCTGGTGAGGAGGGAGCGGGAGAGGAAGACAGAGTGAAGGAGAGGAGATGGTGGTCAGAGAGAGGGAAGGGAGAGTTGGAGAAGTCAGAGAGATTGCAGAGGTGAGAGAAGACAAGGTCAAGGGAGTGACCAAGACAGTGGGTGGGGGAGAAGTTTGATGGTGGCCGGGTCAGAAGAGTTGTCAATAGGAATATTAAAGTCACCAAGTATAATGGAAGGCAGGTCAGAGGAAAGATAGTGGGGGAGCCAGGCGGCAAAGTTGTCAAGGAAAAGAGAGTTAGGGCCAGGGGGACGATAGATGACGGAGACAAGGAGGTGGATGGGGGAAAAGAGTCGAATGGAGTGGACTTCAAAGGAGGAGAAGGAGAGGGAAGGTAAAGCGGGAATGACCCGAAAAGTGCAGTTAGGGGATAGGAGGAGGGCCACTCCACCTCCTGGACACTCGTCTGGTCTGGTGGAATGGGTGAAAGAGAGGCCCCCATAGGAGAGAGTGGCAGGGGAGGCAGTATCAGAAGAATTGAGTCAGGTTTCAGTGATGGCAAGGAGATTGAGAGAGTTGGAGATGAAGAGGTCATGGATGGAGGTCAGTTTGTTGCAGACGGATCTGGAGTTCCAGAGGGCACACGAAAAAGGGAGGGAGGGACGAGGGGAGATATGGATGAGATTGTCAGGGTTGATGAAGCGAGGGGGGGTGGGGGATGAGACCGTTAGAGATAGGCCATTAATGGGAGCTGGGGGAGAGGATGGGTATAGACAAGGAGCGAGGCAGCATGATGAAAGACAGGGGACAGAGAGGAATAAGAGAATGGCCAGAGGAGGCAGGGGCGTGTTGAGTGGAAAAAAAAATACACTAAAATACAATTAAATAAAATACAGTCGAATGAGTTTAAACTAAAACATAGGTTAAGACAACCAATGGTAAGTTGAAATGAGAAATATATGGTGAGGGACCAGGTGTGGATGTACCATGCATTGAAGAAGGAGACCCCAGGAACCAGGCGAGTTCAGGCAGATCATAGGTAGTCGCCAGAGAGACAGTGAGTGGAAGGGACCAGAGTTCAGGCGAGGCGAGTGATCCGGAGAGAATGTGGGTCCAGTGTGCAGGTGATCCAGGATCGGTAAGGCCAAAGGTGAGGGAGGTCCGGGGAGCAGGAGAGCCAAGAGTTCAGGTGGACCAGGGCCAAAAGGGCTAGGTGGATCAAAAGGGCTAGGTGGATCCAGAGTTCAGGTAGGCCAAAGGGACAAAGGCAAGTCCAGAGTTCAGGTGGGCCAAAAGGACAAGATGGGTCCAGAGTTCAGGTGGGCCAAAAGAACTAGGTGGTCCAAAAGTATTAGGAGGGTCCAGAGTACAGGTGGGCTGATAGGACTAGGTCTGGGCCCAAGATAGTGGCAACGTGTCCGTGTGAGGACCAAGGCGGTGGGGGGGGGGCTGTGCAGGGAGGGAACCAGGGAGACCGAGAGAGGTCTAGTGGTGGGGGCAGTGAGCAGAGGAGACCCAGTGGGAGAAGGGGACAAAGGCGACCAGGGAGGCTGGGAGGACAAGAGAGGGCTAGTGGTGGGCAGTAGGCAGGAAGGTAAACTATCTACCGACTAACCAGCAGACAGAAGGCAGCGTGGTGACTTCAGTTCAGCAGCAGGAGAGAGTTGGTGGTGACTTCAGTTCAGCAGCAGGAGCGAAGCAGCGAGGAGAGCGGCTTCCATGGGGAAGCAGGAGATGACTTCATGAGGAGCAGAACACACGCGGTGAGGGATGGAGGCTGGAGACACGCGGTGAGGGATGGAGGCTGGAGACATCATCTGGAGGAGCGTGGAGGCTGGAGACAGCGTGGAGACCCGACCGGAGCCATAGGAGACAGCAGCGGACAGAGGAGGAGTAGCGGGGCACCAGAGAGGCAGACCAGAGGACGCGATGGAGAGGAGACCGGACGAAGCAGCGTGGAGGCCAGAGACAGCGTCAGGAGCCGGAGCAGTTTGGAGGCTTGAAACTGGAGCAGCACGTGGGAGCAGCGGCGTGTGTGATGTCATCAACAGGCAGAGAAGGAGCAGCGGACGGCATCCGGGTCAGAAGAATGAAGGCACCACGGCGATCCAGGTAAGAGACATCAGAGGTACACGTGTAGAAAAAGTAGTAGAGGTACACGTGTGGTAGTAGTAGAGTCAGGTTAGCAGTGGGCTAGCAACTGAAGGTAGGGCCCAAGCCGGGGTGTAGAGTAGGGGTGGCAGCCGGGGAGCAGACACCTGAATGAAAGGTGGCTGACATCATGGGCTACAGTAGGCAAGTAGAAGCAGGCAGCAGAGAGGCATCTCCAGTGGTGAAATGCGGGGCCCATGGATGGATCCAGCTGGGCTCCAACGGAGAGTGGGAAGGACACGTCTGTCCTGTTCAGCTCATAAATAGATAAATTGGGCACAACACTCACCAAAAATTGACATTGTCCCTACTAGAATCACAGCATTTCACAGACTGTCCTGCTCTCTCCTACCTGTTCTTCTCACTTTCACCACCTGTGGCTGCATGTTTCTTTAGTTGCGGGTTGTCTGGATCCTGGAATGCAGGGGGCCCTATTTGGAAAAAATGGCTACATTTAGATAATTCCAAACAATCCTGGCGTTAAATCAATACCATCCACAATTAATAATTAGGCCTTCCTCCAGCTCCAATATTACAATAATGTGCCCCTTCATCATCGCCATGCCTTATGATCACACTGCTGCTTTTGCCCCTTCACCTGACTCCCCTTCATCACACTATACTATGCTGCTCCCCCCCTTTTTCAATCCCACTGTGCCATGCCTCCCCCCTTTTTAACCCCACTGTGCCATGCTGCCCCCCTGCTTTTTAACCGCTTTGTGCCATGCCCCCCTTGTTTTTTAACCCCTCTGTGCCCCCCCTCATTTTTTAACCCCTCTGAACCATGCCCTACCCTCATTTTTTAACCCCTCTGTGTCATGCTGCCCCACCCATTTTTAACCCCTCTGTACCCCCCGTCGTTTTTTAACCCCTCTGTGTCATGCTGCCCCCCGTTTTTTAACCCCTCTGTGCCCCCCTTGTTTTTTAACCCCTCTGTGTCATGCTGCCCCCATTTTTTAACCCCTCTGTCCCCCCCATGTGTTTTAACCCCTCTGTGTCATGCTGCCCCCCCCCCCCGTTTTTTAACCCCTCTGCGCCCCCCCACATTTTCCTCCCTTCACTTACCTTTTCTTCTCTCTTCTTTCTTGGTCTTCTCTGCTCCTCTGTGCTCCATTGCTCTAGACTGACTGAATGCTGGGCGTGACATGATGACGTCACACCCGGCATTCAGACAGTCTGAATTGAGCACAGAGCAGCAGAGGGGAGGGACGCGGGCGCAGCGATCACGTGAGTATGTTTTGTTGTTTTTTTTAACTACCCTGTTCCCTCCACCAACGACCGAGCCCCCCCTCACACCCCGCCAAAAAAATAAAATAAAAGTAAATTGTCAGCGCAAGGGCCCGGGCCGGGCCCCCTGACATGCCCAGGCCCGAGTAATTAGTATACGCCCCTTCCCCTCTCGGCGGCCCTGGGGAGGGAGAACACACAGACAATCAAGCACACATATTAGCCTTCCAAATATTCTCACATACTCTACCACATTTATCCCTCTATCATTTCATTTCACTTATCTCAGTCAAAGTCCAACAGCCATTATTCACTATTCACATTCCCTTCACATAAGAGTTCCTAGATGTCAGCCATTTTACAAGCATGCCAGATACTAGACCCATTTTCTCTATTGTCTGAACTCAGCATGCTCTAAACACATGGGGCTAGATTTACTAAGCTGCGGGTTTGAAAAAGTGGGGATGTTGCCTATAGCAACCAATCAGATTCTAGCTTTCATTTATTTAGTGCTTTCTACAAAATGACAGCTATAATCTGATTGGTTGCTATAGGCAACATCCCCACTTTTTCAAACCCGCAGCTTAGTAAATCTAGCCCCTGGTATTTCACCT
Source organism: Mixophyes fleayi (assembly GCF_038048845.1). Classification (NCBI taxonomy): domain Eukaryota; kingdom Metazoa; phylum Chordata; class Amphibia; order Anura; family Limnodynastidae; genus Mixophyes; species Mixophyes fleayi. Next base: position 126,931,696 of record NC_134406.1, read on the forward strand.
TGCTGCCATATTACTACATCAATATTTCCAGCAATAAACAATATTATTTCAGAGATTCAGAGTTACAAACTACCCTTTAACTGAAACAGTATAACAAAACATTATATTAAACAATCTGACCACTTCCTGATCAATCCAATCACTTGCTATGCATCTAAATACTAATTTCCTCCACACATTTAAACAGCAGTATAGGAGACTTCCCAATACCATTTACACGGTTTCTTCACTTTCCCATGAAATACTTTTCCAACACCACCAACTATGCACAGCCATTTCCATGCACTTCTATACATTTATATTAAACTGCATAAAACAAACTATTTCCATACACTTCTATTACACATTTGCAATTTCCATTAGCCTTCCAAGAATAACCTTTGCCAAAACCACAAATGCTTCCATGTGAACCAACAATCCATCCTACATATAACAGGAACTCCAGGAATTGTATAGTATTAAAGTAATCAACACATTTTTAGCCATCTTAAGCTCATGTGCTTGTAATGGCCTAATTTACTACCAATGCAACTTTCATAGCAACAGGTTCCAGTTCTTATTAGACTACATAATCACATACAAATCAGACTAACAGCATACCATTACCTATGTTATATCTGCACAGCATGGCAACACTATTACAAGGCATGCATTTATGTAACACTATCCATACCAAGCCAAAGTCTTCACTAACTGCATTTTATCTGAACTCAGACAGTTCCATTCAAATAACCTAACAAAACCCCATTACAATATTAGTCAACCATCTTCCATTCAAAAACACATTAAACTATGTTTCCAGTATCACTCCCCTTTATTCATTCTATTCAAAAACTCCATAATAACATTTATCCTGCTAGCCAGGGCCCAAGGCCCTCAGGCAACTTACTTTCCAGCATGTCCAGCTAGAAGCTCTGTCTGCATGTCTTATCAGGCTGGCAGCAGGGCACGAAGAGGCAATTTCTTTCTTGTGTAACGTATATCAAAAACCTTTCTTGTGTTTACCTTTTCCACAGGAAACAGACCATAGCCTTTCATATGCTAATAACTGACCAACTGCTCAAAATTTGTTTCACTGGTATTCAAGTTGCATAGTAACAGGTGGGAGGAGGAGAACTTTGTGCCTAGTCACCTTCTAATTCAATTGTGGCTGAATCTGTTCATATGTTATAAAATGAGACATAAAATAATAGATTATTTATATACTCTTCATCAGTATGTCAGGGACTTATGTCTGATATGTGATGGAAACCACCATATAAGCACAGTGTTACCTAGGCATAAGGGCAGATCTACAGTGGTGAAGGGGGTGTCGTTGCTATGGCAGTCGGAGTTGAGAGAAGTTCGGCAATGGGGGTCGCTCTTTCCTCTGAGACCCCCCCATGAGGCCCCCTCTTTGCTTATCACCAGGTTATCAGAGATATCTCCTGTGTTATGAAACTAATAGAGAATATAGTCCCTATGGGGCTGGATCACTTAGAAATAACTTATGGTATAAATTTATTGAAAGGAAATAGCACAGGGTGCTTATTTATATAATTACAATGTACTGATTTTACTATATCGTATGAAACGTTGTATAGGAAAATCCATTAATTTCTGAGGTTTTGATTTCTGATGCAATAAGCATTTGTTGAGAAAGTCTGTTGTGTAGTTTCGAGAGGAAGTCCTCATTAAGGCTAATTAAATCTATTCTTGTGAGTAACCAACATGTCCTTTATAGTCTAAATACATAACAGGAGGTTGCTACTGGTGTTTCTGAGTGGCCTTTTGTCCAGTGTGTTAGAACCTGTCTGAACATTGTAAACAGCACGTGATGTAGAGATGCACAGGCTCGGTTCCCAAAGAAGCGAACACACCTGAACTTAACAAATCCGAGTATCGAACCGAGCCGGCTCAGTACTTTTGTGCGCCCTCGGAATTGAAAACGAGGCAAAACGTCTTTGTTACGTCGTTGGATATAGGATCCCGCGAGTTTTGGATTCTATAAGTGCCGCCCTCCATGGCGATCCAGCACCATTTCACAGAGGGACACAGGAGGGGTAACACAGTTTGTGGCAGTCTCTAGTGCAGTTGAGCAGCGTCATAGGTAGAAAAGAAAGAGGACGGGTAGCAGTGATCCTCAAAGTCTCCAGTGACATATAGGTGAGCGACACTGCTCCATTGCTAATTGTCATTGCTGAAATAGAAATAATAGGTCTGGTAGGCTTGGTGTTCTAAATCTGCAGTCACATTGTACTGTGTTATATAGGTAAAACACAAAGAGGAGAGCTCCATTGCTAATTGTAATTGCCGAAATAGAAATAATAAGGCTGGCAGGCTTGGTCTTCTAAATCTGCAGTCATATTGTACTGTGTTATATAGGTAAAACACAAAGAAATAGAAATAATAGGGCTGGCAGTGTGTTTCTCAATCTGCAGTCACATTGTACTGTGTTATCAAAATGGATTCACAGCAGTACCTATAAGACCAGGAGTACCAAGCAGCTGCTGGCAGCAGTCATGATGATTATAATCCCTCTACATCATCTGTATTAAAGTAATTCTATCGTTTTCAAATAAGCATTGCCCAAGCGATTGTATTGTGTTTCTAACACACAAAGTGATTTATTTTAGCAGATGTAAATAGTCAACAATTCAATACATTATTATAGTATGATACAGTACAGTACAGCCAATACCAAAAGATAAATACATACCGCTGCTATCGCATGCGCTCACTGCGCACCCACGGGACCCAGTGAACAGTATATCTGTTAGAATACTGCGGTCAGTGAAGACTGAAAACTGGGTGCGCAGCTATGATCATATATACACATTTATTGTTACAGAGAACAATGCAAATGACATGGCTTGCTTCTATAGGTCCAGACATCAGTTCATAGGCTGATTCAATCTAAGGAATCCAAAGGTGGGGGTCGTCTCTCCAGGGGATGAGCTCCTTTCTTCCCGCCAATGCATCAGTTACAATTAGCATTTCATAGCCAGCATCAAACAAAGGTTTATTCCCTAACATCAATAACTAGAGTATGCAAAATGCGATCTCTTCGGCGATGGAACCGGACAGCTGCTGATGATTAGGGTTTTAATATGATACTAGGGATGATACCTTTTCTATAACCTGAACCTTGAATATCACTGAAGTGTACATATAATCATTATATATATATATATATATATAGACTAATAATAAACCAAATACTATCTGCTCATAAATTACAGTGTAACGGAACCAATATGAATATGAATTATATAAATAACTAAATGTTGTAATGCGAGTGTGTGCGTGCGTATTTTACCGTGCGATCGTGCGATCGTATGTTACGTGGCGGACGGATCTGTGTTACGTGGCGTACGGATCGCAATCGCACGGCAAAACAATATTAACCAATATACTTTCGTTCATCCAATTATACGACTTCGACAGTCCACCCTTTGATAGTATAATAAACTATCACCTTAAATATGTTATATGCAGGATCTCAGTACCACGTTTCATTGTTATGTAATACAAGTCCCCCTTGATGTATGACCACGCTGTTTGTAGATCTAAACAAGTTATCATAAGAGAGTCTTAATCCTCTAAACGACTTCTTCTTTTACTATAAACCGTACACTTCTGGAGCTTGGAGATAACCTTTTGTATGCCCTTCAAGGGTGCAATAAAACACGTAATACACGTAATATTTGGAAAGGTACAAGGTACAGTAGAACATGTATCAGCTATACAGAATAATCTACTACAGTTCTTCAAGTTTAACAGGTTCATCTGTTCAACGCATGTCTTTAAGCTCAGAATACATTTAAACACTTCATGTTCATCAATAGCATCATCCTATGTCTATCAATAATGTCATATACAACCTCCTTCAGCTTGCGTTAATATATACACTTCTAATAATGTCATCAGTTCTTTTCATCGACACTTGTGGGCAGGCTATTGTCTGTACGTTCTTCCCAGTCTCCCAATACTCAGATTTAACAGTGATCGGCTTGTAAACTATTGGGAGACTCCAGACTAAGGGACCTAGGTGTTGTACTTTTCACTTAGTGACCTCCCACCCATAATTCGGGTACCTCAAGAATATTTAGTGGAAAGAGAACTAATCCTACTTGATATAATCATTGAGGCACGTGAGAGCACGCCCAGCACTTTGTTTGGTCTAAAACCTTACCCTCCCAAAAATGATAATCATTCTCAAGGATGCCTGCTTAAGTCCGAATATTACTGGACTGGCATCGCTGGGTGTACCTCTTTTTAACTATGGGGTCGACGTACTTACGGACGTAATGCTACTCAGACAATAGCCCCTCACACTTTCTTCAAGCTCCAAGGTTTCCAGATTTTCCTTTACCGCTGATTTGAATAGAGTAATTGGCTGGGCCGATTATTCTACTTACTTCTCCTTCATCCCCAATACCTCATTATCATTACCTGAACCAGCCTCTGTCACCTGCTAATAATCAAAAGAATTGACCGTCCTGAGAAGAGAATGAAATGAGAGAAACACAAAACAGGAAAAACTACAACTTCATGCTGGACAACAGTCTTAGCCTTTGGCTCAGGTACTACTAACTGCATTCAAGGCCTTCCAGAACAGACTCATGAGTGCCCTTGGACCCTTCTCTGAGTGTTGGCTCCTCTGCAATGGGTGGAATGGGCACCAGTGTGTCTCTGCTACCCTTGAAGCCGTGATGCTGGTAGCCTACACCTGGTACCTGTCTGTCAAATAACCTGACCCTAATAAATTTCTGTTCCACAACTTACTCTCCTGATCCAACATCCTGACAGTTAGTGTGACTTTTCAGGAAACAGTGTTTTGGACGTTCTCGGTTGCTGTCTCACTATTTACTTTCTCTTAAGGTCTAACCTAGCCTCTCAGTTACAATCTCATCTCACAATGTTCTTGAACATTTCAAAAGCCAACAGGTTAAGGGTCTGCCCAGGAGTGATATTTTGGTAGCGGGGAAGGACTAGTGGCCGAAGCTATCAGTCACTTCAATCAAGTTTCAACTCTTATTCTATTCAATTTGTTCTACCTAGTACCACTAATTTATGATCACACTGGTTTATGGCTAATTGAAAGGATGTGATTTGTTACCACTACTCATACATTATGCATCTGTTATCAATAACATGAATACCCCTATCATCTATTATAACTCTAGGACTAGCACATTGAATAACAAAAGCTTTGAGTATGACACAGTAATACATTAGACACATTTCAATACACCTTTATCCAGACATATTTCATTGGTACACCAGTGTATACTTGAGGATCCAGCATGGTGGTAATTGGATGACGTGGATTTGTTTTACCTGGAGGAAGACCCATCTGCAGGAGGGATGTGGGATGGCTCTATTGGTATCATTTTCCTGACATTCTCTTAATCAAGATAGGACTTTGCCGTCCTACTAGCTTGAGACGAAATGTCTGGTGCACCCCAATATACTCTTACCAGCTTGCACATACCTTCTGTACCCAGCTGAGCCAGACCATTTGCTGCCTCTGCTGGGTCTGGAAGATACACTCTGGGAGCTACTGGTCTACCTTGTCCATCTCTCCAGAGTCCACCAGACTCCTCACCACATCTCTTCACCTTCCAGACAGTTAATTCTTCAGGTAACACAAATCTTCATATATTAACTAATATGTGTATGTGTGCAGGTTTGTGTGTGTGTGTTCACATTTTAAAACTAAAACAATACAACGAAAAACAAAACAAAATAGATTTGTTAGCTGTCACGTAAAACCCTGCTGTCAATTTGACAGCTATGTTCGCCCTGGTGTGACAGCCATGTATAGTCGTGTGTGTAAGTGTGGATTTTACTAGCAGCTACTTCAGTTGGTAACTGTGTCACTGTATAAAGTCCTCTATGTAGTGTCCTACTCATGTGCTGGTATTGCTATAAAAGATTTCTCAGTCACCTCAACATCGCCCCCTAGACTAGAAAAATGTTGAAGACCAATGTATATCAATTGATTTTCCCTCTACCAACTCACATGCCAATCTCAGTACCTCACATTCAGCTACTTGACTATGTGAGAAAGACAAAAGGGGCCAATTTCTATAACACTTTCTAGAAATATAACAGTACCCAGTACATGTCTGTCTAACAGTGAAAAATCTAAAACACGAAAATTCTACATTTTTCTAGGGTTTCACATTATGTCGTATCTTGTGGTATAAATCCTACTCCTATGTTCTACACAGAGATGCATATCTGTATGCCTATCCTCTAGCAATCTCCTGTCCCCACCCTTTGTGCATCCATATAAAGGCACATTTTTGTACAGGAGGCACGAACCAAAACAAAAAAAAACAAAAACACAACAGATATGCAATCTATTAAACATGAATCGTATTTCCACAACAGAACCTTTTCTGCTCAAAATCAGCAGTTTCTATACACATGAAAACAAAACCCCTGACTGTTTCTGTAACTCATGTCAATCTAGTGTGTGTATCCCTGAATTTGTCTTATGTCAAAAATAAAAATATGTCTTTGTCCCATTGATGAGACTGTGTCTGTTTTTATCTTTACCAGAGCAGAGAGAGAGAGAGGGAGAGAGAAAGGGAGAGAGAGAGAGAAAGAGAGAGAAAGAAAGAGAAAGAGAGAGAAAGAAAGAAAAAGAAAGATAGAGGGGTACTAGCATTTGTGTAAAGAATGAGAAATAAGAAAGCAATGAATAATGGGAATACAAAGATTTGAGTACAAACATACATGTAGAAAGGGAGATTTTTCAACACAAATGACAGCTGGATTGGACTCTATGGGAAAATGGCTGTATTCATTCCACTAAGGAGCTATTTGCTAACTATGACCCCTCCCCATACTTGATTAGGGGGTCTTAAACTAACCGTGCAATCCAGTGTCGTCCGTCATTTGTTCTTTAAGAACTCGGTATCACATTGACTACATACCTTTTCAACGGACTTTCTAACTTATGGCAGAGAAATATAGAAGTTAACTCTTGATGACTCATCTGAGATACATAATGATTCTCAGCCAAGCAAATTATCATGAGTCACTGCAGCTTGAAACAAAGAGTGTTTCAATGTTCCATTGTTAATTAGTCTTTCAAGAGTAATCTTTCTATTTCTCTACCTCACCCCTTTAAACACTAATTCTATATTTATTTTGTCTACCTTTATCTGTGAAGAAAAGACAAGAGAGTTATCTTTAAACAACAAACAAACCAAACATTCTCATTCTTTACCATCGGCCAGCGATTTAGGAAAGCAAGCATTTGACAACATAAAACAAACAAGCAATATCAACAAAGTATACCTTTTAAATCAGTTTTTTTTTTCTAACCTTGCACATTAATACTTACCACAGATTATTATTTGCCTTGCCTGGTCTTACTTTCCTAGCTTTGGCTCTAATATTTTCTTTACAATCTTTCCTTAGATGTCCCTTCTTAAGACAGTTAAAACACTTCAAAGATTTCTGTTTCTTTCGTCCCTTATAGTGGTTTTTATAATTCTGAGGTTGTGAATGTAATTTTTCTAACGCCTGGATACCCAACATCATTAACCTATCATTCTGTGCTTTTTTCCTTTTTTTTTTTAAATCTAGTATTTTTATTGATATTTTTTAAGATATAAACATACTAAACAACAAAAAGAAAAGAAAAACTTTCGCATACATATCGGAATTAAATGACGGAATTTACAAGATTACATTAAAGCATAATAATAATAAATGTGCTATATTCATTCAGGATCATACATCGTAAATGCTTATACATAAGTATGTTACACATGCAGGGTTTATTACATGGACTCAGATACTTATTATAAGAACTGCGGTAGCCATACATTTAAGTTGATAGAGCATCTGTACTAGATGACATATGATAGAATGGAGACTCTAACCATCTGTACCATATATTCTCAAATTCCTTCAGAGCCTGTCTGCTAGTATAAACAAATCTCTCGTGCCTTATGGTGGTATTGACCAGTGCCTTCCAATTTTTAACCGTGGGACTCGTCGGGGCCAACCACAGCCTCGCTATACAAACCTTAGCCAACATCAATAACTGTGAAATGTACATTTTTGTCAGTTTATTAACTTTCCCCTTCAATCGGAGCCCAAAGAGACAAGTGGCCGGTGAACTAAGAGACACTTCAATTCCAGTAACCTGAATACATCTCCTGATCCTTCTCCAGAAGATTTGTATACATGAACACTCCCATAGAAGGTGCCAAAAGTTAGCATTGATCGAATTGCATTTCGGGCAGTTAGGGGTAGCATCCGGGCGAAATTTTGCCAATCTAATAGGGGTAAAGTAGGCCCTGTGTAAGATAAACACCTGTATTTTTTGAAATTTTAATGATGAAGTATAACCTTTAGTACTGTCTGTAACCATTTCCCACTCCTTGTCTGATAAAGGGCCAATATCTATTTCCCACTGATTCCTCAAACCATCCAAATCATCTGCAGTGGATTCATAAAGAAGACTTGAATACATTCGAGAGTTTAGACCTCTATAACCCAAGGCCTGTAATTGTTTCCTCAGTGGATCCACCCCAAACACCAAAGTCTCCCCTTTAAATTGTGTGTTTAGGGCGTGTTGTAACTGAAGGTAAGAATAAAACATTGTTCTGGGTACAGAGAATTCCCCAACCAACTGTTCGAAGGATTTAAGTACATTTGTATCATAAAGCTGACCTACCGACACCACACCCAACCGAGACCACTCCCTGGCCCTCTTCACTGTATTCAACTTCTCAAATTTCTTTGCCCCCCAGATAGGAGTATATGGATCAATGTCAGTTTGTTTCATTATTTTATTACAGATTGTCCAAATCTTAACTGCCTGAATCAGGAGCGGAGGAGCCCGCATTCCAAGCCGCCCCGCCAGCAGTGACTGTAAGGGAGTGTGATTAGAATTAAATTTGTGTACCAACACCCAATGTAGCTCATGGTAATCGGGGTCCGAAACCCATGCCTTAAGGTGGACCAATTGAGAGGCAAAATAATATAATTTCAAGTTAGGAAGTGCAAATCCACCAGAAGATCTGGATCTATACAGCGAGCTGAGCTTGACCTTAGCCCTTCCCCCTCCCCAAACCAATGAAATCAAATAGCTATCAATGCATTGGAAAATGGAGGGTGGAATATATACAGGTGACTGCTGGAGTATATATAAAAACTTTGGCTGCACCATCATCTTAATTAAATTTATCCTACCGGAGACAGAAAGTGGGAGCTTCTTCCAAACATGAGTTTTTTCTTTAATGTATTTGATCTGGGGCCGCAAATTAAGTTCTACATATTCAGCGGGGGTATTAGAGATCCATATTCCCAAGTATTTGAATTTCGATGCCCATTTTAACTGTAAGCCTTCTGGCATTGTCACGGGACACTCCCATCCCAGAGGGAACACGCTAGATTTATCCCAATTAATTTTTAGGCCGGAAAAAAACCCAAATCCATCAACCACCCGCAGCAAATGTTTTAGGGAAGTGTCGTGATCTGAAAGGAACAACAGCATATCATCTGCATATAATGCCACCTTATCCTCTCTGTGCTCTGATCTAAGTCCCACAATTTCTCTATTATGCCGGATCTTACAGGCCAGCGGCTCTATTGCTAATGCAAACAGGGCCGGAGACAACGGGCATCCCTGTCTAGTACCCCGCTCTAATTGAAATTGTTGAGAAAGATGCCCATTGACACAGACCCGAGCCACTGGATGTGAATACAAAAGTTTAACCCATTTTATAAATTCCGGGCCCACTCCAAATCGGGACAATACCTCCCACAGGTATGGCCACTCCACCGAGTCAAACGCCTTGGCTGCGTCCAAGGACACCACAACTTCGCTCTCAGAAGAGGGTGACCGCACCTGCAGGAGAGTATACAGCCTTCTAAGATTGATAGACGTGGACTTGCCTGGCATAAATCCCGTCTGATCCGGATGAATTAATTCCAGCACCACTCTACTTAACCTCAAAGCCAGTAATTTTGCTAGAATCTTAACATCATTTGACAAAAGTGAAATTGGGCGGTAGGACTCAGGGTACAACAAATCTTTTCCTGACTTAGGCAGCACCACCACTATTGCCTCTGCCATTGAAGGGGAAAGAGCGCCAATCTCACCCAGCTCGCTGAATGTATCCAACAACCTAGACACAAAAAAGGGCTGGTGTTTTTTATATAATTCAATTGGGATTCCATCTACTCCAGGGGCTTTACCATTAGGGAATGACATAATAGCTATATCAATCTCTTCAAGAGTAAAGGGTGAGTCCAAAAACTCCCTACTATCATCGGAGAGGACAGGAAGGGAGATACCATTCAAATACTGCTGTAACGTTATCCATGTCATATCTGACCTGTGACTTATATGTATTCGTGTAATATTTATGAAATACCTCAACAATATCAGGCATCAGATACTTCTTAACCCCACTGTCATCACAGATAACCGGTACTGCTGCATCTGCCCTCTCCGCCCTTGTCAGATAAGCCAGGAAGCTACCATTTCTATCGTCCTCTGCATATCGTACATGCTTAGAAAACAGAAATTTACGTTTGGATTTCTGAAATACATACTCTACCCACTCTCTCTGGGCCAACTGCCATGTTCCCCTTGCAACCTCAGTTTTGTCCGCAATGTATTGTGCTTCTAAGGATTTACACTTTTTCTCTAATATCTGTTCTTTTTGTCTGGACGACTTTTTAATTTCAGCTATGCCAGCAATTAATGTCCCCCTTAGGAAAGCCTTAAAAGCGTCCCAAACTATAGGTGGCCTTGCTGTTACCAGATTATCTACAAAGAAGCCTTCCCACTGTGTCACCAAGGTCGCTCCTGTACTCATCAAGGAGAGCCAGAAGGGATTTAATTTCCAAAAGGACTGGCCTCTATCAATTGCAAAATCAATAGATAGGCAGAGGGGCGAGTGGTCAGAAATTCCCCTAGCCCTATATTCCACGCTCCTTACCAGCGGTACCAGAGAGTGTGACAGCAGAGCCAGATCAATTCTTGAAAATGCATTATGTGATGTAGAAAAGCAGGAGAATTGGACATCTTCTGAGTGCCTCAAACGCCATACATCTACTAACCCCATTTCCTCAACCAGAGCAGAAAAAGCCGACTTAGAGTTGCCAACTACAGCATTTTTCTCTCGATATCTGTCCACCTCTCCATTTATCACATTATTAAAATCACCTATACAAATGGCTGGAACCTCTGGGAACAATGCCATGAATTCTCCACATTTCCTTAACACCTCACCATTATACGGTGGGGGTATATATACAGCTAACAGAATCACCGGAACCCAATTAATGACAGCCTTCATCAGTACAAACCTTCCCCCTGCATCCACTTGAATTTTTTCCAAGGAGAAGCAGAGACCAATATACCAATATGTACCAATATAGAGACCCCTCGAGAATTAGTCGTGTACGTAGAGTGGTATGCCCTACCTACCCATGCTTTTTTAAGGGCGAGTATTCTATCACCGTGTAAGTGAGTCTCCAATAGACAAACAATATCAGGATCATTTTTTCTAATTTGTCTTAGTACAAATGAACGTTTCACAGCATTATTTAGGCCCCGCACATTCCAGGAGAGAATTTTCAGCTCCTTATCAGATGTACCAGAATACATATAATAGTACTCCCTCTTATCTCACTACCCCGCATCCCACACCCCTGCAGAGCATACATTGACATACTTATAAGCACATATAATCCTTGTCTATATATTTGCGATAACATTAAAACTACCCACAACTTAAATAACTTTGATACTAAACCCATACCCCCACCCTGTATACTCCACCCAACTTAAATATACCTTAAACCCTAACTAAAATTACCTTAAGATATTCAGCAGGCCAGCACACTACCAAAAAAGGTCACCCGCCAACCCCCAAAATACCAGAAGATAGAGGAAGGAAAAGGAAGGAAGGAAAAGGGGCGAATTGAGACAAGAGAGGAAAAGAACGGCCTTAAAGCCATGGGCTCTCCAGCCCATTACATATTTTTTTTTTTTTTTACAGTGGACTTTTCAATATTAGTTTGAAAATCACAGACCCCACCTGAGCGAAATACATTTTTTTTTTGTACCACAGAAGAGAAATTACATTATGTATAGCAAATACCATGCATAATATCAATGACAAATCAGCAATGTCCAAAGGACTATCAGGAGAGACATAAAAAAGTACTCATCCAGCATCAGCGTCCAGCAGCAGCTAGGCGGTCCAACCAAATTGCAGCCTCTCGGGGAGTATCAAAAAAGGATGTAAGGCCCTCCGAAACCACTCTCAACCGGGCAGGGAAAATCATGGCATATGGGATCTGTAAATATCTCAATCTTCTCTTCACCGGAATGAATTGAGCCCTGTTCTTTTGTACATCCAGAGCGAAATCAGGATACATTGCTACTCGCTGACCATTGTATTCCACAGAACCTTTCTGCCTAGCCAAGCGTATAATGGTATCTCGGTCACGATAGTGCAACAATTTGGCTATGAAGGTGCGTGGGGGGGCACCAGGAGGGGGTGCTTGAGTTGGAATACGGTGGGCCCGCTCCACTGCGAATTGGGCTGTTAATGAATCTGTACCAAACAGTTGGATTAACCACTTTTCCAAGAAGGATTCTGGGGAGACACCTTCTGCCTTCTCGGGCAATCCAACCAACCGAATGTTGCTGCGACGCAAACGCCCCTCCATATCCGTCAGCTTTTGTTTAAACAGAGAGGCTTGCGACTCCAGACTCTCCAACCAGCCCACAACTGGTGCAGAAGTGTCCTCCAATGTAGACACACGTGTCTCCACTTCACCCACTCTCTCCCTGATTTTTTGCACGTCTTGCCGGAGAAGAGAGAGGTCCACCTGCACCTCTCCTATTTTATCCGTAACACGCTTTTCAGATGCCCCAATGGCCTGCAGGACCTGCTGTAATGTAACTTCAGGGTCCACCAGTGGAGCCAACAAAGGGGGGGTAACGGGATGTGATGCATCTCCTGAACCAGAGGCTGTAGTGGAGGAGCGAGCAGCGGTCCAATTTTCCCGCTGCGGTGGACTGGTTATGTTTGCCCATAATTTCACAGGAAAGATGGGATGATATTTATCCTATAAGCTTATATGCAACCCTGTAACCTGTATAGCTTTAATTACATATAGGTGTACAGCTCAGATTGTATTGCTAGCAGTGCATTGCAGCCAGTTTTCTTCACAGAGAAAAGTATATCTCCTCCAACAACACTGATAATGATAATCAAATAAGTCCAGAGCCCAATTCAGTTATTCCTCACTTGTACAAGGATATAAATGTACCTGTATCAGATGGATATCACAGGCTGTGTTCACCTAGGCCAGTATGTGGTATTACAGAGGCGCTATGTCCCAGCAGTCATCAACTGCCACAAACTGCCACAGACTGCCTGTAGTATTCCTCTTCCCAGATGCTCAACTCTTTCTCTCCCAGTCTTGGGTAAAATGGCAAGAGCACTATCAAAACAGGTGCACTATGTACAGCAACTATTCGGATGCACAGTTTTGGGTCCAAAAGTTTCTTTATTCCACTATAACGGAGATCAACAGGATATCTGGGATGGAGAGCTCGTAACTGTGCTTGCTACTCCATGCTCGTCCAGGCCACGCCCCCGCTTTTTTCCTTTTTACATCTATTTTTATCATGTTCTATGGCACGTTCTCTAATACCATCTACCGTGAGACCTCTCCAATTAGGAAAAGAGGTTTGTATCCAGCGGCCTGATTCATCAAGGTACGCAAACGCACACGCATCTGCTAATTGGGTCTGCGCATGCGCGAAACGACACTTGAGATGCGTAAAACGGCAATTGAGATGCGCAAAATGCCACATACGCTATGCAATCACGGCATTTACTATTCTCAAAGTAAATGCAATCTCAAAGTCCAACGCAAATATATTTGAGATGACGGCTGACTATTTGAGATGAAAGGGGTGGGAATGGGCGGAGAGTAGGCGCGGACTGGGCGGAGATGAGATATCATTTTAGTAAGGTAGGCGTTATGCTTTTTAACTTGAGAACAGTAGGCGTTCCCTCTGTCCATTTGAGTGAACCTGACGTCACTCCTGTCTCAAATCTTTCACAAAAGTTAAGGAAGGCCAGGGTCATGTTTAAATCCAAACACCCAGCGCAAACAACAGGTAAAAGCCTTTAAAAGCATACTCTGCGTATGAAAAATTTAAGAAAAATATGCTAAAGAAACACACTTATAAACAAGAGTTAAAATATTTGGTATTTTATTATTAAAAATAAATAAATAAAAAATAAATAAATTGTAATATAGCGCACTATGCTGCTTGCTGCCTCTTCAGTAAAAAGGCCTGGCTTTTATGGGCCTCTACACTGCAGTTTGGTATGCTAGGCATATATATTTTCTATTATCACTCCCTATCCATTGTGGCTTCCAAAATGGAGTGCACACTCCATTCCCCATTCATGACACTTTCCAAAATGGAGTGCACACTCCATTCCCCATTCATGACAGTTTCCGGTATGGAGTGCACACTCCATTCCCCATTCATGACAGTTTCCAAAATGGAGTAAACAATCCATTCCCCATTCATGACAGTTTCCAAAATGAAGTGCACACTCCATTCCCCATTCATGACGGCTGCTGGAATCGAGTGCACAGTGCATGGCTAATTTTATAAATTGTGTTAAAGTGTTGGCCAAACATTCGGCTTAATCATAAATAATGATTACAAATCTCTTTTGATTCTCATCAACTAACAATTATCATTAGTCTCAATATGCAACATGCATGATTTGACACTTGTTGATGGTGGCTTTTCAATCTAATAAAAGACAAATACACATATAATAACTGTACACTTTTTTAAGGAATTTACACGCATTTTAGTAGCTATTGTAAATGAAGTGTTCGATTACCACAGGGTAAGTTTGGACAGCAACACAAATATTGTAAGGATATTAAGGATCCCTAAGACACAAGTGAATCAGTGAGGTCTTGAACACATGTTTGCAAGCTTCAAAGATGCCTTGCCTATCTGCTATGCCACTGTACAAGGGGTGATGAGAACAGAATAGAATAACAATGAAAGATGAGCACCAATGTATATAATAAGTTGGTGTCCTTAAAAGATGTAGAAAACTCCAAATATTTTCACATATTATACACTGTAAGAATTGGTATATGGTGAGTAAAAATGTATGCATATTGAAATATATCCATGTTCATTAATACAAATCAAAAGTATATTAATATTGCTACCATTTTTGTGTTCTCTTTTTCTGCTTCTGAGAGCAGAGATTGACTATGTTTTTGCAATAAAGTTTTTTGCTACAACTCCTTTGATGTGTTGTAAGTGATCACAATGTTCAACATGACATATAGGTAGATTAAACACCAAACCATATACAAAAGCACTCTTACATAAGTCACAGAGTGCAATAAATGCACTCAAACATTTACATAAACAAAGGTAAGCCACATACACGCATGAATCTGGGGTCAAACTCATTACCTTATCATTGCAAGGTTAGTTCTTTATCCACTAAGGTATACTTCAGATAGAAAAACACACACCAAACTGGCCAATAATTTTTTCGGTCAGCTGAATCGCTTGCTTAGGTCTGACAAATCTGGCAGGTAGCATTTACTGTTAACGGAATGACGGATAAGGTGCTATTAAAAACATAACCCTACATACACACACACAAAAAAAAAATGCTTGTCCAACGCATCAGGACCTTGAAAGACTTGACCATTTTAATAATTATAAAAAAAACAAAAAAAAACAAAAAACATGTTGCGTATCTTACAAGCATTTGCGTTTTTTTATTTCTATTATACTTTACTGAGTATGCTTAATAGAGGCTTGTAAATCGCTTTGTGCTTATGGTTGACCTGTGGGCTTGAACTCCTGCACTTAGTATTGGTGGGTGGAATACATAACCACTACACTATAGTATCACGCATTAAGTTTTCATATGTTAATTTGATACATGTAAATGTTTTTTAGGGAATATAATTATAGTAGAAACTATTTTATCCTTAATATTGGCACAGCAATAAAAGATAAGCGCAATATTTACATCTGTAATAATAGTTTAAATATCGACTTACCGTACATTGAATAACCTTAGGTAACATGCCAGGATGACTTTTTGTCAAAAACAAACTTGTTTAATTGGTACGCACCTGTGTGCTCTTAATGGCTTCTGTTTGGCATACTCTCCGGCGTTCGCATCGGCATTTATTTCCTAATTAGAGTGATAGTTAAAAATATCTTGCTTGTACTTCTGTGTTGTTGTGAGTTTCACAATTCTGGGTAAGTAGACTGTAGATGGGCAAATGTTTTTTTAATCTGATGTTTACTGCTGTACCTTGCTCAGTACTCAGTATGTTTAAAGATGTAACTATATGTTGGTGAGCAAGAAATCTCTATTGCTGCAGAAAGGGCTTAATGTACTGTGCTAGTGGTTTTTATGTTGAAGGTTAGTGCAAAAGTGTTTGGTTAGCTGTGGAGTTTTAATATTTAGTCCACTGTGTATACTTAGAGGCGCAACTGCATACAGTCCTCTAGAATGTAGTGAAATGATTAATTATTATTCCTATTTTTTTTTTACAAATTTACTTGTTTACTCTCCCCCACAGATATCGGTTCTGGTGCCGATTGCAGCAATCTTATTGTGTGGGTTGTGTGCCATTGTAAGACAATCTTGTCTGTGTGTGTGGTAAGTATAAACCAGATATAGTTTCTTACATACCCCTTGTTAAAACACCTTGCAGTAAGATTGGCCATGGTTTTTACGATTTATTTTATTGTGCTATAATCACTTTTACCTTAAAAACACATTAGCACTCTGTATTTAGTGTTTCACTCCCTTCACATTTGTGCAGCACATAACGTTCAATCTAACTAATCTGAGTTGTGAAAGGGTCTATGGCGATGGTAAGTATCACGTTTGCAAGCACTTTGGTGGTGGTTCTATATGACTATATGGTGTTTGGACAATGAATACGGTTTGTTTATGTAATTAATTTTTTTTTTTTTCTTTTTTATACAAACTCCCCCTCCACATTACTTTCATCTACTTATGGACTGTCCTTTTACACCATTAAGCGAAAGCATGAATAACGACATCATTGTAAGTATTGGTTGTGTAATTTGTGCCAAATTCAAACAATGCAAAGTCTAAACGTTTCACCTAAGTACTGGTTTGTGACCTCTTCCTTTTGAAACACATACAGGCACTCCTGGAGTTTGAGTACATTATGCGTCACGAGGGGTGTGCTCCTGTGGCCCGTCCTAACCAGCAACTACGCCGACGTCGCCGTCCGAGGGAGCGCATCTTCAGGCCACGTGTCAGCCTCTTTGGGATGTCAGATGCGGAAGTTGTCTGTCGCTATCGGCTTCCTCCATATCTGATCTTGGACACCCTGCGCATTGTGGAGTGTGACCTTAAGCCAATGCGCATCATCCCGACAGCAGTACTGCCTTTGACCAAACTTGTGGCGGTACTGCACTTCTGAGCAATTGGATTCTTCCAGTTCACAGTCAGGGTCGCGGCAGGAATGTCCCAGGCGACCTTCAGCCGTGTGCTGGAGGTTGTCCTGAGGGCATTTGAGTCACGACTACGGCAGTTTATACTTCTGCCACTCGAAGAGGAGTCTCTTGTGTGGATCAAGCAGCAGTTTGCTACCATAGCTGGCTTTCCAAACGTCATAGGGGCTGTAAATGGGATTCATGTGGCACTGGTGCCCTTGAGTGGAGATGCTTCCGTTTACATTAACTGGAAGCATTTCCACTCAATAAACGTCCAGGCCATATGTGACCCGTCTCTCCTGTTTCGAAACCTGGTTGCGAAATGGCCTGGGAGTACCCATGACTCCTATGCATTTTGTAACTCATGGTTGTGGCCTAGATTGCAACAGAGGCAAGGGGGTGTGACACCGCACGGAGATGCGTGGCTTCTTGGTAATTATGTGCAAATAATGGTTCCCTCAACTATAAATGTTTAGTCATATTGTATGGCAGACATAGATTGTTAAAGTTTAATTTAGTAATTGATATTTTACTGTTACACATGTGCCTTGTATTTATAGATTTCCCTACTATAGAGTGATTGTATCAATCTTTTGACTATTAAGAGATATAATGCTCTTGTAGCCGTATAACTGAAAGTCACCTATTAGTAATAGGTATGTGTCTTGAGAATAGTGGACTCTGGCAGGTGTAAAAATATTAGTTAGGTGCACTTTGCCAATCTCTAATGTTGATTTACCTTTGTTGTTGAGGCATTAATGGATATGGCTAGTTTTGTTAGGAGGCTAATTATACAGTATTAAGACGTTGTAACCTTACTATTTGGCCTAGATTGTAATTTGCCCTCATATATTAGAATGTTAGCATTAAATTTATATCACGTATAGTTGTAGTCTTAAAAGGTTTAAATAATTTTTTTTTCTTTCCTCTCTTCCTACATAAGAGACAATGCGTATCCCTCCTGCCTTTGGCTCCTCACTCCTTTATTGAACCCACACACAGAGCAGGAGGAGGCTTATAACTCGGCTCATAGGGCCACCAGATCGGTCATAGAAAGGGCTTTTGGAGTTCTCAAGGCTCGATTTAGATGCCTGGACCGGTCTGGTGGCGCCCTGATGTATGAGCCGCGGAAGGTATGTAGGATCATCGTTCTGTGTGTGGTGTTCCATAATATTGCCATCAGGAGTGGGGCACCAGGGGTCATGGACGAGGTTGCTGGGGTGGACGAGGCGGAAGAGGCGGAGGAGGCGGAGGAGGAGGAGGAGGAGGAAGATTAAGTTCCCCCCCCTCGTGAAGCAGTGCTTGGCTCAAACTTCAGGAGCTATGTTGTCGATCGTTATTTTTGAGGTAATAATTTTTAATGCACTTGTTCAACCTTAACATTTCAAAGCTGTGTGTTAAAATCATCGGCAAGGTTAGATGATATAAGGTATGCTAAGTTCAAATGTCAATATGAATCTACATGGACTAGTGTGATAGTGAAATGTCTAATATGTGTAATAATTTCTATTTCAAAAATTTGCTACCTGTTTTTAACCTTTACAATGTGGGTAGAAAGTATATATTCATGTCTGTAGGTTTTGCCTCAATGTCTTTTGCTAAATGCACCTTAGTGTGTTAGATTTCATCTACAGGCTAATG
This sequence comes from Mixophyes fleayi, assembly GCF_038048845.1. Classification (NCBI taxonomy): domain Eukaryota; kingdom Metazoa; phylum Chordata; class Amphibia; order Anura; family Limnodynastidae; genus Mixophyes; species Mixophyes fleayi. The sequence goes on from NC_134406.1 coordinate 126,950,873, forward strand.
TCGCTTAATTTTTTTTTTTTTTTTAATGTTTGCTACACTTTGGCCAGTCCAGACTTTGCACACTTGATGCTTGTATTTGCTAAGTCACAAAAGGCATTAATGGTGTAGTATGTAGATGTCCCCTAGTATCATAATGTGGTAGCTAAATTGTGACCATGTAAAGGTGGCCTAACTCTGGTTATTTATCCATGCGAGGTTTATAGGTAATTGTTTGGCACATATAGTGTGTTGTAGTGGTAATTTTTCTAACTGTGTTTTTATTTTCTTATATCTACAGCCTGTATATAACATCTGGCCTGGAGTGGTGGTCTTTGTGGCATTAAACTTTTTATTTTGTTTGCTTTTTGGAGTGGTGCAATTCGTGTCTCACTACATGTTGGCATCTCTTCATCCAAGGATCTTTGCCACACACAGACCGTTAACTTCTTTGCTAAGTCTCAGGCCAAGTGCAGAAACAGGTCAAGTTGCTTTGCTTTTTGGAGTGGTGCAATTCGTGTCTCACTACATGTTGAAGTATTTCTCCAGAGCTCCAAGGCTGCTTATGTCTCTCTTCAGTCTGGCTACATTGGCATCTCTTCATCCAAGGATCTTTGCCACACACAGACCATTAACTTCTTTGCTATGTTTTTGGTAGGCCGTTTGGATTCATATACGTAATAAATATATCTTATCCTGCAAATGACTCTGCAATCTGTTGTCATACCATTTTGTACCATTACTATAGTGCAGTGATTTCTCTTTGAATACACATAAATCCTTGTGAATTGGTATCCTAACTATTGTGTGGTTCTTTTGTCCTTTGCCACATACACACCATAGCCTACAAACACACTCTATGGTGTTTATGTTCAGTTATAGGAAATGAGTTTAGTTTGGAGGTTTGTATGTGTGTTTGGTTGCTTTGTAGTTAATTTCTTGTACACTTTACAGCTTTTAGAGGGAACATGGTAGGTGCATAGCAATATAGGCATTATAAAATGTGTAACGCATACAAACATACAAAAATGTTACCGGTGTTACGTCCAACACTATAAACTTTTGGCCCTTGCACAAACAGGATAACTATCTTTCAGCTGTGCTAGTGGCACTTTGTTTTAAAGTGGCCCAACACCCACATGGCACACACAAAACCAACACTAACAATGATGGTAAATGTGTTAGTGTCCTAAGGTAGTGTCATGTTGCTACAAGGGCAGATTAACATTATGTGTAACCTACCTTTGGAACAGAAAATAATACAGTATACACCCATGTCATGGTGTCTTTACAAAGTTTCATTGTTGTGATAAGTAATACTTCACCTAGTTTGGTAATAGCTCCAGTCTGCAAAATGTCAGATTACAGCCAACACACTTATTCTAAATTAGCACTAGTTTCATTTGTCTGATTACACACATTGTTTGCCAGCTGTCACATGACATGTTTGGTGCCCCTGTCAATGTTTTTTGTATTTTTATTGTGGTTAATAAATGTGTAATTATTAGACTATCCAAATATCTGTTACATTTCCCCCTGTAAATATAACATATCGACAAAAGCCACATTCCAGCTTGGTTTGACTACAAATCCTATGTCAGTGTATGTGTCACTAGTAAATTATGTTAGTTTGGGCCAGATTAGAAGCTATGACTGTTTAAGCATGCTAGTACATGTGAAGACTCTTTTGCGCCTCTTGCATTGTAACATGGTTTTGTCCAGGACACTGAAAGAAGGATACAGATCTTTGAACATCCTTATTCATTCTGGGCCAGTGATCATGTGCAATGGGTACCTGTGTCTGTCTATACACTAAATCTCCACCTACCAAACGACTCATCTTAATAATTTGCAGGTGATGTCAACTAGCTTGCCCTTGTTAAAATAAATTCCACCACTGGAAGGGAGCAAAAACGTATTGTCATGGCCAGTATAGCAATGAATGAATGAGTGTTCATAAGTAAATAAAGTATAAGGTCTGTTTAGAAAAAAAAGGTATTAAGGCTTCCAAATTGTTTTTAACTTTAATGCAATTGTGGAATCAGACCATAGAGTTTAGTTAAAGAATGACTGTATGCAGCAATTTGGTGGACAAACTACCTCTTGGATATCCATCACTAGGTGATGTAGATAATGTGGTGTATACTTAATTGGATTAGAGGGTGTGTTTATTTGCCAGAGTAACCCATAATCAAACTCATGTTTTTATTGTCCTTCTTACATGAAGAGCCAGGCACACAGCAAACAGCTCACACAAGACTACATACACCCTTATGTACTGTAAAAATGTCTGGGGAATCTGTATTTCTCGATCCCATTATGGACCCTTAGGAATAGCTAGAGCATGACTGAATAAGAACCTAGCACACTGGATCATCGTCCTGCTCATGTTTTTGATGATTGTCGAATATAGCAGGGGAATGACCAGTCTGCAAATGTGGTTTTGTAATGCAGGCCAGAACACTGGAGCCAAGACCTATCCTCTGGAGAGAAGTGTGTTGTTCGGTCAATGAACAGATCACAGCAGCAGATTTATTTAGGGTGTCCAAAACAACTATTGGCTGATCAGTTAATGTTATCTGAGCTGGTGAATCTGGTTGGTCTGGAATGATCACCTGACTGCATCCAAGCTGGCCGCGCCCATGTAGCAGAACAAACAGTGTGTGTTTTCAAATGGAGGTGTGGAGGACGGGAATGTTGCAGACTAACAGAAGGGGCCAGGGTAGACGTGATATGACAGCGGTGGATGGGGTAAGTGCGCCTTTATGTGCTTAGTGCAATAAGGACATTAAGTAACATTTAAACAAGCGTTATACTAAAGGGTGATTGGTGTACCATACACTGTGCATTAGTACTATTCTTAAAGGCAAATGCCTTATTAGATCTGTTTAAAAATTCTACAGTCAGAACGGTTCAGTATAGTAGTTAACAATACTTGACCTGTGGCATTATGGGACAAATTCTTAGGAGTTTTTTGGTGCCATTTACACCTGGTTTTTGCGGCTACTTTGTGTCAGCTTACAGTTTACAAAAACAATACTTCCTTTACAGGATGTTTTTTGCATCCTATAAAGGACCACTGTAGTAGTGGCACGCTTGTTTTAAAAAAAATTACTCACACAAAGAAATAAACACTGTGGCAAAATCATTCTGAAGCTTAGCTTCATCAACTTTTTGTTTAAATCTTCTTGACCAAACCATGGGCCTGAATCATTCTAGAAAGTTAAGGCAAAGTAACTAAGTCAGGGCAAACCATGTGGCATTGGAGGGGTATGTTTTAAAAATGGAGTTTGCTGTTTATTATGGGGGGGTAGGAGAGGTCCTAGATGAATTTAAAATTACAGTGTTCAAATAAGCTAACAAGTATTTGTGCGCAATATTTAGATACAAACAGTATGTAACTTTAGAAAAAAAACGGTTGATATTTTACTACCCTTGCATTATTTCATGGCTTCTAGCATATTATTGTAATAAGGATCCTTTGCATTTATGAGCCTGAATCAATCTGGCACTTCCTTTTGGACACCACACTGAAATTAGATACCTATTCCTTAAAGAACCTTAATGATTCCGGCCGTGTGTTCCGAGTTAATATTTTGCTTAGACTTCATAACAAGTATTGCGTAAAAGAAACCATAATAGATTATGTAATAGTAAATAAAGAAACACATACGTATATTAATTGTATAAAATTTATTTGTGAAACAAGATTACATATTTTGGACACAATATATGTCATAAGGTTTCTTCACCCAAAAAAACTATTATTTCCATTTTGTTTTTTTGTATGGAGTTTGAAATGAATGAGTCCGAGTCCTACTTCTTGTCACCCGTGATGTAGAGGAGTCAGAGGAACCAGCCAAAGCTGCATGGGAAACGGATTGTGTCCGACGAGGTGAAGGTGCAGCCTCATGGACAGGGGATTGTGAAGGGACCACGACAGGGGATTGGGAAGGGACCATGACAGGGGATTGGGAGGGGACCACGACAGGGGATTGGGAAGGGACCACGACAGGGGATTGGCCGAAGCCACGGGCAAAAGCAAAACACATAAGATGACAGAGGGCTGGGTCAAGGAGGGAGGACGCAACAGAACCCACAGGGAGGGAGGATGCAACAGAACCAACAGGGAGGGGGGACGCAACAGAACCAACAGGGAGGGGGGACGCAACAGAACCAACAGGGAGGGGGGACGCAACAGAACCAACAGGGAGGGGGGACCAACAGAACCAACAGGGAGGGAGGAGTCAGACACAACAGGGAGGTTGGAGCCACCAGCCAACTGGGTATGGGGGCTGGTGAACAAAAAATCTGAGCTGGGTGAAGGGAATGTGGCGGAGGTGCGTTGGGAGTGGGCATGCAAGAGATCACCCAGGAGTGTTTCGATATGTGACATTGTTTGATTTAAATTTGCCATTTGGGTGTTGTGTGTGGTCATTAAAGAGTTGTGTGTGGTCATTAAAGAGGTGTGTGTGCTCATGAAAGTGGAGAGTGTGCTTATGAGACTTGTAAGTTGCTGATCCGTGTGTTGGACAGTGCTCGCTATAAGTGCCAGGTGATCATTCTGTGATTCTGTGGCGCGGTTAAGTCTTTGTGATGCGTCCGAGAGTGCCCGCTCCCATGCATCTTGAGCTGGATTCACCTGATCCCCCTCCACATCACGGGCAACTTCTGGAATGGCTGCAGTGGGCTGCTGCTCGGAATCTGTAGAGAGAATAAAAACAAACACTAAGACATTAGATAAAAACATTTGGGAACAATAATGTTTTTTTTGGAACATATTGAGGTACGCTTGATGTAGCATTGGTCAAGTCTGAAATGACATTTAATGCCCTTGCAGCCCTTTACAGTCACCAAAATCAGACTTTACCACTCTTTGTGTATTTTAATTATGCACAAAACTGTATATATAGAGGATTTTTTTCTTCACTGTCTACATTACATTTCCTCCAATCTGATAGGCTAAGATATTGTGCAATCAAAGTTATCCTTCAGACACATCCAAAGAGTTTACACATTTGCTCAGACATATAGAAACATTTACAGACATTAACTAAGCACACTCATCATTGTACCTAGTGGAGCGGAATCTCGTGTTCAGGGTGGGCTATAGCCAGTGTCTATGTTGCCCACCCCAACAATCTCTACAAGAGAAGATGCTGCCCTTTTCCGCTCCTCAAGGGGGTTCAATGAAATGTCCATTGGCGGGCCACCCCCAGTTCCTTGCGCATGCCGGTGTTGCCGTGCCAGTTTGTTTTTCAGTCTAGATTTATAGTCTGCCCAGCTGCGGAATAGACAAACATTATGGTGTCAAATATCTGCCTTTTGTAAAGGTTAAAAACATTATACAAATTACACCACATTTATTAATGGCACATTGTACTCTAATGTCTTGGGATTTACAATCGGGGTTAATGTGCACAACTGATTATGTAAATGTGGCCAAGGGCCATGCTGCTTTGAACCATCACCTAAGGCCCTGATAGAAAAAAAGATTATACACACAAGGCTGGTTTTACATCACAGTTGCCTAAGTAATACTAACACACAATCTACATACATATCTATATATATATCTATATCTATAGATATATCTATATATAGAGAGAAACAAAAGCAAATAAATACTACTCAACACAGTCAGTCACATTCTATAGCCCTTTTTAACAAACATTGGCTTTGTACCATTTCTGGACCTCATGCACTTTTCGCCCATGGGGCGATATGTCATTAATAGCTTGCGTTATTAGCTCCCAATGGCAGTGACGCTCCGGCCCAGTAATCTGCTCCGAATGGAATCGCTGTAAAACCTCAGAGACTAAAACCTGTAATTCTTCATTTGAAAAAAAATTTTTTGCGCATACTTGCGCGCCCGGTTGCCTGCTCGCCACTGGGGCCTGGCTCAGACATATTCCTATTGGAAAGATAATTAAATTAGGTTTTGGCAATGCAAACAATCAGGTGCCAATACAGATTGTATGGCCATCCACCACCTTAAAAGGTTTAATTTGGGAAACTACTACCTAGGTATTAAACACATGGGCCTTATTCTAATCAACATTGTTGCTTCTATATTGAACCAACATTGACTTTGTCCACTGTATTTTTACATTAATGGTCGACAAATACTACTTAAACATTCAGCTACTACTACCAGTTGCCACTTTTAAAAGACTAACCTTGGTTAACAGGTAAGCCACATACCTAACTTAATGATATCACATTAAGTTTGTCGGAGTAGCAAGCCCTATATGGTGCTTGCAATATTACTTTTGTAAATCAAATCAGCCAGCAACACACTTAAATGTGTACTACAAATGCTATTTGTTATGTAAGCGTCCCAATAAATTTAAACATTTGGATGCATGTGTCCCTCAATGCAATAAGTCAGTTATTAGTGTGTGGAATATGGATAATCGAACAGTACTTAGCATAGTGTAAGCTACTAATGCATTATTTTACAGTTAAATGTGAGGCCAAGGCCACTTCTGGTCACACTCTCATTACAGCTATGACACACATATTTGTGCATACACAGATGGCTAAATGAGCAGATACAAACTATTGGTATATAATACAATATATCTGACCTATTTATACCTATTCTTATATATTTGCACACAAAGAAAAAAAGCAAAAAATTTTGAGTGTGTAATGTTTGTGGTGGCTTGCAAAACAAAAAATGAAGTTGATTAAAATGCAAGGTAAGGTTATGTTATGTTATCAACAATGCTAACATCCAAATATTGTTGAGTGCACGATTGATAAGGTCAAATAACTTAGCTTATGTAGGCGAATATACCATTATTGCCATGTTAAAATGTGATGGCAAGGCCCCTTTTTATAGCAGTTTTATGACAGCTAGGACACACATATTTAATACAAAACAGAAGGCTACATTAGAAGAGACAAATACATTGCATATATTACAATCTCTGACTAAGGCCCTGATGTTCTTACTGTTTGTTGTTTGCTTATTAGGCAAAGCATGTAAATGTTTTCACTGTTCAATGTGTCCTGTCCAGTAAAATCAGCTAATGAACAGGCAGTAAGGCTAAGCACAGGTGGGTTTAAATTAGGGATGTGCAACGGCGACTTTTGGTGTCTCGTGTTTTGTGTTTTGGATTCGGATTTTCGTGATGTTTTGGGTTCAGATTTGTTTCGCAAAACACAAGGTTTTGGTTCGGATTTAAGGTTTTGGATTCGGATTTTTTTTGAAAAAAGCATAAAAAGTTCAAAAATCAAGTTTTTGGGCTTATTTTCACTCCTACGCTATTATTAACCTCAATAACATTCAATAACAAGCATTTCCACTAATTTACAGTGTATTCTGAACACCTCACAATATAGTTATTAGTCCAAAACGTTGCAACGAGGTATCTTTCTGGACTGCGTAGTGGAGTGGTCCCCACACTATAATAAGAAAACCATCAACTGGTCTTAATCGCACCAAAAAATGTACCTGGACTGCGTAGAGGAGTGGGTCACCACAATATAATAAGAAAACCATCAACTGGTATGAATCGCACCAAAAAATGTACCTGGACTGCGTAGAGGAGTGGGTCACCACAATATAATTTAAAAACCCTGAACTTGTATGATTCGCACCAATAAATGTATCTGGAATGCGTAGAGGAGTGGTCACCACAATATAATAAGAAAACCATCAACTGGTATGAATCGCACCGAATAATGTACCTGGACTGCGTAGAGGAGTGGTCACCACAATATAATTTAAAAACTCTGAACTTGTATGATTCGCACCAATAAATGTATCTGGACTGCGTAGAGGAGTGGTCACCACAATATAATAAGAAAACCATCAACTGGTATGAATCGCACCGAATAATGTACCTGGACTGCGTAGAGGAGTGGTCACCACAATATAAATTAAAACCCTGAACTTTTATGATTCGCACCAATAAATGTATCTGGACTGCGTAGAGGAGTGGGTCAACACAATATAAATTAAAAACCCTGAACTTGTATGATTCACACCAATAAATGTATCTGGACTGCGTAGAGGAGTGGTCACCACAATATAATAAGAAAACCATCAACTGGTATGAATCGCACCAAAAAATGTACCTGGACTGCGTAGAGGAGTGGGTCACCACAATATAATTTAAAAACCCTGAACTTGTATGATTCGCACCAATAAATGTATCTGGACTGTGTAGAGGAGTGGTCACCACAATATAATAAGAAAACCATCAACTGGTATGAATCGCACCGAATAATGTACCTGGACTGCGTAGAGGAGTGGTCACCACAATATAAATTAAAAACCCTGAACTTGTATGATTCGCACCAATAAATGTATCTGGACTGCGTAGAGGAGTGGGTCACCACAATATAATAAGAAAACCATCAACTGGTATGAATCGCACCGAATAATGTACCTGGACTGCGTAGAGGAGTGGGTCACCACAATATAATGAATAAAAACCCTCCACGGCTCTGAATTCCCCAAAAAAAATAATCTGGACTGCGTAGTGGGGTGGCCCCGGTACTAAATTTGATACCCGGGCCACAATATAATAAATAGTTACACCCTCAACTGGTCAGAATTCCATCAAACAAGTATCTGGACTGCGTAGTGGGGTGGCCCCGGTACTAAATTTGATTCGAGTGCTATGTGTAATTCTGACCTGTCTGATAGTGTACCCATAAAGAAAGCTCCTTTCAGCATTTCTGCAGATGTGTGCATGAACAGCCTAAGTGTAGCTGGTGATACACAAATTGAGCTTGCCACTTTGGAATTGCAACAGGATGAGAGGGATATTTGTGTAGCTGATGAGGGCGCTAATGAGGATGTTGATGAGGATGATGTTGTTTGTCTAAATTCTGCCCAGTGGAAGCAGTTCTTGCATGTGATAAGAAGAAGGTCATTGTCATGACTGGGCATAAGACCAAAAAGTCCACCTCTTATGTGTGAAATTATTTTTAACCAAATCCTGACAACAGTTGTCTAGCCATTTGTAGCATTTGTAAAGCCACATGTAATGTAAGCATGGATTTCTAAATAGACGTGTATATGTATTTCCTTCAGAGATGAGCGGGCCCAGATTATCGCAATCCAAGCCCACCCGAACAGTGCGGATCCGAGGGCGTTCCGAGCACTGTTCTGGTACTTCCGGCGGGAAGAAACAGTGAAAGCGAGGCTGAGACTCAAAATCCTGCCGTCGAATCTCGCGAGACTCGGTTTGTATATATTTCCCGCTTGCCGCCGCCATCTTCAGTCGGGCTAAGATCAGGGAAGAGGGAGGTTGGGTTTTTTAGTGGTGCTGTGTCCTGTCACTCTGTCCTGCTAAGTCCAGTGGTGCTTTGTCCTGTCACTCTGTCCTGCTGAGTCCAGTGGTGCTTTGTCCTGTGTTCTGTCCTGCTGAGTCCAGTGGTGCTTTGTCCAGTGCTCTGTCCTGCTGAGTCCAGTGGTGCTGTGTCCTGTGCTCTGTCCTGCTGAGTCCAGTCGTGCTGTGTCCTGTGCTCTGTCCTGCTGAGTCCAGTCGTGCTGTGTCCTGTGCTCTGTCCTGCTAAGTCTATTGTTATTAAAAAATTATAAAAAAATGTAAAAAATTTTTTATAAAAAAATAATAAAAAAAGAATACTAAAAAATTATAAAAAAAGTATAAAAAAAATTATACTGCAATATATAAATACGTTCACTGTTCCTGCAGTCCAGAAATATTAGTACTGCAATATTAAACTACGTTCACTGTTCCTGCAGTCCAGAAATATTAGTACTGCAATATATAAATACGTTCACTGTTCCTGCAGTCCAGAAATATTAGTACTGCAATATTAAACTATGTTCACTGTTCCTGCAGTCCAGAAATATTAGTACTGCAATATATAAATACGTTCACTGTTCCTGCAGTCCAGAAATATTACTACTGCAATATTAAACTACGTTCACTGTTACTGCAGTCCAGAAATATTAGTACTGCAATATTAAACTACGTTCACTGTTCCTGCAGTCCAGAAATATTAGTACTGCAATATATAAATACGTTCACTGTTCCTGCAGTCCAGAAATATTAGTACTGCAATATATAAATACGTTCACTGTTCCAGCAGTCCAGAAATATTAGTACTGCAATATTAAACTACGTTCACTGTTCCTGCAGTCCAGAAATATTAGTACCAGAGATTAAACTATGTTCACTGTTCCTGCAGTCCAGAAATATTAGTACTGCAATATTAAACTACGTTCACTGTTCCTGCAGTCCAGAAATATTAGTACCAGAGATTAAACTACGTTCACTGTTCCTGCAGTATAAAGGAATTTGTACTGCTGTATAACTCCAGTCCAGTGGTACTGTCCTGTGCCGCATATAATTTTTAAAGCCTTTGCCAGGTGTGTGTGGTTTAGGGGTACGCTCTCTTGTGCTGCATCTAATGGAGTACAAAAATTTGGAGGGTAAAGTAGGGAAAGATCAAGAACCACTTCCTCCTAATGCTGAAGCTGCTGCCACTAGTCATGACATAGACGATGAAATGCCATCACGTCGTCTGCCAAGGCCGATGCCCAATCTCCTAGTAGAGGGCATGTAAAATACAAAAAGCCAAAGTTCACTAAAATTAGCAAAAAAAGAAAATTTAAATCATCTGAGGAGAAACGAAAACTTGCCAATATGCCATTTACGACACGGAGTGGCAAGGAACGTTTTCGGCCCTGGCCCGTGTTCATGACTAGTGGTTCAGCTTCACCCAAGGATCTAAGCCCTCCTTCTCCCCCCCTCTAAAAAATTTAACAGAGTTAAGCTGTCATCAACAACACAGCAAACAACTCTGCCTTCTAAAGAGATGGCATCACAAATCCCCAAGGCGAGTCCAAGGGTGTTGGTGGTTGCGAAGCCTGATCTTCCCATCACTGTACAGGAAGAGGTGGCTCCTTCCACCATTTGCAGCATGCCCTCTGCATATGCTGGAAGGATCACCCACAGTGCAGATCCAGATTTGGATAATGAAGGTGTCAATGTTGTACACCAGGAGGAGGATATTGATGTAGCTGGCGCTGAGGAGGAACTTGACGAGGAGGATGCTGATGTGGTTATCTTAAATGAGGCACCAGCGGGGGAAACAGTTGTTGTCCATGGGATGAAAAAGCCCATCGTCATGCCTGGGCAGAAGACCAAAATATCCACCTGTTCGGTCTGGAATTATTTCTATCCCAATACGGACAACAAATGTATGGCCATATGTACCTTATGTAAAGCTCAAATAAGCAAGGGTAAGGATCTTGGGACCTACATCACCTAAAGAACCTTCATAATTCAGTGTTTAGTTCAGGACCTGTGGCTAGGACCGTCAGCAGTCCAAGGACACCTAAATCCCTTGGTCCTGTTGTATCCACACCAGCAACACCCTCCTCGTCAATTTCCTCCACGATCTCGATCAGAGAGATAGTCCTGCAGGCCATGTCACCAGCATGACTGAGTCCTCTTCAAACCGGGATTCCTCCACCTACTACTGCCGCTGCTGCTGTTGCTGCTGGTAGTCGGTCATCTTCCCAGTGGGGAATTCGTAAGAATGCTACGTCTTTCACTAAACAGTTGACCGTACAACAGTCGTTTGCCATGAGCACAAAGTATGACAGTAGTCATTCTATGGCAATGCAGATAACTGCGGCCGTAACAGCTATGTTGGTGTTAGACGTGCGTCCGGTGTCCGCCATCAGTGGAGTGGGATTTAAATGGTTGATGGAGGTATTGAGTCCCCGGTACCCACTGTCCACTTAACCACGGACATGTGGACAAGTGGTTCAGGGCAAACTAAGGACTATATGCCTTTCGCAGCAACAGCAGCAGCAACAGCAGCAGCAGCATCAGTAGCAGCATCTCCAAAACGCCTGTTCATTCCAAGGCAGGCAACGTTGTGTATCACTGGTTTTAATAAGAGGCACAACGCTGACAACCTCTTAGAGAAACTGAGGGAAATAATCTCGCAGTGGCTTACCCCACTTACACTCTCCTGGGGATTTGTGCTGTCTAACAATGCCAGTAACATTGTGCGGGCATTACATATGGGCAATTTCCAGCACGTGCCATGTTTTGCCCACACAATAAATTTGGTGGTGCAGCATTACCTGAAGAGTGACAGGGGTGTGCAGGATATGCTTGCGGTGGCCCGCAAAATTGCTGGACACTTTCGGCATTCTGCCACTGCCTACCGCAGACTCAAACAACATCAAAATAGCCTGAACCTGCCCTTCCATCACCTCAAACAAGAGGTTGTGACGCGCTGGAACTCCACCCTCTATATGCTGCAGAGGATGGAGGAGCAGCAAAAGGCCATTCAAGACTACACAGCCACCTACGACATAGGCAAAGGAGTGGGGATGCGCCTGAGTCAAGCGCAGTGGAGATTGATTTCCGTGTTGTGCAAGGTTCTCCAGCCGTTTGAACTTGTCACACGAAAAGTCAGTTCCGACACTGCCAGCTCGAGTCAGGTGATTCCACTGATCAGGCTGTTGCAGAAGCAGCTGGAGAAAGTGAGGGAGGAGCTGTTAAAGCATTGCGATTCCACAAAGCATGTAGCTCTTGTGGAAGAAGCACTTCGTACGCTTTGCCAGGATCCGAGGGTGGTCACTCTTTTAAAGTCAGAGGAATACATTCTGGCGGACACAAGCCTACAGCGGTGCAAAGACCTGCTGGTCAGGAGATTGTCATCTGAAGAGGACCGTGACATGCCAACAGCTCCTTCTTCATTTTCTTCCACACCTGTGGCTGCGAGGAAACAGCTGAGATTTCATAAACGACCAGCTGGCGGGGATGCTGAGAACATCTGGTCCGGACTGAAGGATCTGCCAACCATTGCAGACATGTCTACTGTCGCTGCATTGGATGCTGTCACCATTGAAAAAATGGTGGAGGATTACTTTGCTGACACCATCCAAGTAGACATGTCAGACAGTCCTTATTCTTACTGGCAGGAAAAAAAGGCAGTTTGGAAGCCCTTGTACAAACTGGCTCTATATTACCTGAGTTGTCCCCCCTCCAGTGTGTACTCCGAAAAAGTTTTTAGTGCATCGGGGAACCTGGTCAGTGAGCGGCGAAGGAGGTTGCTTCCGCAAAACGTTGAAAAGATGATGTTCATAAAAATGAATTATCAATTCTTCAATCAAGACCAGCACTGGCCTCCAGAGACTACAGAGGGACCTGTGATTGTGGAGTCCAGCAGGGACGAATTGATAATGTGTGAGGATGAGGAAGTACACACTGAAAGGGACGAGGAATCAGAGGATGAGGATGAGGACGACATCTTGCCTCAGTAGAGCCAGTTTAGTATGTACTGGGAGAGATGAATAGCTTTTTTAGTGTGGGGGCCCAAACAAACCAATCATTTCAGCCACAGTTGTTTGATAGGCCCTGTCGCTTAAATGATTGGTTTGTTAAAGTGGGCATGTCCTATTTCAACAACATAAGGGTGGGTGGGAGGCTCCAAGGACAATTCCATCTTGCACCTCTTTTTTTTGCCATTATGTGCTCTTTGGGGCCTAGTTTTTTAAACTGCCATCCTGTCTGCCACTGCAGTGCCACTACTAGATGGGCCACGTGCTTATGCCGCCCACTTGTGTCGCTTAGCTTAGACATCCAGCTACCTCGGTGCAACCTTTTGGCCTAAAAACAATATTGTGAGGTGTGAGGTGTTCAGAATAGACTGGAAATTAGTGGAAATGATTGTTATTGAATGTTATTGAGGTTAATAAAAGCGTAGGAGTGAAAAAACAAACAAACTGGTTTTTAGCACTTTTTATGCTTTTTTAAGAAAAAATCAGAACCCAAAACCCTAAATCAGAACCAAAACCTTGAGTGGGGTTTTTTGGCAAAACAAATCAGAACCCAAAACCTCAAGCTAATCAGAACCCAAAACCCTAAAAGTGGCCGGTGCACACCCCTAATTTCCTTCCACTTTGCTGCTGTTTCATCAGTATTGCCCAAAGTGTTTGTAATCTACACTTTACGTCAAAGGTACCTAACTATATTATAATTTTTTGGGAATTGGGGCTGATTCGAAGCTCAGTGATGAACTTGCTTTTTGCTGTGAATTACAATGGCTCTTTTTAGTGCATTGTCTGGCACCCTGGATTGGTCTGGGTCTGATAAAAGCACACATCCCAGGGGGGGCAGCGCTCATCACCATGTATTAGCTGTAGAATTACCACACATCAAATGAACCATAACTGATTTGATGATCCAAGGATAATTCCATCTTGCACCACTTTTCTTTTCTTTTCTGCCACTGCTGTGTGGCAATGAACTACATAGATGTATAGATGTGCTATGAACAGCTGTGTGTTTGTGTCATTGCTGTGTCGCTGAGCATCCAGGCAGGTCGCTGCAGTCTTTGTTTGAAAGTGTATGAAAATAATATTGTGACCTGTGAGGTGGTCAAAATTGACTGCAAATGACTTGAAATTAGTGTTATTGAGGTTAATAATAATGTAGGGAGGAAAAAAAGCAAAAATATGTGATTTTAGAAAAAAAATCGGGGTTTTAGAAAAAAATCGGGATCCAAAACCAAAACACGCAAGGGCAGTTTTGCCAAAATCAAAACGAAACCAAAACATGAAGTTAATCCAGATCCAAAACCAAAACCCAAGCCAGAACATAGGAGTCATTGAACATCTCTAATGTGATGTAGGATATCACAGATTTTGTACATTTTGTTAAGTATAAATTGCATTTAAATCCATGTTTTGGGGAACATATTCCATCCTGATACTAAAAATAACTCAGACTTCTTGGGGTTAGCAAAGAGTTCTGGGGCTGTTTTACCCCCTGCTAAGCGGTGTCCAAAACTGTATAAAACAGCACTGATTCGTACTGAAATGTATCATTATAGTCCCATCTGACTTTATGATAACTGGTACCTTCAATCAGTGTGAACTGTCCTTGTCAGGACATTTAAGCTAAATAAACATCACTTGCTTCAAGACCTGCTTGAAAACTTCTTCCCTGCTGCAATTTCCTGTGACCTACAGATTAGACCTAATTCTAATCCGTTTGTGGCTGTTCTGAGGTTTGGACCCAGTTTTCCAGTTCCACCGCTCTGCCTGCTACCCAGCAGCTCTGGCCAGTGTGATAGGCTGGGGGGATGCATCCACAGCAACCCTGATCTATAGGGAGATGTCAGTGCTACCAGCCCAGGTGCACCAGCAAGGGGGTACAATAGCAGTGACAGTTACCCAGAAGGAATGCGGTTCTGGATGCCATTAAGGAGTCCAGTGGTGACAGCATTGTAAGCCCTTCCTACTACAGCGAGGGCGCAATTGGGATAAAGAAAGGGAACGGTGGCACATTAAGCCCAGTCGGTTCCCAGCAACAGCAGACAAGGTGGCATAGCCAATTTATCAAGCTTGACCCAGATTGAGTTAGCAGTTGTAGCCTATAGAAAGGATGGACTGTAGTGCAGAACCTGGATGTTCCTTCTTTTGCCGTTTCAATAGGCAAGCGGCAAAAGAAGTGTCAATGGGGCACAGTCAATGCTGGAACAGCCTCTTATCTGATGCATGACTGTAATGCTAAATTAAGTGATCTGTTATTTCTGCAAATAATGGTAATAACAGATGTTACTTAACAGGCAAAAATGCTGATATTGCTAAACAAGCCCCTAAGTGTGGTATAACTAATCAAGGCAAATTATTTAGTTTTCAGTGATAATGAGCATGGACATGTGTGTATGTTTTAAAGCATTAAACTGAAGAATGCTTTGTTCAATAATAAATATATCTATATTACAACAGCTACATGTGCATATATTGATTGTCACTGCAAATTTGCACTAAATTATTTGCAGTAAAGTTATATTTTGAAATAAGCAATATTTTGAAATGTTCCATTTATAACCATTAGGCATTTCCCCAGCGACTTCTGACCATAATGTCTCTCATCTGAAAAGGTTAGTAAGGTCATGCATCAAATGTTATATACATATATTGCCATTGGACGACATAATAAATGGCTTTTTCAAGTTTAATTGCTGCTGACAGACACCAATCTTACTGTACTTCTTAGCTACTTAGCTCAGAGTTAAACTCATAATAAGCATTAATCAAACCTTCTTATAGCCCATTACACTGTTCAAGCCATTGTTTGTTTCTCTGCTCATTGTAGACTTCCTAATCACATCATGAACATTGTTCAAACTAATTCATAATTACTTTATGAAATTTAGCAAAATAATGTGTCTGTGTTTCTGTAGAGAAATACAAAAAAAAAATTCACTTGTCTAAATATTATTATAAGCTGCTTATAAAGATTTTGGTTTTATATTTAACCATTTTGCACTTACAAATATGTAAAAAAATATTGGAAGTCTGATTTTAGAAAATAAATGTATATGTTAATCAAATTTCCTACATTGCAAAATAAATTGTAGGTTTTTTTAGAATTGAGTCAGAGATTTATGCTATGAAAGTGTGAGTCACTGTAGTTTAGTTGCTTTTATCTAAGTCAGGTTATGACTCATCAAATCAATATCAAAATAAATCCTAGTATTTAAAAATTAAAAGAAAATGTGCCTTTTTTCTATTTACATAATTGGAGTAATCATGATTTATTCAAATGTTGTAAGTAACAGTTGCCTTTATAAGTAGAACATTAATAATATTTACAAATATACTGTATGTGCAAAAGTTTCAGCCTTCTTTTAGAGCTGAGAATATTATAAGACATAAAAAGTCATTTACATAGAGCCTGGTTTATATAACAGGGTCCATCAATACAAAGGTGCACACCACCACTGAGGAAGTCAGCAGGACCAATGAGGCAGTTGTTAAATACGGATTGTCACTACATCTAATTAGAGAATCTCAGGCTTGGTTTTCTGAAAACCGAGCCCATCCGAACATTACAGATCTGAGTACTGAGCCAAGCTGGCTTGGCACTTTCATATAGCCCTTTTTTGTTTGTTCCCCAGCTCAACAGAATACAACTGCAGTGTCTAATGACATGTGGATAATGGAACATTTTAACTCATTGTAAATATGTATATTGTTTATTGTATCTTGTAGATATTGCATGGAAGCTGTTAGTCATTGTCTGTAAAGTGAAACCAGGTGTGTTATGGGTACGGATCAGGTTACAAAAAACTGGTGAGGGGGGAGGCTAATTAGTATCCATTGTTCTCACAAGACTAGTCCAGACAGTTGGTCTACAATCTAGCAGGGGAGTTTCTGTGGACAAAGTTACAGAAAAAATGATGATCCCAAAATAGCGCTCCCTGCAAAATAGCTGCCTAAATACATATATGAATGCCACTACATTCAACCAAAAGTAAAATACAAAAAGTACATGAGGCGCATATAGCAAGTTAAACACAAAAAATGTCTACAATGTCCACCATAGAGTACACTTCCTTTGAATTTTCTGTCAAACAAGGATGAGATTCCTTAGTACTTCTTGTTAATACAAGTGCCCCATCCAAGGATTTTTGTTTAAGTAGTGATTTGAGTAAAAAATAAATAAATAAATACTGGGTTAGTAATTGAATCAACAATCACAGATAGTGAACCCAGAAATACCACTAAATACAGTGTGTTTTGTTAATGGTTAATATAAACACCACCACACATATAAAGGAGATTTAAGGAATGGAATAATCTATGAATCGATAAATCACTTACATGAGTATAAAACAATTCCCTCATAAGGTATCAGTTTTGCGAAGGATTCTCCCGTTTGTTCATTACACGATCATAATGGAAGAAAGGGAAAAGGAGAATCTAGTGTAATACTAGGGATGAGCGGACTCGGATTCTGCCAATCCGAACCCCCCCGAACAGTGCGGATCCGAGCCCGATCCGAGCACTGTTCGGGTATTCCCGCCGATGGCCAAACTGAAAACGAGGCTGAACGTCAGGATCCCGCCGTCAGATCTCGCGAGATCCGGATTCTTTATATTCCCCGCTTGCCGCCGCCATCTTCACTCGGGCATTGATCAGGGAAGAGGGAGGGTGTGTTAGGTGGTCCTCTGTCCTGCTCTTTCTCGTGCTGTGCTGTGCTGTGTTGTGCAGTGCTGTGCTGTGCTGTGTCCTGCTCAGTCCAGTGGTGCTGTGCTCTGTCCTGCTGAGTTCAGTGGTGCTGTGTCCTGTGCTGTGTCCTGCTGAGTCCAGTGGTGCTGTGTCCTGTGCAATCTATAACTACGTTCACTGTTCCTGCAGTATTAAAAAATAGGTAGTGCAATCTCAAACTATGTTCACTGTTCCTGCAGTATTAAAAAATAGGTACTGCAATCTCAAACTACGTTCACTGTTCCTGCAGTACAAAAAAATAGGTACTGCAATCTCAAACTACGTTCACTTTTCCTGCTGTACCAAAGAATAGGTACTTCTGCATTCTCAAACTACGTTCACTGTTCCTGCTGTACCAAAAAATAGGTACTGCAATCTCAAACTACGTTCACTGTTCCTGCTGTACCAAAAAATAGGTACTGCAATCTCAAACTACGTTCACTGTTCCTGCAGTATTAAAAAATAGGTACTGCAATCTCAAACTACGTTCACTGTTCCTGCTGTACCAAAAAATAGGTACTTCTGCAATCTCAAACTATGTTCACTGTTCCTGCTGTACCAAAAAATAGGTACTGCAATCTCAAACTACGTTCACTGTTCCTGCAGTACAAAAAAAAAAGGTACCGCAATCTCAAACTACGTTCACTGTTCCTGCAGTACAAAAAAATAGGTACTGCAATATCAAACTACGTTCACTGTTCCTGCTGTACCAAAAAATAGGTACTGCAATCTCAAACTACGTTCACTGTTCCTGCTGTACCAAAAAATAGGTACTTCTGCAATCTCAAACTACGTTCACTGTTCCTGCAGTATTAAAAAATAGGTACTGCAATCTCAAACTACATTCACTGTTCCTGCTGTACCAAAAAATAGTTACTGCAATCTCAAACTACGTTCACTGTTCCAGCTGTACAAAAAAATAGGTACTGCTGTATTACTCCAGTCCAGTGGTACTCTCCTGTGCCGCATATCATTTTTAAAGGCTTTGCCGAGTGTGTGTGGTTTAGGGGTACGCTCTCTTGTGCTGCATATAATGGAGTACAAAAATTTGGAGGATAAAGTAGGGAAAGATCAAGAACCACTTCCTCCTAATGCTGAAGCTGCTGCCACTAGTCATAACATAGACGATGAAATGGCATCAACGTCGTCTGCCAAGACCGATGCCCAATCTCATAGTAGAGGGCATGTAAAATCCAACAACCCAAAGTTCACAAAAATTAGCAAAAAAAGAAAATTAAAATCATCTGAGGAGAAACGTAAACTTGCCAATATGCCATTTACGACACGGAGTGGCAAGGAACGGCTTAGGCCCTGGCCTGTGTTCAGGACTAGTGGTTCAGCTTCACCCAAGGATCTAAGCCCTCCTCCTCCCCCCCCTTCAAAAAAATTTAAGAGAATTAAGCTGTCATCAACAACACAGCAAACAACTCTGCCTTCTAAACAGATGGCATCACAAATCCCCAAGGCGTGTCCAAGGGTGTTGGTGGTTGCGTATCCTGACCTTCCCATCACTGTAGAGGAAGAGGTGGCTCCTTCCACCATTTGCAGCATGCCCTCTGCATATGCTGGAAGGATCACCCACAGTGCAGATCCAGATTTGGATAATGAAGGTGTCAATGTTGTACACCAGGAGTAGCTGATATTGATGTAGCTGGCACTGAGGAGGAACTTGACGAGGAGGATGCTGATGTGGTTATCTTAAATGAGGCACCAGGGGGGGAAACAGTTGTTGTCCATGGGATGAAAAAGCTCATCGTCATGCCTGGGCAGAAGACCAAAAAATCCACCTCTTCGGTCTGGAATTATTTCTATCCCAATCCGGACAACAATTATATTGCCATATGTACCTTATGTAAAGCTGCAATAAGCAGGGGTATGGATCTTGGCCACTCAGGGACATCCTCCCTTATACGTCACCTGAAGAACCTTCATAATTCAATGTTTAGTTCAGGGACTGTGGCTAGGACCATCAGCAGTCCAGGGACACCTAAATCCCTTGCTGCCGTTGTATCCACACCAGCAACACCCTCCTCGTCAATTTCCTCCTCGATCTCGATTGGAGATTGTCCTGCAGGCCATGTCACCGGCATGACTGAGTCCTCTTCAATCCGGTATTGTTCCGGAGGATCCTGCAGCACTACGCCTACTACTGCCGCTGCTGCTGTTGCTGCTGGTAGTCGGTCATCTTCCCAGATGGGAAGTCGTAAGACCGCTACGTCTTTCACTAAACAATTGACCGTACAACAGTCGTTTGCCATGAGCACGAAGTACAACAGTAGTCATCCTATGGCAAAGCGGATAACTGCGTCCTTAACAGCTATGTTGGTGTTAGATGTGCGTCCGGTGTCCGCCATCAGTGGAGTGGGATTTAGACGTTTGATGGAGGTATTGTGTCCCCGGTACCAAATCCCGTCAAGGTTCCACTTCACTAGGCAGGCGATACCCGGGATGTACAGAGAAGTAGGAAAAAGTGTCCTCAGTGCTATTAAAAATGCGGTTGTACCCACTGTCCACTTAACCACGGACATGTGGACAAGTGGTTCAGGGCAAACTAAGGACTATATGACTGTGAAAGCCCACTGGGTAGATGCATCGCCTTCCGCAGCAACAGCAGCAGCAGCATCAGTAGCAGCATCTCCAAAACGCCTGCTCGTTCCAAGGCAGGCAACGTTGTGTATCACCGGTTTTAGTAAGAGGCACAACGCTGACAACCTCTTAGAGAAACTAAGGGAAATAATCTCGCAGTGGCTTACCCCACTTACACTCTCCTGAGGATTTGTGGTGTCGGACAACGCCAGTAACATATAAATTGGTGGTGCAGCATTACCTGAAGAGTGACAGGGGTGTGCAGGATATGATTGCGGTGGCCCGCAAAATTGCTGGACGTTTTCGGCATTCTGCCAGTGCCTACCGCAGACTCGAGCAACATCAGAAAAGCCTGAACCTGCCCTGCCTGAACCTCAAACAAGAGGTTGTAACGCGCTGGAACTCCACCCTCTATATGCTGCAGAGGATGGAGGAGCAGCAAAAGGCCATTCAAGACTACACAGCCACCTACGACATAGGCAAAGAAGTGGGGATGGGCCTAAGTCAAGCGCAGTGGAGACTGATTTCCGTGTTGTGCAAGGTTCTCCAGCCGTTTGAACTTGTCACACGAGAAGTCAGTTCCGACACTGCCAGCTTGAGTCAGGTGATTCCCCTGATCAGGCTGTTGCAGAAGCAGCTGGAGAAAGTGAGGGAGGAGCTGGTAAACCATTGTGATTCCACAAAGCATGCAGCTCTTGTGGATGAAGCCCTTCGTACGCTTTGCCAGGATCCGAAGGTGGTCACTCTTTTAAAGTCAGAGGAATACATTCTGGCCACCATGCTCGATCCTTGGTTTAAAGCGTATGTTGTGTCTCTGTTTCCGGCGGACACAAGCCTACAGCGGTGCAAAGACCTGCTGGTCAGGAGATTGTCATCTGAAGAGGACCGTGACATGGCAACAGCTCATCCTTCATTTTCTTCCACACCTGTGGCTGCGAGGAAGCTGAGATTTCCGAAACGACCCGCTGGCGGGGATGCAGACAACATCTGGTCCAGACTGAAGGACCTGCCAACCATTGCTGACATGTCTACTGTCGCAGCATTGGATGCTGTCACCATTGAAAAAATGGTGGAGGATTACTTTGCTGACACCATCCAAGTAGACATGTCAGACAGTCCTTACTTTTACTGGCAGGACAAAAAGGCAGTTTGGAAGCCCCTGTACAAACTGGCGCTATTTTACCTGAGTTGTCCCCCCTCCAGTGTGTACTCTGAAAGAGTTTTTAGTGCATTGGGGAACCTGGTCAGTGAGCGGCGAAGGAAGTTGCTTCCGCAAAATGTTGAGAAGATGATGTTCATAAAAATGAATTCTCAATTCTTCAATCAAGACCAGCAATGGCCTCCAGAGACTACAGAGGGACCGGTGATTGTTGAGTCCAGCGGGGACGAATTGATAATGTGTGAGGATGAGGAAGTACACACTGAAGGGGGCGAGGAATCAGAGGATGAGGATGAGGACGACATCTTGCCTCAGTAGAGCCAGTTTAGTTTGTACAGGGAGAGATGAATAGTTTTTTTTGTGTGGAGGCCCAAACAAACCAATCATTTCAGCCACAGTTTTGTAGGCCCTGTCGCTGAAATGATTGGTTTGTTAAAGTGCGCTTGTCCTATTTCAACAACATCAGGGTGGCTGGGAGGGCCCAAGGACAATTCCATCTTGCACCTCTTTTTTTGCCATTATGTGCTCTTTGGGGCCTAGTTTTTCAAACTGCAATCCTGTCTGCCACTGCAGTGCCACTCCTAGATGGGCCACGTGTTTGTGTCGCCCACTTGTGTTGCTTAGCTTAGACATCCAGCTACCTCGGTGCAACCTTTTGGACTAAAAATAATATTGTGAGGTGTGAGGTGTACAGAATACACTGGAAATTAGTGGAAATTAATGTTATTGAGGTTAATAATAGTGAAGGAGTGAAAAAATAAATAAATATGGATTTTAGCACTTTTTATGCTTTTTTTTAAAAAAAATCAGAACCCAAAACCCAAAATCAGAACCCAAAACCCAAATTCAGACCAAAACCTTTAGTGGGGTGTTTTGGCAAAACCAATCCGAACCCAAAACCTCAAGCTAATCAGAACCCAAAACCCAAAACCCGAAAAGTGGCCGTTGCACACCCCTATGTAATACCTTAGAGTTTTATTTTAATATAACATATACAATAGTAAAAACCACCTAATGGAATGACTCTTCTATAAGAAATCCTGACATAAATAGCTATTATACTCGTACCGGATAGAAGCAGACAGCCAGCATGTAGATGTAAAAAGTCCCGGGCAAAGTCAGTTAGGCAATCACCCTTCCTCCGGATCAGGTAACGCTGATATGGAACAGGATAATTTGTGCTAACCGATGCATTTCGACCCCGCCTCTGGGGTATTTGTCAGGGTATGCATGATATCCAATCAATTCTTTTTTATACACGGAATGGCCAATCACTGACCAGATACTCCGTTCATGGTAAATATGTAAAAAACATTTCTTCACCACTTAAAATACCTTCTTCAAACATTAAAAACTGGCTTAATTCTCATTATAAACTAAAATAAACAGCAAGTAGCAATAAAGCAGCATGCCTTGCAAGCATCTGTCTCTCAATATGGACGATAGCCATGACATGATCGCATACATGTGAGTGAATTAAAACATCATCAAACAAAATATCTTTCACTTACACTATCAATACAGACACATATGTAGCAGACTCAAGCTTATTTTGAAAGTAAGTATGTATATGATGACATGCCGGTCCAATAAATTAATATTTCAAGGCTTTGTCAAGGTATGCATTAGATCCAATCAATTCTTTTTTATGCACGGAATGGCCAATCACTGACCAGATACTTCGTTCATGGTAAATATGTAAAAAAAACACTTCTGCTCTGCAGGGATCTGTCAGCAGGGGGTAGTATGTTGAGTGTAAGGGGGTTCTGCAGGGGTCTGTCAGCTACGGGAAGTGTTTTGGGTGGAGGAATGCTCTACAGGGATCTTTCGGGAGCAGATACTGTTTGGTGATGAGCTATGTTCTGCAGGAATCTTTAATAAGCAGGCACAGTCTTGGAGGGAGAAATGCTCTGTAGGGATTTTGTAGTTCTAATTTTTTATGAAGTTGCTTTACTGTCTCTTTCTAAGACACCCAGACCCTAAACTACGATAAAGCTCACCATTTTTTGAGTGACAGCAATCTCACTACATGATAGTGCTGAATCTGCAGCTAACCGCAGGATGTGATGGCATACCATGTCTGTATTGCTAAAGGAACACGTCCATTAAGGCTTCTGCCTTAATCATCGTAATTTCATTGCTTTTTGGAGTTTGAGTGAAAGAGTTTCAATAGTTTTTTTTATGTTTTAGATGGTGTGTAAGAAACCTTAATCGGACATGTTAAACCGTAAGGTTTTTTGTCTATGGAATTTCATGGCTTTTTGTAAAGTAAAAATATTGATAATAAACTTGTAAGCCTGTTAGGAACCCCTCAAACCAGTACGGCAAAACCCGGAGTCTGCTCTGAGAGTCTGGTATTCACTATTGCCCCTAGTGGTGGGGACAGACTTGGCTGCAGACTAACAGAGGGTCGTGAGATGCGTATCGGCTGGGGGGAACCCAGGAAGGCAGCATGAAGTCCAGGCAAGGCTCGAGGGCCGGCAGCAGACAGAGTATCCGATAAACAAGCCGAGGTCAGAGGTCACAGGCAGAACAGCAGCATTAGAGTCCAGGCGAAAGATCAAGGGGCACAGGCAAACAATCGTAGTCAGATATCAAGGCAAGGGTCGGCAACAATAATCAGAATCCAAATAGAGCAGAAAGCAAGAGACACAGCAGGCTAGTACGCAGCAAGCAGGAACTATAACCAGCAGTGAGTACTCACTGCCTTAAATACTATGATGGGCAAATCAGAAAGGAGGAGGACAGGGCTGATAATCAGCCTCAGGAGGCTGCTGATTAATTACTAGCTGGGAACTAGCATAGGTCATATCACAACCAGGAACATGTATGAATGACAAATAACATCATGCGAGAGCTCCCCCTGGAGTTGGAGGAAGTCCCTACAACCTCCACAAATATAACAGTGCATTGAAACTAATGCATGTGCTCAGCTGCTACCTCACGCCAGGATGCGGCATACTGCCGCGGCTCGTAACAAAGCCTAAAATTGTACGGCCTTTAATAATAACTTGGCCAATCTAATTTCCACTATTTTTCTTAATCCCTAAAAAACAAGAGTTTTAATATTGCTCTATTATTCTAACCTCTACCACCTCTGTTGGATGATTGTCCCACTACAGTTTTGATAAAGTAATTTTTCCTAAGATTTCCTCTAAACCTAGCACCCTCCATTTCCAGTGCATGGCTTTCTTTCACACATACCACAATGCCCACCAGCTTTGTACACATGCCATTGCCCTTTATTCTCATGTCACCCCCTGCGCACCTGCTTTTCTCTCATGTCACCCCCATTCACACTAGCTTTTCTCTCACTTGTCACTGCCTATGCACCAGATTTTATCTCACATCACCACTTCTGCACCAGCTTTTTTTCACATATCATACATTGCGCACCAGCTTTTCTTTCACGTCACCCCTGTGCACCAAAGTTGCTGTGAGGAGGGAGGGAGGGGGGATCGGGATCACAAACACATTGCTGGGGGCAAGGGATCACAAATACACTGCTGTGGGGAGGGAGGGGGGATTGGATGACAGGCAGAGGAGAAGGGGATCGGATGACAGGCTGAGGAGTAGGGGATCGGATGACAGGCAGAGGAGTAGTGGATCGGATGACAGGCAGAGGAGAAGGGGATCGGATGAAAGGCAAAGTAGAAGGGGATCGGATGACAGGCAGAGGAGAAGGGGATCGGATGCATCCAATATGATATTGCTGCTAGATCCAATTTTGGAGTTCATCAGTTGCTATTATTTACATATCTCTGTTAAATCAGAGGGTTGTATATGTTCGATCTTATTACCCTGAAAATTATATTCTTCATAAGTCATCTAGTAATATCTGATGCGCTATTAATTCTAAATGTTAATTCAAAAGAGCATCAATGTCCAATGTTTTATTATGTTATATTAAGTATACATCACTTAACACGAGAGCATGAATAGTAATTGGTCAATCAATCAATCCTCTGTTTTGCACATGCATCGGAGATAGTCACGGGAAGCAGAACATAAGCATTCTCGACCATATCTAATGTACCAAAACAGACCAGACAAAATAGAATGAGTTTCTTTTACAGTATTAGAGTAATATCTCTCCGGCATTCCAAATAATAGTTGATTTTTAATTCGAAAATCGCTAGCATGCTGACACGTTAAATTAGGATCTCCCATCGCCTGTCATACTGGAGTTCTGGGGGTAAATGTATCAAGGTGGGATTTTGCAAACCAAGCGATTTTCTCAAGAGAGTTGAAACTCAAAGATGTATGAAGCTGAAATTTCATGTAAAATCGCCAGAGTTGTGCTTCTGTCGAAATCGCTGTTTGCAAAATCGATAGAGATCAACCCCCTGACTGTTTGTCACTGCAGCTATACAAGTCTCAAATGTATGAAGCTGCGATTAAGCAAACTCAGGAGAGTTTGCTTTCAAACATGCCAGATACAACATGCTGTTTGCTAGCAGCGTGTTGTATAAACACATCACTGTTACACTGTTCTGCAATAGAGCTGGAGCTCCTGCAGCTGTCAAAAGTGTTAGAAATAGATCAAAGTAAAAAAAAAAGTGTGGGGTCTCCCCTCTAATTAGTCTTAACCCTAGTGCTGCCAGCCTACTGCTGGTTCTGTAAAAATTGGGGATAGAATTTGCGTGGGGTCCCCCCTATTTTCATGGAACCAGCACTAGGCAAATCAGCCGGGGTTGTAGGCACTATAGCAGGGGGACACGCAGTAGGGGTTCCCCTGCCATAATGACTAACCAACCCCAAGCTGTTCAGCGCTGGGCTTTATTCCCTAGGAAGTGGAGACCACCGAAAAAAACAAGCGCCCCCCCCCTAGGGACACCCAGCCCAGTGTTGATAGCACTAGGGCTCTTGGGTGTAGGGCGATAAAAGTCATAAAAAAACAAACAGGCGCCATTTTGTTTTGTGGAACTACAAGTCCCAACCAGCCAGGTTGCCCTAAATAGTGTGGGCATGCTGCTACTTGTATAACTACAAGCACCAGCATACCCAGGGCATGTTGGCACTTGGAGAAGCACAAGTGCAAACAAGCGCTGACACCCAGGGCTGGCTCGGACCTGTAGTTCCACAAAATAAAATGTTAACAAAATCACAACACCCTCATTATAACCACTAACATTTATTAAAAATAATAAACCCACAATAATGACAGTAAACACCAATAATGACAGTAAACACACTCATTTATAGCACATATTTTATTAAAAATAATAAATCCCCGATATACTCACCAATGAAGTTTTCTTTTCTTGTCTGCAGCTTTCAATCCAAAAATGGCTGTAAACAAATTCAAAAATACATTTGTATCCAAATGTCCATGCTTGTCCCGTCCCAAATAAATTTGTACTTCCAAATGTACATGCTTGAAATATCTTCAGTTTTTCTGCACAGTGGGGGCCCATTGTTGATTGCAGTCTTCTGTTTTTCGGCCAGGGGGGACCCATATTTGTAAGATCCACAAATTATCTTGCTTGATTGAAGAAAAAGAAAAATAAGGGAGGAGCCACCGCAAACAGCTCCTACCTAGTAGGAGCTCCGATACGCAATAAACTTAGCTCATTGCGCTAGGTCTTTTTCTAGTATTTCTAGTGCTGGGGAAGGCACTCGGCATACCGTTCCGGCAGCCGGAATGGATGGGGAATGCACTCTACCAACCGTTCCGGCAGCCGTAATGGATGGCGAATGCACTCGGCCATCCGTTCCGGCAGCCGGAATGGATGGGGAATGCACTCTGCCATCCGTTCCGGCAGCCGGAAAGGATGGGGAATGCACTCGGCATACCGTTCCGGCTGCCGGAACGGATGGCCGAGTGCATTCCCCATCCGTTTCGGCTGCCGGGACGGATGGCCGACTGCATTCCCCATCCATTGCGGCTGCCGGAACGGATGGTCGATTGCATTCCTCATCCATTCTGGCTGCCGGGACGGTGTGCTGAGTGCATTCCCCATCCGTTTCGGCTGCCATAACGGATGGCCGAGTGCATTCTCAATCCATTCTGGCTGCCGGAACGGATGAGTGAGTGCATTCCCCATCCACTCCGGCTGCCGGACCGGTGTTCTGAGTGCATTCCCCATCCATTCCGGCTGCCGAAACGGATGTTCGAGTGAATTCCCCATCCATTCTGGCTGCCGGAATGGTGTGCTGAGTGCATTCCCCATCTGTTCCAGCTGCCGAAACGGATGGCCGAGTGCATTTCCCATCCATTCCGGCTGCCAGAACGGTGTTCTGAGTGCATTTCCCATCCATACCAGCTGCCAGAACGGATGGCCGAGTGCATTCCCCTTCCTTTCCGGCTGCCGGAACGGTGTGCTGAGTGCATTCCCCATCCATTCCGGCTGCCGGAACGGATGGCCGAGTGCATTCCCCATCCACTGCGGCTGCCGGACCGGATGGCCGAGTGCATTCCCCATCTATTCCGGCTGCCGGAACGGTGTGCTGAGTGCATTCCCCATCTATTCCGACTGCCGGAACGGATGGCCGACTGCATTTCCTATCTATTCCGACTGCCGGAACGGATGGCCGAGTGCATTCCCCATCTACTCCGGCTGCCAGAACGGATGGCCGAGTACATTCCCCATGCATTCCGGCTGCCGGAACGGTGTGCTGAGTGCATTCCCCATCCATTGCGGCTGCCGGAACGGATGGCCGAGTGCATTCCCCATCCATTCCGGCTGCCGGAAAAAATGGCCGAGTGCATACGTGGCTGTTGTCTGGCCAGTCCAGCGTGGCCTCGTCATACAGCAGCATGATGTCGACCTGTCCGCGGCGAGAGAAGCGCCTGCAGCCAAAACATTTATATAAAGAGGCTTCAAAGATACTTTAACAAAAACCCTTTCCAAGGTTAAGATTAGCAGCATAACAGAGATTTATGGGCCCATTTTGTTGTAGTTAAGGTTTTGAAGTTTAATGTTCACAAGAAAAGGCAGTTTCCAAAGTTCCCAGAGTTTCCCGTCAGAGTCAACTAGTTTCATAACATATCTACAGAGTTAGTAACCGATCCTCTGGTTGCAGACTAAGGAACGTGGCAAACGGTTATCACAAACTAAGGACGTGTAATAGTCAGCAGAGTGTAAGCTCTGCTGGCACTCTATACAGAGCAGCTGGGAGTGGCAAGTTTTATATGTATCCCAGGTAAAAGGTAAATAGTCCAGGAGAGGACACACGTGGTTTCTATAGATTAAATGTCATATGTTTGGGGTGTTGCCCTATCGCAGCAACATGCAAAGTGTCAATAGTTACATTCCACAATAATTGCTGTGTAAATAGTTTTGTTTGAACGATGACACAATGACTGGCACAAGATCCATCTCTGCTGTAGATTTCCAAAAGGGCTGCGTGAAAGGTAGAAAGATTCCACTTTAAAACTGAGGAGAATTACGATCCTGACCCAGAAAGTGGCCGAATAAATGATATAAGAACAACACTGCAAGAATGATCCGATTTACAGACATGTCGAGATTCACCGCTCATAAAACATCATTACCCCGGGCCTCTCTCCTGTACATAGATGTGGCTCTCCTAGATACAAGCATTAAGAAATAGGAAAAACAAATCACAACAAGTGTATAGGAGAGAGATCAAACATTACATACAAGCTGCAATGATCCGTAGACATGATCCAACCAGCAAGGCTCTGACAGATTTCATTCTTAATACGTTTTCTTGGTTAGTAATGTGTGCCTACGCAGAACGCTCACCAGGGAACACTGCGGTAATCAGACAGAACCTGGCTTTTTTATACAGTAACCGTCATGAACTAACTCTTTCACTGCTGGTCACAAGAACACGTATTATAGGGTAGCCCTGGCCTACGCACGGGAGGCAGCCATATAGTGGGAGTATTCATGAGTGAGCAGCCAATCAGATCACCAGGCTCCTCACGCCCTCAGTGATGATCCTAGTTATTGGAGCATCTGCCTTCAGCCCACAGAACAGCTACCCCGCTCTGTGTAGGGGATTGGTCCATTTAAAGGACTCATTCACAATCAACTGCATTTTTTTTGATAGTAAAGGGGCAGGAAAGGCGCATAAATAAATCGATGATGCTGTTCCCACTACGGTGTTCTAAAATCTTATAATGTTGCACATCCTATTTCTCGCGCCCTAACGCATGCTACCAGTTTAATACATTATATTGGTAAAAGTGTAATGCAAGACAGAGCGCAAGGAAGATGCATTAAAATGACCCCCAAAACCACGCCTTTCATGAGTTTTCCCAGCGCGTGTGTGAACGAGCCCTTGATGAGGAGGGTTAGTGAGAGGTTGGAAGTGAACGGTTAGATTATAGAAGCAGGGACAGGATACAGTTCATAACAAACATCTGGTGTGGCAGATGACATAACCACATAACACTTCCCAGTATGAGAGTTTCCCTACTTACCAAAGGAAATCAACAGTAATGAGCAGCACAGTAAAAACATTTATAGCAGATATTACGAGAGCAGGAGTGAAGGAGAGTGTATTTACTGCCTCGGCATACCTACCTTTGCTTTCACTATAGATAATATTCTTACACAACATGTCATTGTGACACAGAACCACCGGGGAGCCCATGCTGGACAGCACATTCTTCATCCACGCCATCTCCTGCTCCAGAACCTGCGGACTCGGAACTTCATGGATAAACCTGTCGTAGAAATCCACAAGCCGACCACAGCCGTATAAGATAGGAGCTTCCTCTTATGTACATCACACAGGGTATGAGGGGGGTAAACGTTAGCTGGCGTGGGTCGGCTGGTCCGGGAACTCTCTGGGACTGAGGAAGAAATATTTCTTCATTTTATACAACAGGTTGGATTTGGGGATCCAGCCATTGTGAGTGTGGATCGCGTGGATCTTGGCAAGTTGTCTCGCTATAAGTCTGGGGGATCAAAGACATGTAACAGCTCTGTTATTTGGTTATAGAGACAGAGCAACCGCTCCATCGAGTCTTTTGCGGGTACTTTTTCTTGAGGGTGTGTCACTCACCGTACTGTGAGTGCTACTTCTCGTGTGTTTAGGAACCGTGGCCGTCCACCATCCTGAGGGTCTGCGCATGTGCAGCCCTTTCAAACCTTCTGTTCATGTTCCTTTTAGTTAATTGGCTGATCAGGCAACACTCCCTATTTAAAGCACCTGGGGTCAATACCTCATTGCCTGATCTTGGAGTCTCATTCCCCATGAGCCTCTGAAGGTGTTCCTGTGTTTCCTCGTGTGTTCAGCTCCTGCTGATTCCTGTTGTTCGTTTGTGGTTTCCAGACCACTTCATCTCCCAGTGTTTCATCGTGACTGCACCAGTTGATTCCTATCCGCTGCCTCCGTGTATCTACAGTATCCTGCTCACTTCAACTCTCCCGTGTTTCATCGTGACTGCATCAGCAGATTCCTATCCGCTGCCTCCGTGTATCTACAGTATCCTACTCACTTCAACTCTCCCGTGTTTCATCGTGACTGCACCAGCTGATTCCTATCCGCTGCCTCCGTGTATCTACAGTAGCCTGCTCACCTCAACTCTCCTGTGTTTCATCGTGACTGCTCCAGCTGATTCCTATCCGCTGCCTCCGGGTATCTGCAGTTCCCTGCTCATCGCAACCCTCCAGTACTCCTCATGTCTGCAGCCAGCTGATCCGCTCTCCGTGCTTCTACAGTGTCTCCGCTTGTGTCAACTCGCCTGTCTGCATTGGATCAACGCTCCGCTGCTTTCATCTCGTCTAAGACCATCTCTACTCTTCAGTGTTCTCCAGGTGTCCAGTTCTATATACTACTGCTTCCTGAGTATTTGTTTCTATCCCTGCTGGTCTACCTACCTGTGCGCTGCACCTACTTGATTACCGCTTCTACCCTCCTGGGACTTCGCATCCTGCCGGCCTCCCGCCGTTCAGGTATCTCTGCACTTCTGTCTGACAGCCTGCTCTCCTGAACCACGGTATGCATACTTCTCATTGACTGTGCTGGTGTAATGCATATCTTGCTGGACTGAGTTGTTCTCCCCTGGAGTTTACTATCCACTGAGACTATTGCCATCATTTGACTGTGTTACCTTTTGCCTGGATAGTTCTTGTGACTTTGTATTATTGTGCAGTGCTGTTCAGTCATTACTATATTGTGCATATCATCGTGGGATCAAGTTCAGTGTGCCCGTGTATACTCTGCATTGCATTTCTCTCCCCGTGCTCCTCCTCACATATATATTCAGTGGTACAACTTTCTAGAGGCAGACCACTGTTCCCTGTTTCCTGAGTCACCTGTTTCCAGTATCCTTTCACATAGCAGTGGTACAACTTGCTAACGCAGACCACTGACTTCCCGGATACCTCCACCTGGATTCTATTCCCTCACCTAGACAGCGGTACAACTTGCTAAACGCAGACCGCTGACTCTCATCACCTCCTCGTTACTTCTGGACATTCCTCCTCACTATAGCAGTGGTACAACTTGCTATCCGCAGACCACTGACTACCCTCACATTTCCCTTGTCCATTCAGTTCCTCGTGTACTATTACTACATATTACCAGTGCTGCTAGTCATAGACTTTCCACGAGCATTCTCTACCATCTGCTGTCTCCTGTTCTGTGATCACCCCGCTACCAGAGTACCATATTACCACCTATACTGCTCTGGTAAGTCCATCATCT
The DNA here is from genome assembly GCF_038048845.1 of Mixophyes fleayi. Taxonomy (NCBI): domain Eukaryota; kingdom Metazoa; phylum Chordata; class Amphibia; order Anura; family Limnodynastidae; genus Mixophyes; species Mixophyes fleayi. The sequence goes on from NC_134406.1 coordinate 126,983,239, forward strand.
GGTGATCCCTGGGTAAAGACTCCTAGTGCCCGTGACAGGGTGTTTCCTTATTCCAAGCCGTATGTTTGGCCGATATATAACTGATTTAACTGAGCCTGAAGAGCCCGGAAACTCTTCAACTCTTCATCATGATCAACAAGGAGCTCAGTCTTATTGCTGGCGATGTCGGAGCGGACGGACATGTTCCCTCTCCTCAGGCAGCAGCATTAGGCTAGGGATGGTGACGCTGATAGCCAGTCCAGAAGCAGCAGCCCACTCTCCCCGGCCTCCATCGTCTCCTGCAGCCTCCGGGCGCTCATGCTGGGTGCGCCATCGGTCACACGGTGTGACACCCCGCTCCCTGGCCGTCCCCTCTACAGTTTGAAAGATCTCCGGGTTCTCCTCCCGCTGGAAGGAGTCACCATGTCCCCTTTCAGACTCCTCGAGAATGAACCATTTTAACAGTTCCAGCTGGTGCTGCACTGTGCTAAAGTAATCTATAAAACCTAACAGTTGACACAGCTCCAAAAAGACAAATTTTGTCCTTTTACTTATAGAAGACCATAGACCCTTTTAAATCTCCCGTCCCAAGACAAGTGAAGTGAATAAATTAAGTGACGTCACCGAGGGGCGGGATGTTCAAAATGGGAACTGTAACAGCCGCTCTGGCATCAGCTCGAAGGGATTAAACTTTGTAAAGAGAGCGGTGCCAGGGCTAAAAATGTTTGTGTGTGTTCCCCTCAGCCCCAAAACTCCGGTTATCTTCCTTTCATCAGTCAACTATCGCTAATTTATCTGGCTAACAGAAGGAAATTTCTTAGCGAGAGGGGGACAGCCATATTTGTGCTCTCAAGTGAAGCTATTTCAGTACACCCAGCACAAGACTCTATCAGACATGCGCAACGTTATGACATTTTACGAAATCCCCTATCTTTAAAATGGGGCATGTTTTACCAAATTGTAAAAAAACTGTAACATTCTCAAACTTGTGAACCCTCAAAGGCACTCCTCAGCCCTAATAGCTTTCTAACAAAACTTACCGCGTGTCTTTAAACGCCCTGTATGCTCCCCCAAAAACCACAGAAAAACTGCAACTTTTGCGAAACAGGAAGTAGAAAAAAACCGGACAGATTTTGAACTTTAGATTGTTCCTAAATTGTAATTTTTTATTCTTTTTTTCTCATGCGGCACCTGTGGACAGTTCTCCATTCGCATGCGAAATTCAGTTTAATAGCTTTAATACTTTTTAAAATGTAGACCCTCAAACACCATGCCCCCCTCTCACAAATTCCCTATGGGAAAATGACATTTTTTAGATGTAACCTTAATATAAGGGCACGACTGTGCCCTTATAATATATATATATTGTTGCATCCTCAACAAGATCTCTCCTCTAATTCCAAGCCTTGCATGGAAATCCAGTAATTAACGTTTCGCACTGCAGTTTTTGAAGCAGAAAATTAACATCTTTATTGATTTCACAAAAGACATCACTATTCATTGTCCAAACTCCAAGCCAGCTATTTCTATTTTTGAAAAAGAGGGAAAGGCATCTCCTTTGATAAAGTTTTGCTGCACTTTGATGATCTCAATAACCTGGAAGATACATATTATGAGCTGCCCTTAGTACTAAACCCCTGTAAAGTTTCCATGAGCAATCACTGTGAGTGTGGCAGCACATTGCTGTGTTGATCATTAAGTAATAACAATGGGCCCGATTCATCAAGGTATGGAAACGCAAGCGTATTTGCGTAGCATACTTTGAGTGACGCAGACACTTACGCGAGTGAAATAAGTACTTCAAACTGCAAAAACACACCCTCCTGTGGTCTTCTACGCTTAAGGGACGGAAATAAGCAGCGCAAACGCAAACAAACACACCCACCTGCGGATCTTTAAACATGGTACAAGCGCAAGCGATGGATCTCAAGCAAATGAAGTGAAGCTAAGCAATGTATACATCACGCCCAATGTGGGAGGGCCGAACAGTTTGTTTACACATAACACAACACAATGCCTGTGGCTTATTTTACGAGATCGCTCTGTACAGATTAATCACTGGCAAATAGCAATAGTGTGGAACAATGTGAACAATGTTTTTTATTTGCTATTAATTAGCGTAATACACACTTTAAACTGAAACACACATTGCTGACGGCCTTTCTGTGTTTTGGAGTTCAAGTTGCCGTATAGTAAGCAAAATGCATGGACATGGCTACATTAAAAGCATATGAACAATGAATATATCAAAATGTATGTTGTACATAGAATCCAGCTGAGTTTTCAGGAAAATGCATAGCATACTCTTCCATAAAGTACACACACGTGTATACAACCTCCACACAGATAAAAGGTTTGTGTTTGGATTAGAACTGATGACTGCCTTTGTGGAAAGTGGGACAGCTACCCACTAGCACAACCTGAGATTTGAAAAAAAAACACAAAGAACACCAACAATACAGCATGCGTGCTACACAGGCAACTGACAGTAAATAGTACTCTTCATTATTCACACAAATTACAGATAAAATGGCAATCACACAGGTAGCTCAGTGGTTAGTAACATACATAGTAACATAGTAACATAGTTGATGAGGTTGAAAAAAGACACCAGTCCATCAAGTTCAACCTATTTTGGATCTTCTGAGATCCTGCACTTATATTTGAAATTAATCCAGAGTAGGCAACCGCCCATCTGTTTCAATTTTGAAAATCCCCCCAGACTCAATATTGCAATCCAATTTTTACCCTATATCCACTACTATCCTTTATTTTAAATTAACGGTCGTATCCCTGGATACACCTTTCCGCTAAAAATTTGTCTAACCCTTTCTTAAACATATCTATTGAATCTGCCATCACAACCTTCCCTGGCAATGAATTCCATATCTTGCCTGCCCTTACTGTAAAGAACCCCTTCCTTTGCTGGTTGTGAAATTTCCTCTCCTAACCTTAGTGGATGACCACGTGTCCTGTGTATGGTCCTTGGGGTAAAAAGTTCCCATGAAAGCTCTCTGTATTGACCCCTAATGTATTTGTACATAGTAATCATATCTCCCCTTAGACGCCTCTTTTCTAAAGTAAACATGCCTAAACTGGCTAACCTTTCCTCATAACTTAATGACTCCATACCCTTTATCAATTTTGTCGCCCTTCTCTGAACCCTTTCTAGTTCCAAATTATCTTTTTTATAGAGTGGTGCCCAGAATTGTACTGCATATTCAAGATGAGGTCTTACCAACGATTTATACAGTGGCAAAATTACACTGTCTTCCCTTGCATCTATGCCCCTTTTTATGCATGCCAATACTTTGTTTGCCCTTGCAGCTGCTGCACTTTAGACTCACAACACAGCAGCCATGAGTTCAAATACCAAGCATGCCCACAACTATTGTGTGTACTGGATTCATTATGCTAACAAGAAAGACAGGAACTTGACACATTGGTTTAATTTTTTTAATTTTTATTTGTTCTACTCACTCAACCACATTGTAAAGTATGCCCTCATATTTATCCTGTATTGTAAGAAAACCATTTTTTTTGGGGGTAGTTTCAAAAAGCCTCAGGGCCCACAGTTCACATGCACATTATTATGTGAATGCTGACATTTATTACTAGGAATGGACTAAGAGGGGGTGGGGGTTGTAGGGGACAGCCTCCTTGGAGTTATATGCAACATTGCCTGCAAACCGTCTTTCATCTGGATCCATGGCGTACAGGTTAGGTGATGTACTCGGCTTTATCCAAACAGAACGCTCAACACACTCCAGTACCATGGAGCTTTGCAACGCTTGCACTTCTGCCTTACACTACTGATGCCACTTCTGGGTACAGTTTCGATTTTCTCTTCAATGTGTGACTGGCTTAGCTCTGATACTTGAACTTAATATTGGACTTTGGGGAAATTGCAAACTAGCTAGGGCATTTCACCTTTGGGAATTTATCTTGCACACAGGGCCTATTGATGCCATACCTCTTACAGGGCTGGCTTGCTGGTGGAGGGCACATGTTCCTTTTGGATGACATGCAAAAAGCAAATCAAAACCGTTTCTGCTAGAGAAATGATGATGGAGTTCTAAACAAACCAGCTTATTTAAATGTTACTCTTTTCGGATTATTATATACAATCTCTTTTGTCCTCACACCCACATGTTGGGTAATTAGATGAATAAAGACACACACACCAATGAATTTTATTTTATAACTTATATAATTTGAAAAATAATAGCATTTTGATAGATGTACTACATTCTGGTGTGTCCCGGGGAGAGGGCCGTGGACAGGGTTGTCTTAACAGCATTATAGTCCCCAGGCCAAAGCACTACACTGAGGGCCTACCTATACAATCAATCACAGGAAATCTTTGAAAATTGGCACGGAAATTAAGCTCATACTTATTGCTACCTCCCACTAATTCAGTGTTTGCATATTAAAAATAAGGGTGTGCACCGGGCACTTTTGTTGTTTTGGGTTTTGGGTTCTGATTAGCTTGAGGTTTTGGGTTCTGATTTGTTTTGCCAAAATACCCCACGAAAGGTTTTGGTTCTGATTTTGGGTTTTGGGTTCTGATTTTTTTTTAAAAAAGCATAAAAAGTGCTAAAATCCATATTTCGGGTTTTTTTTTTTCACTCCTACACTATTATTACCAACCAGCCTACCAACCATCTACTTAACCACCTCACCTTCTCCACTCGCTCTCCCTTCTGGCTCCCCATGTGCCTGTTTCTGTCTAACCTCCTTTAGGATGTAAGCTCACATGAGCAGGGCCCTCTACCCTTCTGTCTCCTCACCTGTTCTTCTGCTCCGTGCTTATTGCAGAATCCTGCCTGGAGTTTCTGAAGTATTGGTATTTTTGTTTATTGTTCTGTACTGTTTCACCCTGTATAGTCTACTGTTTGTACTGTGTACGGCGCTGCGGAAATCTTGTGGCGCCTAACAAATAAAGGATAATAATAATACTAATAATATTATTAACCTCAATAACATTCATTTCCACTAATTTCCAGTCTATTGTGAACACCTCACACCTCACAATATTGTTTTTAGTCCAAAAGGTTGCACCGAGGTAGCTGGATGTCTAAGCAAAGCGACACAAGTCGGCGGCACAAACGCGTGGCCCATCGTAGGTGGCTGTGTAGGCTTTAATGCCCTTTTTCTGCTCCTCCATCCTCTGCATCATTTAGAGGGTGGAGTTCTAGCGCGTCACTACCTCTTGTTTTCGTTGATGACAGGGCATTTTCATTATTTTTTTATTTGTCAGGAACATTGAACGTAGTTTAATATCTGATACGAAGCTTTATGAACCCAATTTGGTACCTGGGCCACAATACCTCCTCCCACTAGTCTCAATTCCATTGCACAGATGGCGGACACCGGATGCACGTCTAACACCAACTGTCACGCTTCTGGTATCACAAACGAGCCCAATAGCCAGGTATTTCTGAATTCAAAAGGATTTATTTTGGTATACAAATAAATCTCCAGTGTCCAACAAATAAAGTCCAAAGTAACAAGAGGTTAAAGGTCTGGTGGAAGTATCAAGTACTTGTAGTCCAAATCACAAGGAGGCAAGGTTCTGTGGAAGCATCTGGTTCAGAGACAAACACAATACTCGTGCAAAGGCTTCATAACAGGAAGTGCCTTTTCTAGGCCCAAACAGGAAATGGGATCCAAGATGGAATCTTCATGAGACAGTCCCGGCCATCTTGGATAAGGGCTATTGTAAGGGCAAGTTCATAACAGAGATCCAAGATGGAAACTTCATGATGCAATCACGGCCATCTTGAATGAGGGCAAAACTAAGGGCAAGTACATAACAGGATGCCCCCTTCTCAACGACGTCCTCTGGACGACTTAGGACCAGGTTTCCCAGGATGCTGTCTATGAAATGCTTTTACCAAAAGTGGGGCATGAACATCCTTTGCAGATTGCCAAGAGTCATCTTCTGGCCCATAACCCTGCCAACGTAGCAGATACTGTAATTGGTTTCGAAACATACGAGAGTCCAGGATCTTTTCGACAATAAATTCCTCATGCTCATCAACTTGAATTGGCTCAGGAGGAGGCAAAGAGCGACCAGGAAATGGATTCTTAACTGAAGGTTTTAGTAATGATACATGAAAAACAGGATGTACCTTCATGGAATCAGGAAGATCCAATCTAAAAGCCACTGAACTAATCTGTGCAATGATCTTATATGGACCAATAAACTTACTTCCCAACTTAGCAGATGGTACCTTCATTCTTAAATGTCTAGTTGACAACCATACTTCATCACCAATACTAAAAGTTGGAGCAGCCCTTCGTGATCTGTCAGCATCACGTTTATATCTTTCTTGAGCAGTTTTCAAAGTCTCTTTTAATAATTCAAGATTATTTTGCATAATAATCAGTCTATCTTCCACAGCAGGAATTGGAGAGTCACAAGGTAGATTGGGACAAATATTTGGATGATATCCTAGATTAGCATAGAAAGGGCTAAATCTTGTAGACGAATGTTGAGAATTATTGTATGCAAATTCAGCCATGGGGAGGATATCAACCCAATCATCCTGTAGGTGACAAATATAACATCTGAGATATTGCTCAAGTGTTTGGTTTGTTCGCTCCGTTTGTCCATTTGACTGTGGATGAAATGCAGTGGACAAGTTCACCACAATGCCAAGGGATTTGCAAAACTGTTTCCAAAATCGTGATGTGAATTGAACGCCTCGGTCTGACACCACATCATTAGGAACGCCATGCAAACGAAAAACTTCTTTTATAAGTAAGTCGGCTGTTTCTTTTGCTGTAGGAGTACCCTGGCAGGGTATAAAGTGAGCCATCTTTGTCAGTCTGTCAATTACCACAAAGATAGTGGTCATATTCTTAGATCTCGGAAGTTCTACAATAAAATCCATGGAAATGGAATCCCATGGACGTGTAGGTATTGGCAAAGGTTGTAGTAGTCCAAAAGGAGAAGCACGAGGAGTCTTAAATCTGGCACACGTTGTACAAGAGGATACATATTTTGCTATATCTTCCTTATAGTTGGGCCACCAGAATGAACGGCTTAACAGTTCTTGAGTTTTCTGAAGTCCTTTATGGCCTGCTAATTTAGAGTCATGGAATAGTTGCATGACCTTTAACCGTGCTTTTTCTGGAACGTATAGTTGATGTGCCATATGCCAGACTCTGTTGTCATAAGATAATTTAACATTTTTTGGAGGATTCATGAGGGTAGAATCCATATCATATCCATTCTTGATCTCTGTTAATAACTCCGTTGTACAAATAACCCCCAAAAAATTTGAATCAGGAATTATTGTTTGAACAGGCTTTACCTGTTGAGGATTCTCCGCATAAGCTCTTGAGAGGGCATCGGCTTTTCCATTCTTCGATCCAGGTCTATAGGAAATTAGGTAATCAAAACGGCTTAAAAAAAGAGCCCATCGAGCTTGTCGGGGAGATAATCTTTTTACTGATTTAAGGAATTCCAAATTCCGGTGATCGGTGAGGACTATCACTTGATGCTTTGCACCTTCTAAAAGATGTCTCCATTCTGAAAAAGCAGCTATAATGGCAAGAAGTTCTTTATTTCCCACATCATAGTTTCTTTCAGGAGCAGTCATTTGCCTTGAATAAAAAGCACAGGGGTGAAGTAACATTTTTTCTCCTACTCTTTGTGAAATTACTGCTCCTATAGCTGAATCTGATGCATCAGTTTCCAAAACAAATGGGAGTGTAGGATCAGGATGAATTAATATAGGAGCTGACGTGAACTTAGTTTTCAAAATGGAAAAAGCTTTATCAGCTGCTGGTGACCACTGAAAGGAGGAAACCTTTTTTGTGAGCTGAGTAATGGGGGCAGCAATTCCAGAAAAGTCCTTTATAAAACGTCGATAGAAATTAGCAAAGCCCATAAATCGTTGCACATCTTTGATGTTTTTAGGTATGGGCCAATCTACCACAGCATGCACTTTACAGGGATCCATACACAGTCCTTGAGGGGATATAATGTAACCCAAAAATTTTATTTGAGTACGATGGAATTCGCATTTCTCCAACTTGATGTATAATTGGTTTATACGTAGCCGTTGTAAAATAATTCGAACATGTTCTTGATGTTCTGGTAAAGAATTAGAAAAGATAAGGATATCATCAAGATATACAATAATGAACAGATCAAGCAAATCTCGAAAGACATCATTTATAAAATGTTGGAAAGTAGCAGGGGCATTACATAACCCGAACGGCATCACGAGGTACTCATAATGTCCATACTTTGTTCGAAAAGCCGTTTTCCATTCATCACCTGGTCGAATGCGTATTAAGTTGTACGCTCCTCTTAAATCAAGCTTTGTGAAAATACTTGCTGTCTGCAGTCTTTCCAATAATTCTGGGATGAGAGGAAGTGGATGTCTGTTCTTTATAGTAACTTTATTTAATTCTCTATAATCAATGCATGGCCGCAAAGATCCATCTTTATTTTTTACAAAAAAAATAGGAGCCCCTGCTGGAGATTTTGAAGGACGTATAAAACCTTTAGTTTCATTTTCCTCCAGGTAAGTCTTTAGTGTCTTTAATTCAGGATCAGCTAATGAATAAATCCGACCAAAAGGAATAGCAGCCCCGGGTAATAGGTCAATGGGACAATCATATGGTCGATGGGGTGGTAATTTGTCAGCATTTTGTTTGTTACAGATATCTGCAAAATCCTGATATTGAACAGGCAATTGTTCCTCCACAGAAGAGGGGGACACTGAGATCTGATTCTCTTTTTGTACAAGAGGGACCACACTGATAGTATCTTGAAACGATAGGGTTTGAGACTCCCAGTTAATGGCTGGATTATTGTTAGTGAACCAAGGGAGACCCAAAATTATGGGAAAATTTGGAGAAGAGATGAGAAAAAAAGTGAGTTCCTCCTTATGATTGGGTTCTATCATCAAGGACATAAGTTCTGTCTCATGCGTGATGGGACCAGAATTCAGAGGGGACCCATCAACTGTCTCCATCAATACAGGGGTCTTTCTTTCTTGAAATACTATATGGTTTTGTTTAGCAAAATCTATATCCATGAAATTACCATTGGCTCCTGAATCCAGCATTGCCATGGTTGAAATAAGTTGAGAGTTTATCTTAAGTTGTATTGGTATTGAAAAATGATTCTTTATTCTTCTGTTCTCTCTCTCCAATGTAGACAGTGAAGAGATTTGAGGAATAATAGCATTCAGTTGATGTGAGCAGCATGAAATAATAGATTCCTGGTCCGAGTCTTTAGGTTCCATTAATGTAGCAACTGTCTTGCGAGGTCGTTGAGAACAATTAGAAACATAATGTCCAGATTTACCACAATACAAGCAGAGATTTTCTTGTCGTCGTTGATCTCTTCTTTCAATAGAAATCTGTTTGCGAATGGTATCTATTTGCATTGGCTCAGACTCCTCAATTTGTTGTGTTGCAGGAGTTCCAGAGTAATTTGATATTGCTGGTTCTGGATAATTAGGACGAGTCCACATGGAACCCCATCTATCTTGTTTCCTCTCCATTTGACGAGCATCAATACGAATACAATGTTTAACAAAGGCTTCAAATTCAGTGGGTGCATCAGCTCTAGATAATTCATCTTTAATGAACTCAGATAACCCCTTTCGATAAACAGACAGCTTAGCTGCCGAATTCCAATCAGTGTCCAAAATCCATCTTCGGAAATCAGAGGTGTATTCAGCCACTGAACGTCTTCCCTGACGCATTTTTAATAAAACTGACTCAGCAGTAGCACTTCGATTTGGATCATCAAATATCTGGTTCATTGCATCCATAAAATTAGAAAGATTTTGTAATATGGGACTTTTTGCTTCTATCAAAGGAGAAGCCCATGCCAAGGCATCATCTTTCAACAATAAAAGAATACAACGTACTTTCTGTACATCAGTCAAAAAATAAGTAGGATGTAAATCAAAATGCATATTACATTGATTAATAAAACCTCTGTATTTTTTACGATCACCTGAGAATCGGGCCGGAGGTAGTGGGAGTGTGGGCTGATGTACTGCAGCTGAAGGTGCTACAGCATTAACTTCTTGAAGCCGCACCTGTAGTTCTGTAATAACTCCATTTTGTAGCGTTATTTGATCTTTGAGTTCATGAACATTTATTTGCAACTCCGTTACGTGTTGATTTTGCTGTTGAAAATTATTTGTACACTGGGTCTCCAGTTCTTGAAATTTTGCATGAAATTCCTGTAGCTGTCTTGAAGCAGAATGCATGTGGAAACTCAGATCCGCAAGTCGCTGTAAAGCAGATGGTTCTGACCCGGCGGGCTCCGTCATTTTGGGCACGAGTATCCTGTCACGCTTCTGGTATCACAAACGAGCCCAATAGCCAGGTATTTCTGAATTCAAAAGGATTTATTTTGGTATACAAATAAATCTCCAGTGTCCAACAAATAAAGTCCAAAGTAACAAGAGGTTAAAGGTCTGGTGGAAGTATCAAGTACTTGTAGTCCAAATCACAAGGAGGCAAGGTTCTGTGGAAGCATCTGGTTCAGAGACAAACACAATACTCGTGCAAAGGCTTCATAACAGGAAGTGCCTTTTCTAGGCCCAAACAGGAAATGGGATCCAAGATGGAATCTTCATGAGACAGTCCCGGCCATCTTGGATAAGGGCTATTGTAAGGGCAAGTTCATAACAGAGATCCAAGATGGAAACTTCATGATGCAATCACGGCCATCTTGAATGAGGGCAAAACTAAGGGCAAGTACATAACACCAACATAGCTGTTTAGGCCGCAGTTATCCGCTTTGCCATAGGATGACTAGTGTCGTACTTGGTGCTCATGGCAAACGACTGTTGGACGGTCAATTGTTTGGTGAAAGACGTAGCGGTCTTACGATTTCCCCTCTGGGAAGATGACCGACTACCAGCAGCAACAGCAGCAGTGGCAGTAGTAGGCGTACCGCTGCAGGATTCCTCGGATGAATCTCGGATTGAAGAGGACTCAGTCTGGCTGGTGACATGGCCTGCAGGACTAAATCTGATGGAGATCGTGGAGGAAGTTGACGAGGAGGGTGTTGGTGGTGTGTATCCAACAGGACCAAGGGATTTAGGTGTCCCTGGACTGATGATGGTCCTAGCCACACTTCCTGAACTAATCACTGAACTATGAAGGCTATTCAGGTGACGTATAAGGGAGGATGTCCCTAGGTGGCCAAGATCCTTACCCCTGCTTATTTGAGCTTTACATAAGCTACATATGGCCATACATTTGTTGTCCGGATTGGGATAAAAATAACTCCAGACGGAAGAGGTGGATTTTTTGGTCTTCTGACCAGGCATGATGATGGGCTATTTTATCCCATGGACAACAGCTGATTCCCCCCCTGGTGCCTCATTTAAGATAACCACATCAGCATCCTCCTCGTCAAGTTCCTCCTCAGCGCCAGCTACATCAATATCCTCCTTCCGGTGTACAACATTCACACCTTCATTAGCCAAATCTGTAACTGGACTGTGGGTGATCCTTCCAGCATATGCAGAGGGCATCCTGCAAAAGGTGGAAGGAGCCACCTCTTCCCGTACAGTGATGGGAAGGTCAGGCTTCGCAACCACCAACACCCTTGGACTCGCCTTGGGGATTTGTGATGCCATCTCTTTAGAAGGCAGAGTTGTTTGCTGTGTTGTTGATGACAGCTTAAGTCTCTTAAATTTTTTAGAGGGGGGGAGGAGGAGGGCTTAGATCCTTGGGTGAAGCTGAACCACTAGTCCTGAACACAGGCCAGGGCCTAAGCCGTTCCCTGCCACTCTGTGTCGTAAATGGCATATTGACAAGTTTTCGTTTCTCCTCAGATGTTTTTAATTTCCTTTTTTTGGTAATTTTATTGAACTTTGGGTTTTTGGATTTTACATGCCCTCTACTAGGAGATTGGGCATCGGCCTTGGCAGACGACGTTGATGGCATTTCATCGTCTATGTCATGAATAGTGGCAGCAGCTTCAGCATTAGGAGGAAGTGGGTCTTGATCTTTCCCTACTTTATCCTCCAAATTTTTGTACTCCATTATATGCAGCACAGGTTGTCATACAGTACTATTTTTAAAATACTGCTGGAACAGCGAACAATTTTTAATAGATTGCAGTATTAATGTTTCTGGACTGCAAGAACAGTGAACAATTTTATATATATTGCAGTAGTAATGTTTCTGGACTGCAAGAACAGTGAACAATTGTTTATAGATTGCAGTATTAATGTTTCTGGACGGCAAGAATTTTTTTTTATACTTTTTTAAAAAAAAAATTATATTTTTTTTTTAAATGATTTTTGTATAATTTTTTTTTTTACATTTTTTCTAAGGTTTTTTAATACTTTTAAATTAACTATGCACTTAGCAGAACAAAGCACAGGACAAAAGCACCACTGTACTCAGCAGCACAGAGCACAGGACAAAAGCACCACTGGACTCAGCAAAGACAGAGCACTGGACTGATGCACCACTGGACTCAGCAAGGACAGAGCACTGGACTGATGCACCACTGGACTCAGCAAGGACAGAGCACTGGACACAAGGACAGAGCACCACTACCCTACACACCCTCCCTCTTCCCTGATGTCAGGCGAAATGAAGATGGCGGCCGCAAGGTGAGTATTTATGACATCCGAGTCTCGCGAGATCCGACGCGAGACTTGGATGTCATAGCCTCGGTTTGGATTAGTTTGGCGCCGGGAAGTTCCCGAACAGTGCTCGGATCCCGTCGGATCCACACTGTTCGGGTGGGCTCGGATTAGCGGAATCCGAGCCCGCTCATCCTTAATTAAAAAGTCTGCTGAAGAGCAGACATTAATCTGTAAACGTTTGGCAAATCTAACATGACCCCTGATTTTGCAAAGCAAAGATGTTCAAATCCAAATTACAAATCATTTGTTTAATCATACAGACAGAGATGCTACAGTACTAAATTACTTTGATAAATTTTGGAATAATCAAGTGTTCAAACCAACTGTTAACTCGCTTTATTGCAAGAGAATTGCTTGATAATTGCATGCAAAATCTAGAGCATTATATACTGACAAGTCAATCAGGACCGTCTGTACGTGTTGCCCCTGCCCTGGGTGGCCATGTGTTAAGATGGCTCTGCCTGTTCTTTTATTGTTTACACAAACTCACATTTGGATGCCCATTATGATTGCAACCTGTGTCATTAATGTCACCTTTTAATCAACATGTGTTCCAACAGGGATTAGTCCCAAATTTTATGGACATTGCAGTGGTATCAAAATCAAAAAATCCTTTCTTGTAAAGACTTACTCTCTCCTAATGCCTCACCATCTTGAGGCACCAGCAGTTGGCTGTCGCTGTCCTGGTCCTGCTGGACCTCTGGGTCTGGCTCCGGCTCCGCCTCCTCCAAAGACCACTCAGCCTCCTCAGTGGTGGAGGGGGAGGATTGGGGCGCAGGCTGGGACTCCTCCTCTACTCCATCCTGGCCCTTGCCCTGCTCCTCCGCCGCCGTCTCTGGGGAGGCTACGGCCTCGGACTCGGCCTGGACTGCGACCTGGTGAGCAAGATGCTCAGCCTCATCCGGTCGGCGGCGTTGGCGCCGTTCCCAACATGCCCAGACTGTTGGAAACAAGTTTAAAAAAAAAGGGTATTGTTAACACAATCACCAGCTCAATAAACCAATAGTATTACGCTAATCAGCTGATCATATATGTTTAATAAACTTTGCATTGCCAGCAGACACAAATATTAGCTACTACAAAAGCAAGGAGCTAAACACAAAGCATTTCACATGACCTGTCACAAATGTTTGGTTTTGGTATAGGGCTGTGGAATATCACAGTGGCCTAGTGGTTAGCACTTTGCTCTCACAGCACTGGGGTCAGAAGTTCGAGTCCTGATTATAGCTTTATCTGTGTGGAGTTTGCAGGTTTGCTCCATACTTGCATGTATTGACTACAACACTTCCAGAACATACCTAGTAAATCAGATATTTTATAAATTGCCAGTAGTCTGTGTGGAAATATTAGGATATTTAAGTCTGCAAGCTACTATAGGGCAGGTATAGATGTGAATGAGTTTTCTCTGTACAGCGCCACTTAATTAGTGGAGGGATATCAAATACTGTGGATGCTGGCAATACTTTAGAAATTGTCCTTTATTGGGACACCCTCACAGTGCAAATAGCCAGTTGTACCTTCTGGGACCCTCCACATCTTTGAAAATGAGCTAAGGTCTTCTGTTTTTCAAAGCTGCCTTTCAAATGTTTTGCCAATAATAAAAAACACATCTGGCACTCAAATCTGCAAATGTTTTTTAAGCTTAGGTCACCAACTTACAGCACTGGGGTCAAGAGTTGGAGAGCTGTATTACAAAACCTGCATTAATGTCCTGAAGTTTCTTAATAAATCATCTGGGAAGTAAATGTTCAGTAGCCAAATTTAGGAAACAGGAGCCAAAGCAGGTTGGGTGCATTGGAAGGGGAATGACTTTTCCTGTGTGGAGAAAGATTAATATGTAGTGTAGTGTAGGCCATGTCAGGTGATTTGGGGGAACATAGTTGGATACATATACCAAAAAAAATATCTTTACACACGTTTTTGGCGATTAATAGAGAACTCACGTCTTACAATCTCCTGGCGTAGCTCCTGGAGCAGCTGGGGCTGATGCCGGCGGAGATCGCTCCAGCGCCGCTAGAGCTGGACCACTGAGCGGTTTCAATGGAACTGCATCCTGAGGTGTCTGCGGACCCTCTGATATGCCGGCAGCTTAATCTCGTTAGAGACATATAACCCCGAGGGCACGTTATCCATGCCCTCGGTGAGGACTTGCAGCTTGCGCCTTGAAAAAATTGCTGCCCTCATTTTCCATCTCTAAAGATAACAAAATGGAAGTATTCTGTGCTCTGATTGGTTTTCTCGGCACGTATGGGCGCACTCACGTCTCACACGGATCTTTCTGACACCTGTGTGTGTAAGGTTGCTTCTCCCTCCAAAAACATGGCGCCCGTCGCGGATGAGACGAGTACTCTATGCTCTGCAATTAGGAAGAGAGTGCACATCTGGTTTAATAATCAAATCATGCTTTTAAAACCCACCTGGAGTTTGCTTTCATTCCTGTTCATTTGCTTTTGGCAGGGCAGGGCAAGCTGTTTTTTCAACAGCATATTTGTGTGGTGGATTTTTAAAAACCAACAAACAGTAAGTAAAAAATGTTCTGGTATATTGTTATATATATACAAAATGTTTGACTCACATAATGGAGGCAGCTTTTTAGAATGAAATATGTGTGACTTTGCTTGAAGCCATATTGTACAAAAAAATGGCCTTGGCCTCAAAATGTACATGGAAAGTATATAATTTAATGCTACATTCTGCTAAAGACCTCTTCTCCCTATCAAATACACTAATAAGTTGAATATAGCATTGATGGTCACATTACTCCTAGGGGTAAATGTATGAAAGTCCGATTTGTACAAGTCGCTTGGAAATCGGCAACTTTGCAGCTAAAATTTAAACTGGCGCTGGCTTGTAAAGGCAAACTTGCCTTTACAAGCCAGCGCCGCTTTAAATTTTAGTTGTAAAGTAAATAGGTTTGAGTCTGAAAAATCTGTAAGGGGGGTGGGTTGGCCTACAATGTTTCATTGCACCCGACTGTTTCCATTGCCAATAAACACACTCCTTTTGTTTTCTAGGGGAATATGTCTGAAGCAGGCCCCAGCTCCGAGCGGCCACCAGGTCTGCCTAGCCGTCGTAGGCCAAATTTTAGTGAAGCAGAGCTGAAAGTACTAGTGGATCAGGTTATATTGCTGTTTTACAGCAAAGAGCGGCCAATAACGGTCCCTGAGCGTGTCCAAAAATGGGCTTCAATAACCCGACAAATTAATGCAATTTCGAATGTCGAGCGTAGAATGCAGGAAGTCCAGAAAAGGTAAAAATCAAATGTTTGTTAGGAAGCTAAATTTTGCTTGGATGACTGTAACCATAGTAGTAGTTAGATAACTGTGAGCTTCACCCACCTTGTGTCTGTAAATCATTTCTCTATCAGGCCCTAAGTTGAAATACAAAATCACCATGGGACTTGGTCACATTAATATGTTCAGTTTTCAACATTATCCATGCTGGAAAAAGGCCATACATTTTACAGTGTATTTGTTTTGTTATTTTGTGTGAATAGCAAAAGTACACAATTAAGTTGCATTTTTGTTTGTAAGCTGCTATTTCACAACATGATCTTTGTCATTTGCATAGATGAACAGACTATAAAGGGCGCCTAAAAGCGAAGATGGTGTGGGCGCATAAGCATGGGGCAGGAACTGGGGGGGCCTCCCCTGGACATATAGTTAACACCCCTAGAGGCAGGCCCGGCGCTCCCATTAGGCAAGGTTAGGCAATTGACTAGGGTGCCGGGCTCTGCAGGGCGCCTCAAAATTAAAAAAAAATGACTAAGTTTAAAACTGCTCCGAGAAATGCACGGGGAGGGGGGAAGGGGCTGTGAATCTTACCTGCATTAAGCTGCTCCTCTCTGCTCTGTCTCCTCCCCTCCGCTCACTGACTGTCTGGCGTGACATCATCATCAGCAGGTAAGATAATGAAAGATGTGGGGAGTGGAGGGAAGCACCAAATTTAACAGGGTACCCGCGGTGGGGGGCGCAATTTTTAAAGGGGGGTGCCGATTTTTAAAGGGGGGGGCGCCGATTTTCACAGTGTGCCTAGGGCGCCAAGGACCCTAGCACCGGCGCTGCCTAGAGGATCATGCAAGTGCAGCTATTTCTCTGGTTGAGCGACATAGACACTGGCTATAGCCCACCCCAAACAGGAGAGCATGCTCCACTCGTTACATGAGGACTTTCATTATTTAATGTCTGTTAATGTTTGTGTCTGTATCTGCACATGTGTCAACTCTCAGGATGTGTCTTCTGTAAAACTTTAATGGCACAATGTGTTTGCCTATCACATAGTAGGAAATGAAATGTACACACTGAAGACAAAATGTCTCTATATGTTGTTCTTTTAGAAAAAGGTTTCACCTTAAGTGGCAATGTCTGCTTTTGTGGACTGTCAAGGCCTGTTAGCAAATTCCATGTAAGCTTACACTTTACCAATGCTACATCACACGTGGCTAAATATTAGTACAAATAAAATCTATAACATTACTGTTTGAATATAATATCGTATTGTTTCTTTTTCTTTTTCTCTGTCTACAGATTGTGAGCAGCAGGCTGCTCCACAAGTGCAGGAGCAAGTTGCCCGTGATGTGGAGGAGCCTCAGCTGGATCCAGCTGAATGTGTAAGGGTGCAGACACTATCACTCGCATCCCAAAAATTTGAAGACGCCACTGTATCACAGAACACTCATCTTGCACAAATAGCGAGCACTGTACCCCACATGGAGCAACAACTCGCCACTCTCAATAGCACACTCACCACTTTCATGAGCACACACCACCTAAATGGATACTCTAAACACCACAATGTCAACTATAGCAACACTCCTGGGTGATCTCTTGCATGCCCACACCCAACGCACCTCCGGCACCTTTCATTCACCCAGTTCAGTTTATTCATTCACCAGCCCCCAACCCAAGTTGTTTGTTCCTTCCACCCTCCCTGATTCATCTGTTGCCTCCTCCCTCCCTGGTCCATCTGTTGCCTCCTCTCTCCCTGATCCGTCTGTTGCCTCCTCCCTCCCTGATCCGTCTGTTCTCTCCTCCCTCCCTGATCCTTCTGTTCTCTCCTCCCTCCCTGGTCCATCTGTTGCCTCCTACCTACTTGACCCGACACTAGCCCAGCTGTATTGTATGTTTTTGCCAGTGCTTATGCCACCCCCCTTGGCCTGTCCCCTGCCACCCCCCCTTGTCCTGTCCCCTGGCCATGACCCTGCACCTTCACAGCGTCAGACACAATCTGTTCACCTTGCAAGTTTGGTTGCTTCCTCTGACTCCTCTACATCACAGGTAACCAGAAGTCGAAGACGGCTTAGTGAACCTCAGTGAATTAATTTTGTATTATTTTTATTATTATTATTTATTTATGTTAAAGTTGTAAAAAAAAAATCAAAAAATGTTATGTTTATATTAAAATTTCAAATCATGTTGCTGTAAATTTGGTATATCATATTCTAGGATGGATTTTCAAAATCTATACTTTTTAATAAGTCTAATGACATTGTTAACTCCAAACTCTGAGTCTACATTCCTTAATTTTCTTTGGTAAACGTGTCTGACAAGACATTTATGTGTTAAATGGTAAGTTTAAATTTAGACTAACTAGAGGTCTGATGAAACCGTTATTTGTGACTGAGAAACGCGTCAGGTGATCGCATATCCGGAATCCCAACCACACAGCGAGAGGATTACGAGCAGTGTAGCGGTGTATACCATACCCGCTCTCACAACACGGACGGATAGAGCTGATGTCTCTATATATAGAAGACGCTTGCAAGCTAAGTCTTTGTTATTTACTTGGAAACTGCAGACATCATTGGGACTATCATATACATTATTGGATGCTATTTGGAAGTTTTTATATTAGACACTGAATCGAGTCACGATAATATAGATATCATCTGGTTCTTATTATCAATATCTACAAAAAAGTATTTATATTCCATATTGGGATTTATGGACTATTACATTTATAAGATGTCTCAATGATACTATTGATAATGCAAGACTATATTCCTATATAATCTATATACCTTGTTAGACTTTTTTTTTAATATGGTGATATTTTAATAAAATGTATTAATTTTATTTATCCAGATGAGCGGGTTCGGATTTCGCTAGTCCGAGCTCACCCGAACAGTGCGGATCCGACGGGATCCGAGCACTGTTCCGGAACTTCCGGCCGCCAAATGCATCCAAAACGAGGCTATGACATCCAAGTCTCGCGTCGGATCTCGCGAAACCCGGATCTCATAAATGCCCCGCTCGCGGCCGTCAATCCTTATTCTCCCTGTGGTTACTAAAGAGGGAGGTTGATGTGCTCTGTCCTGCTGATAACTTTACAAAAGTGGTGCTTTGTCCTGCTGAGTGAATTAGTAGTTTGTCCAGTGCTCTGTCCTGCTGATTTATTTTAGTCTAGTGGTGCTTTGTCCTGCTGAGTGCAGTAGTATTTTTCCCAGTGCTCTGTCCTGCTGATTCCAGTGGTGCTTTGGCCAGTGTCTGTGCTGCTGAGTCTAGTGGTGCTTTTGTCCTGTATTTGTTTCTGATAAGTCCATATCAATTTGTTAATTAGCCAAAAATCTTTTAAAAAATTAAAAAAAATCTCCAAAAAAAAAATAAAAAATATATAAAAAAATAATTGAAAAAGTATAAAAAATATTATAGAGCAATATATTCTTGCAGTCCCAAAATAGAGGACCTGCCATTTCTATTACTACGTTCATTATTTCTGTAGTTCCAAAAAATAGGAACTGCCAGTTCTATTACTACGGTCATTGTTTGTGTATTTCCAAAAAATAGGAACTGCCAGTTCTATTACTACGGTCATTCTTTAAGCAGTTCCAGAGAATAGGTACTGCAATCTATATTACATTTAATACGTTCAATTTTTAAGCAGTGCAAGAGAATAGGTACTGCAATCTATATTACATTTACTACGTTCATTCTTTAAGCAGTTCCAGAGAATAGGTACTACAATCTATATTACATTTAATACGTTAAATTTTTAAGCAGTGCAAGAGAATAGGTACTGCAATCTATATTACATTTACTACGTTCTTTCTTTATGTAGTTCAAAAAAGGAGTAACTGCCGATTCTATTAATACTTTCTTTATTTCAGTAGTTCCAAAAAATAGTAACTTCCATTTTTTATTACTACGTTCTTTGTTTTTGTAGTTACAAAAAAGAGGAACTGCCATTTTTATTACTACGTTCTTTCTTTCTGTAGTTCCAAAAAAGAGTAACTGCGATTTTTATTACTACGTTCTTTCTTTATGTAGTTCAAAAAAATAGTAACTTCCATTTATATTACTACGTTAATTGTTTGTGCAGTCCCAAAAAAGAGGAACTGCGGTCTTAACATCTATGTTGGTTTTAGACGTCCATCCGGTGTCCGCCATCTGTGCAGTGGAATTCAGACCTGTTGAGGGTGATATATTGTGACCCCGGTACCAAATTGGGTACCGGGGCCACTCCACTATGCAGTCCAGATAGATGCGTATCAGATATTTAACTACATTCAGTGTTGGGGCAAATCCAAAAATAATTAAAATGCACTGTCATGATCGAAAACAAGAGGTATTGACACGCTAGAACTTCACCCTCTATATGCTGCAGAGGATGGAGGAGCAGCCATATGTGCAGTGGAATTGAGACCAGTTGGAGGAGGTATTGTGGCCAAATTGGGTACCGGGGCCACTCCACTACGCAGTCCAGAAAGCTACCGCAGTGCAACGTTTTGGACTAAAAAGAATATTGTGAGGTGTGAGGTGTTCAGAATAGACTGGAAATTAGTGGAAATGATTGTTATTGAATGTTATTGAGGTTAATAATAGCGTAGGAGTGTAAAAAAACCAAAATAATGTATTTTAGCGCTTTTTATGCTTTTTTCAAAATAAATCAGAACCCAAAACCCTAAATCAGAACCAAAACCTTTCATCAGGTGTTTTGGCAAAACAAATCAGAACCCAAAACCTCAAGCTAATCAGAACCCAAAACCCAAAACACTAAAAGTGCCCGGTGCACACCCCTAATTTAATATGTAACCTGTCAATAATGTGACAGAAATCACATGTTAAAATGCAACTAATGGACTAGTTAAAATCATTCTAGGTATTCAACAAGGTCACTAATGTTAACTACAAATATGTACCGGTTTGATTATGGCCACATTTACAATATATACAAAGTCATTCGCCTTTTATAATAGTTCTAATGCACAGTGTCTGGCACACCACCAGGGCTTCACCAAACCACTTAGATCAATGGTCTTTCCTGACCTTATTGCAATAGGCACATATTTTTGATAACAACCCTAAGGCTGTAGTGTTGTGTGAGCTGTTTGCTGGGTGTCTGGATAATAAGGGGCCAGATTCATTAAGGATCTTAAATGAAGAGGTATCTTATTTCAGTCTCCTGGACCAAACCATGTTACAATGCAAGTGTTGCAAATTAGTATTCTGTTTTGCACATAAGTTAAATACTGACTGTTTTTTCATGTAGCACACACATACTTGATAGCTTATTTGTACACTGAAATTTAATTTATTGATATTTGTGTGCTACATGAAAAAACAGTCAGTATTTAACTTATGTGCAAAACAGAATACTGATTTGCAACACTTGCATTGTAACATGGTTTGGTCCAGGAGACTGAAATAAGATACATCTTCATTTAAGATCCTTAATGAATCAGGCCCAGTGGAAATATAATACACAGGGAGGTTTGGGAATTATTACCTCTGCAAAATAACCACTCCCGGTTATCCTAGTAAGTAGACAACACATTATCTACATCAACTAGTGATGGATGTCCAAGAGCTCATTTGTCTCAAAAACTGCACTATCCAGTAGTGATTTTATCAATCACTATGGTCTGAGCCGGGTCAACCAGACCAAATATATACAATATGTCAGTCTGTATGGCTTTTTGTCCTAATCTGACCATGGTATTTGTTTGTCTCTGCACACTTACATTCTTACACTTTTATAGTGCCCATGTCATTAGGTTCAAGCTCCCCTACAATAGTTGCTTTAATAAAAGCAAGGGCAGGGTAATTGACATAACGGCCAACTTAATAAAATTTATATTTAGGTATGTTTGGATTGTTTGATATTACAGAGACAGATACCCATTTAGCAAAATCCTCAACTATGAAACTATAAACTATGAAGCCTCACAATACCATTTATACATTATCTACAATATCAACCATTAAACAGTCAAAGGACTAATGTGTGCTAGGGCAGACACTCTGGGATAAGATTGGGACCCTAAAGGAAATTTTACATGGGCCCTTAATCTTAAAGCCACTGTCACGGTTAAATGCAGGAATACAGCTAGGAGCCACGAACATGGTGAAAACACTCTATGTTTATTTGCAAAAATGTACAAATAGCAGGGAATCATGAGTTTGTAGTAATTACCAGGTGCAAAGCTAATGCAGGAAGCTGCAGGTAATATGAATTTGCAGACACCACCAGGTACACAGCTAATGCAGGTAAGCAGGAGGTATGGACAGATCCCAAGCAGCAGGCAACCATAAGCATATCAGAAGGCAGGACCAAATAACAACAGGATGTGACCACAGAGAGTTACCAATAACCAGCAATGAATGCTGGGAGAGACAGGTATACATAGTGAACACCCAGGTGCCAGCAGGTTAACGTCTAAGGGACTAGAAAGGCACAATAGCAGCACCTCTGGAGGATAGAGGTACTGCTGCAAAACACAATAATAAAGTCTAATACAGTCCAGGAGGCAGGAGCTGCCAGGCAAAGCTGCATGCACTGCAAGGGGCTTGCAGGCAGATCCTGACAGTACCCCCTCTCTTAGGGCGGATTCCAGACGCCCGATTACCAAAAATGTCTAAATTCGTCAGAATCATAGTCCACAATTGGGGGCCCAGCAGAAAAGTCCTCGTCCATGGGTGGAAGGGCAAAGGAGACCATGCCAGCTTGCCAGCTGCCAGTTCAAGCACTGTAGACCCTGCTCTCTTCTTTCGCTTTTTCTTCTTGCGAGAATTCCCTGGAACAGCAGTTTGAACCAATTGGATGGAGCACAAAGGAATCTCTAGGCCAGGTGAGATGGGTGGGACTGCTGACAATAGAGAGGCCCCGCAAGATTTGAGAAGCCTGGGGGCAGACAGTACTTTGAGAAACCACAGAGCAGCCAGCATGAAGTGGTAACTTGGGCTGAACCACATAGAGTGGCGACTCGGGCTGAACCGCATGGACTGGCAACTTGGGCTGAACCGCATGGACTGGGAATGTTTCTGGAGCGGACTGTAGCTCTGAAACAGAGACAGCAGCTGGAGACTCGGAACTGGAGACAGCTGCTGAAGACTCGGAACTGGAGACAGCGGCTGAAGACTCGGAACTGGAGACAGCGGCTGAAGACTCGGAACTGGGTAGCACGGTGGCAGGAGACTCAGGACCAGTCAGCACGGTGGCAGGAGATTCCGGACCGGACACAGTGGCAGCAGACTCAGGACCGGACACAGTGGCATCAGACTCAGGACGGGACACAGTGGCAGCAGACTCAGGAGTGGACACAGTGGCAGCAGACTCAGGACCGGACACAGTGGCAGCAGACTCAAGACCGGACACAGTGGCAGCAGACTCCAAGCTGATGATGATACCTCGGAGCTGGAGGCAGATGATGACACATCGGAACAGGAGACAGAGGCTGGGACCTCGGGACAGGCAGCTGGAGCTGGCGCCTCAGGACAGGTGGCTGGAGCTGGTGCCTCAGGAGATGGGGCTGGAGCTGGCGCCTCAGGAGAGGCGGCTGGAGCTGGCGTCTCAGGACAGGCGGCTGAGGTTAGCAGATTGGGTCTCATCCCAGAGAACAGAAATTGTGAAGCATAAACAAATCCGGAATGCGGAGAGAAAACAACAGAGGATGGATCAGTAGGCTGTCGTGGTCTGCGGAGAGCACAGTCCTGTAAGAAGTATACATTGCTGGCACAGTAAAGACACAGTTTGTTAGCTATACTGCGCCGCCGCTCCTCTTCGGTCAGATAGGGGCGTAGACCACCTGTGAACCGGGAATTTGTTACACCATAGTTCTTAGTAAACAGCAAATTTGTAGAAGCACAATTAAGAGGTGCTGTTTGCACAGGTTCAGCAGCAGAGAAGGTGGATTGAGACAGATCAGCAGCTTCTGAATTAGGAGAGACAGAATCTGACAGTCTCCTGAGTGGGTCCATAAGGAAAGTAGAAAATTTAGCCAGTTGAGAGCGTAGCAGGATTATGTCCATTTGTAAAGCCTGTAGCTGTGGCAATTCAAAAGCTGGTAAAGCAGACATGTTCCAAAAATAAATGAAAATGAATTGCAGGAAAAAGGTCCCAGAATAAAAAACTTTCACCTGACTCCTAAGCTGTTTTTTGGGCTGGTTATACTGTCACGGTTAAATACAGCAATACAGCTAGGAGCCACGAATATGGTGAAAACACCCAGGTGCCAGGGATAATTAGTGCAGCACGTTTACTCCTAAGGGAAGAGAAAGGCACAATAGCAGCACCTCTGGAGGATAGAGGTACTGCTGCAACACACAATAATAAAGTCTGATACAGTCCAGGAGGCAGGAGCTGCCAGGCAAAGCTGCATGCACTGCAAGGGGGTTGCAGGCAGATCCTGACAGCCACTAACATTAAATAAAAATTCTAAAACGTTTCCTTGCCCAAACAATGTCAAAATGCAAGAAGTGCAAAGGAGTAATCGGTTGGGCATATAAATTATATAATGACTGTTTTAGCATGTAGCACAGAAATCTAATATTTTACTTTCATTGAACAAATAAAGTATCAAGTATTTGTGTGCCTTATGAAATACGAGTCAGTATGTAAGTTAGCTAAGAATAATGTGATGTATAACACTTTGAAAGTAATGATGTTGATGATGATTTAATTGCATTTGCTATCATGTGGAAACAGGCATAGTTGTAACTATGCCACAAAGTATCCCTAAAGATTCTTTACACACACACACACACACACACACACACACTGACAGATATGATTGGAAGAGAACCCCATCCGGAATGTGGCTTATTTAGGAGACTTGCCCCTTTCAGAGGCCAATATAAATGTAAATTTTATTGAGAAGCAATGACACATTTATACAACACAATCCAAAGTCAAATTTGTACACACACTATTTGGAGCATACATTGTGAAGGGATCAAAACATGCAGGCTTTATAAGATGGAGGTTCAGGGGAAGGTTTTAAATGGAACACCCTGAATGTAAATTTGTATCACTAGCTTAGGGACTCACCTACAGGAGATGCCTTGACGTCCGGCAGGTGAGCTTAACCCCAATATAGCTATATTGTGCACAAAATTCTCCTTTATGTTTATGCTGACACAGTGATTTTTAAATTCTGTTTGTTTCTGAGCGCCGGACAACATTTTTCTTTTATTTGCACTTGCACATTGGTCCTATTTGTCCTTGGCTGCCGTTTCAAATGATTTTATACACTTGTACACATTTCATTAATTTAAAGAAGCGCCCTTTTTTCCTTTCACTATTTTCTAGGGATCAAAACATGTCCAGTGTGTGCAGACTAACAATGTGTGTATTCAGACAGATTTTAGTAGTGCAAATTTGGAGTATCTGTGTGGGCCAGAAATGGAACATTGCATGACTGGACCAATAATCAATATAGGTGATGTATTACATATCAAAAATAGCTTACAATGTAAATACACACTGAAAAGGGTGGATAGTGGTTTATCTGCTGTCCCAAAGTTGGTTTACACGTAATGTGGATGCGGCCTTCCAGAAATGCACTAGCATTTGACACAAGACGCCTTTACAATTATTGTTTGTGTGGGTTTTGTGGTTGCCATTTGGGTGTGGGGCCACTTGTAAACAAAGTGGCAATTGCGGAAGAAGTATAATTTGGCCCTGTTTGCCAAAATGTCCTCTAACATTTAACGGACATTTTTAGACATAGTATATTTCACAATGAAGATGTTGGTGTACACATACCATGTTGACAATCAAGGTCAGAAAAGACTACAAATTGGCTAGTAAATAAGCAACCACACACACAAACCTCCTAACCAACCATTACGGCTCTTAGTTAAAATTCACTCCAGAGAGTGGGTTTGTAGGCTACGGTGTGTCTGTGGCTAAGGACAAAAGAACCACACATTGAATCAATATATTGTAAAAGTAGACATGTTCCACAATAGTTACCAAAACACTACATATGGATTGTTGTGTATGCAAATAGGAATCACTGCACTATAGTAATCAGAAAAAACTTCCTGACTACAGATTGGTGACACATTTGCAGGCTAAGATTTATTTATTACATAGATTAATCCAATCTTGCAAAAAAAAACCATAGCAAATAAGCCAGTGGTATGTGTGTGGCAAAGTTCCTTTGATGAAGAGCTGACAATCTGGCCAAATTGAAGAGATACATAAGCAGGCTTGGAGCACTGGAGAAATACTTCAACATGTAGGGAAACACGAATTGCACAACTCCAAATCGCAAACCAACTAGGACTGTTTCACCACTTGGCCTGAGACATAGAAAAGAGGTCAGTGGTCTGTGTGTGGCAAAGTTCCTTGGATGAAGTGCTGACAATCTGGCCAAACTGAAGAGATACATAAGCAGGCTTGGAGCATTGGAGAAATACTTCAACATGTAGGGAAACACGAAATGCACAACTCCAAAATGCACACTAACGTGCCCTTTTGAATGTGAAACAAACATTTACTAAGCTAATATTAGCTCACAACTAACTTGCATTTATATACCTAGTTGATGCCTTGGTGAACTAGAAGGTGGCCACTGTATTGAAATGTTCAAAAGGTCTTGTACGGTTCTACACAGTATTTTCCAATACTGGCTTGTGTGTTTGAGCTATATCTTGCTTTCAGAGTGTTCTATTTGACAGGAAAGTAACCCCCAAACCCATAAGTAACATACCTAGCACATGGCCATACGTAGACTTAGCAGACCCACACATTCAATGCTTACAAACGTCATTATTGTATGGAGCACACACACTTGACAGTCACATTTTAGTGATGATAACACTATAGATACTTACATTTGTCAACAGCCTTCACCATGGCAACATCCACCAACTCCAATGGAAAGTGCAATGGCACTAAGGCCAGCACTAACGACCTAATGATAGAAACAGCCTATATATATAAGAAACACAAAGTGTCTCAAATGTGCACTTCTCAACACTATACAATAACATATAAACCTCACATGCCTGACTGACCAGAGTTAGGCGACAATTTCAAGACAAATATTTGGCATAAACATTTTGACACTAGGGAACATTTATATCCTAGACCATTCTGGTCATTAGTTACATAGCTAAAACAAGCAGCAAAATTACAAAGTAAGACCTGTGCAAACTGCACTCTACATTTCAACGCAAGGACGTTGATGTAGGCACATTAACCTGTTGATGAAATCAAACACATTAAGGTGCATTTCACAAAAGACACTTGTCAGGCCGTAAGCCTAGGGGCACAGGGGTAGAATGAACACTAACCGGTATTGGCATAACTGGTCTAACAGGCGCGGAGTCTAACGTACCCCTGGTGTTCACCAGGGACCCCCGCAAGGAGGTTTGGACTTCGCTGCACGGGGCACGCAGGTCGCGGTTCTATTAGCCAGTTACCGGTTCTATTAGCCAGTTACCAGTGTAGTGAAGAGAGGTCAGACGGTTCCGGGTCACAGCAATCAGGAATATCAGGTACAGAAGGGTAATCCAGAAGAGTAGTCGCCAAGCCGAAGTCACAGTACTGAAGGGGTCACACAGAAGAGTAGAATGGTCGCCAAGCCGGGTCACAACAGGAATACAGTAAGCAGGATACTCAGAAGTATGGATGCAACGGAAGCCAGGAACACTGGTGTTGAACCTGTTACTCTGGCACCCTAATGGCGCCAGAGGCAGGTTTAAATAGGGTCCAGACTGAGGTGATTGGTGGAGAGCGGAGGCGGCAGCGGATACAGAAGCAGCGTCCCGTTGCCTACCAACGGGACTGAGACCAGGGTGCATGCGCCCGATATCCGGAAGTCCGCGGCAGCCGACGGAGGGATCAGGCGTCCATTCCCCGTCTGACAGGGAATCAGCGGGGACGGCGTCTGACAGTACCCCCTCCCCTCCTCCCTCTCAGAGAAGTGTTGAAGTCGTATAATTGGATGAACGAAAGTATATTGGTTTAATATTGGTTTGCCGTGCGTATTGCAAAGCGTACGCCACGTAACAGTGGCGTGATGCGATCGCATGGTAAAATACGCACGCACACACTCGCATTACAACAGTTAGTTATTTATATAATTTCATATTGGTTCTGTTACACTGTAATTCAGGAGCAGATAGTATTTGGTTTATTATTAGTCTATATATATATATATATATATATATATATATATATATAGTGATTATATGTACATTGTAGTATTATTAAAGGTTTAGGTTATAGGAAAGGTGTCATGCCTGATATCATATTGATCCCCTAATCATCAGCAGCTGTCCGGTGCAGTCGGCGAAGAGATCGCACATTGCATACTTTAGTTATTGATATTAGGGAATAATCCTTTGTATGATGCTGGCTATGAAAGGAGCAGACCCCCTGGAGAGACGACCCCCACCTTTGGATTCCTTAGATTGAATCAACCTATGATCTGTTTACCCTGAACCCACCCAACGTCTGAACCTATAGAAACAATCTACGTCATCTCTATTGTTCAAGTGTAACATTGTACTGTATATAATCATTGCTGCACACACCCTGGCTCTCAGTCAACTCTGACACAGTATTCTAACAGATATACTGTCCACCGGGTCCCGTGGGTGCGCAGCGAGCGCAAGCGATTGCATTGGTATGTATTTATCTTTTGGTATTGGCTGTGCTGTACTGTACTGTATCATAATATAATAATGTATTGAATTGTTGACTATTTACATCTGTTAAAATAAATTACTTTGTGCTTTGGAAACACATATAATTGATTAGGCAATGCTTATTTTAAAACAATAGAATTACTTTAATAGAAGGATTGCCTTTCCTCCGAAATTTTGCAAGGAGACGAGGAGCATGAAGGTCGGCTTCCGAGACCCACGATCTCTCCTCAGGACCGTAACCTCTCCAGTGGACTAGATACTGAGGTTTGCGCTGGAAGAGACGTCTCTTCAGAATCCTCTCGATCTCGAATTCATCCCCTAAAGATGTTTTAATAGGTGGAGGAGGAGCAGGTTCTCCGAAGAATTCGTTTACAAAGTCTTGAAACACTGCTGGAGTATTGCAAAGACCAAAAGGCATCACTAAGTACTCATAGTGACCGTCACAGGTGTTAAATGCCGTTTTCCACTCATCGCCTTTTCGAATGCGGATCAGGTTGTAGGCTCCTCTGAGATCTAATTTCGAGAAGATTTTGGCTCCTCTGATCCGATCAAACAGTTCTGTAATTAACGGGAGAGGGTAACGATTCTTGATGGTGATGGCATTAAGACGGCGGTAGTCGATGCAAGGTCTTAATGAACCGTCTTTTTTCTTTACAAAAAAGAATCCAGCTCCTGCAGGCGAGGTGGATTTTCTGATAAATCCTCTTTGAAGGTTGTCTGAAATATATACGGACATCGCCTTTGTCTCGGGAAGAGCCAATGGATAGACTCTACCCTTGGGAATGGTTTTGCCGGGAATTAGCTCGATGGGGCAGTCCCATGCCCGATGAGGCGGAAGACTTTCTGCAGCGGTCTTGCTGAAAACATCAATGAAGTCTAAATATGGTTCTGGTAGTTTGACCTGGGAGTCCAGAGAGAGACAAGGAAGATGGTTAGGAGGAAGTACTCTCGAGAGGCATTGATTGAAACATGAAGAACCCCAGGAAGTTACTTGAGCGTGAGCCCAATCGAATTGTGGTAAATGTTTTCTGAGCCATGGTAGCCCTAAGATGATGGAGTTAATGGACTGCGGGATGATCAGGAACTGAATCCACTCTTGGTGAAGAACCCCTACCTGCAACCAGACTGGTGCGGTGGTGTAGGTGATGGAACCGTTGCTGACACGGTTACCGTCAACTGCAGTAAGAACCAATGGTTGTGGCAATGGAGAGCAGGGTATGTGAAGTTTGGACACCAGAATGGCGGAGATGAAGTTCCCTGCAGATCCAGAATCCACAAATGCAGAGCAATCTAGGGAAGTATCCAAAAACTGGAGGGTGACAGGCATCAGAAAACAGTTATCTCTTGAAGGAGAGGGAGAATGGAGACAGGAACCTAGAACAACCTCCCTGGTGTTGCCTAGGCGGTAGAGTTTTCCGGCTTCTTTGGACAAGAAGATAAGAGATGGCCAGACTCTCCACAGTATAGACACAAACGGTTTTTAATCCTACGTTCCCTTTCATCCCGAGACAAACGAGAGCGTCCAATTTGCATCGGTTCTTCGGCTGGAAGAAGTGGAGATTGGAAACGGGGAGCCAGGCGAACAGTACGGCGACACTGGATCCTCTCCGTAGAACGCTCTTGATGGCGAATGTCTACTTTGATAGACAGAGAGACCAGATCATCAAGCTTAGACGGAAGATCTTGAGAAGTCAGAGCGTCCTTGATAGGGTCAGACAGACTTTGCCAATAGGTAGCCGTTAGGGCCTCATCATTCCATCCTAATTCTGAGGCTAAGGTATGGAACTGAACAGCGTATTGTCCTGCTGTAAGGGAGCCTTGGCGAAGAGCTAGCAGACTGGATACAGCTGAAGACACTCGGCCGGGCTCGTCAAATACCTTTCGAAAGTTCTCAATAAAGGTGTCAGAATGGAGGAGCGATCCATCTCTCCGCTCCCAAAGTGGGGAGGCCCAGGCTAGGGCTTGTCCCGTCAAAAGAGAAATAATATAGGCCACCTTAGCTCTCTCAGATGAGAAGTTCTCCGGTGTCAATTCAAATTGAATGGAACACTGATTCAAAAATCCACGTCATCCTTTGGGATTACCGTCATACTTCTCCGGGGTAGGAATCCGTAGAGTTCTAGAGGGAACAACAGCTCCGGTAGGAGGCACAGAGACTGGAGCAGAAGCAGGAACAGGAGCTGAGGATGGAGCAGCAGCCTGCGGAACACTCAGGGAATCCAGGCGAGAGATCACCCCTGTAAACACTGTAGAAGTTGCGCTTGATTGGCCTCTTGCTGTTCTACCCGTACTCCTAAATGGATGAGGAGATCTCGGCTGAGGGTTCTCCGGTACCGTCAGTCATGGCCAGAGTAAACTGTCAGGCCGTAGGCCTAGGGGCACAGGAGTAGAATGAACACTAACCGGTATTGGCACAACTGGTCTAACAGGCGCGGAGTCTAACGTACCCCTGGTGTTCACCAGGGACCCCCGCAAGGAGGTTTGGACTTCGCTGCACGGGGCACGCAGGTCGCGGTTCTATTAGCCAGTTACCAGTGTAGTGAAGAGAGGTCAGACGGTTCCGGGTCACAGCAATCAGGAATATCAGGTACAGAAGGGTAATCCAGAAGAGTAGTCGCCAAGCCGAAGTCACAGTACTGAAGGGGTCACACAGAAGAGTAGAATGGTCGCCAAGCCGGGTCACAACAGGAATACAGTAAGCAGGATACTCAAAAGTATGGATGCAACGGAAGCCAGGAACACTGGTGGTGAACCTGTTACTCTGGCACCCTAATGGCGCCAGAGGCAGGTTTAAATAGGGTCCAGACTGAGGTGATTGGTGGAGAGCGGAGGCGGCAGCGGATACAGAAGCAGCGTCCCGTTGCCTAGCAACGGGACTGAGACCAGGACGCATGCGCCCGATATCCGGAAGTCCGCGGCAGCCGACGGAGGGATCAGACGTCCGTTCCCCGTCTGACAGGGAATCAGCGGGGACGGCGTCTGACAACACTGAGGTTATTTTACAGGTTGTCATTGATTTTTCCATTATTACACATGTAATACATTTCACTATCACACCAGTCCATGTATATTTCTATCCACATTTGGACTGGCCATACATTAGTGATTCTTACTTTGAGTAAGCTTGGTCATTATTACAGCAGAGAGCTTTGTTGTTTAAATTAAACAGTTTAAAAAATCTCAATTACCTCAAAAAGTATCTTTCCACAACATACTGCCTGAAGTTAGAGCCACTCACTGCTTCACGAGGGGGGTCTTCAAGATCTTCCTCCTCCTCCTCCGTCTCCTCCTCCTCCGCCTCGTCCACCCCAGCAACCTCGTCCATGACCCCTGGAGCCCCACTCCTGATGGCTATATTATGGAACATCACACACAGAGCGATGATCTTACACGCCTTCCTCGGCTCATACATGAGGGCACCACAAGATCGGTCAAGGCATCGAAATCGAGCCTTAAGGACACCGAAAGCCCTTTCAATGACCGATCTGGTGGCGTGATGAGCCGAGTTATATGCCTCCTCCTTCTCTGTGTGTGAGTTCAAGATGAGAGTGAGGAGCCAAGGGGATGAGGGATACGCATTGTCTCCTATGTAGGATGAGAGGAAAGACATAAGAAACAAACATTAATACAATTTAAGAGTAAAAATAGACCTGCATCAATATCAAAACATACTAAAATATGAGTCATAGCTTCATTCTATGCTAAATAGTTAGGTCAATGAGTCATAATACTGTATAATTACCATCCTTTGAAAACTAATAATGTCTAAGAGTGGCCGCAAACCAAAGTGCACTCCAGATTTTAGTATTACACTGTACACTAAACTAATACTTACACACATGTCGGTGTACACTTTTCACAGGACACATAACCTGAACTGTTCGGTCTGTTTGAGTAATAGGCCTACATTACCATTAAATCTCAAAAATGTTGTAAAATTTCTATAAGTACTGTATAGTTGGTCCAACTATAAATACAAGGCGCATGCACTATATAAAACATTGTGTAACAGTAACATCTCAAGTACAATATTATATATATATAAAAAAAAAAATTTAAACAGCATAATTTGGAGTTATACCGGAGTTAAACAGGAGGAAACAGGAGAAGAACATTCTGCCTATTAAGACAGCTTCACAAGGACTACAGTCAGTATTCACCTGAAACTCCATAGTCTACCTCTGATGTTTTCAACTCACCCTGGCTACAAGCTACATGCAACATGAGGACTGTTTTGGACTCTGATCTCATTTTCCTCTCATCTCATGAAATTTTGTTCTATTTATCAGTTTGTTTTCAATGCAAAATCCTCTCAGTTTAATCAGACTGCTGTACTACTTGCTCAACCACTCCCTACCCATGCTACAGTTATTTCAGTCCCCTATCTCAGCACTGTACTTCAATTATATTTAAGCTTTGTCTCCCTTTACAAATAGGAAGAAATTTTACTGTCTTTCAACCAATCGCCTCTCTCATGAGTCTGGAAAATCTCAGCTACTTAATTACCTGCTCTTTATTACTCTCCATTCAACACTTCCACCCACTCCCCCACATGGCTCCCCACATCATTACTTTATACTATCCAGAATCCAGGAATACACTACATTTGCTGCAGCCTAGCTCTGCACTACTTATCTGATTACACTGGACATTGCAATTAGGCAATTCCTTTAATTCCTCATTTTTGCTATTTGACTCATAGTTCCAATGCTTGCCAAAATATTTTTCTTTATCTCTTTTCATGGCATTATCTTTAGGACTATATCATCCCTCACCCATCCTGCAACACACATCTCTGTCCACATTGCCCCTTCATTACTTCACTCACCTCTAGTGAACACTCATGAACTCTTTTGCTATTTAAATTCAATAACTTTAACAGCCTCACCCTGCCGCCAGAAACTAAAAGGACACACATCTTACAATAATCTTTCCTACCTTTCTTCCTCCCTGCTTCTATTAGCTGGTGATATATCACCTAATCCAGGTCCCCCTCACTTCTCCCACACACATATATCTTAAAACTACAGAAATCTGGCAAACCTCAAACACATCACCTGTCCCCTCTCTTCCAAAGTCCTTTAAATGTGCCCTTTGGAAAGCACGCTCTGTTTGTAACAAACATACCTCCGTACATGATCTCTTCCTCTCATACAACCTCAACCTTCTAGCAATAACAGAAACATGGCTCACGCATTCAGACACTGCCTCACCTGCAGCCCTATCACATGGTGGTCTCCATTTCACCCACACCCCCAGACCAGGAGGCAGACACGGAGGGGGGGTTGGACTACTTTTCTCCCCTCAGTGCACATTCACAGTTCTACCAAGTGTCCCATCACTCACATTCACATCTTTTGAAGTACATGCTGTTAGGATTTTTAACCCATTCTCTATGCGTGTTGCTGTCATCTATCCACACCAACAATTTATTGAACACTTCTCTGCATGGCTCCCTCACTTCTAATCTACTGATATCCCCACCATCATCATGGGTGATTTCAACATCCCTATTTCTAATCCACTTTCCAATGCTGCTTCCAAATTACTCTCTCTAACCTCCTCACTTGACCTATCCCAGTGGATTGAATCTGCTACTCATCAGGATGGCCACTGTCTTGATCTTGTTTTCTCTAGACTATGCTCAGTTTCTAATTTCCTTAACACTCCTTTCCACCTCTCGGATCATCACCTTATTAGCTATGCACTCACCTCCAGTTCTTTACCCTCCCTAGTGTCAAACTCTTCCAAGCCTCCTCGTACCCGCAGGAATATCAACGCTATTGATTTTCAACAGTTTTCCACCTCTCTCCAACACCTTCTCTCCCCAATTTTTACATTCTTCTCCCTGATCGGGCAGTACCCCATTTTCATCAAACCCTAGCAACTGCCCTGGATCAAGTGGCTCCAGCGACACTACATACTTCTCGTAGAATTCGTTGCCAACCGTGGCACACTACAGTAACACGAACTCTACAAAAACTTTCTCGTAAAGCAGAACGTCACTGGCGTAAATCTTGTGCCTCTAATGATTTCATCACATATACTGATATCTACCACTCCTACAGAAATGCTCTGGACACTGCTAAACAAGCATACTACCGATCTCTCATCTATGCTCAGGCTTCTAACCCCAAACACCTCTTTAACACATTTAACTCTCTTCTGAATCCTCCTGCCCCAAATCCTCCAACTAACATCAGTGCACAGGATCTTGCTTCCTATTTCAAGGACAAAATTGATAAGATCAGTGTCACTCACCGGACCGTGAGTGCCTCTTCACTGGTGCGTGGCTCTCCAGTATTCCTGCCAGCACCTATCCTGAACCGTGGCCGCCCGCCATCCTGATGGTCTGCGCATGCGCAGTTCCTAAGAACTCTTCTGACCTTTGCTTTTAGTTAATTGGTTGATCAGGCAACGCTCCCTAATTAAAGCACCTGTGTTCATTACTTTGTTGCCTGATCTTGGAGTCTCATTCCCTGTGAGTCTCTGAAGGTGTTCCTGTGTACTTCTCCGTGTCTTGAGCTTCCTGCTGATTTCTGCTCAACTCATTGCCGGTTTCCAGACCGCTTCAAGTCTTCTGTGTTCTACTATGTCTTCAGTTCCCTGCTGATTTCTGCCGGTTTCCAGACCGCTACAAGTCTCCCGTGTTCTACTATGTCTTCAGTTCCCTGCTGATTCCTGCTCTAATCATCGGCGGCTTCCAGTCCGCTATTACCTCCAGTGTTCTACTCGTGTTCGCTATCTCCAGTGATTCCTGCATTGCTCATCGTTGTTCTACCCATGTCAAGTTCTCTGCCTGTGTGCTGACCCGGACCCTGATTACCGCTACCACTCACCTGTGGTTTCTTTACTCGTGCTGGCGTGCAGCCGCTCAGCTGTTCCTGTATCCTCTCGTGGACAGCCTGCTCAACTGAACCGCGGTATGCTTACTTTCTATTGACTGTATTCGTTTACTGCATATCCGCTTGGACTGTTCTCCACTCACCCACTGAATCCTTTATCTCCCTGAGACTGTGTTATTACTCCGCATATCTGCTGGGAAGTTTACCTCTTTGTTCAGTCGTGAGATACATATGCTAATTGACCTTCTGCTATTAGCCTGGATTCCAGTAGTGTATTCGTCTCTGTCAAGCAGCGCCTGCCACACCAACATAGACTTGTGCATATTGTTTGGGATCAAGTTCCTTGTGCTCTCAGTGTCTACATTCTATGTTTCCACTCATCAACACTTGTACACCTCCTCACCTATTAAGCAGTGGTACAACTTGCTATACGTAGACCACTGACTTCCCCGCTACCTACCTGCACCTGGACAAGTCTTCTCCCCATAAGTAGTGGTACAACTTGCTATACGCAGACCACTGACTTCCCCGCTACCTACCTGCACCTGGACAAGTCCTCTCACCATAAGCAGTGGTACAACTTGCTATACGCAGACCACTGACTTCCCCGCTACCTACCTGCACCTGGACAAGTCTCTTCACCATAAGCAGTGGTACAACTTGCTGTACGCAGACCACTGACTTCCCTGTTACCTTCCTGCACTTCTTCACGTCCATCAAGATCCTCGTGTTCATATCTACCTAATCATTAACCAGATTGCTGCTAGTCATTGACTTTTCTATTTGCATCCTCTCACCATCTGCTGAGTCATATGTTCCGCTATTCAGCCTGCTACCAGAGGACTACTGTGTAACCCACACTACTCTGGTAAGATCATCATCTGGTGATATCCTGGGCAAAGACTATTAGTGCCCGTGACAATCAGGCTTGAAATGGTATCTCCCTTGACAAGCAATCTGCTCAATTCCTTTGTAGCACCCTCTGACACTCTCTCTTCATTTGATCCCACAAATGAAGAGGAAGTTTCTACTCTCTTCTCATTTTCCTACTCTACCGCCTGTCCTCTTGATCCCATTCCCTCACAAATTGGTAGGTCCCTGTCTCCTGTGCTCATTCCCCCTCTAACTAAAATCTGTGATCTATCTCTTTCTACTGGTATTTTTCCATCTATATTCAAGCATGCAGTGATTACTCCCATTTTAAAAAAACAGAATTCTGACCCTAACTCTCTCATAAATTACTGCCCCATCTCCCAGCTTCCATGCTCCTCCAAGCTTCTCGAGAGAATTGCCTACACACGCCTCACACACTTTCTTACAGCAAACAACCTATTGGATCCTCTTCAGTCAGGCTTTCGCTCTCAACACTCCACAGAGACTGCGCTGACCAAAGTTGTCAATGATTTGATCACAGCAAAAAATAATAACCAATACTCTCTTCTAATTCTCCTGGATCTCTCTGCTGCATTTGACACTGTTGACCACTCTCTCCTCATATAAACGCTACAATCCCTAGGTCTTGAAGGCACTGTCCTATCCTGGTTCTCATCCTACCTATCTAATCGCTCTTTCAGTGTTAATTTCTCTGGATGCACTTCTGCTCCGCTTCCTTTATCAGTTGGAGTTCCACAAGGCTCAGTCCTAGGTCCTCTGCTATTCTCTATCTACACCACTTCTCTTGGAAAACTAATAAGCTCCTTTGGATTTCAGTATCATCTCTATGCGGATGATACACAAATTTATCCATCCTCTCCTGATCTTTCACCATCTGTGTTGTCTCGCGTTACGGACTGTCTTTCTGCTATTTCATCTTGGATGTCTTCTCACCAACTCAAACTCAATCTTTCAAAAACTTAATTAATAATATTCCCACCCAAAAACAGAAGCTTCCTGCCTGACATTTCTATTTCTGTCGATAACATGACCATAAATCCCACTCACCCCGGGCTGTAACAAGAAGACTGACTTCTTGCTATGGGGTCAACCAAGGATCCTAAGGACTGGCTGCACAAGGCCCGACTGAGGCTCACTGGTACAGCACACTAACCTGGGCGCCGACTGCCGCACGGAACAGCCGATTGTAACTCAACCGCCCGACTGCCTTCACCAGGTATCGAACACCCATCCACCCGGAACCGCCAGAGAGCCTGCACGGAACTCGGGCTTGGGACACTTAACCAGAACCACGGGCCACCCCTGGAACTGAATCAAGCTGTGCTGCACTGCCACTGACTCACTCAGTCACCCCCTCTGGAAACCAGCGTGACCCCAGGGACTTACGGGACGGGAGGACTATGTGTGCTCTCCCCTAGCTGTGTGTAAGCTGGTAACTATCCCCACAGTACGGGTTAGTACA
This sequence comes from Mixophyes fleayi, assembly GCF_038048845.1. Lineage (NCBI taxonomy): Eukaryota > Metazoa > Chordata > Amphibia > Anura > Limnodynastidae > Mixophyes > Mixophyes fleayi. The sequence continues at coordinate 127,020,953 of NC_134406.1, forward strand.
GGACAACACAGGAAACAAGAGCCTACCTTTAATGGGGGCCTGATGTCTTGCACCTGGAACAAATGGGTATCACACCAAAAATACAATATACACGCAATATTCACCGCACAGACGGAATAAAACAATATACAGTATTTTGCAAGCTACTACACCAGAGTATACAGCTGCTAGCCAACCAGCCGGTTGCTACAGCACCAACAGGAGCCTCTGCTCTACTGAACCTTCTAACTTCAGTGTACTCACCTCATGGGACCGCGCCCTACACTACTCAGGGCTCTCACGCCTCTGACACACCAGGGCCTTCTGCCCAGCTGCCTACAGAGCCTTGCGCTCTGGCTATGGACCTTAGCCCCCTCTCTAACTCAGGGCTCTGAGCCCACTACCGAGGGCCTGGTGCCCTGCTACCCAGGGGCACTAGCCCCTGCCTACTTAGGCCTTATGGCCTTCCTAACTCTGGGCACTTGCCCACTGCCTAGCTACTAGGGCCTTGTGCCCTTTACAGACCATGGGCTATAGGCCCCCTGACCAGGCCCTATGGCCTCTACTATGGCCTCTAGGCCACTAACTAAGGGCCTTATACACCTTGGGCTCGTAGCTAACTAAGGGCCTTGTGCCCTATAAACACCTTGTGGCCTACTTGCCCACTACCTGTCATTTAGGGCCTATTGCCCTGTTCCCTGGGCCTTGCACCCCTAACTTATTACCCACGGGCCTTGTGCCCGACCGTGGCCACGGGCCTAGTGCCCGAATTTGAAGAGTGTGCTGCGGGCGGGGGCCCGGTAGAGGTGAGGCCCCAGAATAGCCTTACCTGCTCCCTGGTCTTCGGGGAGCTTTTCCTGGCTCCTTCCCCGCTGCCGCCGCCTCTATGCTCAGCCGCCGAGTTCTGTTGTTGATCTCGGCAGTCTTCAGGCGACAGAGGCGCTCTTAGCCCTGACAAGGGCTCTCTGTCGCCACTGCAGGTCTCCGCTGGCTTCTTCTTCTTGCTTGATCCTGCAGTTCTCCGAAGCACGTCCTCACTCCTTCGTCTCCGCCGTCGAACTGAAGATGGTGGCGCGCACGCCGACTTAAATAGTCAGCGACGCAATAACGTGGCGGGTCCGGATTTGCCCGCTGCCGCCTTGCAATTTCAAATGGACGGGAGGTGAGCCCTGATTGGCTCATCGTCCCGGCCGAACCAAGGGGACCGCCACCACCCGAGGACTGACGACGGCCCCGGACAGGAAATCCCTCCACACCTCATCAAAGTATACACAGTGCCCGAAAGATTCAAACTCCACAGGTAAACAAACACTTTACAACTAACCTTCAAAAATAATCCACTAACACAGTACGTTAACCCCTTAAACATATAGTATGAATAGGCTTTCTAGCTCTCCAACACTTAGCAATGCTTTGCTAAGTAATTAAACATACTGAGGGATGACACAGGTACAGCAGTAAATGGCTTGAAACAGCATTGGACCATCTGCAGTCTACTCACCCAGACCACTGAAACTCCCAACTACACTGAATTTCGAGTGTAACCCCCTGTCACTGTGTGTAGTGTGGTGTGCAAAGGGTACACAGTGCACCTCCTTCTCAAGCCCTGGCTAGCTGATGGGCATGGGTGTAAATGATCAGGGGGTCCCTGCGCATGCAGGTGTTTCTTTGTAGTTAGTGGGACACAGGGGATGTCACTTTGGTGCAGTGTAATAGAAGTCACAATAATTACAGCTCCTCACTCTCTCCAGCACAGTTCTTAATGTTATCCAGATGTTAAATAACATAATTTACATATCTCTTGCACTCCATACTCACTGCAGATCACCCTCCTCTGCAGGGGCACTCATATGGATGCTAACAGGCAGGCAGCTTCTCCTCCATGCAGCTCTGACACACTCTGTGTACCTCTCAACTGCAGCTCATCCCTCCTCTGCGGGGATGATGTCTCCTGTGCTCTGACACGTCACTCTGTGTACTCTCAGCCTCAGGATCTGACACTCCAGCTACCATGCCTCTTGTAGCTACTCTACTCCAGGGTCTCTTCCATGCAAAGTGTCCCCTCTCTCTTGGGTTATCTATAGTGGCATGGAGTTCTCCCCCTCATCCAGGGCACACATTCCTTGCCCTGGCTCAGTCACCACGCTCAGACAGCCAGGGAATGCTGGGGAAGCCTGGAAGCTTCCACCCCAGGTCCCCAGCTACATCTCTCCACTCCTCTGTCTCTCCCAGTCTCTGTCTCTCTCTCTCCTCTCTCTCTCTCCCCCCTTCATGACAGCCCCTCCTTCCTTTCACTCAGTCTCACAGGCTGGGCTGGGTTATCACCATGGTAACCAGTTTATGTAACTTTTTATAAACTTCTAGCTTACCCTATAGTTGACCCCTCCTGCATGGGAGAGACACTGAAGTGCAGGGTTTTACTAGAACACCACTAGGGGGGTGTTACACAAAAAAGGTGTTTTTAACTACCACTGTGATTAGAGAATTATATGCCGGTGGGTACGCCGAACAGACGTCGGTATGAGCACACAGGTGCGTTCCAAGTACTAGAAATAGACCTAGTGCAATGAGCTAAGCTCATTGCATATCGGTGCAAAGGTAGGAGCTATTTGCGGCGGCTCCTCCCTTTTTTTTTTTTTCTTCAATCAAGCAAGAAGATTCGTGGATCTTACAAATATGGGTCCCCCCTGGCCGAAAAACAGAAGACTGCAATCATCAATAGGCCCCCACTGTGCAGAAAAAGTGAAGAGATTTCAAGCATGTACATTTGGAAGTACAAATTTATTTGGGACGGGGCAAGCATGGACATTTGGATACAAATGTATTTTTGAATTTGTTTACAGCCATTTTTGGATTGAAAGCTGCGGACAAGAAAAGAAAACTTCATTGGTGAGTATATCGGGGATTTATTATTTTTAATAAAATATGTGCTATAAATGAGGGTGTTTACTGTCATTATTGGTGTTTACTGTCATTATTGTGGGTTTATTATTTTTAATAAATGTTAGTGGTTATAATGAGGGTGTTGTGATTTTGTTCACATTTTATTTTGTGGAACTACAGGTCCCAGCCAGCCCTAGGTGTCAGGGCTTGTTGGCACTTGTGGTTCTCCAAGTGCCAAAATGCCGTGGGTATGCTGGTGCTTGTAGTTATACAAGTAGCAGCATGCCCACACTATTTAGGGCAACCTGGCTGGCTGGAACTTGCAGTTCCACAAAACAAAATGGCGTCATTTTGTTTTTTTTATGACTTATATCGCCGTTATTACCCTTCACCCACCGCCCACGGATGTAGGAAGAGCCCTAGTGCTATCAACATTGGGCTGGGTGTCCCTAGGGGGGGCGCTTGTTTTTTTCGATGGACCCCACTTCCTAGGGAATCCAGCCCAGCACTGAACAGCCTGGGGTTTTACTGAAGAAAATCTCTCTATGCATTTGGATTACACTATTGTGCAATTTACTAAAATAGTCTTGATGGCTTTATGTATCCTTAAAAGTTAGCTTAGGGGTTGTGAAAGAATGTAATGTCAGACATTGCTTACTGAAAACCAAACTAAGTAGAGGCTTATACATCAACTCTATTGTTATTTTGTAGTTCTAATTTTTTATGAAGTTGCTTTACTGTCTCTTTCTAAGACACCCAGGCCCTAAACTACGATAAAGCTAAACTAAGAAAATGTAATAGTACTGAAACGTGTGTATTCCAGTGAACACACAAATCTGTTAATTAGCAGATCCACCATTTTGTGAGTGACAGCAATCTCACTACATGATAGTGCTGAATCTGCAGCTAACCGTAGGATGTGATGGCATACCATGTCTGTATTGCTAAAGGAACACGTCCATTAAGGCTTCTGCCTTAATCGTCGTAATTTCATTGCTCTTTGGAGTTTTAGTGGAAGAGTTTCAATAGTTTTCTTACAGTTTAGATGGTGTGTAAGGAACATTAATCGGACATGTTAAACCGTAAGGTTTTTTGTCTATGGAATATATATATATATATATATATATATATATATATATATATATATATAAAAATAAATATATATATAAATATATATATATATATATATATATATATATATATATATATATATATATTAGAGATGCTCACTGACCCCCGTGTTTTGGTTTTGGTTTTGGATCTGGATTACCTTCGTGTTTTAGTTTTGGTTTTGCAAAACCACCCTTGCGTGTTTTGTTTTCATTAAAAATCAATGTTTTTGGCCCTAAAATAACCAAATTTAGTGCTCCACCTGTTTCTAGGATAAGTAATGTAATTATAACGCTAATAAATTATCCAAAAAATTGTTTCATTCCTGGTAGGCCTTCATTAATTCTACACACAAACCAGATTGTCTTCCTCTCCGTCTATGAATATTGGCAATGCAGCCATTATCTTTGGAATTATATTACACCCTACACTTATACTTAAATATGTAAACAAATGGACAAAGGCAGTTTGGTTTCTGTCTCTCTAGGCCCCCCTCCAGTTGTTGTAAATACCAAAAAATTCAGCCGTTATAGACTGTACAATATTAATAGAAATGGACAAAGGCAGTTTGGTTTCTGTCTCTATAGGCCCCCCTACATTTGTAGAAAATACTAAAAAATCAGCCGTTATAGACTGTACAATATTAATTGAATTGGAGAAAGCCAGTTTGGTTTCGGTCCCTCTAGGCCCCTCTCCACTTGTATAAAATACCAAAAAATTCAGCCGTTATAGACTGTACAAAATTAATTGAAATGGAGAAAGCCAGTTTGGTTTCTGTCTCTCTAGGCCCCCCTCCACTTGTATAAAATACCCAAAAATTCAGCCATTATAGACTGTACAATATTAAGAGAAATGGACAAAGCCAGTTTGGGGTCACTCTGTCTATGACACCCTACCCTTAAGGAGAAATTGCCCAAACAGCAGCCTTTCAAGACGGTACATGATATGGAAATTCCACAAGTCCCTTTCCTCTTTGGGGGTAGATTGCACTTACATAGAAAGTTTTAAAAAGATGCTATCGTCATCATCTTCAGCTTCATTCTCACCCTCATCAGTGTGTACGTCATCATCACAGACTATCAATTCATCGCCGCTTGAATCCGCCATTAGAGAACAGTCAGTGCTTGGATGTCTTGGATGGTGAAGGCCTTCCTCGTGAAAGATGTAGTTCATTTTTATAAACATAATTTTCTCCACATTTTTGGGAAGTAACCTTCTACGGTGATCACTGACTAAGTTCCCTGCTGTGCTGAACACTCGTTCAGAGTACACACTGGAGGGTGGGCAGCTTAGGTATTGCAAAGCAAGTTTGTACATGGGTTTCCAAATGACCTGCTTTTCTTCCCAGTAAGGAAAGGGACTGTCTGACATTTCCATATCAACTACCTCTTGAAAGTAATCCTCCACCATCCTTTGCATGTTAATACTCATATTGGATGGAGTTATTGGCAAGGTCACACATTTTTTAGAAAAATCCTTCAAACCAGCCCAGGGGGTAAATGTATCAATCTGCGGGTTCTTCAACACCCGCGTGTTCAGCCTCTTCCGTGATTAAATTTCAAGCAGCGCTGCATTGTAAAGGGAAGTTAACCCTTTACAATGCAGCGCCGCTTGAAATTTAATCGCGGAAGAGGCTGAACACGCGGGTGTTGAAGAACCCGCAGATTGATACATTTACCCCCAGATGTTAAACTGTTCTGGTCTGCCCTCTGTGTCCTCCCTGCTTTTTTTGGGAAAATTAAATTTTTTACTAGCAGCAGCTGCTTGAGAAACTGAAGGAGAACACGTCGGCAAGCCAAGGCCCAGTTCAGCGGACAACTTGCTGAGCAATAGCTCCTTGCAAAAGTTCCCATCTTGTTCATTTTAAATCAAAGACTCAATGTAGGTCTTAAACCTTGGATTAAGCACAGTGACCAAACTTAGTGATCCGAGCTTCTGAAGCGAATTAAGTACTTGATCGACAAGGCCAACATACTTTGCGGAATTGCTTGCTTTCATCTCCTCCCTCAGTTACTTAAGCTGCTTTTCCAATAGTCTAATTAAAGGAATGAACTGGCTCAAACTAGCAGAATCTGCACTCACTTTACACGTCACAACTTCAAATGGTTTCAGCACCTTGCACAGCACTAAATGGATTCCCCACTGTGCAAGACTGAAATACATGCCCCCTCCTTTCCCAATGTCATGGCTTGTGCAATACGCTTGGATGGCTTTGCGCTGTTCCTCCATCCTGTGCAGCATGTACAGGGTGGAATTCCACCAAGTTACCACCTCCTGCTTAAGTTGGTGGCGGGTCAAGTTAAACTGATCTTAGAGCTGCTGCAATCTCCTACATGCTGTGGCCGAATGCCTGAAGTGGCCTTAAATCTTACGGGCCACCGAAAGCATCTCCTGCACCTCACGGTTACTTCGTAGGAAGCTCTGCACCACCAAGTTGATGGTGTGAGCAAAACAGGTAATGTGCTGGAAATCACCCAGCTGTAATTCTTGCACTATATTGTTGGCGTTATCAGAAATGACATATCCTGGGGAGAGTCCAAGTGGTATAAGCCATGTATCAATCACATCTCTCAGTTTGCGTAACAAATTGTCAGCTGTATGCCTGTTAGTGAAGCTGGTGATACAAAGAGTGGCCTGCCTGTGACAAATGTTGCGTAGTGGTGTACATGCTGCTGCTGTTCCTGCTGCTGAAGGTGAATGACCAACCCTGTGGGCTGTCACAGTCATATAGTCTTTGGTTTGACCACTTCCACTTGTCTACATATCTGTGGTAAAGTAGACAGTGGGCAGAATGGCATTTTTCAGCGCAATCTCTACATTTTTACACACTTTTTGGTATAGTTGTGGAATAGCTTTACGGGAAAAATGGTGTCGCGATGGAATTCTGTAACACGGACACAAAACCTCAATTAATTGTGAAAAACCAGCTGCGTTTATTGTGGAGATTGGACGCAGATCTAATGGCAGCCATGGCGTCTCTGATTCGCTTGGCGACTGGGTGACTGCTGTCATATTTGCTTCCCCTAGCAAATGATTGTTTCACAGTTAATTGTTGAAATGTAGGACTGCTCTTTTTCTTGGCCTTCCTCTGGGCTGACGATACACCCCCAGCAGCAGCAACAGCAGCAGCAGTGGGACTAACTCTTTCTTCAGAGGAATCAATAATAGTGCAGGAGTCATCCAGCCTTAATAATTGGGATGCAGGGCTAACTCCGAGCGCTACTGAGGATATTGATGAGGAAGGTGTGGTGGGTGTATTTTGTAGCCGTCGGGATGTCGGTGAGCGGAGGGTCCTAGCTGATGATGGAGTGCTTGTAAATTTTTCAGAAAATCTTTCAGCTTTTCCCAACACTTTGCCATGAACGCTCGTCAAATGGCGTAACATAGACGAGGTTCCAAGATGGTTAAGGTCCCTCCCTCGACTGACTGTGGCTTGACATACACTACAAATGGCTTTACAGTTGTTGTCTGGATTGGGGTAGAAATATTTCCACACATAAGAAGTGGATTTTTTTGTTTTATGGCCTGGCATGACAATGTCCTTTTTCTTGTCACGTGCCAGAATTGCTGCCACTGGTGCAGGACTGACACAAACAACCTCATCCTCAAGTGGCATCCTCAATTTGTGTATCACCGGCTACACACCGGCTGTTTAGGCACACATCAGCAGAACTGCTGAAAGGGTCCCTCTTTATGGGTACACTAACAGAATGCTCACGATTAGACATCCCACTATTGGATGGACTCTCCACAGGGATTGGTGTCATTTGTGATTCAGAGCAAACATTATCCTCTAATGCCTTACTGTTATCTTGCAGCTCGGCTTTGACGCGTAACAGTAGTTTTGCACCACTTGTAGGCTCGGTAACATTTTTTGATCTGCCACTAATAGACAAAGGTGAAGGCCTCATTCTCTCTTTGCCACTGCGTGTATAGAATGGCATGTTGGCAATTTTTTTATTATCGGCCCTTAACTTTTCCTCAGTTACACTTCTTTTGCGCTTCAACACAGTAATTTTTTTTTGGGTGTGTGTTTTTTTGATTATCGGTTCTAGATGGGTCTTATAAATGTGGTGAAATACGCTGTATAACCTGTAAATATATTAGGAATAAAGAATTTTCAGTGGAAAATGTGGAGACAAATAGAATGCATAATATACGTGGTTTTATTAACTGTAATTCATCCTATGTAATTTATCTATTGAGGTGTAGTTGCAACCTATATTATGTAGGTCGCACCACAAGAAAACTTAAATTACGTTTCAACGAACATAGGAGAAATATTTTGAAGGATTTAAGATCTCATAGTGTATCGAGACATTTTTGTGAAAAGCATGAGAGCAACCCAGAAGGTCTTTCTATTACTGGGCTAGAATTTGTAAAACCTACAGCAAGAGGAGGAGATCGATATAAAAGATTATGTAAACAGGAGGTATACTGGATTTATCTCTTAGACACACTGTATCCGGTAGGTCTGAATGAATCTCTTGAACTCAATGATATTATATGAAATACTTAAATTAGACAAATAGATGTTTATTTGCTGATATCTTTTGCCCTATGTTAGTTTTTATAAACAATCGTAGAAGTTATTTTTTGTGAAGATTCCAGTTTTGATAGAGTCTAATAGTCATCAAAGTATGAATTTAACATTCAGGATATTTACTAATGTCATTTTGTTCTCTTGTAGGATTGTCAGAGATATAACTAGAATGGTTATTTATTTAACATCTGATATAAAATATATATATATATATATATATGTATTGGAGGAATTAGAGACATATATGTATATGTATTTTTTATGAAGAAAGGCAATAAGGTAATGTTGTAAGAAATGTTTTTTTTCAATGGATTAAATATCCTCTATAGGTATAGGGGCTAAACACTCATGCACAAATAACTAAGGGTTAACCTTTACCAGGTGTCAATTGTTTGTAATTTGCTGTAGACTTAAAAGACAACCTAAGTCATTGTGAAACTTATCTCTGAGGAAATCACCTATATGGGGATGAAACGCGTCAGTAGGCAGAAATACTTTTGTGGCTATAGAATCAGTGCCACAATTACCAGTGCATCTTTTCAAGTGACCGCTTAGTTTCTATAACTATCTGGAGAGTCCCGTAGAAGACGGGGGTGCACCTCTATGACGTCAATTGTGCGCGGGACCATGCGATAGTGTTTGGAGTCTGTGTGGAGAGGATACGAGCGGTATACGGAGCTCCGTCCAATGTTTACATCTATTTATCAGAGGAGGATCACTTCTGGACCTAGCATATATATCAAGGTATTGGTCTTGTGTATTATCGCCAAGGATTTGGTAAGAGACTTTGTTTACCTTTGACATTATCGATTGGAGTTCCATCAATATTTACGGAGTTGATCCTCCCCCATTATATCGTTTTACAGCTTCACACTGCTATCCCACAATATCCGGGTATGTTATTCCCCTGAGTTCTACACAATATTCTATGCATATCAAAGAAGAGGAGCGGTCATGTTCAGTTGCTGGACTGGTATATATACTATTTGAATAGCGTGTAGGTGCACCTACTGTCACACTTCTGGTATTACAAACGGAACCCAATAGCCAGGTAGTACTGTAGTAAACAGGATTTATTTTGATACAAAAATAAATCTTAAATGTCCAGCAAGCAAGTCCAAAGTATCAACAGGATAAATATCCTGTAGAGGTACCAAGTAATTGTATTCCAAATCACAAGGGAGCAAAATTCTGTGGAAGCATCTGGTTCAGACACAATCACAATACTCGATCAAAGGCTGCATAACAGGAAGTGCCTTTTCTAGGCCCAAACAGGAAATGAGATCCAAGATAGAATCTTCCTGAGACAGTTCTGGCCATCTTGGATAAGGGCTATTGTAAGGGCAAGTTCATATCAGAGATCCAAGAAGGAAACTTCATGAGGCAATCACGGCCATCTTGAATGAGGGCAAATCTAAGGGCAAGAACATAACAGGATGCCCCCTTCTCAATGACGTCCTCCAGACAACTTAGGACCAGGCTTCCCAGGATGCTGTTGATGAAATGCTTTTACCAAAAGTGGGGCATGAACATCCTTTGCAGATTGCCAAGAGTCATCTTCTGGCCCATATCCCTGCCAACGTAGCAGATACTGTAATTGATTTAGAAACATACGAGAGTTCAGGATCTTTTCGACTATAAGTTCCAGGAGTTCCAGAGTAATTTGATATTGCTGGTTCTGGATAATTAGGACGAGTCCACATGGAACCCCATCTGTCTTGTTTCCTCTCCATTTGACGAGCATTAATACGAATACAATGTTTAACAAAGGCTTCAAATTCAGTGGGTGCATCAGCTCTAGATAATTCATCTTTAATGAACTTAGATAACCCCTTTCGATAAACAGACAGCTTAGCTGCCGAATTCCAATCTGTGTCCAAGATCCATCTTCGGAAATCAGAGGTGTATTCAGCCACTGAACGTCTTCCCTGACGCATCTTTAATAAAACTGACTCAGCAGTAGCACTTTGATTTGGATCATCAAATATCTGGTTCATTGCATCCATAAAATTAGAAAGATCTTGTAATATGGGACTTTTTGCTTCTATCAAAGGAGAAGCCCATGCCAAGGCATCATCTTTCAACAATAAAAGAATACAACGTACTTTCTGTTCATCAGTCAAAAAATAAGTAGGATGTAAATCAAAGTGCATATTACATTGATTAATAAAAACTCTGTATTTTTTACGATCACCTGAGAATCGAGCTGGAGGTAGTGGGAGTGTGGGCTGATGTACTGCAGTTGAAGGTGCTACAGCCTTAACTTCTTGAAGCTGCACCTGTAGTTCTGTAATAACTCCATTTTGTAGCGCTATTTGATCTTTGAGTTCTTGAACATTTATTTGCAACTCAGTTACGTGTTGATTTTGCAGTTGAAAATTATTTGTACACTGGGTGTCCAGTTCTTGAAATTTTGCATGAAATTCCTGTAGTTGTCTTGAAGCAGAATGCTAGTGGAAACTCAGATCTGAAAGTCGCTGTAAAGCAGATGGTTCTGACCCAGCGGACTCCGTCATTTTGGGCTCGAGTATCCTGTCACACTTCTGGTATTACAAACGGAACCCAATAGCCAGGTAGTACTGTAGTAAACAGGATTTATTTTGATACAGAAATAAATCTTAAATGTCCAGCAAGCAAGTCCAAAGTATCAACATGATAAATATCCTGTAGAGGTATCAAGTAATTGTATTCCAAATCACAAGTGAGCAAGGTTCTGTGGAAGCATCTGGTTCAGACACAAACACAATACTCGAGCAAAGGCTGCATAACAGGAAGTGCCTTTTCTAGGCCCAAACAGGAAATGAGATCCAAGATGGAATCTTCCTGAGACAGTTCTGGCCATTTTGGATAAGGGCTATTGTAAGGGCAAGTTCATATCAGAGATCCAAGATGGAAACTTCATGAGGCAATCACAGCCATCTTGAATGAGGGCAAATCTAAGGGCTAGAACATAACAACTACTCTGCTATAAGTTGAATTTGGCACTGATATTAGCACATATGTGTATCTATTGCATTTACTATTTTTTAGTTTTTATTATGTTTTAATAAATACCTTTTATAATTGTATACTGTGTGCATGAGTGTATTTGTGGCAGACCCGGTTATACCATCGCATATTCTGGTTGTTATATTTACATTTTTTGGGGTGCAGATCCCCAGCGCTGGTACCGTGTCTGAGCAGTCATCTTCAGTGCCGGAATAAGTTATATTTATCTGTTCTAACTGCCTTAATGTATGCCAGAATGGATTGCTGAGTGCATTCCCCATCCATTCCTGGTGTGGAATGCACTCAGCCATCCATTCCGGCAGCCGCAATGGATAGCTGAGTGCGTTCACCATCCATTCCGGCAGCCGGAAACAAATTTTATTGCGCTATAAACCCAAACAAAATTTTTTAGTAGCCGCAATATATTATAATGAATCTCTATGTCAAATGGCTGATGTGTCAACAGTTCTTTGCTACTGTTTGTTAACCTAACAGCTTCCAAACGTTACTAATAATAAAACCTGTAAACATGACACTTCTCACGGCTGATTTGTTTGTAATTAAAGCAAGCATACTTTTACACCAGAGACACTTTGGAACTCAATACATGTATGTGAAGAATATTATTGATTCCACAGACACAAGAGTGTTGTGGAAGAATTGAACTCAGGTTTAAAGTTTTCAAAGGTGCATTGTCTAACCACTATGCCAATGTTCAAGTGGTGAAAATAATATGTGAATGAAATTGCATAGAATGAAATGCTGAGCAGAAACTTTTCTACTTACAATAGAGTCCCTATAGACGAACGCAATTAAATAGTGACAGTGTGGCACTCGAGCTTGCACTTACCTGAAAGAGTTAACATATGGTTTAGACCCGAAAAATGATGAGGAGGGGAGGGTCTTGTATTCTTTTATAGTAGGTTCCATTTCCTGGTTGAGTCATTCTGCTTGCAAGATTCTGTGGGAGGGCACGTGGAAACAGATAAGGATTAGTTTTCTTTTTCCTGAATTTGTATTTTATGTGCTATATTTTTTCCTTATTTCTCATTGTCATCCTGCTCTTTGTTCCCTTTCTTACTTAACTTTATTTATTCTGTGATTTTCCTTGTTTTTTTTGTTTTTATTTCTCTCCTTTTTTCTCCCTGTCTCCGTTTTTCTCCCCTCCGTTTTTGCCCCCTTTTTTGTTTCCCTGTCGTGACCTTTCCACAGCCATAGTATGCCCCGTCCAAGAAGGACTATAGTGAGGCCTGCCCATCTCCTCTCCCCCTCCCTGGGTGATTCAGGTCATCATCTTGGGGATGGGGGCACGGCCGTGGGTGTAGAGAGTGCCGCGCCATCGCTATGCCCCTGGAGGGGCTGAAGATGTTCCTGGTGCCCATGAAGAGGGTGAAGATGTCAGGCTGTGCTGCGCCCCTGGAGGGGCTGAAGAGTCCCCTGGTGGCTGAGCCCTGCAAGCGGGTGAAGAAAGAAGGTTACTCACCCGTCCATCGATCCAGCAGTGAGTATCGTGGCTTCTTCTTTGCAGATTCTGGCAGCGGAGGAAGGATGAGCCAATCAGGGCTCATCTTTCCCCGCTGGCCAATCAGCGGCCGGATACGCTAGCCAATCGCGGCTCGTGCCCGGCAGTTCAAAAGATTGGCGCCGACGCGAGCCAATCAGCGCTCGCGGCGGCTGATGACATCACGCTGGCGACTATATAAGTCGCCGGGTGGTGCCATTTTGCCAGAAGAGAGTCGGTGGCGGAGGGAGAAGGACGTCGTGGGACGTCTGGAGTTGGAGAAGAAAAGAAGCCGGCGGAGCGGAGATCGTCGGTGGGGAGCTCTTGTAAGGGCTGAGAGGGCCCCCGCCCCAGCAGCAGCAGCAGACCCAGCGCCGAAGAGGAGAAGAGGCGCCGCCGGCTGGAGGGTCTGGAAGACCCGGAGAAGGAAGAAGACGGCGTGGCAAGTTGAGATTCCTGCGCAGAGCAGGTAAGTAGTCTCAACGTTAAATTCGGGCACTAGGCCCGTGGCCACGTTCGGGCACAAGGCCCGTGGGACGGAGTAAATTAGGGGCACAAGGCCCAGGGACTGAGTAGGCAGGGGCTAGTACCCCTAGGTAGCAGGGCACAAGGCCCTAGTTAGTGGGCTCAGAGCCCAGAGTTAGAGAGGGGGCTGAGGCCCATTAATCAGAGCACAAGGCTCTGTGTGCAACTGGGCAAGAGGCCCATGGTGTGAAGGGGCCTGGTGGTGGTGTGGTAGAGGCGTGAGAGCCTCGTGAGTGTAGGCGCGGTCCTGTGTGAGGTGAGCTCATGGAGTTAGGAGGCACAGTAGAGCGAGGCTTCTGTGGTGCTGTAGCAACCGGCTGGTTGGCTAGCAGCGGTGTGCTCTGGTAAGTAGCGTGCAAAGTACTGTATACTGTATTTATTCTGTCTGTGCGGCGAGTATTGTTTGTATTACGGTATTTTGGGGTGTACTACATAACTGTGTCCAGGGGCAAGACTTCAGGCCCCCATTAAAGGTAGGCTCTTGTTCCTGTGTTTTTCTGTGCTAACCCGTGCTGTGGGGGACAAGTGTAGTTACCAGCGTACACATAGTCAGGGGAGAACACACGTAGTTTTCCCGTCCCTTAGGTCCCCGGGGTCACACTGGTTTCCAGAGGGGGTGGCTAAGTGAGTTGGTGGCAGTGCAGCACACCTTAAGGCAGTTCCAGGGGCGGCCCGTGGTTCTGGTTGAGGGTCCCCAAGGCCGGTTCCGTGCAGGTGGACCTGTGGCTCCGGACGTAAGGACACGTGTGAGATACCCGAGTACAGGCAGTCGGGCGGTTCAGTTTCGATCGGCTGTTCCGTGCGGCAGTCGGCCCGCGGGTTAGTGGGCTGTTCCACTGAGCCTTAGCCGGGCTTGAAGCAACCGGTCCTTAAGATCCGTGGGTGATCCCGTAGCAAGAAGGCAGCTTCTTGGTACGACCTGGGTGAGGGGGTTAGGAACCACACTCCGGTTTAGTCCGTGAACACCGGCTGGTGTTCCCTGTAGTGGTTAGTGAGCAGTTCCGTTAGTGCACCACACCTAGTTAGTCATAGTTGTTTGACTTAGTTGCGTTGCCGACCATTAGAGTGTTGTTAGGGTCGGGTCGCTGTTGTAGTCAGTTTAGTTTTGTGGGTGCCATCTTAGTCTCACTGACAGCGTAGAGGGAGGCTGTGTGTTCTTGTCATCTGCAGGTGTCGGGAAGGTGCAGGAGAACCGGATCGGAAGTGGGAGTGTCCCAGTGAGTATCACGCTCGATTCCCCCTTTCGGTTAGGCCCTCACTGGCAGGTGTGTGAGGTACTTGAGGCGGGATTAGTCCTGGGACTAGTCCTGGTCTTAAGTGCCTGTAGTCCCCCGCGTCTTGGCAAGAGCAAAGTGAGGAGGCGGCAAGTGAGCTTGGACTGACCGTGTCCTCGTTCTTTGCCGTATTCTCGGACAGCCCTTATGTCACGGGCACTAGGAGTCTTTACCCAGGGATCACCAGGTGATAGGCTTACCAGAGCAGTATAGGTGGTAATATGGTACTCTGGTAGCAGGGTGATCACGGAACAGGAAATAGCAGATGATGAGATGCTCAGGAAAGTCTATGACTAGCAGCACTGGCAATATGGAGGTAGTAATACACGAGGAACTGTATGGACAAAGGACACGTGAAGGTAGTCAGTGGTCTGCGGTAGCAAGTTGTACCACTGCTATAGTGAGGAGGAATGTCCAACAGAAACGAGGAGGTGATGAGAGTCAGCGGTCTGCGGATAGCAAGTTGTACCGCTGTCTGAGTGAAGGAATGGAATCCAAGTGGAGGTATCCGGGGAGTCAGTGGTCTGCGTTAGCAAGTTGTACCACTGCTATGTGAGAGGATACTGGAACAGGTGAAACTGTAAACAGGGGTCAGTGGTCTGCCACTAGCAAGTTGTACCACTGAATATATATGTGAGGAGGTGCACGGGGAGAGACTGCAACACAATATATACACGGGCACCTTGACTTTGATCCACAGTAATATGCACAATATAAATGTATAAATGACTGAACAAGACTGCCAATATAGAAAGTCTCTTGAAGTAATCCAGCATGAGATAACACAGTCAATGATGGCAATAGACTCAGCGGATAGTACACTCCAGAGGAGAACCAACACAGTCCAGCAAGGTATGCAATACACAGCACAGTCAATGGGAAGTATGCATACCGTGGTTCAGGAGAAGGCAGTCAGACAGGAGTGCAGAGATACCTGAACGGCAGGAGGCCGGCAGGATGCAAAGTCCCTGGATGGGTGAAGCGGTGGTCTAGCAGGTGCAGCGCACAGGTAGATAGACCAGCAGGGAACACAGGAAGGCGTGGAGAGCGGATCAGCAGTAGATGGATGAGTAGCGCTTGTGAAGTAACAGCAGCGGGTCTCTGCGGGAACACGGAGGTAGCCAATAGCAACCAGCAGGTGCAGTAACGATGGGACACCGGAGCAGAGTTGAACTGGAACAGTTGATCACGGAGAGTAGCGGGTAGCAATAGTGGCAGCAGACTCAAGGAAACACGGGAGAGTTGACAAGGGCTGAAGACTGAAGCGCACAGAGGCAGCGGATAGGAATCAGCTAAACAGTCACGATGATGAAACACAGACGAGTTGCAGGTTGAAGACTGTAGTGCACGGAGGCAGCGGATAGGAATCAGCCAAACAGTCACGATGATGAAACACAGACGAGTTGCAGGTTGAAGCCTGTAGTGCACGGAGGCAGCGGATAGGAATCAGCTGGCAGTCACAATCATGAACAGGTGAGTGGATGTGAATGAAAGACTGTAGTGCACGGAGGCAGCGGATAGCATCAGCTAACAGTCCCAATGATACATGGTAGAGTTGAAGTGGTTAGAAGACTGTAGTGCACGGAGGCAGCGGATAGGAATCAGCTCACAGTCACGATGATACAGTAGATGGTAGAAGTGGTATGGGAACCACAGTAGTAGAAGTGGTTTGGAAACCACAGAGGCAGAAGTGGTTTGGAAACCACAGGAATCAGCTGGGCTGAATAAACGAGGAAACACAGGAACACCTTCAGAGACTCATGGGGAATGAGACTCCAAGATCAGGCAACGTGGTGTTGACCACAGGTGCTTAATATAGGGAGGTTGCCTGATCTGCCAATTAAGTTAAAGGAACATACACTGAAGGTTTAGAAAGGGCTGCGCATGCGCAGTCCCTCAGGATGGAGGACGGCCACGGTTCCTAAATGTCCGGGAAGAAGCACTCACAGTCCGGTGAGTGACAGTACCCCCCCTTTTAAAGGTGGGCACAGAACGCCTGGAACCGGGCTTGTCCGGATTTTTGGAATAAAACTTCTTCAGAAGGGCAGGAGCATTAAGATCTTCAGCTTTGATCCATGAACGCTCTTCAGGACCAAAGCCCTTCCAATGAACGAGGAAACGGAGGACTCCTCGCGAAATTTTTGCATCCAATACCTCAGTAATCTCGAAATCCTCCTCCTGATGAACTTGAACTGGCTGCGGTGCTGAGGGAGGAGTCGAGAAACGGTTGATGATGAGAGGTTTGAGCAAGGACACATGGAAGGCATTGGAAATCCGAAGATTCTTAGGAAGAAGAAGTTTAACACATACTGGATTGATAACTTGAATGATCCTATATGGACCAATAAAACGAGGGGCGAATTTCATAGATGGAACCTTCAAACGAATATTTTTGGTAGATAACCAGACACGATCTCCAATTTTTAGTGGTGGAATAGACCGCCTCTTCTTATCTGCGAAAGACTTATATTTGTTAGATGTCTTCTTTAAACAGGTTTTGACCTGAGACCAGATATTTTTGAAGGTCTGACAAGCAGTCTCCACAGCAGGAACTTGGGTGGGCGGGAGGGCAGGAAATTCCGGAAAAGACGGATGGTGACCGTGAACCACCAGCACTTGACTTTTTGAAGATGACTCCTGAGATCCATCTTCAACGTCCGATGACGTCACGAACGCCCGATGAGGAGGAAGGCGTTCAGACTGAACCTTATCACACAGATCCGTAGATGAAGGATCCTGTGGAGGAGGACCTGGTGGAATAGACGAATGCTGTCTTTTGAATGAAACCACTTGAGAGAGACAACGATGATGACATTCAGCTCCCCAAGATGTAACTTGAGAAGTGCGCCAATCAATCTGGGGAGAATGACATTGAAGCCATGGAAGGCCTAAGACAATCGGACTTGTCATAACAGGAAGAATTAAAAACGAAATCTCTTCATGGTGTAGCCCACCAATCTGAAGCGTTACTGGAGACGTACTCTGGGTGATGAGACCATTGATGAGACGTGATCCATCCATAGCAGTCACAGTAATCGGTGTTTTCAAAGTAATCACTGGTAGGGACCATTGATTCACTAGGAATTTAGAAATGAAATTTCCTGCTGCTCCAGAATCAATCAATGCCTGTGACTCAAAGGATTTGGTAGCAAAGGAAATCGTAACATCAAAAGCGCAGGCTTTTAATTTCGTAGAAGATGGAGAGGACTCCAGGAACCCTAACCTTATCTCCCCAGTATTGGTTAGAGCCCGGCATTTCCTGGGACAAGAATTGAGCATATGCGTAGAATCGGCACAATAGATACAAAGTCTATTCTTTATTCTTTGGTCCCTCTCCTCTAAAGTTAATTTGGAGCGACCTATCTCCATGGGTATCACCGGAGATGAAGCTGGGTGAAATTGAGGATTTGAGAGAAGAGGTGTTTTAACCGAAGTTGTTTTCTCAGGTTCTCTTTCACGAAACCTCAGGTCTACACGATGGCAAAGAGAGATCAAATCTTCTAAAGAGGAGGGTAGTTCTTGTGAAGTCAGTGCGTTTTTAATTTTATCGGAAAGCCCCTGCCAGAAGGCGGCAATTAATGCTTCAGTGTTCCACTGAAGTTCAGAGGCTAAGATCCTAAATTGAATGACGTACTGAGCCACAGTGCGAGATCCTTGGCGAAGACGGAGAATGCTGGATGCAGCGGAAATAACACGACCTGGTTCATCGAATACACTTCGGAACGTGGAAATAAATTCGGCACTATCCTGTAACAATGGATCGTTTCTTTCCCACAGAGGGGAAGCCCATGCGAGAGCTTGTCCAGAAAACAATGAAATAAGATAGGCCACTCTGGAACGATGGGTAGAAAAATTTTGAGGTTGGAGCTCAAAATGAACTGAGCATTGAGTAAGAAAACCCCTACAAGTTTTGGGGTCTCCATCGTATTTTGACGGAGTAGGCAGGTGAAGCGTGGAAGCTGTAAACACCTGGGATGGCACTGGGGAAACGGAGGAAGGCACAGGAGCATCAACAGTAGTTGTGGCATCTTGCACAGACGGTCTTTGGGAGGCTAACGCCTGGTAACACCGCAGTAAATGCCGTTGGCGAACTTCCTGTTGCTCAATACGGGTAACCAGATGCCGCAGCATCTCTTTGGCTGTAGGTTCCGTATCTGGGTCTGTCATGGCCTGATCTTACTGTCACGGGCACTAGGAGTCTTTACCCAGGGATTACCAGGTGATAGGCTTACCAGAGCAGTATAGGTGGTAATATGGTACTCTGGTAGCAGGGTGATCACGGAACAGGAAATAGCAGATGATGAGATGCTCAGGAAAGTCTATGACTAGCAGCACTGGCAATATGGAGGTAGTAATACACGAGGAACTGTATGGACAAAGGACACGTGAAGGTAGTCAGTGGTCTGCGGTAGCAAGTTGTACCACTGCTATAGTGAGGAGGAATGTCCAACAGAAACGAGGAGGTGATGAGAGTCAGCGGTCTGCGGATAGCAAGTTGTACCGCTGTCTGAGTGAAGGAATGGAATCCAAGTGGAGGTATCCGGGGAGTCAGTGGTCTGCGTTAGCAAGTTGTACCACTGCTATGTGAGAGGATACTGGAACAGGTGAAACTGTAAACAGGGGTCAGTGGTCTGCCACTAGCAAGTTGTACCACTGAATATATATGTGAGGAGGTGCACGGGGAGAGACTGCAACACAATATATACACGGGCACCTTGACTTTGATCCACAGTAATATGCACAATATAAATGTATAAATGACTGAACAAGACTGCCAATATAGAAAGTCTCTTGAAGTAATCCAGCATGAGATAACACAGTCAATGATGGCAATAGACTCAGCGGATAGTACACTCCAGAGGAGAACCAACACAGTCCAGCAAGGTATGCAATACACAGCACAGTCAATGGGAAGTATGCATACCGTGGTTCAGGAGAAGGCAGTCAGACAGGAGTGCAGAGATACCTGAACGGCAGGAGGCCGGCAGGATGCAAAGTCCCTGGATGGGTGAAGCGGTGGTCTAGCAGGTGCAGCGCACAGGTAGGTAGACCAGCAGGGAACACAGGAAGGCGTGGAGAGCGGATCAGCAGTAGATGGATGAGTAGCGCTTGTGAAGTAACAGCAGCGGGTCTCTGCGGGAACACGGAGGTAGCCAATAGCAACCAGCAGGTGCAGTAACGATGGGACACCGGAGCAGAGTTGAACTGGAACAGTTGATCACGGAGAGTAGCGGGTAGCAATAGTGGCAGCAGACTCAAGGAAACACGGGAGAGTTGACAAGGGCTGAAGACTGAAGCGCACAGAGGCAGCGGATAGGAATCAGCTAAACAGTCACGATGATGAAACACAGACGAGTTGCAGGTTGAAGACTGTAGTGCACGGAGGCAGCGGATAGGAATCAGCCAAACAGTCACGATGATGAAACACAGACGAGTTGCAGGTTGAAGCCTGTAGTGCACGGAGGCAGCGGATAGGAATCAGCTGGCAGTCACAATCATGAACAGGTGAGTGGATGTGAATGAAAGACTGTAGTGCACGGAGGCAGCGGATAGCATCAGCTAACAGTCCCAATGATACATGGTAGAGTTGAAGTGGTTAGAAGACTGTAGTGCACGGAGGCAGCGGATAGGAATCAGCTCACAGTCACGATGATACAGTAGATGGTAGAAGTGGTATGGGAACCACAGTAGTAGAAGTGGTTTGGAAACCACAGAGGCAGAAGTGGTTTGGAAACCACAGGAATCAGCTGGGCTGAATAAACGAGGAAACACAGGAACACCTTCAGAGACTCATGGGGAATGAGACTCCAAGATCAGGCAACGTGGTGTTGACCACAGGTGCTTAATATAGGGAGGTTGCCTGATCTGCCAATTAAGTTAAAGGAACATACACTGAAGGTTTAGAAAGGGCTGCGCATGCGCAGTCCCTCAGGATGGAGGACGGCCACGGTTCCTAAATGTCCGGGAAGAAGCACTCACAGTCCGGTGAGTGACACCTTACCTGGTAGGCACGGCCGTAATCTTTGTCTCTTTCTTAGAGGGACGTGGTTGGAGGTGACAAGGGTGGCGGCTGCGGATCTGCTGGGATCAAATCGCAGCTGGGATGTCAGAGGCGGACTGGAGGTGACCATCGTTTATAAGGTAAGTTCTTTTGTGTTGCGTCTGTCCTGTTTCCCCGCAGGGGGCTCTACATGGGCAATGCTGGCTTCTCCAGCGGGGGCATGGTCAGTGCCTCCCGCCAGCGAGGACATGATGTGGGGGCCAGAGAAGCACCTACCTCTCTGGGGACCCAGGGTAGAAGGCAGAGGGGGTCCATTCCCGTTGCTGGAGCCGCTGCTGCTGATGGGAGAGGGTGCAGACTAGCTGCGAGGTTCCAGAGAGCCCCCAGTAGGGTTGTTACTGGGGAGGTGGTGCAGGTGGCTACCACTCCCCCATCAGTATGAGCAGCGTGGCTGCAGCAGCAGTAGGTTCAGGCCACCAGGGGGGCAGGTAAGCCAATTTTGGGCAGCACAGTGGTTGTGATGCCATTAACCCCCCCTTTGCTGGCTGCAAGTGAGAGGGTTAGGGAAGCATTGTGCCCTGCGCCTCATTAATTATTTTTTCCACCGAGCCCCTTTTTGACCAACAGTGCCAGAGGGTCATCATAGGGGCGCAGTTTCAGGCCCACACCTTGTCTGCCCGCTGGTTACTTTACCTGACTACGGCGGGCGTAGAGGACACCAGTTAAATAATAGAGCGTTTTTCGCACAAAACAGGGCGAGTTCAAGGGGAGGGTGGAGCCAGGATACTTTTGGGGCACAAAGGGGTTTGGCCGTACGGTATTATCCCGGGCTCAGGGAGGGGGGAGGCATGTCTCTCAGCGGGTCATACCGGGCAGAGTCTGGGCCTGGTGCAGCACCACCAGTTATCTCTCCCATCGTATAGACAGTTAGGGGAGAGCAGTTATTATGTGTCAACAAGACAGGGAGAGCTGGGGGACGCCACTGGGGGTACGGTTTTCGCTTTGATTAGGCGGGTGAATGAGTGTTTGAGTATTACCATGGGAGCAGAGACGGATCATCACAGCGGTTCCCACCGGTAGGTTTTAGCGACATGTTCACCTTG
Organism: Mixophyes fleayi; assembly: GCF_038048845.1. Taxonomy (NCBI): domain Eukaryota; kingdom Metazoa; phylum Chordata; class Amphibia; order Anura; family Limnodynastidae; genus Mixophyes; species Mixophyes fleayi. Next base: position 127,042,860 of record NC_134406.1, read on the forward strand.
ACGGACAAGAAGGGTTTGGCAGCAGCGTTGGATAGCAACGGAATGGGTGAGGAGAGCTATAGGTCATTCCCCAGATGGGTAAAAGGTTTTTGTGTATTTGCGACACTCTACACCGATTTTAGGTCAGAGGAACAGGTGGAGGTTTGGAAGTACCTACATTTGATCACGGATATTTACAATAAGGATGGGTTGGTTATCTAGAGAGTGTATGAAATATTTAGGAAAAAGATGACAGGTCGAGATAGGTTATCGCTCGGGTTTAAAGACATTGATACATAGATGGACCTCATGAGGCCCAGTAGTCAGAGGCAGGAGGTGACCCAAGCGAGGCGGTTTCCTGGGGTGGGAAGGGCGCAGCAGCCTCTCCACAGCAAAGGAAAGTGCTTCGAATTTAACACAGGGGTGTGTCAGAGGGGCTCAATGTGCAGATTGAGGCACTCCTGTTCAAACTGTAACGGTTTCCACTCCGCATCTGAATGTGGTAGAGCCAGGCCTGGAGGGAGGAGAGGACGCGGAATTGCGCCAGCAGCTCCTGGTCAAGGCTAAATCCCCAATTAAATTAGAGGAATTGGACAGGTGACTCAAACTTTATAGTGATACCGATGCTGCAGCCACGATTAGTGAAGGCTTTAAGTTTGGTTTTAAAATCTCTGTTTTGAGAACATAAGCATTGCCATGGCCCCATAATCTGAAATCGGCCTTTACATTCCCGGAAATATTGGATGAGAAAAAAGCCAAATAAGTCCAGCTAGGGCGAATGTTAGGGCCTTTCGCTCACGTACCTATGCCCAATTTAGTAGTGTCTCCGGTGGGTGTAGTTCCCAAAAAGGCAGAGGGTAAGTTTAGGCTTATTCAGCATCTGTCCTACCCATTAGGTGAATCGGTAAACGACACTATAGATCCCGCGGTTAGCACCGTGCAGTGCCAGTCCTTTGAATACCCCCTTTCCCTGGTGCAGGAGTGTGGGGAGGGGGCCCTTATGGCCAACAACATTGACTGAGCTATTCGCCTGTTGCCATCCCATCCTGAATCGTTCCAGTTTAGGTACCATGGTGGGTTCTACGTGGACTGCTGCCTACCTATGGGCTGCTCGATATCGTGTGCCTTGTTTGAAAAGTTTAGCAATTTCCTTCACTGGTGCATTCAGGCTGGAACCAGGCACAGGGGCATAGCTCACTATTTTGATGATTTTTTGATCATAGGTTCAAATAAGTCCCACGCATGCTTAGATGTGTTGCAGTCAGCACAGGTCGTTTACAGTCCTGGGGGTGCCCATTACGCACCACAAAACAGAAGGTCCCACCCAGCGCTTATAGTTCCTGGGTATTTAAATCGACTCGGAGGCAGGGTGTTGTAGGCTTCCAGAAGTTAAACTAAATAAGTTATCAGATACAATTGCAGCCACGCTGGTTTCCATTTCTATGTCGCTGAAGAAAGTGTAGTCCCTCCTGGGCCTGTTCAACTTTGCATTTAGAGTGATTCCCATGGGCAGGGTATTTTGTAGGAAGCTGCAAAGAGCCATAGCAGGAAGAAATAGGCCCCATGCTGAGGTCCGCCTGTCACTAGAGATAAAAGATGATCTTCAAGTATGGCAGAGACTTTTGGAAGATTTTAACGGGAAAAAGATATGGCCCACCCCTCCCGTAAATAATGCCACGCTGGACCTTTACACGGATGCCTCGGGTGCGCAGGGTTTTGGTGTTTATCTGGGTGGGCAGTGGTGTTCGGAGTCGTGGCCAGAGGCTTGGCGCAGGAGCAGATTGGTAAAAAACATGGTTGTGTTCGAGCTATTTTCCATTATAGTAGCCATCGAGCTGTGTGCTGTTTTCTTAAGAGGCAATCATGTAGTGTTTTGGTGCGATAACTCGGGGGTAGTCCAGTCCACAAACAAACATAACGCATCTTCCCCTCAGGCCATAGCATTGCTGCATCACCTCATCCTTCACTGTTTAAAGCATGAAATAACATTCAATGCTCATCATGTCCCGGGGGTGAAAAATGATATAGCGGATGCGCTGTCATGGTTTCAGTGGAGGATATTCAGAGAGCTAGCCCCACAGGCCAAAAGCATAGGCATTCCCTGTCACTCTTGTGTTTGGCAGATCATCACGCCGGCATAAGGGGTCTGGTGGAACGTGGTCTAGCCCAGTCCACGCTGCTAGCGTATTGAGCAGCTTGCCAGCAGTTGGTCAAGTGCAGCAGTAACAGGGACTCCTCAGAGGCAGGTCAGAGGGACACGGTTAGGGAGTTTATGTGGCTGAAGTTCAACGAAGGCACCTCCAAAGCGAGTATGTCAGCTTCCCTGGCAGGTATTTCTTTTATGGAGCGGCTTAATGGTACGGTGGATGTCACTAAGGGTTTTTTGATATCTAAAGCGCTAAAAGGTTGGGCAAAAGACACCTGTCTCAGCGAACACACGTCACCCGATTATGTTGCAAATGTTATCACAGCTTATGTGGGCGCTGGCGGAGGTAGCGAGGGACGAATACGAGGTTCTTCTGTTTTGCACTGCATTTAGCCTGGAGTTCTTCGGGGCGTTTAGGGTCTCAGAGTTGGTGGGTCAGTCTAAGGTGCAAGCCCCACGGGATTGTTTACTAAAGACATAGTTATACAGGAAGATCATCTAAGCTGCAAAATAGCCAGATCTAAGACGGACCAGAGAGGTAACGGTTGCTTGTTACAGATTCAGGGTCAGAAAGATAAGGACATATGTCCGGTAAACTTGGCCACCCAATTCCTGCAAATCAGGCCGGTTAACCCAATTTTCCTAGTGCACAGAAATGGTGTACAGCTGACAAGATATCAATTTAACGCTGTTTTGAAACATGCTATTAAGTTTTTGGGTTTAGACCCAATGGTTTACAGCACCCACTGTTTTAGAATCGGAGCAGCTCCGCGGCTTTAGCAGGGTCATCGGTGGAGTCTATAAAGTCACTTGGTAGATGGAAATCTGCATCCTACAAAGGTTACATTAGGCCTAATGTCTAAAGGTTTAAACAGTTTTGTTGTGCGAATTTGTTATTGATGTCCTTGTTTTTCATTCTCTTTGTAGCTGTTTCTTTGTCATGTATCACTCAACCTTTTACCCTCCAAATTACCTTTCGTGGAATCCTTCTAGCCCTTTCCCGGTTACCCATGGCTTCTCCGTTCGTCACGTTGAGTGAGGGTGCAAAGGGATTTCTCCCATTTTTTCCCCCGGAAGGCCTTATTAGTGGTGTGCCTCTGGGGTTTGATCAGGTTTTACCCTCGTTTGGGTAACTTACCCTTCCCCGAATCCATTTCACCCCTTTCCTTTTTTCATTCATCCAGCTATGCTCCATGCTTGTCTAACTGGCTGCCTATGTCATCTTATATGTGCACCATGGTGCTGTGTGGGATGGTCATGCAAATGCTGCGGTGCTTAACACTTTATTTCTTCCTGCAAGTGGTGTAATAGCTGCTAAAAGCATTTGGATCATCCGGCACTCATACATATTTTGGGCAGCTAAACAGGCAAGGGTTAAGGCAAAGTTCAAAAGTATGAGGAATAGTTGGATCTATTGGCTAGGAAAACGGGGGTTTAAGTTGGGACAATTTCTTGCCATGGTTGACGCACCTGATAGAGCAGTGGGGAGCCACTGATATTCTAGTAATCCATTTAGGAGGGAATGATTTGTGTAAGAAAAAATCCCTGGACCTGATTATACGGATGAGAGATGACCTGCAATATATTAAGGCTACATGGCCGGCCACCTTGATCGGCTGGTCCGCCATAGTCCCAAAGCTGTCTTGGAGATCAGCAATCCCATTAAAAAAGATCCTCATAATGGCTCGCAAACTAAATAGTGCAATTTGGAAAGTTACAATATCCCTGGGAGGATTTGTGGTGAATCACCCAGCTATAACAGCGGACAGGGTGAGACTCTACAGAAGAGACGGTGTGCACCTCTCGGACGAGAGGTTGGAGATGTTTATGGAGAGGATTTGGTTGGAGCTGAGGAAGGTGGTTGGTTTGGATGGTGGCGGGCTGCTTTGCCCTTAAGGCAACAGCGTGGGAGGGAGGCACTGTGATCAGCGGCTGATATATATGGCACTTTCGTGATTGGCCGCAGGTATCTGTCCCTTTCGATACAACGGTAACTCTTGTCCCTTCAGTGGGGAGGGGCCTCGTCCGGCTCAGTGAGGGAGGGTGAGTGAGTAGTGAGGGAGTGCAGTTTACTCTGACGCCAGGTTAGGGTCGGCCAAGCAGTTGGGGTTATTTGAGGAGTGGGTGGACTTAAGGCGGTATGCCATGTCCACGCTTGGTTATGGGTATCAGCTGGAGCGGATCCGCAGTGCTCTTTCTCCGCCACCAAAAAATTAGCTATAATAATAAAATACTTTAGTTTGCCACTTTACCTAGGTCTCTGTGTTGTTATTTTATATAAGCTTGTTATTTATGTAAGGTATGGTGAAGGTGATGAAGGGCATACACAGTGAACTATTTATGACAATGTTTGTGGATTATTGCTAAAAGTGTTTGCAATCAAGTTATTTGGGCAGCTGCTTCTCTGTGAGGATGCAACAATATATATATATATATATATATATATATATATATATATATATAAATATAAATATATATATATATATATATATATGTGTATATGTATATATATATATATATATATATATATAAATACAAAAAAGGAGCGCCAAACATAGTGTGATAACTAGAGATGGGCGGGTCCGGTTCTCCGAGAACCGAACCCACCCGAACTTTGGGTATCCGAGTACCGAGCTGAGCAGCTCGGTACTCTCCCGCCCGTTCCAAATCCAAATCGAGGCCGAACGTCATTGTGACGTCGTCGGATCTCGGGGCTCGGTTCTCGCGATACTTCAACTTTATAAATACACGCCTCCACAGCAATCCATCGCCATTTGACAGAGGGAGAGAGCAGGGTGTAGTCGTAGGCTAATTAGAGCAGGGACAGAGAATACAATATTGTTCTTGCAATTGCTCTAACCAAAATCGCTAGTGCAGAGAGGAGGATAGAGGTTTATTATTTTTTCTTCATATTTGGCACTCCCCAGTGCTTTTGGGGTGTCCCCCATAATTGTGCATAAATATTTCTGGCTGTCAAAAGTCATATCTGTCAGCAGTATCTACTAAATAATTTTTAGCACTCCTCAGTGCTTTTGGGGTGTCCTCCCTAATTGTGCATTAATATTTCTGGCTGTCAAAAGTCATATCTGTCAGCAGTATCTACTAAATAATTTTTAGCACTCCTCAGTGCTTTAGGGGTGTCCTCCCTAATTGTGCATTAATATTTCTGGCTGTCAAAAGTCATATCTGTCAGCAGTATCTACTAAATAATTTTTAGCACTCCTCAGTGCTTTTGGGGTGTCCTCCCTAATTGTGCATTAATATTTCTGGCTGTCAAAAGTCATATCTGTCAGCAGTATCTACTAAATAATTTTTAGCACTCCTCAGTGCTTTTGGGGTGTCCTCCCTAATTGTGCATTAATATTTCTGGCTGTCAAAAGTCATATCTGTCAGCAGTATCTACCAAATAATTTTTAGCACTCCTCAGTGCTTTTGGGGTGTCCTCCCTAATTGTGCATTAATATTTCTGGCTGTCAAAAGTCATTTCTGTCAGCAGTATCTATTAAATAATTTTTAGCACACCTCAGTGCTTTTGGGGTGTCCTCCCTAATTGTGCATTAATATTTCTGGCTGTCAAAAGTCATATCTGTCAGCAGTATCTACCAAATAATTTTTAGCACTCCTCAGTGCTTTTGGGGTGTCCTCCCTAATTGTGCATTAATATTTCTGGCTGTCAAAAGTCATTTCTGTCAGCAGTATCTACTAAATAATTTTTAGCACTCCCCAGTGGTTTGCGCTCAGAATGGATTCAAAGCAGTCCACATATGATCTGAATGAGCAACCAGGTTCTGTCACCAGTCCTGATGTTAGTGTTCCCAGTACGTCATCTGGCCAAGGCGATGTCAAACAACAGAGTGTTTTCAAATTAGTGCAAAAAAAAAAAAAAAATTTTTTTTTACTGTATTGAAGCGAAAAAGAAGTGTAACTGAGCAAAAGTTAAGTGACGATAAAAAAAAAATTGCAAGCATGCCATTCTACACACGCAGTGGCAAAGAGAGAATGAGGCCTTCACCTTTGGCTATTAGTGGCAGATCCCAAAAAGTTACCCAGCCTACAATTGGTGCACAACTACTGTTATGCGTCAAAGCCGAGCTGCAAGATAACAGTGCTCTGATTCACAAATGACAACAATCCCTGTGGAGAGTCCATCCAACAGTGGGATGTCTAATCGTGAGCATTCTGCTGATGTGTGCCTTAATAGCCCGAGTGTAGCCGGTGATACCCAAATTAAGGATGCCACTTTGGAATTAGAAGAGGATGAGGGGGAGATTTGTGTAGGCGACGAGGGCGCTAATGAGGATGTTGATGAGGATGAGGTTGATTGTGTAAGTCCTGCACCAGTGGCAGCAGTTCTGGCACGTGACAAGAAAAAGGCCATTGTCATGCCTGGGCATAAAACAAAAAAATCCACTTCTTATGTGTGGAATTATTTCTACCCAAATCCAGACAACAATTGTATAGCCATTTGTAGTGTATGTGAAGCCACAGTCAGTCGAGGGAGGGACCTTAACCATCTTGGAACCTCGTCTATGTTACGCCATTTAACAAGAGTTCATGGCAAAGTGTTGGGAAAAGCTGAAAGTTCTTCCCAAAAGAATACAAGCACTCCCTCATCAGCTAAGACCCTGCGCTCACCGACATACCGACGGCTACAAAATACACCCACCACACCATCCTCATCAATATCCTCAGTAGCGCTCGGAGTTAGCCCGGCATCCCACTTAAGGCTGGATGACTCCGGCACTATTATTGATTCCTCTGAAGAAAGCGTTAGTCCTGCTGCTGCTGTTGCTGCTGCTGGGGGTGAATCGTCATCCCAGAGGCAGGTTAATAAAATGAGCAGTCCTACATTTCAGCAATTAACTGTGAAACAATCATTTGCGAGGGGAAGCAAATATGACAGCAGTCACCCAGTCGCCAAGCGAATCACAGACGCCATGGCTGCAATGTTAGTGTTAGATCTGCGTCCAATCTCCACAATAAACGCAGCTGGTTTTTCACAGTTAATTGAGGTTTTGTGTCCGCGTTACAGAATTCCATCGCGACACCATTTCTCCCGTAAAGCTATTCCACAACTATACCAAAAAGTGTGTAAAAATGTAGAGATTGCGCTAAAAAATGCCATTCTGCCCACTGTTCACTTAACCACAGATATGTGGACAAGTGGAAGTGGCCAAACCAAAGACTATATGACTGTGACAGCCCACTGGGTTGGTCATTCACCTTCACCAGCAGGAACAGCAGCAGCATGTACACCACTACGTAACATTTGTCACAGGCAGGCCACTCTTTGTATCACCGGCTTCACTAACAGGCATACGGCTGACAATTTGTTACGCAAACTGAGAGATGTGATTGATGCATGGCTTATACCACTCGGACTCTCCCCAGGGTATGTCATTTCAGATAACGCCAACAATATAGTGCGAACATTACAGCTGGGTGATTTCTAACATATTCCCTGTTTTGCTCACACCATCAACTTGGTGGTGCAGAGCTTCCTACGAAATAACCGTGAGGTGCAGGAGATGCTTTCGGTGGCCCGTAAAATTTCAGGCCATTTCAGGCATTCAGCCACAGCATGTAGGAGATTACAGCAGCTCCAAGAGCAGTTTAACTTGCCCTGCCACCAACTTAAGCAAGAGGTGGTAACTCGGTGGAATTCCACCCTGTACATGCTTCAGAGGATGGAGGAACAGAGCAAAGCCATCCAAGCATATTGCACAAGTCATTACATTGGGAAAGGAGGGGGATGTATTTCACTCTTGCACAGTGGGGAATCCTTTCAGTGCTGTGCAAGGTGCTGAAACCATTTGAAGTTGTGACATGTGAGGTCAGTGCAGACTCTGCTAGTTTGAGCCAAGTCATTCCTTTAATTAGACTATTGGAAAAGCAGCTTGAGAAAATGAAGGAGGAGCTGAAAGCAAGCAATTCAGCAAAGTATGTTGGCCTTGTCGATCAAGTACTTAATTCGCTTCACAATGATCCTCGAGTTATTAAGATCTTGAACTCGGATCAGTACGTTTTGGCCACTGTGCTTGATCCAAGGTTTAAAACCTACATTGAGTCTTTACTTGTAAATGAGCGAGATGTGAACTTTTGCAAGGAGCTATTGCTCAGCAAGTTGGCCGCTGAACTGGGCCTCGGCTTGACGACGTGTCCTCCTTCACTTTCTCAAGCTGTTGCTCGTAAAAAATTAAATTTCCAAAAAAGAAGCAGGGAAGACACAGGGGGCAGACGAGAACAATTTAACATCTGGGCTGGTTTGAAGGATTTTTCCAAAAAATGTGTCACTTTGCCCATAACTCCATCCAATATGAGTATAAACATGCAAAGGATGGTGGAGGATTACTTTCAAGAGGTAGTTGATATGGAAATGTCAGACAGTCCCTTTCCTTACTGGGAAGAAAAGCAGGCCATTTGGAAACCCATGTACAAACTTGCTTTGCAATACCTAAGCTGCCCACCCTCCAGTGTGTACTCTGAACGAGTGTTCGGCACAGCAGGGAACTTAGTCAGTGATCGCCGTAGAAGGTTACTTCCCAAAAATGTGGAGAAAATGATGTTTATAAAAATGAACTACATCTTCTACGAGGAAGGCCTTCACCATCCAAGACATCCAAGCACTGACTGTTCTCTAATGGCGGATTCAAGCGGCGATGAATTGATAGTCTGTGATGATGACGTACACACTGATGAGGGTGAGGATTAAGCTGAAGATGATGCCGATAACATCTTTTTAAAACTTTCTATGTAAGTGTAGGGTGCAATCTACCCCCAAAGAGGAAAGGGACTTGTGGAATTTCCATATCACATACCATCTTGAAAGGCTGCTGTTAGGGCAATTTATCCCTAAGGGTAGGGTGTCATAGACTTAGTGACCCTAAACTGGCTTTGTCCATTTTTCATAATATTGTACAGTCTATAATGGCTGAATTTTTGGGTATTTTATACAAGTGGAGGGGGGCCTAGAGAGACAGAAACCAAACTGGCTTTTTCCATGTCAATTAATATTGTACAGTCTATAATGGCTGAATTTTTTGGTATTTTATACAAGTGGAGGGGGGCCTAGAGAGACAGAGTGACCCAAACTGCCTTTCTCCATTTCAATTAATATTGTACAGTCTATAATGGCTGAATTTTTTAGTATTTTATACAAGTGGAGGGGGGCCTAGAGAGACAGAAACCAAACTGGCTTTCTCCATGTCAATTAATATTGTACAGTCTATAATGACTGAATTTTTTGGTATTTTATACAAGTGGAGGGGGGCCTTGAGAGACAGAAACCAAACTGGCTTTTTCCATTTCTTTACATATTTAACTATAAGTGTAGGGTGTAATATACATTCAAAGACGATGGCTGCATTGCCAATATGCATAGATGGAGAGGAAGACAATCTGTTTTGTGTGTAGAATAGGCCTACCAACTAAGAATTAAACTGTTTTTTTGGATGATTTATTACCTCAACAATTAGATTACTTGTCTCTAAAACAGTTGGAGCACTAAATTGGGTTAATTTAGGCCCAAAAACATGGATTTTCCAAAAAAATAGCAAAACAAAACCAAACAAAACCAAAACCAAAACCAAAACACGCAATGGCGGTTTTGCAAAACCAAAACCAAAACCAAAACACGACGGTAATCCAGATCCAAAACCGAATCCAAAACCAAAAGACGGGGGTCAGTGACCATCTCTAGTGATAACGTCAATTAGCAACACAGTGACCATATATTCCAAATTGGTCTCGTACCAGAAACAGAGGGTAAAATCGCTTATCTGGATAATAATATCCCTTTGATCTTCTACCAGATTTTTCTTAAGTGACCTCAGTCTTCTGCGTCCATCCAATACTAGGACTCAATAGGAAATAGCAAATAATAGTGTAGTGTGTTCATAACATGCAGAAAGTATCATTTTATATAAAAAATATTTTAATCCAAAAACATGCCATATCCATTCATGACAATAAAATGCCCGTACATTGTATAAAATTAAGTCAAGCTTATCTGTGACAATGACTCATCCAGAGATCCTTAAAGCCCACAGGTGATGTCAGTTCCTTCTACCAGGATAAGAGATTACCACGTGAATAGTTCCTAAACTCCTCTGGAAATGAAACTCCTTCGCAATCACCAGCCAGACAGTTAGTCAGTACTCCCTGACTGAATACATATATATATATGTATATATATGTATTCATACAATTACATGTGTTTCCATTTATTCAGTGAATCCAGTCACAAAATATTTGCCTAAAGAGAGAACCATTTTCATTCTTATACGAAAAAAAACTAAATTTGTTTTAAACTATATTGTGTATTATTCACTTAAACAATCAAGATTTACTCAACTTTATTTGTAACTGCAATGTGATGATGCCCTGTTTGGTAAAATTGATACAGTTCACTCCATTCAGGCTGCCGGAATGGAGTGCTGAGTGCATTCCCTATCCATTCCGGGTATGGAATGCACTCAGCCATCCATATTTGAGAACCCACCTATATATTCCAGTTATCTGTTCTAATCTAACTGCCTTAATGTATGCCAGAATGGTGTGCTGAGTGCATTCCCCATCCATTACTGGTGTTGAATGCACTCAGCCATCCATTCCGGCAGCCGCAATGGATGGCTGAGTGCATTCCACACCCGGAATGGATGGGAAATGCACTCAGCACTCCATTCCGGCAGCCGGAATGGATGGCTAAGGTACTTGCAGACCCATTCCAGCATCCTGAATAAGACCCGTCCAAATCTTACTTGGAGCTCAAACTAATTTTATTGCGCTATAAACCGAAGCAAAAATTTTTTAGTAGCCGCAATATATTATAATGAATCGCTATGTCAAATGTCTGATGTGTCAGCAGTTCTTTGCTACTGTTTGTTAACCCAACAGCTTCCAAACGTTACTAATAATAAAACCTGTAAACATGACACTTTTCACGGCTGATTTGTTTGTAATTAAAGCAAGCATACTTTTACACCAGAGACACTTTGGAACTCAATACATATATGTGAAGAATATTATTGATTCCACAGACACAAGAGTGTTGTGGAGGAATTGAACTCAGGTTTAAAGTTTTCAAAGGTGCATTGTCTAAACACTACGCCAATGTTCAAGTGGTGAAAACAATATGTGAATGAAATTGCATAGAATGAAATGCTGAGCAAAACAAAAACTTTTCTACTAACAATGTTTGTGGATTATTCCTAAAAGTGTTTGCAATCAAGTTATTTGGCCAGCTGCTTCTCTGTGTTGTAGCTGCATACAATTTGAGTTTGCCAACCTGAAGGTTTACGTATAAAAAAGTACTACACCTAGACACATACAAAATTGTCTATTTTTCAAACCCCGCAAAGCTGTAATAATTAAATAAGACCAATAAATAAGCGCGTATGTTAGGGCGAACAATTCGCAATCGCGTTCTTTGAAAGGAATTTTAGATATTGTGGGGAAAGTTACAAGAAGGTCATTTTTGGACTTTGTAATAAAGGTATACTGGTGAACTCAAACTTATAACCTTAGTATTGACAGATGGAATACCAAACAACTACACTATCGTCTACACTAAATGGTGCACATGTTCTATAGCATACATTTAAACCTTACACTCATGAAACCATGATCTTTGCACACCACAAACATCTAAGTCGATTTTCTAATTTTGTTAATTAACAAAAAAACATACACTTACCATAGTTTGATTACACTATGAAAATATGCAAGAATATCTTTGATATGCCAAACCAATCTCACTTGGTCCTCTCTAAATGAACCTGTGTCTGATGTCGGAATCGTAATGCATTGGCGTGCTCACCGGCAGATAATTCTGTAATCATAGTGGTGTTTAAAAATGCTTATGTGGAACTTCAGTGCTGTTGGGAGTTTCAGTGGTCTGGGTGAGGATAATGCAGATGGACAAATGCTGGTTCTATGTGTTTAGACCAGTACCTTTGACAACCTTAATTATGTTTAATTCGCTACCAAAGCATTGCCATGTGTTGGATAGCTTGATAGCCCAGTCATACTGTAGGTTTTTAGCTACTTTAATTGGTGCTGAAAGGGGTTTACAATCTTTTTTAGAGAGTGGGTTTTGGATGTTAGAAGTAAAGTGTTTGTTTACATTTGGAGTTAGATACATTCGTGCACTGTGTATACTTTGAAGAGGGACTGCATCCAGACTTCATTAATGTTGGTTTTTGTGATTGTTGTGCCTCTATTTGTTACCTGCTCCCCCTCACTAACAGAATAGAGTTGACAGAGGTGTTGGTGTCACCATTTTCTCAATAAGCAGCTTGGCGTGTGTTTGTGTGGTAAGTATTGAGTGCCACCACTCTTTTGTTTGTTTTGTTTTGCACTATTTAGGAGGAGGTGGTCTGTGATGTGGTGTCTTAGGGATTTCACTATGGGTTTTTTAAATTTTTTAGCAAAACCAAAATGTACGTCACTATTTTCTTGCCCCTCTTTATTCCCTGTTTCACAGTCACTAACAGTTTTGACCGTACAAACTTTAATGTAGCAAATTGGGTTTGCACAAGGTGACTTGGGTCTGGTAAGTATCCTGTGGCACACACTTCTGTGGTGTTTCTATATGGTGAGGTGGTGATTGCTCATTCATTACGGCAGAAGTATTGATTTGTTTTTTTTGTTATTTGTTATTTTATTTTTTCGTTGAAAATTAAAAAATCTTGACTGTACTTTGCCACAACAAGCTGTAAGATGAATCGTGATTTTATTGTAAGTATTGGTTTTATATTAGAAATCTACAGTGAAAATGCAAAGCTGAAAAGGTGTCACCTAGTGTTTTGTTTGTAAACTCAGGCTTTTGTCACACATACAGGCGATCCTGGAGTTGGACTACAATCTCTTTCGTGGGGAAGCTGATCCTCCGCCACGTCCAAACAAGCGACTACTACAACAACGCCGTCCGAGGGAGCCCGTCTTCAATCCAGCTCAGCCTCTTTGGGATGTCTGATGCTGAGGTTGTCCGCCACTATCGGCATCGTCCGCATGTGATCTTGGACACCCTGCGTATTGTGCAGTGTGACCTGGAGCCAATGCGCAACATCCCGACAGCGGTACCGCCTATGACCAAACTTTTGGTGGTACCGCACTACTGTGCATCTGGGACATTCAATACTACATTGGGGGTCACAGCAGGTATGTCCCAGGCCACCTTCAGCCACGTGCTGAAGGTTGTGTTAAGGGCATTCCTCTTGCGGCTCTCATAGTTTATCCATCTGCCACTCGATGAGGATGTTCCTTGTGCGGATTAAGCAGCAGTTTCCCACCATAGCTGGCTTCCGCACGTCATAGGGGCAGTAGATGGGATGCATGTGGCCTTGGTTCCGTTGAGTGGGAATGCTTCGGTTTTGATGAACCGGAAGCATTTCCACTCAATAAACGTACAGGCCATATGTGACCTGTCTCTCCAGATGCGGGACCTGGCTGCAAAATGTGGGGGTAGTACCCATGACTCCTTTGCCTTTCGCAATTCAGGGATGTGGAGCAAATTGCAACAGAGGCAAGGGGGTGTCAGGCAACATGGAGATGCATGGCTTCTTGGCAATTAGTCTAATGTATTGACTCAGTTTAGTGGTTTTTGTTTTTGATAATGTTTTTAAAAGTTATTATCCCGTAAATGTTATCTTTTCCCTCAGATGTTAGCTTTCCACATTGTGTCATATAGTGCATGTGCCATTTATTTATAGTTGCTCCAACTATACAGTTGTAAAATCAATTGTACACATTTGGTAATGTTCATGGTAATGTAGGCCGATTACCCAAACAGACCTAACAGTTAAGGTTACCTGATATTTTAAAACTGTACAAGGGCAGGTACGTAAGTGATTTTTTTTGAAAAGTGTATTAGGAAATGTTACATGATATTTGTTTGTAGGGATTTTTTACACGTGGTAATTTTACAGTGTTTGGTAATTATACAGTAATAGTACTCACTTAGCGGACTATTTGCCGTTAATGTATGAGCCATATTTAAGAATGGTTGCCTATTGACGCTGGTCAGTTGTTACTGTTAAAGTGTATTAATGTTTGTTTATTATGTCTTTCCTCTTATCCTACATAGGAGACAATGCGTATCCCTTGTTATTAGTGTTTTGTCGCTATCCAATAATGATTGTCGAATCTCGATTTTTGTTTCCAACGCACAAAGATTTTTTCTCAAAAAGTAGCAGAATATATTCAAGCGAAATAATAATAAGTACAGCCGTTACTTATCGCAGGCGCTCTGGATCCAGTGTACAGTCATTCAGGTCTGAAGTCTGTGGTCAATGTGACTGAACACTACATGAGAACACTTATATGCAAACAGAGATACAGTGAAACAATGCAGGTGGTATAGCTTGCTTCTATTGGTCCAGGCATCAGGAGGGTCCAGGGGGTTACACATCATAGGCTGATTCAATCTAAGGAATCCAAAGGTGGGGGTCTCTCCAGGGGATGAGCTCTGTTCTTCCCGACAAATTGCTCTGTTCTTCCCGCCACACTCCAATTACAATCAGTCAATTTGCTTTTGACAGTTAATATCATATTAAAGGTTTATTCCCTAACATCAATAACTAGAGTATGCAATGTGCGATCTCTTCGCCGAATGCACCGAACAGCTGCTGATGTAAAGGGGATTAATATGATATTAGACATGACACATTTCTTTTAACCTGAACCATATGTATCACTAATATGCATATAACTTATAATACTACAAATAAATACTACTATATTTCGACATAAATAACTATGTGTTGCAACTACCATTAATGTGTACTATTTTACAAATGTGTGTGTTGGTGCGAATGTATGTAAAAGTGTAAATACTGTTGTTGCCACGTGTTGCGGCTGCGTACGCCCTTCCACGCCGTAGCGTGCCATACGCATCTTTTCAGACAAAGACAACCAAGTTTGCTCGATTTTAATTGAAATGACTTTATCCAATTTACTGACTTCAACAGTTCCACCCTTTGATAGTGTAATAAACTATCACCTAATCACCATTTCAAGTTCAGGGTTATACAACACTTCTTCACAGACCATGATCTCGTTATCTTGCACCTCCCTTTCAGTCTCGTTCTCAGTGTTTCTCCTAGAAGACTGTTTTCCACACTTCAACACAGTAGGAACACATTTGACACATAAACCAATTGCTAAGATGACACCCAGTATAAGGAGAAGGAGCTTACCTACACTAGCAACCATTTCCTGTACCCTTTCCCCCAGACCAGAGAACAATTTCACAGGATTCAACCACGAGAACCATCCTGCCACCTTTTCCCCAATCTCATATAACGAAGAATTATGGTTCCTTCGAAATTCCCATTTCAGTTGCAGAATTTCATCCCTCTTCCGGTCTATAACCTCCTTAGGGTCATCCGTATTATTGGTGATGTACGTGCAACATTTGACACCAAACTGGGTGACCAACGTCACACAGTACCCACCAGTAATAGAGGTGAGATAATTTAGTACCAGTCTATGTTGCATCAAACTCCTTCTTGTATGCCAGTATACCTGAAAGTGTCATCATATATCTCGGTGATATTGTCTATCAATTTAGCTAGGTCTTGTATATATTTAAAGTTTAATGTTCCCCGAGCGGTCCTGGTGAGATCTAGAGCAACCAAAACTTGAAAACCAGCAGTTTCACTAATCAATTTTGTAGCTATGGGTTCCTCACCAGGAATCATATTTCTCTTGCCACGGTGTTCATACTGTGTGTGTGTGTATGTATGGTGGTGATGTAGTCTTGTGAATACCAACCATTTCCTCATGAGTAATAGTCATGATTTCAGGAACCAGTTTAGCTAAGAAACACAAGCCCTTGGAACTCGGAGTCATCCAGGAATAAGCTTTTCTCCCACAAACAAAGTACACATCATCTGGCTCATCTGAAAATAATTAATCAAGGTGGATTGCAAATGTCCATTGCATCCAGAAGGCAACTGACATGGACTTGTAGACTTTTTTAGCGTGTAAGTATATATTTATGGTCCTATTATGTCATTTGTGGACTTGTGCTACAGTTAAAATAACATATTGTGGATTTTAATGCTTGAAAGTATAGGTGTGTACAAAGAACACAGGCGTACAAAGAACACAGGCAATGATTGTTACTTTAAATTGGCCCAAGGTTGTTTGCTTTCTATCTGATATTTGAAACATAGAAGACAGGCATTATGGGTTCCTGCATGAGCTGCCTTGCTACACTTCTAAGCAATGCTTAGAAAGGAGTTGTTTAGTCTCTAAATGTTTCAGTTGCTTACTGTCAATGTATTATCCCCAATTATTATGTAGAATGTTTTGGAGATTGTCATGAACGCGCATCCAGCTGCCGTGACTTTGGGGTGTTTGCTGTATGAGGTCACACACGATTTCAGCCCGCAGTCTCTCTCACCTATCACACAGGTTCTAGACCTACGGAATCGCCCCCAAACACAGTGCTCTCACACCCCCAGACACCAAGGATCAGCCACCACCTATTGGGTATGGGCAATAGGTCCCCAATATACTCACACTGGCACACAGGCTTCTAGTTCCACAAACTAGCAAGACTTACACCAGCACCCACAGGGTTAACTCTTCACACCTGCAGACTGGTACACAAATGTAAATACAAGCACACACAGCTTGTTAATTAAATGTATCAACAATCACACACAGGGTAACATGGACTAGCAATCTCTCTGCTAAACAGGCTATGGATTCTTTAGAGTATCAAGGACGCAACTTATTAAATTTTAGATTTAATATACAAAAGGTACAGGGCATTCAGATATATAAAAAAATTATGAATAAACAAATAATAAGTTTGACATAACAAGCAAAAACAGTTTAAAATAAAAGATTACATTCAGATTTGCACTTACATTAATTACATCTCTGGCCAAGGGAAATGTGGCTAAGAAGTTGGACAGCTTATCAAAGTAAACTTGATTTCCCAAAAAGTCTGACAATTTCCTCAGAACACAGATTTTTAAGCAGCCTCAAATGGGACGGCATTCACAGGGGCAGCGTGAATGCTAATGTGGGGGTGGAAATGTCCCCTGGGTGTTACCTCAGGTCTGGTCAAACTATTAAGTTTTGACCTGTTAGTAATTCTTCACAGATATATCTCAGAGAAATAACAACCCCCCCCCCTCAATAACCCGGTCATAATCTCCCGCACGTTTACATATCAAACATAATGGAATTACATCAATATCCAATCTCATCCTGAAATACATGTGTCTATGGCTGTTCCCTATGTAGTTGGTATCTATCTTTCAAGACCCCTTTGTGTTCCCTGCCCCTCAGCACAGAGTGGCATCCAGATTTCTCCAAAATATGAACGATGTAGCCATTTTCCTTTCAAACCCATATTTCCATATATCTTTATAAGCAGTCTTTAAAAGCTATCTTTGTCTACAAAGATCTCACCGAGGCATATGGTTCTCCAATTTACACCCAGGTTTGTGTTTACACTACCTATTGAAAGGAAGTAAATTAGCTAGGGAAATACATGATCAAATACAATGGATGTCTGTGATCTGCATATCTTAAGCTGGTCTCAATTACCTGCTCATTCGGTCACACCTTTATCTGAATTGAACATCAGGTTAATTTAGGAATTCATGCAAAGATTTATTTGGGTCCTGACATCCAATTTTCTATTTCAGCATATCAGATCTATGCTTTATCCTGACAGCTACTCATTCAAATGTAACTCTCTGCTGCTTTGGACACTGATTAACACCCTACACATCCTTCACTCCATTGTCCATCTAGACACAGGTCTCTTCGGGGTCACTTGCTACCTAGATAACTGCTCCTGTACTATAGGCACCTGTTGCAGAATCTCCCTTCCAATATCTCTCTATTGAGGTATGGCAAGAAATCATTTGTGTACAAATGATATAGATTAATATGGAACACCAGCTGTCTCCAATGTTTGGCAGGATGTGGGCATGGGGTATGCTGTGGAGGAATGAAAGTCTCTAGTGTTTTGCCTAATATGTTACAGTAAAGTGGTGTTGCTGGTTTAAATTTTAGTGTCAACAAAACAGTACATGTGTGAGATTAATTTGCTGCTCGGCATTGTGGTCAATAGGCATTTTGCACATTTGGAAACTATCTTTTGTGGGAGGACTTTCAATCCACCAATGATGCAAAACACACAGCTAAAGCAAGCTTTCCAGGTTACATTACAGGGGACACCTTCATGTGCACCAATGCATAGACTAAGTACATTCTTTAACTTAGTATTTGAGCAAATCTTGCAGAAGTAATGTTTTTCCATTCTACAGGCCAAGATGGTGTGCCTTTTTGGAGTTCAGCAGTTCGTGTCTCACTACACGTTGAAGTATTTATCCAATGCTCCTAGGCTCCTTATGTTTCTTGACTTTGGCCAGATTGTCTACTCTTGATGCAAGTAACTTTGCCACAAAGACCACTGTCTTATTTGCTATGTATTGTGCTGAAACTATAGATTCATGTTTGTTTACAATAAATGTGACCATGCATTAGTGTCATCAATCAGTCCAAATCAAGTATCTGCTGACTACTATACTACTGTTCTTTGTATGGATTATTGGGTATGACAATACATAGTCCTTTGGGGCATGTTAAGGGACAGGTCTACATGTCCAATATATTGTGGCCATGTTTGGTTTTTGGCCCCTTACCACATACTGGTCCACCCCTGAATTTACACTATATGTAGTGGTTTTCATTTAATTTTACAGGTATTTGTGTATTTAGTATAGTCTCTATGGTTGTGGTGCATTTTAAAATGTGATATCGTGCATGTTCAACATGGTCTGTGCACATATAGAGATTTGCACAACACCTCTGTCAAAGTGTTTCTTAAATGTTGATGGCATTGAGTGGCACACTTCCTAGGCTAGGACCTGTAGAAGGCAACAGGGCCAAAAACACTTGCAACTCAAATGCAGCTTTGTTTTGAATCGTGGCCACAGACAAATGCTGCACACAAAGTCCACATATTCAAGACCAAGGTCTTTGAGTCATATGCAAGTTAGGCATCTGTTGGAGTTGGTCACAACATATTTTTAAATGCCCCTTTTGGACAGCACTGTTGGGTGGCCTCATACGCTATTTTTCATATGTTACACTTTCACTATATTGTGTATTGCAGTCATGCAATGTTCCTTTGCTGCAGCACATATAAACATTTTTAAGCCTAGTAAAATGTGTGTGAAATCTAGGGATTTTCCTTTGCGCACACCTGTCATATTGTATATTTAGTGGTCTTCAAATTCAGAGGTATAAGTATTAAGGATGTGGACTCAAATGTTCATATTGGATTGGGGTGTAAGAATTAGTTAATTAATTTGCACTAGCATTTACATTGTTAATGGGGCTTGCAAAAAACTAACCTTAGTCTTAAAACACATTGATGTTGGAAATATCTGCAAGGTGTGTGTGTAATTTCTATGTTTGAACTATTTTCTGTAGAGTAAGACCAATGGCTGCTTTAACATGTGTCTACATGTAAGGTAGCTCAAATACATTCAAAGTGTGGCACATAATAGCAGTCTGAGGCCACAATTACATTCTCCTCACCCAGCAGAGTGTCTATACTCCAGATTGGCAAGCAGTAAGTACAGAACACTGGCACACAATCTGTAGTGAGATTCCAAACCCAACCCCAAACCTAGTGGTTGACACAAAGGTGCGTTTGCTTATTTATTAGATTTATATCCAGAGTTTGGTGTGGCTACCTAGCTAATAGGCTAGGAATATGTCATGTCTGCATGGCCATCCTGTGACCAACTGCCACTGTGGTTTTTGTTAAAGGGAAGCAATACCAAGATGCCTAATGGTAACTGTGTACAACCATGACACAACTTGTTCTAGAGTCCAAAAATTGCATGCACCAAATAAAAGACAGATATTTAAATCCAAATGACAGGTAGGCCAAGCCTTCCCCAAACATTTGTACTGTTCTACTTTGAAAAGCTATTACCCTACCACAAATGTATACTCCATTTCAAACACCTTCTGATGACAGCATAAAAACCAAGCTAACACCAGGACAAAACTTACACTATATGGTGTAAAATTTACTTACTATCCCCTTGTCCCCCCTAGAGTGTATGGACTAGCCTAGCACACACTAACAATAGTAATGTAGATAACTGCTAACACATTAACACTGTTACTTATTCCCATTGCATCTCTGTGCTCAGTTCCACACTGGGGTAGGATTTGATGTTTACAATTGGTCAGATACACTGTATGTTATATTTTTTTGGTTAGTATGAGACTTCCTACTGGTCACTTATGCGTAATGGCTAATTGTATGTGTATTCTTAATAAAACACATCAATAACATGCATTTTCAGGTAGGCCCATTTGGTATTAACAATGTTGACACATGTTGTTCAAAGTTCTGGCCCAAAAAACTGTTATGTCCACAGTATGCCAGAGCTTGCTCAGTGGAATTTCAAATTTGCAGGAGAGAAGAAAAAGGGACAAGTTGGATTAAATAACTGATTTAATAGAGAAGCGAGGTGTACGTTAATGTTTTCTCACTGCAATGAATAGAGTACTCGTCTCATCGGTGACGGGCGCCATGTTCTTGGTGGGAGAGGCACCCATTACACACAGGTGTCTGAAAGATCCGCGTGTGATGTGCGCACGCCCATACATGCTCTGAGAACCAATCGGAACCCTCCATTTTGAGTGAGAGATAGCATTACAAAATGAGGGCTACTATTTTCAGTAGGCGAGAATTGAGAGTCCTCATAGAGGGTATGGACATTGTACCCTTTGAGAGGTATATCTCTAACGAGGTCAAGCTGAGGGCCTAAAAGGATCCGCAGACATCTCCGGCAGCGGTATAACATCCGGAGAACTATTGTGCAGCTGCAACGGCGGTGGAGCGATCTCCGGTGCTGCCAGCCCCAGCTTCTGGAAGAGCTCCGGCGGGAGATTAGAATAAGTGAGTTCTCTATTAATCGCAAAAACCATGTGTAAACATATATCTGTGCGATATGTTTGCAAATATGTTCACCCTAATCACCTGACATGGCCTACATAACAATGTGCAAGCACACTCTAAAGGACATGCCCCTTCCAGTGCACCCAAAATGCATTGCCTCCTGTCTCCTACATTTGTCTGCTGACAATTTACTGACCTAAATGTTTTTGTGTGACAAATCGGAACATTAAGGGTGGTTTTTGGAATCGGGCATTCTAACGCTTTCCCCGAGTGCTGTAACTTGCTGGTCTAACTGTAAAAACATTTTGGAGTGTCAGATGTGTTGTCATTATTGGGCAAAGATTTAAAAGGCATGTTTCAAATACCAAACACCTTAGTGTTTAGACAAATTTTTACAAGCTCCCATAAGATGCAAACAGATTAGAGTGTACTACATATAGCTAATCAATCATTATTTAACTGACTATTTAGACTATTTTAGACTGTGAGGTAGTCCCAACAAAGGGTGATTTCCAAAGTATACTCATCATTCAAAGAATTTGAGATCCATCCACTAATTCAGTGGTCCTGTAAAGAGAACTAATGGACATCATTACCAGCCCCATGGGAGTTTGCAGACTTAAATTCACCAACATGAACAAACATACTACTGGCAATTTTGAAAAAAAAAACAAATTAGGCGGCCAGTAGTATGTTTGGGGAGTGGTAGACAACACATGCAAATATGGAGCAAGCCGCCAAACTCCACACATATGAAACAATAATCAGGGACTTGAACTCCTGACCCCAGTGCTGTGAGAGCAAAGTACTGACCACTAGGCCACTGCAAATTTCCACATATCTATGGAAAAAAAAAAAAGGGACAGGCCATGTGAAATGCTTTGTGTTCATGTTTAGCTCCTTGCTTTGTTAGTAGCTAATATTTCTGTCTGCTGACAATGTAAAGTTTATTAAATATGTATGATCACCTGATTGTCATAATACTATCAGTTTTTTCAACTGTTGATTGTGTTAACATGTGTTTTATTTTTTTATTTCCTTTTTTCCAACAGACTGGGAATGCCGGCAATGCCGCCGGGCAGTGGTGGAGGTGCAGGCAGAGGAGGAGCCTGTGGCAGTGGCAGTGGCACTGTCATTGGAGGAGCAGCAGGAGGACAACCAGCTTCGTCTGTCGGTGGTGGTGCTGGAGGAGGAGAGTCGGCAGGAGGCAGCATCGGCCAGCCAAGAGCCAGAGGCCTTTTGGAGATAGTAAGTATTTGCTATAAGTGCTGGACATAATTGGATAACATTGAGATGTCCATTATCCTTGGGAAAAAAAAAACCCTGCTTTCACACATGTGGATTTAATGGTAGCCTAAATGTCACACGTTTAAATGGCCCTACAAATGTCAATGTCTTTAACCACTCAAACCACAGACAGAGCCATCATAACACATGGCCACGCAGGGCAGGGCAACACAAATGTGCCCGATAGCCTTGTCAACATGTCAGTATATGAATGTTTTTTTTTTTTAACTTCAAATCTAAACCAAATTATTGTAACTTCCTGTGAGTGGTTGTGTAGATAATGGGCCACTGTAGTGGTTTGCCTTGGGGCCTATAATGCTGTTAAGACCACCCTGTCCACGGGCCTCTCCCCGGGCCACACCAGTATGTAGAACATCTATCCAAATGCAACACCAAAGCCTTCTCAACATCTATTGTGCGCCAAAATGCATTTGTACCTAGAGCCCTAACATTTGAAAGTAATGTAACAGTAGGCATCTCTAGTAAATACTGTCTGTTTGTCAAAATAGGTATACATGTATGTAATGTTTTTTTTTGTTTTTTTTCTGATTTGTTTCAGCACACATGGAGGAAGCTTACAATTGCCCCCACCCCCCCCCCCCCCCCAACCTTGTCAGAGTTGAGGGCCGACATTTTGGGCTCGTGGCAAAAAATTAAGGACCTCCAAAAAGAGCAGGAGCAACACATGGAGGACATTGAGGCCAAACTGGCCTATTGTTGTGCTTTGTATCAATAGTTTTTTTTTTGTTTTGTTTTATTTAAAATTTTTATGTAAATAGTTTAAAATAATAAATGTACAAAGATGTTTCTGTTTGTAAATATGTTAAAAATATATAAGTTTAAGTACAAAAACCTTGGTGTGTGTTTATTCATCTATTTTATCCTACATGTGGTTGTAAGGATAAGAATATATCTAATAAGCCGAAAAGAGTAACATTTCAGCAAGATGGTTTTTGGCTAAAATAATTTCTCTAGCAGAAAAGATGTTGATTTTCTGTATGCATTTCATCCAAAAGGAACATGTGCCCTCCACCAACAAGCCCACCCCTCTTAGAGGTATAGTATCTGTAGGCCCTGTGTGCAAGATAAATTCCCAAAGGTCAAATGCCCAAGTTAGTTTACAATTTCCCTAAAGCATGTGTCATTGTAGTGATAGTCCAAAGTTACGCTCAAGTGTCAGAGCAAAGCCAGTCACACATTGAAGAGAACATATGGAAACTGTACCCAGAAGTGGCGTAAATGCAGAGCCGTAACGAGGCCGGTGCGGGCGGTGCCACCGCCCCGGGCGCAGTCCCAAGGGGGCGCAGTGGCCGCCCGCACCGACTTCTGTGTGAGGAGTGAAAAGAAAAAAAAAAAATTAAACAGACCTCAGATTCAGACTGCCGGCCGCCCGGCGCATCCAAGATGGCGGCCGGCACCCGGCTCCACCCCCTTCTGAACTCTGCCCTCTGCCTCAGCGTCTGATGTCATGACGTTGCTAGGCAGCAGAGGAGCAGAGAAGCAGAGAGGAGCCAGGCAGCGACGGCTGGACAGGAGGTAAGTTTCAAAGCAGGGGAAGGGGGATGTAAGCTTCAATTATGGAGGGGATGTAAGCTGCAATTATGGAGGGGAGGGGGGGATGTAAGCTGCAATTATGGATGGAGGCAGGGGGGGGGGGGGAATGTAAGCTGCAATTATGGATGGAGGCAAGGGGAGGGGGAAAGTAAGCTGCAATTATGGATGGAGGCAAGGGGGGGGGAATGTAAGCTGAAATTATGGAGGGAGGCAGGGGGGGAATGTAAGCTGCAATTATGGAGGGGGGAGGGGATGTATGCTGCTATTAGGGAGGGGGGGAATGTGTGCTGCTATTAGGGAGGGGAGGAATGTGTGCTGCATCTTGCTATTATGGAGGGGGGGGATGCTGCTATGCTTTATGAGGGATGGGGTGGTATGCTGCCATAATGTGTGAGGGAAGGGGGGTATGTATTAATATAATGTGTGATATGAGGGTAGGGAGGTTGGGTGTCTTAGTACATGGGTGGGAGTTAGGCTATTAATTTAATGGTGACGTTTAGGTGGGGGCTAATTATTTAATGGGTACTAGTTTATTTGTGAGGTGCTGGTGGGTCAATTTAATTTATTGATGGGGCTTTTTAATTTAATGGTGGGGTCTATTAATTTCAGGTGAGGTATTTATCTGTATTGCAGTCACAAGAATGCTCTCTGTATAGTATGGTGGTCATAGGAATGCTCTCTGTATAGTATGGCTGTCATAGGAATGCTCTCTGTATAGTATGGCGGTCATAGGAATGCTCTCTGTATTGTATGGTGGTCATTGGAATGCTCTCTGTAAGGTATGGCGGTCATAGGAATGCTCTCTGTATAGTATGACGGTCATAGGAATGCTCTCTGTATAGTATGACGGTCATAGGAATGCTCTCTGTATAGTATGGAGGTCACAGGAATGCTCTCTGTATAGTATGGAGGTCACAGGAATGCTCTCTGTATAGTATGGAGGTCACAGGAATGCTCTCTGTATAGTATGGAGGTCACAGGAATGCTCTCTGTATAGTATGGCGGTCACAGGAATGCTCTCTGTATAGTATGGAGGTCACAGGAATGCTCTCTGTAAGGTATGGCGGTCACAGGAATGCTCTCTGTAAGGTATGGCGGACACTAGGAGGCTCTTTATATTGTATGTGTGTGTGTACATGTGTGTGTATATATATATATTTTTTATGTACGTGCACATCCACATTATTTATGTAATAAATGTATTGCTATACAGCATTACACTATGTGAGTTTCTTCCTCTCCATTATCCTGAATACTACTGATTGTATGAAGCATCTGCTATTCCCATGGGATAATAAGGCTCAACTTGATTGGTGAAGATACCGGTTATACCTACAGATAAGCTTTAAAGATCTTTTATCTGGTACGCATATTATATTGGCACGGCGCTGGTGTTCTAGAGTGGTTCCTCATTTCCTTCTTCCTGTTGATCCACTATTATTACCTGAGTGTCTATACCTATTTAGGGGTTAAGATTCTGACTTTTGGTATACCTTTCTGTATTTTTATATACAGTATTATACTATTTGGCGCCCCCTCCCATTTGTTTTGTGATATATATATATATATATATATATATATATATATATATATATTATATTTAGTGTGATGGTGACAAGGGGGCACAATGATAGAGATGGCTCCATGGCACGGTGTGATAAAGGAGAAACTGTTATGGAGAGCACAGTGGGATGAAGGGGCAGTGTGATACAGATGGTACCATTACATTTATGTTTTAATTTGTTTCAGTGAGTTTTATTTCAATAACCAATTAATTTTTTTATACAGCTAGCATGTGATAGCTGCATTTAAAGTACTTTGATTCTATGGAGGCTTATTACATAAAGATCCTTACAAAGCCAGACCAAGAATAATGGAGAGGGAGGGGGTTTCAGTGCGGTCTAGAACTTGTAAAGTGCTAGCCACGCCCCCACAGTAGGTTGACCACACCCACCCGACAATTGACACTCCCACTTAGATGGGGGGCGCCGATTCCCTGTCTCGCCCAGGGCACTAAAATGGCTAGTTACGGCACTGCGTAAATGGTTTAAGGCAGAAGTGCAAGCAAAGCTAATCTCCATGGTCAACAGGAGTGTGGTAAGCGGTCTGTTGTGTTTTGAAACAGCTGAGTACATGACATAACGTGTACGGCGTGGATCCAGATGAAAGTCGGATGGCAGCCAACGTAGCATTTAACTCAAAGAAGGCTGTCCCCTACAAATCCCCCCTCTTAGTCCATTTGTAGTAATAAATGTCAGCATGCACATCATAATGTGCCTGTGAACTGTGGGTCCTGAGCCATTGTTGAAAATTCCCACCAAAAATAAATTTTATCACAATACAGGATAATTGGGAGGGCATTTCTAAAAATGTAGTACAAATCAAATCTACAAAAAAAATACATTATGTGAAGTTCCTGCGTTTCTTGTTAGCATAATGTTTCCACAGTCCACACAATAGTTGTGGGTAAGCGTTGTATTTGAACTCATGTCTGCTGAGTTGTGAGTCCAAAGTGCTAACCAGTGAGCTACCTGTGAGATGAATATTTTGTGAGTAATTTGTGTGAATAATGAAGAGTAGTATTAAGTGTCAGTTGCCTGTGTAGCACGCATGCTGTATGGTTGGTGTTGTCTGGGTTTTTTCAAATCTCAGGTTGGCCTAGTGGGTAGCTGTCCCACTTTCCATACAGTCACTCATGAGTTCTAATCCAGACAGAAACCCTTCCTGTGTGGAAGTTTTATGTGTGTATCCTTTATGGAAGAGTATGCTATGCATTTTGCAGAAAAGGCAAGATGCATTTACACAACATACATTTTAATACATTCGTTATTCATGTGTTTTTAATGTAGCCATGTACATGCATTTTGCATACTATACAGTGACTTGAAATCCTCAACACAAAGATCGTGAGCTATGTATTTGTTAAAATTGTGTATTACGCTAATTAGTAGCAAGGGAAAAACAATCGTTCAGAGCGTTCCACATCATTGTTGTTTGTGAGTGATTAATGAGTAAACAGCTATCTGGTAAAAATAAGCCCCAGACTTTTGTGTTGTGTTATGCACAAACAAACTGTGGGCCCCTCCCACAGTGGGCGTGAAGTATACATTGCTTAGCTTGCCGTCAATCAGTTGAGAGCCGTCGCTTGTGCATGTAGCATGTTTAAAGATCCTCAGGTGGGTGTGTTTTCTAACGTTTGCACTGCTTATTTCTGTCACTTAGTTGTAATGGACCACAAGGGGGTGTGTTTTGCTGTTTGAGGTGATTATTTCACTCGCATATCGGTTTGCGTCACTCAAAGTATGCAAGGCAGATGCGTATGCGTTTGCGTACCTTGATGAATCAGGCCCATAGTCCCCAGGTTCAACATCATGACAGTTCGTTTCTGGCATACCAGGTGACAGAATTTTTAGTTTTTTTTGTTGTTTTAGCTGTCTGCTCATTTTTATAAGATATTGTACAGTCCCTTCATTATTACACTTCAAGTCGTCTTGTGGACTCACGATCAAATGAGGTTGTCGTCCGAACAGTATCTCAAAGGGGGACAGATTAAGAGGAGGTCTAGGAGTGGTTCGAATGCTATGGAGGACTAGTGGCAAAGCTTAAGGCCATGCCAACCCAGTTTCAGCCATTATCTTACCAAGCTTGTTCTTTATAGTACCATTTACTCTTTCCACCTTACCACTGGCTTGTGGTCGGTAAGGGGTGTGAAGCCTGCTACTGATTCCCATGAGCTTACACATTTTAGAAGATATCACCAGTAAAGTGGGTACCCCTATCACTTTCAATGATTCTAGGGATACCGAACCTACATACAAAGTCTTGTACAATTTTCTTTGCAGTGAACACAGCAGTATTAGTGGCTGCTGGATATGCTTCTACCCAACCGGAAAACACATCAATACATACTAACACATACTTTAGATTCCTGCATGGTGGTAATTGGATATAGTCAAATTATATTACCTGAAAAGGTCCGTCTGTAGGAGGGATGTGGGATGGCTCTGTTGGAATAGTTTTCCCGACATTTTTCCTCAAACAAGTAAGACATGACATTGCTTTTTTACCAGCCTGAGGGGAAAATCCAGGAGCACACCAGTATGCTCTTACCAGTTTGCACATACCTTCTTTACCCAGGTGAGTCAGACCGTGTGCTTATTCAGCCAGTCTTGGATAATATGTTCGGAAGCTACAGGCTTACCTTGTCCATCCCTCCAGAGTCCTGAGGACTCTTGACCACATCCATTCGCCTTCCAGACCGCCTTTTCCTGCAGGGAACACAAATCCTGCATTTCAATTAATTTCTGCATGTCTAATGTCTGAAAAACCATCATAGTTTCGGTGGATACAGTCATAGGTTGCCCTGCTGCCCATTTAGCAGCTTCATCCGCCCTATTATTGCCCAATGACACCGGGTCTTCTTCAGAGGTATGGGCTTTGCACTTTACGACGGCTACCGTCTTGGGTAACTGTATCGTTGTCAAAAGTCTTTTTATGTGTTGTGAGTGTGCCACTGGCGTACCTGCTGCTGTCGTAAAGTTTCTAAGACACCAAAAGGCCCCAAAATTATGCACTACCCTGAAGGCGTACCTAGAGTCAGTATATATATTAGCTGATTTACCTTCTGCCAACTCGCACGCTCTCCTTAATGCTACTAGTTCCACCACTTGTGCTCAGTGAGGTGGGTCAAGGGGTTCAGCTTCTACCACATCCTGATCGTCTACAACAGCGTAACCAGTATATAGTTCTCCCGCTTCTGTCTGTCTGTCTATGACAACTCCTGTCTGTATAAAACATAAAATCCACATTTTCTAAGGGGGTGTCACGTATGTCGGGCCTTGCAGTAAAGGTCTGGTTCAGGTGTTCCATACAATCATGCGTATCAGTACTCTTGCCTAACTCATCATCAACCAGGGTCTCCTCCCCTCCCACCCTATGTGTCTCTAGAGACACATATGGAAGGTATGTAGCTGGATTTAAGGTGCTACATCGTTTGATGGTGATGTTTGAGGGTGCCATCAGAGCTAGTTCCCATTTTGTGAATCTAGCTGAAGAAACATGTCTAGTTTGAGCTGAATTTAACAGAGCTGATACAGCATGGGGTGTATAAACAGTTGAATTATGTCCTAATACTACGTCCTCGCTCTTACTTACCAGAAGAGCAGTTGCTGCTACACTTCTGAGACATGTTGAGAGTGATCTAGCCACAGTGTCCAATTGTGCACTGTAGTATGCTACCATTCTGCTAGCGTCAACATGTTTCTGTGTGAGGACACCTGCTGCACAACCATCAGCTTCCGTACAGTATAGTTCAAAAGGCTTTTCATAATCAGGTATTTCCAATGCAGGTGCTCTAGTCAGACAATCTTTGAGATTAAAGAACGCTTGCTCTGACTCTTCTGTGTGTACGACACGTTCTGGTTTCGAGGAAGAGACTAGCTCCTGCAATGGTAATGCCGGAATAGAAAAACCTGGGATCCAAGATCTACAGTATCCACACATCCCCAAGAAGGTACGAATTTGCTTCTGGCTCTGCGGCAGAGTCATGTGTTGTATGGCCTCTATTCTGTCAGTCGTCAGATGTCTTTGCCCCTGGGTGAGACAGTGCCCTAAGTATTTGACCTTAGTCTGACATGGCTGTAACTTGTCCTTTGCCACCTTGTGCCCTGTTTGTGAGAGATGGAGCAACAACAATTTAGTATCATGTAAACATGACATAAAAGAATCAGAGCACTGCAACAAATCGTCCACATATTGAATTAGAACAGACCCATTGCAGGGTTGAAAAGATTGCAAACAGTTATGTAAGGCTTGGGAGAAAATACTGGGGCTGTCAATGAACCCCTGGGGAAGTCTGGTCCATGTGTATTGCATTCCCCGGTAGGAGAATGCAAATAGGTATTGGCAGTCAGGGTGAAGAGGGACTGAGAAGAAAGCAGAACATAGATCAATGACAGTAAAATGACTAGCAGATGGAGGAATCTGCATGAGGATGACAGCTGGATTCGGCACTACGGGGAATTGGCTCTCAACAACTTTATTAATTCCCCTTAAGTCCTGGACTAATCTATAGCCCCTCCCCCCACTCTTCTTCACAGGGAAAATGGGACTATTTGCTGTGCTCGATGTACGAATTAAAATCCCTTGTTGCAACAGCCTTTCAACTTCATTCCTTAGGCAGTACCTCGGCCATCTCTAGCGTCTGCTTAGCACCCATGTTGAACAATAGGATCCCAGTAATATCACAATATCCTGCCACAAAAATAGGGTTCCAGAAATATCACAATATCCTGCCACTAATTTCAACACTCTGCTACCCGCAATCTACCGCTAGAGATATTTTACTGGCCTGTGAACGTATTTGCTACAAGACGCGTCCACTTGCTTCCTCTCGTATGGAACGAGGAACCCTAATACAGAAATATCAATGCGGACTAAAGGGTTATCAGCTCCTCGATTACCCCTGACTCTCCAACAAAATCTGTTGAGTTTATTATGCCTGGCAGCATTCGGTAAAGTCAATTACCAGCCTTACCAATGTAATTCTTTCCCGTTACCCCCAAGTCGCACTCACAGCTTTCCTTGCCGTGCGGTGCAATCGCAACGCTTAAAGCTTATCAGTAAGCGATGCGATTACCCTTGGGTGCACATCATGAAAACTCGCTTAGTTTCCGCCCCCGGTATACCTGCCTTGTATACCGTACACCAGTTGGGCACCTGCCTCGTCAGACAGCAACTGACACTCTTTTCAACAATAGATCAAACCTTAGTTTATTTAAAGTCAACAAATCACACGACATACACCTTTTCTGTGCAGAAAATCAAAGTTCCCAACAATAGTAATAATGTCCCAGAGGTTTTAACAAGTAATTATACTATGCATGTATAACAACTATCAAAATGATTGTTTAACCACGTGGCAAATCTACCGGAAGTTCGCTGTCGAAGTCAGCAAATTGGATAAAGTCATCTCAATTAAAATCGAGCAAACTTGGTTGTCTTTGTCTGAAAAGATGCGTACGGTATGCTACGGCGTACAAGGGCACGCTACGGCGTGAAAGGGCGTACGCAGCTACTACACGTGGCAGCAACAGTAATTGGTCTTTTACCATACATTCGCACAAACACGCATACTTATAAAATAGTATACATTAATGGTAGTTGCAACACATAGTCAGTTATGTCAAAATATAGTGGTATTTATGTGTTATATTAAAGTTACATGCATATTAGTGAAATATACGGAACAGGTTGAAGGAATCATATCATGAGTGATAGCCCAATAAACCTCTTAACATTTCCTACTGTTTGGTTCACTCTGTGAAGGAATTGCAGAGTGCATACGCAAGTTATGAATGATAGGGAATTATGAACTACTTAAGACTAAGGAATCTTGGCAGGAAGAGCCGAGCATACCCCCTGGAGAGATGACCCCCTCCTTTGGATTCCTTAGGATGAACTAGCCAATGATTGACAACCCCTTAGACCTTCCTGAAACCTGGACCAATAGAAGCAAGCTATACCATCTTCATTGTATTACTGTATTTCTGTGTGCATATAAGCAGCAGCTTCACATCTAGTGTTCAGACATCTTGTCCCCAGACTTCAGGATTGAATGACTGCACACTGGATCCAGAGCACCTGCGATAAGTAACGGCTGTATTTATTATCAATTCGCTTGAACATATTATACTACTTTTTGCGAATAAATCTTTGTGCGTTGGAAACACAAATCGAGGTTCAACAATCGTTATTGGTTAGCGACAATACGCACTTAACAATTTGGGGGCTCGTGAGCTTTGGAGGTTTCATTGCCGATGATACGCAAGACCAACAGATTTCGGTTCCGCAACAAAGGGTGGATACGCGTCATATACGGGTAAGAACGCAATGTGTTCAAAATCTGAATTTTACTCTGTGTTGTGAAACCGAATGTCCGTTTTGCATTG
Organism: Mixophyes fleayi; assembly: GCF_038048845.1. Taxonomy (NCBI): domain Eukaryota; kingdom Metazoa; phylum Chordata; class Amphibia; order Anura; family Limnodynastidae; genus Mixophyes; species Mixophyes fleayi. The sequence goes on from NC_134406.1 coordinate 127,074,730, forward strand.
TCTAAGGCACGCTAACTAGAACCTAGGGACAAAAGAGAAAACTGTTTCTTTTTACTGTCATTGTGCGTTTTAACTGTATTGCATTGCATAGCGTATGTGTATTTCCTGCTGTGCGTACGCCAACTTCCGGTAGATTTTCCACATGGTTAAACAATCGTCTTGATAGTTATTATATGTGCATAGTATAATTACTTGTGAAAGCCTCTGAGACATTATTACTGTTGTTGGGAACTTTTGATTTTCTGCGCAGAAAAGGTGTATAGTGTGTGATTTTGTAACGTAGATACACTGTTTATTATTCATTGTGCTCAGTTTCTGTCTGACGAGGCAGGTTGCCCAACTGAAGGCCAGTATACAGGGCAGGTATACCGAAGGCGAAAACCGGGTTTTCGCAAAGCGCTACCAATAGATCGCAAGGTTTGCTAATAATTAGTATTGGTAGGCAGTGCGATCTAACCGCACGACATTCGTTAGTGCGAATTTGTGAAGTAGCTAGGAGGAATTATATTGCAAAGGCTGGTTGATTGTATCGACTTTGTTCTCCCAGTTATAATAAACTCAACAGATTTTTGTGGTTTAGCCAGGGTATCGAGGAGCTGATAGCCCTTGGGTCCCACAGTGATATTGTCTGTGTTAGGGGTCCTTGTTTAGTACAAGAGGAAGCGAGTGGACGCGGCTTGAGCAAATACGTCCACGGCCAGTAAGAGATCTCTAGCGGTAGAGTGTTTGTAGCAAATTGCTGAAAGTGGTCTGCATAGATTGGTGTTGATTCAACATGGGTGCTAAGCATACGCTAGAGATGGCCAGTGTACTGCCTAAAGAAGGGCCTATTGGTTCAGCGAGAATTCTCATGTTTAAGAAATATGGTGCATACGCAACTGCGTATTGCGACACGTGGGTCAAGATGACCAAAGATTGTGATAGGCCTTTCCCAACAATAGGAAGTTTTGATGCAGAGGTACTAAATACTGTAAAAGATAAAGTATGGTTGATTAAGTCAACGAAAAAGAGAAATAGACATAATGATTGTTTAAAATTGTGGTAAATGGAAGGTAACACGTGGCAGAGCAGCGAATGCACAGCAGAAGTAGGCGTGGCTAAAAGCGCGCGCAGGGCGGAAGTACCCGTTGAGAAGCGTGGCGTACTCTGCGCAAGCGCACCCCCGCCACCTTATGTGGCGGGAGGGGTAGGTACAGCCGTTATTAAAAAAGAATAAAGAGAAATTGCTAAATTGTATCCTGTTTTAAGCCAGTTTAAAACAAGTGTATCAGAAGATGAAGATGAACCCACTGTGATTTCGGCCATTGCTCATGCTGTTAATATGCTAGAGGTTCAGCGTAAGTATGGGAAAGGAGCAATGGCTGAGATAGGTGAGAGTAGTGTGATCACTAGGAGTGATAGCGTTCTAAATCTTGAAACAGCAGATCCGGTAGTGACTTCTGAAAACAGTGAACCAGTGGGTGCGTACCAAGTCCGCACAATATCAGTTCCCAATGGGAAACCGGATAAGGATGGTGTAGTTCCTTTAAGAAATGTTACAATGCATTGTCCATGGACTAGATCAGAATTACGTTCCATTATAACTGAATTCCCAGATCCCAGAAAAGAGTGTGCAAAGTGTCAGAAATTTGTTAAAGACTTAGGAAATGCACACGAACCAACCGATAAGGATTGGCATGTAGTGTTGAGGGCGTGTCTTCCTTCCCATACTGACATACAAAAATGTATTAAAGATTGTGTGTTGGATGAAGATGACACCTTGACTGATGAGATGAACCAAGAAAATTTAGAACAAATTGTTAAACATTTAGCCATCTATTTTCCGGTAGTGACGAATTGGAGTAAAATTTTCACCATCAAGCAGAAAGATAGTGAGACAGCAGCAGATTACTTCATTAGAGCTATAGCAGCGATAACACAGTTTACTGGGATATCAAACATAGGGGAGGACCCACATCATAGGGAAGTAGCTGTAGGAGTATTAATGGATGGCCTTAGAGAAAATTTAAAAACCAGAGTACAAACCACATTACCTAATTGGAGAGGCATCACAGTAGATTCTCTTAGGGAGTCTGCTGTGGAGCATGACAAAAACCTTTTCAGAAAGAAGGAGGAGAAAAGTGATAGGTTAATGATGGTGAGTATACAGGCACTAGAGGGGATGCATACATGACCACCAGCATACAACCCACATAATAAGAAACATAGAGTGATCAGATGTTTCAATTGTAATGAAAAAGGACACGTTAGGAGGGATTGTAAAAAAGACCGATACAACCCTAGAGGTGGGACACATAGATATCCTCCAAGGAAGGACTCACATAGAATAAAAGACTCACATCTACCCGCACATATTATAACAGCAAATATTGCGTGGGAAAACGATAGTCAGCGCTAGGGGTCAGGTCATACCTGTAATCTACAGCCAGTGAGGTTAACTAAGAGTCAGAGAGAAGAACCAACAATGATAGTTGACATAGCTGGTATGAAACAAACCTTTCTTGTAGATACAGGGGCGGCCCGATCTGTGATAACCTCTCCTCTCAATCTACAGGTGACCAGTAAAACTATTCCAGCTATGGGAGTAACGGGAGGAGTGTTACATTATCCACTAACTAAACCTGCTGAAGTTACTATCGGGCCCCTGCATACCAAGCATTCATTTTTCTTGGTTGCGGCGGCTCCTTCTAACTTGCTAGGGAGAGACTTGTTATGTAAAATGGGATGTGTCATATACTGTACTTCAGATGATGTGTTCCTAGATATACCCGAGAAGGTCGCTCATGATGTGCAGGACATATTAGACACCCCTCAAAGGGTAATGTTACACTCTACTGTTATAGAACACAGTCCATCTCAAGTAAAGGGGATGTTGCTGGAAATACCAGGTTCACTATGGACCAGAGATGGACAGGATACTGGACTGATGGCAAACGTAGCCCCTGTCATGGTCAATCTAAAAAGTGGTAGGATAGCTCTAAAAATCCCACAGTATCCATTAAAACCGGAGGTGGAACTAGCGGTATATCCTGTTATTGAGAGGCTGTTACAACAAGGGATTTTAATTCGTACAGCCAGTATAGCAAATAGTCCCATTATCCCTGTGAAAAAGAGTGGGGGGAGGGGCTATAGATTAGTCCAGGACTTAAGGGGAATTAATAAAGTTGTTGAGAGCCAATTCCCCGTAGTGCCGAACCCAGCTGTCATCCTAATGCAGATTCCACCGTCTGCTAGTCATTTTAGTGTCATTGATCTATGTTCTGCTTTCTTCTCAGTCCCTCTTCACCCTGACTGCCAATACCTTTTTGCATTCTCCTACCGGGGAGTGCAATACACATGGACCAGACTACCCCAGGGGTTCATTGACAGCCCCAGTATTTTCTCCCAAGCCTTACATGACTGTTTGCAATCCTTTCAACCCCACAATGGGTCTGTTCTAATTCAATATGTGGACGATTTGTTGCTGTGCTCTGATTCTTTTATGTCACGTTTACATGATACTAAATTGTTGTTGCTTCATCTTTCACAAACAGGGCACAAGGTGGCAAAGGATAAATTACAGCCATGTCAGACTAAGGTCAAATACTTAGGACACTGCCTCACTAAGGGGTTAAGACACCTGACAACCGACAGGATTGTAGATCCTGGATCCCAGGTTTTTCTATTCTGGCATTACCATTGCAGGAGCTAGTCTCTTCGTCAAAACCAGAACCTGTTGTACACACAGAATAGTCAGAGCAAGCGTTCTTTAATCTTAAAGATAGTCTGACTAGAGCACCTGCATTGGGAATACCTGATTATGAAAAGCCTTTTGAGCTATACTGTACAGAAGCTGATGGTTGTGCAGCAGGTGTCCTCGCACAGAAACATGGTGACGCTAGCAGACCAGTAGCATACTACAGTGCACAATTAGACAATGTGGCAAGATCACTCCCAACAAGTCTCAGAAGTGTAGCAGCAACTGCTATTCTGGTAAGTAAGAGCGAAGACGTAGTATTAGGACATAATTCCACTGTCCATACACCCCATGCTGTATCAGCTCTGTTAAACTCAGCCCAAACCAGACATGTTTTTTCAGCTAGATTCACAAAGTGGGAACTAGCCCTGATGGCACCCTCAAACATCACCATCAAACGATGTAGCACCTTAAATCCAGCTACATACCTTCCATATGTGTCTCGAGAGACACAAAGGGTGGGAGGTGAGGAGACCCTGGTTGATGATGAGTTAGGCAAGAATACTGACACGCATGACTGTATGGAACACCTGAATCAGACCTTTACTGCAAGGCCCGACATACGTGACACCCCCTTAGAAAATGTAGATTTTACGTTTTATACAGACGGAAGTTGTCATAGACAGACAGAAACTGGAGAGCTATGTACTGGTTACGCTGTGGTAGACAATCAGGATGTGGTAGAAGCTGAACCCCTTGGCCCACCTCACTCAGCCCAGGTGGCGGAACTAGTAGAACTAAGGAGAGCGTGTGAATTAGCAGAGGGTAAATCAGCCAATATATATACTGACTCTAGGTACGCCTTTGGGGTAGTGCACGCTTTTGGGGCCCTTTTGGCGTCTTAGAAACTTTACGACAGCAGCAGGTACACCAGTGGCACACTCACAACACATAAAAGGACTTCTGACAGCGATACAGATACCCAGAACAGTAGCCGTCATAAAGTGCAAAGCCCATATCTTTGAAGAAGACCCAGTGTCATTGGGCAACAACAGGGCAGACGAAGCTGCTAAATGGGCAGCAGGGCAACCTATGACTGTATCGACCGAGACTATGATGGTTTTTCAGACATTAGACATGCAGAAATTAATTGAAATGCAACATTTGTGTTCCCTGCAGGAAAAGGCGGTCTGGAAGGCGAATGGATGTGGTCAAGAGTCCTCAGGACTCTGGAGGGATGGACGAGGTAAGCCAGTAGCTCCCGGAACGTACTATCCAAGCCTGGCTGAAGCAGCACACGGCCTGACTCACCTGGGTAAAGAAGGTATGTGCAAACTGGTGAGAGCATACTGGTGTGCTCCCGGATTTTCCTCTCAAGCTGGTAAGAAGGCAATGCCATGTCTTACTTGCTTGAGGAAAAATGTCGGGAAAACTATTCCAACTGAGCCATCCCACATTCCACCTACAGACGGACCTTTTCAGGTAATACAAATTGACTATATCCAATTACCACCGTGCAGGAATTTAAAGTATGTGTTAGTTTGTATATATGTGTTTTCTGGTTGGGTAGATGCATATCCGGCAGCCACTAATACTGCAGTGTTCACTGCAAAGAAAATTGTACAAGACTTTGTATGTAGGTTCGGCATCCCTAGAATCATTGAAAGTGATAGGGGTACCCACTTTACTGGTGATATCTTCCAAAATATGTGTAAACTCATGGGAATCGGTAGCAGACTTCACACCCCGTACCGAGCACAAGCCAGTGGTAAGGTGGAGAGAGTAAATGGTACTATAAAGAACAAGCTTGGTAAGGTAATGGCTGAAACTGGGTTGGCATTGCCAGAGGCTTTGCCATTGGTCCTCCATAGCATTCGAACCACTCCTAGACCTCCTCTTAATCTGTCCCCCTTTGAGAAACTGTTCGGCCGACAACCTCATTTGATCGTGAGTCCACAAGACGACTTGAAGTGTAATAATGAAGTGACTGTACAATATCTTATAAGAATGAGTAGACAGCTAAAGCAACAACAACAAAAACTAAAAATGCTGTCACCTGGTATGCCAGAAACGAACTGTCATGATGTTGAACCTGGAGACTATGTTATGATCCGCAATTTCTTACGTTCAGGTTGTTTAACAGACCGTTGGGAAGGCCCGTACCAAGTGCTGCTGACCAGTACTACATCACTGAAGGTTGCAGAGAGAGACACTTGGGTCCATTCCACCCACTGCAGGAGAGTCCATAATCCGGAGAAAGTGCAAGATAAAACTGAGACCGACGACATAGATCTGTCACTTGTGAGTCTGTTCCGGGAGACCTAAAGCTTGCAGTCGAGACACTTGAACCAGAGACGTTGCCCCAGAACTATCTTTCCAGCGATGGAGTGGTGGTTTTTGTTTTTCTTTTGTTCCAGGATTTTCATTGTTTTTACTCTTTCCAGAACATTCTATTTTTGTGAAGGAGGGTGGAGGACGGAGGAGAGTTCTGGTAGTGATACGGATGAGATGGAGGCAGAGGAAAAGTTATTAGAATACTCAGAGCAGCCCATTATCAAGCTTGGTCCAGGGGTTATGAAAAGGTCTGCTAGCTCAGGAACTCGGAGGCAGTGTGAGGGGCTATTGTCTGATGAGTATTGTATCTGCAAGTTCTGCGACTCCCTAGTTGAAGAGAGATGCATCCAACGATGCCAGTCCCCCAGTACTCTGAATATAGACGGGCATCCTTTGGAGGATTATCACTCCCTGGTGGGTAAGGTGCTAAACCAAACCGAGTGTTGGGTGTGCTCTCATGTGCCGCAAGGGCAGCATAATATAGGACTAGTGCCATTCCCTCTAAACATATCCGAAGTACTCGAATAGAGGGGTGGGAGGCCCATAGACGGAAGGTACAATAACACTAAGTCCCCTAGTCTGACGCTTCGACAATTCTCCATAGGCAGATCTTTGCTGTGCCTAAATATATCTCATGCAAAGCGCCTGGAGAATTGGGAGGCTGACCCATCAGATCAGACAATGGCTCGCCACACTCATTTTAGAGGGAGACTCACAAGGTCACCAATAGGCAGGAATGTTGATGGAAGTCACAAATTAGGGCGTATAACCAAACATAAGAAGGTATCCATTGGAAAAGTCTCTATAGATAATTGTAAAAATGTCATCCATGCCGACACGTGTCTAGAGCAAATGGAGACACTAGGCATGGGTAGTTTTATCAAAACTCTATGTGATATAATTAATGGGCATACTGTTCCTTTAGTTCTCCCTGATGATGTGTATTTTGTTTGTAGAAGGAAAGCTTATTCCTGGGTGACTCCGAGTTCCAAGGGCTTGTGTTTCTTAGCTAAACTGGTTCCTGAAATCATGACTATTATTACTCATGAAGAAATGGTTGGTATTCACAAGACTACATCACCACCATACATACACACACAGTATGAACAAATCTTTGTGCGTTGGAAACACAAATCGAGGTTCAACAATCGTTATTGGTTAGCGACAATACGCACTTAACATCGCGTACGCAAAGCAGGAAGTACACTTATGCTAAGCAATGCAATACAGTTAAAACGCACAATGACAGTCAAAAGAAACAGTTTTCTCTTTTGTCCCTAGATTCATTTAGCGTACCTTAGATAATGCAAAACGGACATTCGGTTTCACAACACAGAGTAAAATTCAGGTTTTGAACACATTCCGTTCTTACCCGTATATGACGCGTCTCCACCCTTTGTTGGGGAACTGTAATCCGTTGGTCTTGCGTATCGTCCGGCAACGAAACCTCTAAACTCAAGAGCCCCCAAATTGTTATGAGCGTTTTGTCACTATCCAATAACGAATCTCGATTTGTGTTTCCAACGCACAAAGCTTTATTCTCAAAAAGTAGCAGAATATATTCAAGCGAAATAATTATAAGTATAGCCGTTACTTATCGCAAGCGCTCTGGATCCAGTGTACAGTCATTCAGGTCTGAAGTCTGTGGTCAAGGTGACTGAACACTACATGAGAGCTACTGCTTATATGCAAACAGAGATACAGTGAAACAATGCAGGTGGTATAGCTTGCTTTTATTGGTCCAGGCATCAGGAGGGTTCAGGGGGTTACACATCATAGGCTGATTCAATCTAAGGAATCCAAAGGTGAGGGTATCTCCAGTTAATGAGCTCTGTTCTTCCCGCCAAACTGCTCTGTTTTTCCCACCACACTCCAATTACAATCAGTCCATTTGCATTTGACAGTTAGTATCATATTAAAGGTTTATTCCCTAACATCAATAACTAGAGTATGCAATGTGCGATCTCTTCGCCGAATGCACCAAACAGCTGCTGATGTAAAGGGGATTAATATGACATTAGACATGACACATATCTTTTAACATGTATCACTAATTTGCATATAACTTATAATATTACACATAAACACTACTATATTTCGACATAAATAACTATGTGTTGCAACTACTATTAATGTGTACTATTTTACAAATGTGTGTGTTGGTGCGAATGTATGTAAAAGCATAAATACTGTTGTTGCCACGTGTTGCGGCTGCGTACGTCCTTCCACGCCGTAGCGTGCCATGCGCATCTTTTCAGACAAAGACAACCAAGTTTGCTCGATTTTAATTTAAATGACTTTATCCAATTTACTGACTTCGACACCCTCCTGCCCTTGGCTCCTAACTCCGATCTGGAACCCATGCACAGAGCGTGATGAAACATATAACTCAGCTCATGTGGCCACCAGATCGGTCATAGAAAGGGCTTTTGGCCTGTTAAAGGCGCGATTTTGCTGCCTTGACCGGTCTGGTGGTGCACTGATGTATGAGCCGAGGAAAGTATGCAAGATCATAGCTCTGTGTGTGGTGTTTCACAATATTGTCATCCGGAGTGGGGCTCCAGGGGTGGTGGATGAGGTTGCTGGGATGGACGAGGAGGAGGATCCGGAAGACACCCCTCAGTAATCAGAGCGAGGGTCCAATTTCAGGCAGTATGTGGTGGAGAGGTATTTTTGAGGTAAAACAGTTATTGGTACTGTTTCATTTAAGACACCAATGCTTTCTGCTGTCATAATGAGCAAGCTAACCCAAAATACAAATCACAAATGTATGAACCCACCAAGGGCTAGATTTACTAAGCTGCGGGTTTGAAAAAGTGGGGATGTTGCCTATAGCAACCAATCAGATTCTAGATTTCATTTATTTAGTACCTTCTACAAAATGACAGCTAGAATCTGATTGGTTGCCATAGGCAACATCCCCACTTTTTCAAACCTGCAGCTTAGTAAATCTAGCCCCAAATGTCTTTATAAATATAAATGGGGTGGTGTCCTAATGAAATGTGTTCGATTTGGCCTTATTGAAAAATCAATGCCAACCTGTAAGTGTTTTCGAAAATGTTGTAGGTTTTTCTCTTTAAATGCCTCTAAGTTTCACATCATTCATTTAGCATCAAAACACCTAAATATGGTTGATTGAAACTACTGTCTAATGTGTAAACATCAACGTCCTTGTGTGGAAATGAAGAGTTACATTTGAACTGTCTGAACTTTACACATATACTCCTTGTCTAAGCTAATTTATTAAAGGCCAGAATGGTCTTTTACATCAATGGCAAATAGCTTTCAAATATTAATGCATAACATTGTTAGTAAAAATCTAGCCTAACAATGTTCATGAAGGCATGTCAAGTTTCTATTTTATTTTGTACCCATTACAGTGCTGAGAATGGCACATTTGTCAAAGTAATGTGTTTCATTTTTAACTACAGGCTGTTTCACCCAGAAAGGGTATCGTGCTGGGCTAAGTGCCATAGCACTTGCCTTTGGAGTTTGAGGATGTGACCATGGTGAAGGCAGTTGACAAATGTAAGTATCTATAGTGTTTGCATCAAGAACATGTAATTGTCAAGAGTGTGTGCTGCATACAATATTGATGTTTGTAACCATTAGATTTGGGGGTCTGCTAAGTCAACATTTCTTCAATGTGCTATTTGTGTTATTTATGGGTTTTGGGGTACTTTCCAGACAAAATCAACACAATCCACACTCTGAAACCAAGATATAGGTCAAACTCACAAGCCACTATTACAGAGAATACTGTGTTGAACCTTACCAGCAGGGCCGGTGCTTGGGTCCATGGCACCCTCCTCCCTCCTCCCCCCTCACCCCATCTTTCCTTACCTTGTCTCACCACCGCCGCCTCTCTGCTCCGTCTCCTCCCCTCCACTCACTGACACTAGTGAGTGGAGGGGAGGAGACGGAGCAGAGAGGCGGCGGTGGTGAGCAATAGCCTCTTCCCCCCTCCCCGTGCATCTGAATGCTGTGCGGCGGCCGTGACAGGTATGGTCAGCGGTCGCCGCACAGTTTTAAAGTCATTTACCATTCTGTGGCGCCCTCCAGAGCCCGGCGCCCTAGGCAAGTGCCTAACCTTGCCTAATGGGAGCACCGGGCCTGCTTACCAGACACTTTTAAATACAGTGGCCACCTTCATGTGCACCAAGGCATACAATAAGTACATTAATGAAAGTTCATTGTGAGCTAATATTGCTGTAGTTATTGTTTGTTGGACATTCAACAGGCCACACTGGGTTGGCTTTTGGAGTTCTGCATTTCGTGTTTCCCTACATGTTGAAGTATTTCTCCAATGCTCCAAGCCTGCTTATGTATTTCATCACTTTGGCCAGATTGTCAGCTCTTCATCCAAGGAACTTTGCCACACAGACCACTGACTTCTTTGTTATGTATTCTGCTGCAAGTATTGAATCATGTCTGTAAACAATTAATCTGAACCTGCAATAGTGTCACTAAACAGTTCCAAGCAAGTATCTGCTGCTTACTACACTGCTCTTCTTCCTCTTTTCATACACAACAATCGATACATAGTGCTTTGGGGCCCATTTAGGTACATGTCTACTTGTACCATATATTGTTTGTATGTTTTGTTATTTTGTCCTTAGCTACAGACAGACCGCACCCCTAAAACCCACACTCTGTAGCAGTTTTTACATTTTCTGGAATATGTATTTGTTGGGTGTTTAGTATGTCTGGTTGTTTTGTTTCTGGGCAATTGTTTGGATTTTGTATGCTGCAAGTTCAACATGGTATGTGAACTGATTCCTCTAGATTTTTTTAGTCCTCTGTAAAAGATTGTTCCTTAAATGAAAAGCTGGCCACAACACTTCCTAAGCTAGGACTTTTATCAAACAACAGGCCCAAAATAGACTTCTGACCCAATTGCCACTTTGTTTGAAATAGTGGCCACAGACAGATGGCAACCACAAAGCCCACACAATCAATTCAGTTCAATGCCTTTGTGTCAGATGCAAGTTCATCATCTTTTGCAGTCCGTCTCCAGATTACCTTTAAATCCACTTTTGGACACCATATAAACAATGACACTATCCTCTATTTGAAGTGTTGAGTGCCTATGTAAGCTATTTGTGATATGTTACACATCACCTATATTGTTTATTGGTCCAGTCATGCAATGTTCCATTCCAGCCCAACACAGATACACACTTTGTAGCCTGCTAAAATGTGTTTGAAGACACAGATTGTTAGCTTGCACACACTGGACATATGTTTGCTTTGGTGACCTTCACAATCTGTGCTCCAAGTAGTTTGGATGAAAACTGAAATTTTCAGATTGGATCTTGGTGTCAGAATGTATCATTGCATTGCAAATTGCAATAGCATTCACATTGCTAATGGGCCCGGAAAGGGCCAAGCCTTCAAATTAAGCCACAATCAGGATGGGAATATCTGCAAGTCGGATCTGTCACTGTGTGTGCAATTAATTTTTAGGGATACTTTGTGCCATAGTAACACCAATGCCTGATTCTACATATGTGTAAATGTAAGGTATTCACAAGTACTTTCCAAGTATTAGTCATCATAGCACTATGTGCCAACAATATTAGTCTCCTCACACAGCAAAGTGCCCATCATCCAGAATGTCAAGCAAGCAGTAAGTAATGACCACTGGCCCACAATCCATTGCTAGATGTCAAACCCCATCCCAAGCATATTGCTTTACACCAAAGTGCATGTTAAATTTGCAGCATACACTAAGCTTAGTTTTTGTGGCCTAAGTAGCTACTTGGAGAGGAAGCTACTATGGCTATATAGTCATCCTGGAACCTAGAGGAACTGTGTTCTAAAGGAAATCACTACCAATATTGCAAATGTGAACTGTGCACAATCAAGTCACAATGCGAAGGAGTGCACATAACTAATTCTTTACACATTAAAACCAAATAGTCAAAATCACATTGGCCAGGCCAAGCACTCCACCCAAATGTTGACAATCAGAGTTTAAAAAGGCCTAACCTTAATACCAAGGTTCACATTATTCTCTAAGGATTTGGCTAATATATTGAAAGCAACGTTTAATCCAGGTCAAAACGGACTCTGCATCATTTAAGATGTACTTTGGATCCCCATCTCATCCTAGAGTGTCTGCCCTAGCACACATTAGTCCTGTGCATGCTTAGTGTCTGAATTCAAATCAATCTCAGGTCTATGTTTGGATATGAGTCTTAAGAATGGTCAGATAAGAGACGCTGTAACACCAACAAATACACTGTAGGTAATGTTTTCATGGTATTCTGCGGCTTCATAGTTTTCACTTATGCTAAATGGGTAACTGTCGGTGTATTATCGAACTGTAAATACAGACATCAATAAATCTGTTATCATGTTTGGCACATTTTCCATTAACCAGACCTAGCTTTGTTTACACAAACAACTGTATGTGAGGATCTGGCTACTGACCTGGCCTCTGTAAAAATGTAGACATGCAAGTGTTCAGTTTCAAACACAATGAGCCATCATTAGTCTAACTAGATCATGTGTTGTCGTGAATTTACAAGGATAACATGGTGTTGTTCTGTGACTGAGGTAATAGTTAGCAATATTAACTGTGTCCTGTATTCCTAGGCATTAATATCCAGGCACACAGCAGACAGTGCACACACCACTACAGCCTAAGGCTCTTGGGAGAAATATCTGGAGATTGGAAGAAGGACTGGGATGACCCTTGAATTTATTTGTTCTGCTAAAATTAGGCCTTGTCTTATAGATTAAGTTTCCTTGCAAACAACATGGTGAATGTGAATGTGGAACAGTCGCCGGGTGCCAGCCACTGTGCCTTTGCACTAGCAGAAAAGGGTAAGCCTTTCTTAGATTTTTGAAAAATTACCATAATCGGACCAGTACTGATTGATTGGTGCATACCTAGAATGGAATAAACTATACCATTAGTTGTTTTAGAACCTGTGATTGGTGTAACATTATTGAGAGATAACATATGGAAATTATCATATCTGCCTTGTTTGAATTATTTTCATATGTAGCAAGGAACACTCTAGGTTGATCATCCTTTGGTAGCCAGCATTTACTCACAGAAACCATGAGACACTGCAACTGGTGTAAAATATGTCTGTATTTTGAAGCCAAGACCCAGTATGACCAATTTTCCAAATTCCACCTATTGTCTCTGCCAAGACACAATTTTACATTATAACACACTACCTACCTGATTTGTTAAGTACATTTGTGCAGACATTTAGAACTTTAGTCTCCTGTCCAAAACCAGGTTTAAATAAAAGGGTTGCCAATTTGATCACTATGTTGAAAATAAAGTAATGCATGGCTGCTTTTTCATGTATGACACCACTAAAAAGTGTTGTTTATTTTTTGTAAATCTCTTTTTTATTAGTAATATACAGCATTACAAACATTCATGGCTTGTATTGGACAGTAAATTTCAAATATTTAAGCTGTAACTGGGTAACAGAAAACCCAAAACAAAAAAGAAAACCAACAAGCATGTAAAATGTTATACAGTAGTAAAGCTTGGGGGATGGGGGAAAGGGGGAAAAGGAAAGACTTGTTTGGAATGGGGTAGGTAGAAAGGTCCAGCTGTTCCACTGAGTGTATACTGGTAAATCTTTGAATTTGAGCCACTCAAACCACACAAGATAATATTCTCTATATTTGTCCATAGATGAATAAAGTATATCATCCATTGTCCTGTAGAACTCCAAACGAGCAAACCATTCTTTAATGGCAGGGGAATTTGGAGTTTTCCAGTGCACCGGGATCACGGCCTTTGCTGCATTACCAAGATTTTTAACTGTTGATTTTTTATATTGGGGAATGGTCATTTTGTTGTCATTAAGTATCCAATATTTGGGGCAAGTTCCACTCCCATAATGGCGTTAGCAAGCAGAATAACTGCATCCCAGAAGGGTCTAAGTGCTATACAATCCCACCATATATGTAATGGGGTACCTGGTGCTGACTGAAATCGCCAGCACAGATTTGAAACCCCCGGAAACATCTTAGTGAGCAGACTGGGGCACCGGTACCATCTAGTCATCACCTTGTACTGTTTCAATTAATCTTACACTAATTGAGCTAGCCTGCGTGCATAGAAAAATATCATTCCAATCCTGCTTCGGTTTTTGAACAGGTCAATTCCCGCTCCCAATCTCATGTGTAGGTGGGTCGTTTACTATAGGAATGCTCATTAAGGATACCGTATATAAGAGATAGTGTATGTCTAGGATATAATGAAGTGGTACATAAAGATTCAAACTGAGTGAGCGGCCTCCCCGCAGATTCCTGAATCCTCGGGGTGCCCAGGAAGTGTTGGAGCTGTAAATGCCTCCATATCTCCATGCCCGGGAGTTCCCATTTGGCCTGGAGATCAGCGAAAGGTAATACCCCAGAGGCAACCACCAGCTGGCCGACACGATTGAAACCCGCCCCAATCCAATGTCTAAAGGTCCGTCTAGTAAGGCCAGGAGGAAAGTCTGGGTTGGCAACTGTTGGAATGTTAGAGGTATTTGCAAACTGTACGAAGTTGATTAGTTTTGTGGTGTTGTCCCGCGCCTCCCTCCCCGGGACAAACCCTACCTGATCGGAATGAATAATTTGAGTTAGATAAGGTTTTAACCTGTTTGCTATCAATTTAGCATACAGCTTTATATCCCCATTAAGTAGAGATATGGGTCTATAACTAGAGCACAATGTTTGATCTTTCCCTTCCTTTGGCAACACAGTGATCTGGGCAGCCAAAGATTGAGGAGAAAAGTATGTATGGGCAGTAGCAAAAGAGGGACTAGTTGAGCTTTAAAAGTTTTATAATATGAGATGGTAAAACCATCAGGCCCCGGGCTTTTCCTCGATGGTGTCGTCTTGATCGCTTCTTCTAGTTCCTCAATAGTAAAAGGTTCCTCTGATAATTGTATGGATTCCTCCTCTAACGTGGGAAAATTTATCCATTTGAGATAATCTGTTATACGAGTCTGTTTTGCAGAGCGCATATCCGCCTGAGGGGAGTTGGACAAATTATAGAGTTTAGTATAATAGGCATGAAATGCTGCGGCAATATCAGCCGTGTGTACTGATATGGACCCCGATTCTGTTTTAATTCGAGGAATATAGAGCTGGGCTCTCTGAGATCGTAGGGCATGTGCTAAAAGTTTGCCCGGTTTGTCCCCCCATTGGTAGAATTTGTTCTGGCACTTGCGGAGGTCCAGTTTAATTTAATTGGATAATTTAATTTAATTTAATTAGTTGATTCAGGGCCTTCCTAGCATCTGCCAGTTCCATCATAATGGAGGAGTCTAGAGAGGATTTATGACTCGTTTCTAGTGACTTAATTTTTTCCAATAGTGAGTCCCTAAAAGCTGTCCTTTCTCGTTTCCTAACCGCCCCCATCTGAATGAGTTTGCCTCAGATGACGCACTTATGGGCCTCCCACAATGATATTTTGGAGACGTCAAGGGTGTCGTTAGTTTGGACATATTCCATTAGGGCCGTCTCTATCAAGGATTTAATATGGGCATCCTGAATCAAGAGTTCATTTAGCCTCCAGGTGAAAGGATGATTGCCTGTCCTGAGGGTAGAGAGCATCAGGTATACTGGCGCATAGTCAGACCAGGTAACCTGACCTATGGATACATCTATGATTGTCACGACTGGTAGTGGGTACCTGCTGTTGTTGGCGCAACTCAGAGGAAGGCGCGGAGTCTAACGTGCCCCTGGTATTCACCAGGAACCCCCGCAAGGAAGTATGGACTCCGCTGCAGGGACACGCAGGTCGCGGTCCTTCCTAGAGTCCACAGCGAGATACAAGGAGGTGTCAGACAGGCCGGGTCAGCAACGTCCAGGTAGAAGAGGTACAAAGGGAAATCCAGAAGAATGGTGAGGCAAGCCGGGTCGGTAACTTTCAGGGAGAACAGTACAAAGGTAGAATCCAAATAGGGGTGGTCAAACGGTCCGGGTCAAAAGGTCACAAGCAGCACGAGGATAGTCAGGAACGAATACAGCAACTGGTATACACAAACGCTGGAGACAGGAAGACCTGATACTCTGGCACTGGTGAGAGGGCAGGAAGAGGTTTAAATACTGTGGTAGCCCAATCAGAATCAGCGCTGCAGCGCTGTCATACCTGCCGCCGGGAATCCTTCATAGCGTCCCGTTGCCTAGCAACGGGGCGCGTCATCACACCCAGAGGTCGGACGGCAGGGGGATCCGGAAGTGATGCGTCTGGTTGCTATGCAACCAGACGCGCTGTCAGCAGACAGGCGGCCGTCCGACCCAGAGGTCGGACGGCAGGGGGATCCGGAAGTGATGCGTCTGGTTGCTATGCAACCAGACGCGCTGTCAGCAGACAGGCGGCCGTGCGGAACGGCGCCTGACAGTATACCCTCCTCTTCTTCCTCCTGTTTGAAGGAACCTTTTAAGAATTCTAGGAGCGTGAAGGTCCTGCTTGTCCACCCATGATCTCTCCTCTGGGCCAAATCCTTTCCAATGGACAAGAAATTGCTGTTTGCCACGAAGAATGCGAGAGGCCAAGATCCGATTGACTTCGAATTCTGTTCCAGAAGAGGTTTGTATTGGTGGGGGACGACAGGGAGGTCGATAGAATTTATTGAGTACCACTGGTCGTAGTAATGAGACATGAAAAGTATTATGACATCTCAGAGAAGGAGGAAGTTTCAATTTAAAGCATACAGGATTAATTACTTGCATGATGGTGTACGGGCCAATAAATCGAGGAGCCATCTTCATAGAAGGAACTTTTAGTCTTAGGTCCCGGGTGGATAGCCATACTTGGTCTCCCACCTTTAAGAGAGGAGTGGCCCTCCGATGACGATCTGCAAAGATTTTGTGATGCTGAGTAGCCTTGAGTAAAGCCATCTTAGTCTTAGCCCAAATGAGAGAAAACTCCCGATAAAGAGTATCTACGGCTGGAACCGGTGAAGAGGACACTGGAAAAGGATCCGGAAACACAGGATGACTTCCATATACAATAAAGAATGGGGAGAATCCGGTAGACTCATGAATGTGTTGGTTATGGGAGAACTCCGCCCAAGGAAGGAATTGAGACCATTTATTCTGATTGTCAGAGGTAAAACAGCGAAGAAATGTCTCGAGATCCTGATTGATTCGCTCCGTCTGTCCATTGGTTTGAGGATGATATCCCGAAGAGAATTTCAATTCTATGTTCAATCTCTTACAAAAGGTTCTCCAAAAATGGGATGTGAATTGGACTCCACGGTCCGAAATGATCTCCTTCGGGCAACCATGTAATCTGAATATCTCCTTGATAAAGATATCTGCTAGACGACTGGCCGTGGGCAGTCCAGTTAGAGGAATAAAATGTGCCATCTTCGAAAATCGATCAATAACCACCCAGATAGTGGTAAACCCTGCACTGTGGGGTAGGTCTGTGATAAAATCCATGGCCACACTTTCCCAAGGAGCATCGGGGATAGGGAGTGGACGAAGAAGGCCTGCCGGGACTCTTCTACAAGTCTTGTGTTGAGCACAAGTAGTGCAGGAAGCAATAAATTTACAAATATCGGCACGTACAGTAGGCCACCAGAAGCGTCGGCAAAGCAGCGATGTTGTCTTCTTTATTCCAGCATGGCCGGCAATGCGGGATGAATGAGCCCACTGCAGGGTCTTGAGCCGGAGATGAGGTTCCACGAATGACCGGCCTGGAGGAGGAGAGGACGTTTTGGTCCTAGTGAGGGCTACAATATTAGAAGGATCAATAATATGCTGAGGAACCAACGGTCTTAAACGATCGGAATCGTCAAATGAGCGAGATAATGCATCGGCACGTCCGTTCTTGGCTCCAGGGCAGAATGTGAGCTTCATGTTAAATCGAGCAAAGAAGGATGCCCAGCGGGCTTGCCGAGGATTAAGGCAACGAGCCTCTTGAATGAACACTAGGTTCCGATGGTCGGTAAACACAGTAACAGGAAATATAGCCCCCTCCAACAGATGTCGCCATTCCTCCAGAGCTGCCTTGATGGCCAGTAACTCCTTGTCCCCTATTCCATAATTACATTCACTTGGAAGAAATCGTCTGGAGAAAAACCCACACGGGTTGTGTGAGCCAGCAGGAGACTCTTGAAAAAGCACCGCCCCAATGCCTACAGAGGATGCATCTACCTCTAAGAAGAAAGGTCGTTCTTGATCTGGCTGGGACAGAACTGGAGCTGAAGAAAATGCTTTCTTTAACGTTATGAAGGCAGACATGGCTTCCGAGGACCAAACCCTGGGGTTGGCAGTCTTCCTGGTTAAAACTGTAATGGGGGCTATAATGGTGGAGAATCCCTGAATAAATTGGCGATAATAGTTTGCAAAGCCAATGAACCTTTGAATCGCTTTAAGGCCTTGTGGCTGAGGCCAGTCCAGAATAGCTGACACCTTGGTGGGATCCATACAAAGACCTTGACCCGACACAATGAAACCAAGAAAAGGTACCTGGCTAATCTCAAACACACATTTCTCCAGCTTGCAGTAGAGGTGATGTTTCCAGAGTCTACGTAAGACCTCCTTTACTTGTTCCCGATGAGTTTTCAGATCTTTAGAAAATATTAATATATCGTCTAAATACACTACCACAGAAGTGTATAACAGGTCATGAAAGATATCGTTAACAAAGGTTTGGAAGATGGCTGGGGCGTTGCAGAGGCCGAAGGGCATCACCAGGTACTCGAAATGTCCATCTCTGGTGTTAAAGGCCGTTTTCCATTCGTCCCCCTTCTTGATGCGAATCAAATTATAGGCCCCACGGAGATCTAATTTGGAAAAAATTTGAGATCCACTGAGTTTGTCAAAGAGGTCGGAGATGAGAGGTA
This sequence comes from Mixophyes fleayi, assembly GCF_038048845.1. NCBI lineage: Eukaryota > Metazoa > Chordata > Amphibia > Anura > Limnodynastidae > Mixophyes > Mixophyes fleayi. Next base: position 127,093,570 of record NC_134406.1, read on the forward strand.
GTGGATATCGATTTTTGACAGTGATGCGGTTGAGAGGACGATAATCAATACAAGGCCGAAGAGACCCATCCTTCTTCTTAACGAAAAAAAAACCTGCACCCGCTGGGGAAGTGGATTTGCGGATAAATCCCCGTTTCAGGTTTTCTGAAATATATTGAGACATGGCTGACGTCTCTGGACGAGATAAAGGGTAGGTCCGCCCTTTGGGGATGGGTTGGTCAGGAGATAAAACAATAGCGCAATCCCAGGGACGATGAGGAGGCAAGATCTCCGCTTCCACCTTACTGAATACATCTTGGAATTCCATATAGGCCTCAGGAAGATGGGTTAGCTCGGAATGAGCCATTACTTGACATTTTGAAGGCAAGACTCTAGACAGACATTCAAAGCGACATCCTGAACCCCACGACATAACTTGAGCGTGGTCCCAATCCATCTGAGGAGAATGCTTTCTCAGCCACGGTAGCCCCAAGATGAGGAGATTAATGGACCTCGGCAACACCAAAAGTTGGATCATCTCGCTATGAAGTACTCCTACCATCAACCGAACAGGAGAAGTCACGGAGGAGATGGAGCCGTGAGTGACACGACTACCGTCGACTGCCGTCAGAGATAACGGTTGAGGCAATGGGTTTAAAGGTATTTGGAGCTGTGAAGCTAGATCCGCCGAAATGAAGTTCCCGGAGGAGCCGGAGTCCACAAAGGCCGTGGTGGAAAAGGTACCCTTGGGGGTGCTCAGGATGACAGCCATCTGAAATTCTGGGGAATTTTCTTTAGAATAGGGAGCAACTGTGGATTCTCCTAAAACGGCCTCCCTGCCACCGTTTAGGAGGAAGAGTTTCCCGGTTTCTTGGGACAAACTCTTAGCAGGTGTCCCGGATCTCCACAATACAGACACAGGCGTTGTTTGAAGCGTCTCTCCCTCTCTTCAAGGGATAATTTAGAGCGTCCTACTTGCATTGGTTCGTCCACTGGCAGGATGGGATTTTGGAACTGGGGTGCTAGCCGTGGTATGAACCGTTTGCCAGGAGAGTGTTCCTGCGTGCGCTCTTGGTAGCGCAAATCCACCTTTATGCACATGGAGATGAGAGAATCTAACTCGGCCGGGAGTTCTCTAGAAATTAGCTCATCCTTAATCCGGTCAACCAGACCTTGCCAAAAGGTTGCCACCAGTGCTTCGTTATTCCATTTTAACTCGGAAGCCAGGGTCCGAAATTGAACTGCGTATTGTCCCACGGACAGGTCACCTTGGCGGAGGTTTAACAAGCTAGTAGCTGCAGAAGCAACTCTTCCGGGATCATCGAAGACTTTTCTGAAAGCTTCAATGAAGGAGTTGGAGCTATTAAGAAGTGGACCCCCTTGTTCCCATAAAGGTGAGGCCCAGGCAAGGGCTTGACCACTGAGGAGGGAGATGAGAAAGGCTACTTTGGTGCGTTCTGAAGAAAAGGCCCCTGGGTTGCACTCAAATTGAATGGCACATTGGTTCAGAAAGCCCCTGCACTTCTTGGGATCACCGTCAAACTTTTCGGGTGTCGGGATGCGTAAACCGGAGGCCGCTGTAGAGACCGTAACCACACTGGATGCTGTGGATGCAGAAGAGGTTATGGCTGGTGTAGCGGGTGAAGCATTCTGAAATGTATCGAAGCGGGTAGCAATCCCTTGGACACATTGTAGGAGATGCGCTTGGGCTGCTTCTTGTTGCTCCACTCGTTGAGCCAAATGCAGGAGTAGGTCACGAGCAGACGGTTCACCAGACCCCTCCGTTGGCACCGACGTCAGAGGCGTCGACCTCAAGAACAAATGCCTTAGCTGGATCCGGGTGTCTAAGGACCTGAGCGGACATAAGGCTTTTTTCAAGTTTTCGAATGAGGCTACTGCTTGGGGCGACCAATTAGTTGGATCCATTCCTTTGCGAGTCAGGGCGACAATGGGAGCCACAATGTCAGCAAAGCCACAAATGAACCTTCTGTAGTAGTTGGCGAAGCCCAGGAACCTCTGCACCGCCTTAAGATTGTTTGGTTGCACCCAATCCAAGATAGCCTGAACCTTAGTTGGATCCATGGAGAATCCCTCAGAAGAGATTACATAACCCAAAAAGGATACCTTCTGCACCTCGAACTCACACTTTTATAGTTTAGCGTAAAGGTGATTTTCTCGTAATTTCCGTAGAACCTGTTTGACGTGATCCTGATGTACAGATAAAGATTTAGAATAGAAGAGGATATCATCTAAATAGATGACCACGAAACAATCCAGGAACTCCCGAAGAACTTTATTAATCCGGTCCTGGAATACTGCAGGTGCATTGCTGAGACCAAACGGCATGACCAGATATTCGTAGTGGCCAGAGTGCCTAATGAATGCCGTCTTCCATATATCTCCTTCTTTGATACGGATGAGGTTATACGCTCCAAGAAGATCAATTTTGGTGAAGACTGTAGCCCCTCTTAGTTGATCAAATAGTACGGAGATGAGAGGAAGGGGATAGATGTTCTTGGGATAGATGTCCAATCCCCGGTAGTCAATACAAGGCCTTAGTCCTCTGTCCTTTTTGGAAACAAAGAAGCATCCCACTCCTACTGGAGATTTGGATGGCCTGATGAAGCCTTTCTCAAGGTTTTCATCAATGTACTCCTGCATGAATTTGGTCTCCGGACCAGAGAGGGAGTACAAGCGCCCCTTAGGTAACTTGGAACCAGGAATAAGCTCGATGGCACAGTCAAAGTCATGATGCGGTGGTAAATTATCAGCAGCTTTTTTAGAGAACATATCCCAGAACTCATGATATTGTGAGGGAAGCTGCTCCGGAATAGACTGAATCACACGCAGAGGCAGTGTCAAGCAAGACTGTGTACAATAAGAGCTCCACTGGACAATTTCTCCTTTTACCCAATCCATGACAGGGTTATGACGGGAAAGCCAAGGGTGGCCCAGGATCAAGCGAACCGACGGACAGTCAATAAGGAAGAAGGTTATGGACTCTGAATGGAGAGCTCCAATGTTCAACTGTAGCAGCGGGGTCTCCCAGATAATTTTGCCACCAGGCAATGGACTCCCATCTAAGCCACATACAGTAATGGCAGATTTAAGCTTTACCATCGGAATTCTAGCAGAGCGGGCAAACCCGATGTCGAGGAAGTTGCCTGCAGCTCCACTGTCAATGAAGGCCGACAGGTCCACAGAATGAGCACTGAACGTGATCTGTGCAGGGATCAAGACAGCATTTTTTGGGGAAACAATTTGCAGACCTAGGTGAACTTTCCCCTCATTCTCTAGGCATGCTCTTTTCCTAGTTTATTAGGGCAGGGACGGAAGAAGTGGCCCTTAGTGCCACAATAGAGACATAGGCCTTGTGATCGTCTCCTGTCTCTTTCCTCAGGGGAGAGACGATACGCTCCTAATTGCATAGGCTCCTCACCATCCGTGGAAACAGGAATCAAGGCAGATGGAGGAGAAGATGCCTCCTTCTCAGATTTTCACTCTTTAATTCTCCTGTCGATTTTAATGGAGAGGTGCATCAGATCCTCCAATGAGGTAGGAGACGGGTATTGCACAAAGGAATCTTTGATCTGTTCCGACAGGCCTAGGCAATACTGACAGCGTAAGGCAGGGTCATTCCATGCACTGTCAGGTGACCATCTACGGAATTCAGTGCAGTACTCCTCTGCCGACCGCCGAGCTTGTTTCAAGGCCCGTAGATGAGCCTCAGCGGAGGCCATTCGATCTGGGTCATCATATAGTAGACCTAATGCCTCGAAGAAAGCATCTACTGACTGCATGACAGGACTGGTCTGCGAAAAGGAAAAGGCCCAGGACTGGGGGTCACCCTGAAGGAGGGAAATTATAATCCCGAATCTTTGCTGCTCTGAACCGGAGGAGCGGGGTCTCAACCGAAAATAGAGCTTGCAGCTCTCCCTGAAATTCCGGAACAGGGACCTATTTCCGGAGAACCGGTCTGGCAAATTCATTTTGGGTTCACAGGTGGAACCTGGAGTGGATTGTGAAGGTTTTGCAGCTTCTTCGTGAATGGACAAACGCTCAGACAATCCCTGGATCATTTGGTATAGGGACTCAACATGGCCCTCATCTCCGGTACGTGTTTTTGGGCCGGTTATAATGTTAGGAACCCCTCCAGCCGGCACAACACAACCTGGAATCTACTCTAGTGTTGGGGACAGACTGGGCTGCAGACTGACAGAGGGTCGTGAAGTGTGTACCGGCTGGGGAGAACCCAGGTAAGCGGAGTGAAGTCCAAGCAGAGGTCAAGAACCGACAGCAGATAGCAATTCCAATAAACAAGCCGAGGTCAAGGGTCACAAGCAGACAGGAAGGTCGGTAAACAAGCAAGAGGTCAAGGTCACGAGACACACAGGCAGGGTCCAAATCCAGGCAAAGGGTCATACACGGTTAATCAGCAGAATATTCAACGGACAGGAACAAGGCACAGAGCAGGTCAGCAGACTGGCAACAGAAGCTATAACCGGCAAGGAGGCAGCAGACCTCATTGCCTTAAATACAGACATAGACCAATCAGGACTTGTATACACACCTGCAGTGTAATTGCTGGTACAGAGCAGGACCAATGACGGCTTGTCCCTGAAACACACAGTTGCAGGCTAATGTCCTGTAATTCAGCCCCCTTATTCAATCAGCCCACAGGCTGTCTATTGCGCGCATGCGCCCGGCTTCTAGCAGTGCCGGGACGCAGCGCTACTGAAGAGGCGTCTGGCCGTTGCCTTGGCGACGGCCGGGCAGGACAAGGGCGTCAGGAGGAACCAGAAGCGAGCCGTGGCGGCTGTGAGTACCGCCGCAGCTCGTGACAGTTGGAGGAGGATAGATCCTCAACAGAGGGCGATATCCATGAAAATATTAACCGCATAATTTCTCAGTTGGCCTTATACTTTCCTGTGGTAGTGGACTGGAGTAAAATTTTCACTATCAAACAACAGGATAGTGAAAATGCGGTAGACTATTTTTCCAGGGCTCTGATAGCGATGGCCAAAACACTGTGGTGTCAGACATAAAAGATAATGTACACTACAGAGAGGTTGCTGTTTCAGTTTTAATGGATGGCCTCAGGGAAAATTTGAAAAGCAGGGTGCAAACTTCATAACCACACTGAAAAGGATTCACTGTAAATGTTCTCAGGGAGTCAGCTATAGTACAGGATACAAGAATAAATAAACAGAAAGAGACACTAAGTGATAGGGTAATGGTGGTAAGTATCCCAGTGCTAGAGGGACTGAACACGCGACCACAGTATCCTTTCCTCATACACCTGGTATGAGGAAAGGAAACGACATGAGCTGAGCAAATGTTTTCAATGGAATAAAATAGGACACCTAGCAAAAGATTGTTCAGAGATGACATGGATGTGTTTTTACTGCCTTAAAAAGGGACACATGAGTAGGAACTGTAGAGAGAGAAAAAGAGATACCTGGGTTGGAAATCACATAGACCCCCACAAAGAAGGCGTACACAAGTCTCAGAGGTTTCCCAGCAGTTGACTGCACACTTCATAGCAACAAATACTTTGAGGGAGAACTATAGCCAACTTAAGAAGTCAGGTCATACCTGTATTCCTACAATCAGGCGGGGTAAATGTTAAACTCTGGTAAGTATTAGTGTGCAGGTTTAGAAAAAGACTGATTTAAAAGTATATTTTGTTGTTAGTGCTTGTTTATTTTATGTTGTCTTGGGTTTGTTTGCTTTCCTGATCGCTGGCCGATGGTAAGGAATGAAAATGTTTGTTTGATTTGTTGTTCAAATATAACTATCTTGTCTTTTCTTCTCACAGATAAGGGTAGACAAAAGAAATATAGACTTAATGATTAAGGGTGTGGGATAGAGAAGTGAAAAAAAAATTACTCTTGAAAGACAAATTAACAATGGATCATTGGAACCCTCTTTGGTTTAGGCTGCAGTGGCTCATGATAATGTGTTTGGCTGAGAGTCATTATTCAAAAATGAAGTATGTACATACTTTGCTCTAAAATGTCGGTTATGTATTTCAGATAGAAACACCTGTGAGATATTAAGTATGAGTCACTAAGAGTTAATTTTTCACTTCTATATTATAAGCTAGGAAGTCTGTCACAAAGGTATATAGTTATGGTGATACTGAGTTCCATATGAGCTAACGACAGACAACACTGGATTGCAAGGTTGACGTAAGACCCCCTAGTTAAGTATTGGGTGGGGTCATAGTATAGCGAATAGCTAAGGGGATTAGTGGAATAAAATACAGCCATTTTCCCATAGTGTCCAATCCAGCTGTCATGTTTACTATAAAATCTCCTTTTCTGCCTGTGACTGGATCACTATTAAATAACTTTGGGTAAAAATGTATTTAAAGCGAATAGTGCAGGGCACTTATTTATGTAATTGCATTTGCACTTATTCTTGTTTAGTGCAAGATAGGAAGTCGTTATTTCTGAGACCAGGGGAGAAATTTGTCTCGGTTTAACCTTGCTATAGGAAATGCCTATTTCTGATGTTTATATCTGATACAATAAGTCTTTTGAAAGCATTTTGCATATCTTAGTGAGAGAAAATGCATTCATGTCTAAGGTATATGTTTAAAGTCTGATAGCAGAAAGTGCTAACAAAGTTTTGTGATGAAGTGTCAGGCCTGCTCTGGCCAAAGGCCCAGCAGGGGGTCGTTACTGTCTGTCCTTTTGCCAGAGTGAATTTCATAGATAAGTGTAAATTTTGTTAGCCTTGAAATGCATGTAAATTTCAGTTTCAATAGAGTATATCCTGTTTCTAAAAATAGACTATTTCTGAACAGTATTAAAGATGATCTCTGTGAGTATGTAAGTGTTCTTCTGAATTGTCATCTGACCTGATCACACTGGGACCTTCCACCAGTGTGCGTGAGCAAATAAACCATCTTGCTTCATAGACCTACTTGGAATCATCTTCAATATTGCTGTTTTCCTGTGATCTACAGATTAGACCCTAAAATCTAATCCATTCTCTGGCTGTCTCTGCGGTTTGGACCCAAGCTATTCCAGTGCCAATGCTCTGCGCTACCCAGCAGCCCAGGCTAGTGTGATAGGTCAGGGGGGATCCATTCACAGCAACCCGGATCCATAGTAAGAGGTCCGGAGTTACCAGCCAGGTACACCAGCAAGGAGACACGCTAGCAGTGTCAGTTACGCAGAAGAAACCCGGTTCTGAGTGCCGTATAGGAGCCCAGTGGTGGCAGCTTGTGCAAGCCCCTTCTACTGCGGCAAGAGGGTGCTTTTTGGATAACGAAAGGGAACGATGGCAAAGTAAGCCCAGCCGGTTCCTCGCAACAACAGACAGGGTGGCATAGGCGGTCCATCCTGTCACAATTCCTTTCTGTTTGTACTCAAATCCTTGCACTCAAATTCTCGTATTCTTATTATTCGTTGCTCTTGTTAGGAACTCCAGCAGCCAATACCACAAAACCCGGAGTCTGTTTCGAAGGTCTGGTTTTCACTGTTGCCCCTAGTGGTGGGGACAGACTTGGCTGCAGACAAACGGAGGGTCGTCAGATGGGTACTGGCTGCGGAGAACCCAGAAATGAGGAGTAATGGCAGACAGTGATTCCGTTAAACTAGCTAAGGTCAGGGGTCACTTGCAGAGAAGAATCGTCGAAAAACACGCCAAAGGTCGGGGTCACAGGCACGGTAGCGAGATCCAAGTTACAGGCTGAAAGGTCAAGGGTGACTGGCAAACTGGCAGAGTCAAAGTCCAGGCAGGGGTCATACACAAGAAGTCAATCCACAGGTTGTTACCAACACGATACAGGAGCAGGCTAGCTGACCGGCAAATGAATGCTATAACCGGCAGGGAGGCTAAGCCCTCCCTGCCTTATATACAGACTTTGGCCAATCAGGGCTTAGCCCTGTAATGCATCACAGGTTAGGCTTAATTGATTACTGACATTAATTAGCCCGCAGGCTATCCTAGCGCATGCGCCAAGCTGCCTCACTTGCCGGGGCGCACCGCTTGCTACACTCAGCGTCCGGCCGTTGCCTTGGCAATGTTCGGGCCCGAGTAACCGGAAGTGACGCCCCGGACGTCATGGAGACGTTCACTGAAGCAGGAAGTGAGCCGCGGCGGTGCCCGCGGCCGCCGCAGCTCCTGACAGTACCCTCCCCCTTTCTTAGGAAACTGTTTAAAGAATTTTTTAATAAGTCCATCAGCATGAAGACGATGGGGCCGATTCATCAAAGAATGCAAACGCTTACGCATCTGCGATGCATACTTTGAGTGACGCAAACAGGTATGCGAGGAAATAAGCACCTCAAACAGCAAAAACACACCTTCCTGTGGTCCACTACACTTAATGGACGGAAATAAGCAACGCAAACGTTATGAAAAACACACCCACCTGCGGATCTTTAAATATGGTACAAGCACAAGCGACGGCTCTCAACTGATTGACGGCAAGCTAAGCAATGTATACTTAATGCCCACTGTGGGAGGGGCCAACAGTTTGTTTACACACAACACAACACAAATGCCTGGGGCTTATTTTTACGAGATATCTCTTTACTCATTAATCACTGGCAAATAACAATGATGTGGAACACTCTGAACGTTGTTTTTCCTTTGCTACTAATTAGCGTAATACACACTTTTAACAAACACATTGCTCTCAATCTTTTTGTGTTTAGGATTTCAAGTCGCCGTATAGTACGCAAAATGCATGGACATGCCTATATTAAAAACACATGAATAACGAATGTATCAAAATGTATGTTGTGTAAATACATCTTGCCATTTCAGCAAAATGCATAGCATACTCTTCCATAAAGGATACACACAAGAGTGCATACAACCTCCACACAGAGGAAGGGTTTCTGTCTGGATTAGAACTCAGGAATGAATGTATGCAAAGTGGGACAGCTACCGACTAGCCTAACCTGAGATGTAAGAAAACACAGACAACACCAACAATACAGCATGCGTTCTACACAGACACCTCATACTTAATACTACTCTTCATTATTCACACAAATTATCTCAAAATACCCATCTCACAGGAAGCTACTGGTTAGCACTTTGGACTCACAACACAGCAGACATGAGTTCAAATACTTAGCATCCCCAAATCTAATGTGTGCACAGGAATCATTATGCTAACAAGAAACGCAGGAACTTCACACAATGTATTTTTTATTAAATTTTGATTTGTTATACATGCTCAACCACATTCAAAAAAATGCCCTCATTTGTCTCCTGTATTATAAGAAAGTATTTTTTGTGGTGAACTTTAGAAAAGCCTCAGGCCTCCTACTTCACATGCACATTATTATGTGCATGCTGACATTTATTACTACAAATGGACTAAGAGGGGGGGGAGTTGTAGGGGTCAGCCTCCTTAGAGTTAAATGCAACATTGGCTGCAGACGGACTTTCATCTGGATCCACGGCGTACACGTTATGTGATGTACTCAGCTTTATCCAAACTGAACGCTCACCACACTCCAGTACCATGGACCTTTGCATCGCTTGCACTTCTGCCTTACACCACTAAGGTCATGAGTTCAAATCACAATCATGGTCTCATCTGTGTACAGTTTCGAGGTTCTCTTTAATGTGTGACTGGCTTTGCTTTGACACTCGAAGCTAACCGTGTTCTATCACTACAATGACACATGATTTGGGGAACTAGTTAATGAGCTATGGCATTTGACATATACCTTTGGAAATGAATGTTGCCCCTAGGGCACATTATTTATGTGTCTGCTAGTACTACGGATGGCCTACCTCTTGGAGGGGTGGATTGGTGGTGGAGGGCACATGTTCCTTTGGCTGAAATGGAATTAGCAAATGGATTTTTTTTTTCTTCAGCTACTGCTTGTGCTTGGATGTTATTTCACCATCTTCTTGTCTTGCAAAATACTATAGCCAGCACCGGTTCAGCATGGTGGCTTATTATTTAGTACCTCTGACTCCCTGTGCTAGTGTCATGAGTTGGGTTCCTGACCATTGCCTTATGTGTATGGAGTTAATGTTCTTCCCATGTTAGTGTGGATTTCATTACAAAATACACTTTGTGTATCTTCATTAGCTGATAGCCACAATTAGTAGGGCTTTAGAAATGTTGACATGATGATGGGTTTGTGTCTAAAATTTGTCGCTTAAATGTTTGTGTTTTTGGAATTCATATCCATTCTTTATTGACCTTAGACCCACATGTTGTGCATTTGTAATAGATTAATAAAGACACACACACCAAGGTTGTTTAGAAAAACTTTTATACATTGAGAAATATAAACAAAAATAAACATATGTACAATAATGGGGTAAACTATTTAAATGATTAAAAATAAAGAAAAAAACAAACAAAAAAAAAATACTCATATAATGTGGACCAGTAGGCCATTTTGGCCTCCAGCTCCTCAAATATTCTATCCTGCTCTTTTTGCAGTTTTTTTTATTTTGCCCCAATATTCTCCAATGTTGTCCCTGATCTGAGACAATGTTGGTGGGTGGGGGGGAAACTGTCATCTTCCTCCATGTGTGCTGTAAAAAATCAGAAAAAAAACATTACATACATGTATACCTATTTTGTCAACCAGACAGGATTTTCTAGAGATGTGTACTGTTATATTACTTTCAAATGTCAGGTCTCTAGGTACAAATGCATTTGGCCGCACAATATACGTTGATAAGGCTTTGGTGTTGCATTTGGATATATGTTCTAGATTCTGGTGTGGCCCTTGGAGAGGCGCGTGGAGAGGGTGGTCTTAACAGCCCCAAGGCAAAGCACTACAGTGGCCCACTATCTACACAACCACTCACAGGAAGTTACATTAATTAGTTTTAGATTACAAGTTTAAAAAAAATACATTCATATACTGACAAGTTGACAAGCCTACTGGGCCCAGCTGTTCATGTGGCCCCTGCCTTGCAAGATGGCTCTTGCTGTGGTTTTATTTGTTACACAAAATCCTATTTGTAGGGCCATTATGTTAGAAACCTGTGACATTGATGTCACCTTTTAATCAACATGTGTCAAAGTAGGTATTATTTACACTGCAATGGTAGCCCAATCTGAAAAGCCTTTACTGTATATACGTACTCTCTCCTAACGCCTCATCCACTTGAGGCAACACCAGCTGCCCGTTGTCCTCTTGTACCGGATGGGCCACGGGTTCAGGCGCTGCCTCCAACTCCGACTCAGCAACACCAGAGGCGGAGGTGGAGGACTGGGGCTCAGCCTCAGAAATGTCAGCCCACTCCTCATCTCCCTCGCCCTGGCCCTCCACCTCCATCTCAGGCGCAGCCTCGCCATTGTCATTGGCGTCACGAGTCCCCTCAGCCTGGACTGGCTGCTGGTGCGCAGGTGGCAGTGGCTGCTTTGGCTGCTGCGCAGGTGGCAGTGGCTGCTCTGGCAGGGGGTGCGGGTCATCCTCCTCCTCCTCTGCCTCCACCACTGGCTGGCGGCGTTGCCGGCGTTCCCAGCGTGCCCGGTCTGTTGGGAAAAATGAAATAAAAAAAAAGGGCATGTTAACACAATCACCAGCTTTAAAAACTGATAGTATTATGACAATCAGGTGATCATACATGTTTAATAAACTTTGCATTGGCAGCAGACAGAAATATTAGCTACTACACTCTGTAATCTGGTTGCATCTTATGGGAGCTTTTAAAAATGTATCTAAACACGAAGTTGTTTGGAATTTGAAACCTGCCTTTTAAATCTTTGCCCAATAATGACAACACATCTGCCACTACAAAATGTTTTTAAGGTTAGACCAGCAAGTTACAGCACTCGGGTCAAGAGTTAGAATGGCTGATTCCAAAAACCACCCTTAGGGCTAGATTTACTAATCTGCGGGTTTGCAAAAGTGGGGATGTTGCCTATAGCAACCAATCAAGTTCTAGCTTTCATTTATTTAGTACCTTCTACAAAATGACAGCTAGAATCTGATTGGTTGCTATAGGCAACATCCCCACTTTTTGAAACCAGCAGCTTAGTAAATCTAGCCCTTAATGTTCATAATTTTCACACTAAAACATTTAGGTCAGTAAATTGTCAGCAGACAAATGTAGGAGACAGGAGGCAAAGCATTTTGGGTGCACTGGAAGGGGCATGACCCTTATAGTGTGCTTGCACATTGTTATGTAGGCCATGTCAGGTGATTAGGGTTACAATATTTGCAAACATATTGCACAGATATATGTGTACACATGGTTTTTGCGATTAATAGAGAACTCACTTATTCTAATCTCCCGCCGGAGCCCTTCCAGAAGCTGGGGCTGGCGGCGCCGGCGATCGCTTCACCGCCGTTGCAGCTGCACAATATTTCTCCGGATGTGATACCGCTGCCGGAGGTGTCTGTGGATCCTTTCATAGGCCCGCAGCTTTACCTCGTTAGAGATATACCTTCCAAAGGGTACATTGTCCATACCCTCTGTGAGGACTCTCAATTCTCGCCTACTGAAAATAGTAGCCCTCATTTTGGAATGCTATCTCTCACTCAAAATGGAGGGCTCTGCGCTCTGATTGGTTCTCAGAGCACGTATGGGCGTGCGCACGTCACACACGGATCTTTCAGACACCTGTGTGTGTAATGGTTGTCTCTCCCACCAAGAACATGGCGGCCGCCTACGATGAGACGAGTACTCTGTGCTCTGCAATTAGGAAGAAGAGTGTACACCTGGTTTATTAAACCAAACCTCCATTTAAACCCACCTGTGCTTTGCTTTACTGCCTGTTCATTAGCTTATTTGGCAGGACAGGACACATTCAAGATTTAAATATATTTTGATGCTTTGCATAATAAGCAAACAACAAACAGTAAGTACAAAACTAAATCAGAGATTGTAATATTTCCAAATTATTTTTATCTCATAATGTAGGCATCTGTTTGGTATGAAATATGTGTGTCCTAGCTGTAATTAAAGTGCTATATAAATGGGCCTGGCCCTCACATTTAAAATTGAAATAATGCAATAGTAGCCTACAGTATGCAAAGTTATTTAACCTTATCCATCTGGCACTCAATAATATTTGGATGGTAGCTTTGTTGAACACATTACCTTTCCTTGTTTTGAAAATCTTGTGTATATTTATTTTGCCAGGCAACACCACGCATTAGCCACTTTAAGTTGAAAATACATTTGGCTTTTTGTGAAAACCTTGAAAAAGTAAGTATAAATTTTGAACATATCTTGGAGTATACCCCAATTGTTTTTATCTCCTAATGTAGGCATCTGTCTTGTCTGAAATATGTGTGTTCAAGCTGTAATTAAAGTGCTATATAAAGGGCCCTTGCCATCACATTGTACATGGAAATAATGCAATAGTAGCCTACACTATGCTAACTACTTTTACCTTATCCATATTCAACACACTAATAAATAGGTGATTGCATTGATGGACACATGGCTCCAACTGTAAAAACTTATTTTGGCCCATAGCTAACAATTTGCATTTGGAGTACACACTTAAGTGTGTTGTTGGCAGATTTGTACACTAAGATAAATATTTAAAGCACAATATAGGGTTTCCCACTCTGCAACTCTGAGTGTGCTATCCTTCAATTTGGTGTGTTGATAACCTCTGTTAACCAATGGTATGCGTTTAAAAGTGACAAGTGGTAGTAGTAGTAGGAGAATGTGGCAATAGTATTTGTCGAATATGTCTGTAAAAATGCATTCGACAAACTCAATGTTCGTTAAATATACAAGCCACAATGTTTATTATAATAAGGGCCATGTGTTTTATACATAGTTTGAAGTTTGTGAAATGCTACCTTATTTAGGAGGTGGATGACCTTAGAATCTGTATTACCACCTGACTGTTTGCATTGCCTATAAAGACACTACTTATCTTTCAAATAGGAATATGTCTGATGCTGGCGCCAGTGGTGAGCAGGCACCAGGTGTGCCAAGTAGGCGCAAACACAATTTTAATGACCAGGAGCTTGAAGTCCTGGTAGAAGAAGTGCTGAGGAGATGTCACAGTGACCAGCGCCAAATCACAGGACACGAGCGCCAAACTCATTGGCACCAAATTACCCACCTCATAAATGACATATCTCCATATGTGCGTACAAAGATTGAAGTACAGAAAAGGTACTAATCCAAATTTAAAAAATAGCCCTATTTAACTTGTCTGACTGTGTCTAGTAGTAAAATAATATATACAGATATCGATATAGATAAATATGGCTATTGTGACATAGTAGTATTAGGCAACTGTGGGGTGAAATCACCTTGTGTCTCGCAAGCATTTGTTGATCAGGGCCTTTGTTGAAAGAAACTAACAGCATGGCCCTTGGTCACATTTACATAATATGTTTCCCACATTATCCACGCTTGAAAAGGCCAAAATCTGTATAAGTGTATATGTTGTAGAAATTGGTGTGATTTGCAAACGTTCAATGTTTTCTTTTTTTCTTTTGTCTCATTTTGATTTTAAGCTTCTATGTGAGGCAATAATGTTAGTCTATTCCACAGATGGGCAGACTATAAAGCACGCCTGAAATTGAAGCTTTCAAAACTGCATAGGCATGCACTAGGAACTGGTAAGGGTCCTCCACTGGATATTCACTTAACACCCCTAGAGGAGCGTGCAAGGGCAGCAATTGCTCTGGTGGAGATTGTTGGGGTGGGCGACATAGACACTGGCTCTAGCCCACCCCGAACAGGAGATTCCGGTCCACTAGGTACATGATGAGTTTGCTTAGTTAATGTCTGTAAAGGTTTGTATCTGTCTGAGCAAATGTGTAAACTCTCAGGATGTGTCTGAAGAATAACTTTACTTGCTAAATGTCTTAGCCTATCAGATTGGAGGAAATGTAATGTAGACACTAAAGTCAAAATGTCTCTACATGTACAGTTTTGTGTGTAAGTAAAAAAAAAGTGGCAATGTCTGCTTTTGGTGACTGTGAAGGGCTGCAAGCACATTAAATGTCATTTAAAACTTGACCAATGCTACATCAGGCATACTTCAATATGTATATATAATATCTTAGTGTTTGTATTTATTCTCTCTACAGATTCTGAGCAGCAGCCCGCTGCACCCGTCGCGGAAGTTGCCCGTGATGTGGAGGCGGCTCCGGTGGATCCAGCTGACCATGTATGGGTGCGGTCACTCTCACACGCATCCCAAAGACTTCAAAATGCCACTGAAGCACAGAATGTTAACCTGGCACTAATAGCGAGCACTGTCCAACACACAGATCAACACTTTACCAGTCTCAATAGCACACACACCTCTTTAATGAGCACACACACCACCCAAATGGATACTTTAAATACCACATTGTCAAATATCGCAACACTCCTGGGTGATCTCTTGCATGCCCACTCCCAACGCACCTCCGGCACATTCCCTTCACCCAGTTCAGATTATTTTTTCACCAGCCCCCATACCCAGTTGGCTGGTGGCTCAAACCTCCCTGTTGTGTCTGACTTCTTAGAGGGACAAGTGGCGTTCAGCCACACGAGATCGAGCAATAACATGCTGTTATGTTATGTTGTTTCTGGTGCGTCCACTATCCCTGTTGTGTCTGACTCCTCCCTCCCTGTTTCTGGTGCGTCCACCATCCCTGTTGTGTCTGACTTCTCCCTCCCTGCTTCTGGTGCGTCCACCATCCCTGTTGTGTCTGACTCCTCCCTCCCTCTTTCTGGTGCATCCACCATCCCTGTTGTGTCTGACTTCTCCCTCCCTGCTTCTGGTGCGTCCACCATCCCTGTTGTGTCTGACTCCTCCCTCCCTCTTTCTGGTGCATCCACCATCCCTGTTGTGTCTGACTCCTCCCTCCTTGACCCAAACCTATGTTGTTTTATGTGTTTGGTATTTGCCCGTGGCTTTGCCCCCCCCCTGTCGTGGTCCCTTCCCAATCCCCTGTCCATGAGCCTGCACCTTCACATCGTCGGACACAATCCGTTTCCCGTGCAGGTTTGGCTGGTTCCTCTGACTCCTCTACATCACGGGTGACAAGAAGTAGGAGTCGGACACAGTCGAAAAAAAAATGATTTTGATTTCGTGGATTAACCCTAATCATTTCATATATTGCAAAAAATATATGTATTTTTGTGTAACAAATAAAGTGATATTTACTAATGAAATTATGTGTTTTTTTATTTGCTATTGCATAATCTATTATGGTTTATTTAAAGCAATACTTGTTATCAAGTCTAAGCAAAGTATTATCTCAGAACACACGCCCTGAATCATTAAGGTTCTTTAAGGAATAAGGATCTAATTTCAGTGTGGTGTCCAAAAGGAAGGGCCAGATTGATTAAGGGTCATAAATGAAGAGGATCCTTATTACAATAATCTGGGAGAAACCATTTAAAAATGCAAGGGGGAGTAAATTAGGCAACGGTTTCTTGCAAAAGTTAAATACTGTCTGTATCTGAATATAGCGCACCAATAATTGTTAGCTTATTTGAACACTGAAATTTTATGTTCATCTAGGACCTCTCCTACCCCCAAATACAAACTGCAAGCTTATTTTTTTTTTTAACATACCCCTACAATGTCACATGGTTTTGCGTGACTTAGTTACTTTGCCTTAACTTTCCAGAATGATTCAGGGCCATGGGTTGGTCAAGAAGACTTAAACAACAAGTTTATCAAGGTAAGCTTCTGAATGATTTCGCCTCAGTGTTTCTTTCTTTGTGTGAGTAAATGTTCTGAATACAAGCGTGCAACTACTACAGTGCCCCTTTATAGGTTGCCAAAATCATCCTGTAAAGGAAGTATTGCATTTGTAAACTGTAACCTGACTCAAAGGAGCCACAAAAAACAGGTCCTAATGGCACCAAAATACTCCTAAGAATTTTTGACATAATGCCACAGGGCAATTATTATTAACTACTATTGTGAACCGTTATAAATGTAGAAAATTGCAAAATATCTAATAAGGCATTTGCATTTAAGAATAGTACTAATGCACAGTGTGTAGTACACCGATCACCCTTTAGCATAACGCTTGTTTAAATGTTACTTAATGTCCTTATTGCACTAAGCACATAGAGTTAGTGTGTCAAATTGGGATCTTAGCCGCACTTACCCCATCCACCGCTGTCATATCACGGCTACCTGGGTCACTTCTGGTCTTCTGCAACATTCCCGTCCTCCACACCTCCATTTGACAACAAACACACACTGTTTGTTCTGCTGCATGGGCAGCTTGGATGCAGTCAGGTGATCATTCCAGACCAACCAGATTCATTAGCTGTGATAACATGAACTGATCAGACAATAGTTGGTTTGGACACCCTATTTAAACCTGCTGCTGTGATCTGTTCATTGGCCTAACAACACACTTCTCTCCAGAGGATAGGTCTTGCATTCAGTGTTCCAGTCTGCATTTCAAAAGCTGAGTTTCTGACCACATTTACAGATTGGGCATTCCCCTGCAAAATTCGACAATCATCAAGAACATGAGCAGGAAGATGATCCAGTGTGTTAGGTTCTTATTCAGTCCTGCTTCAGCTAGTCCCAAGGGTCCCGAATTGGATCAATAAATACAGACAACCGTGACATTTTGACACAATATAAAAGTGTGTATGTAGTCTTGTGTGAGCTATTTGCTGTGTGCCTGGCTAATCATGTAAGAAGGACACTAAAAACAATGCACTTTGAATATGGTTTACTCTGGCAAAGAAACACACCCTCTAATCCAATTAAGTAGACACCACATTATCTACATCACCTAGTGATAGATATCCAAGAGGTAGTTTGTCACCCAAATTGCTCGATCCAGTCGTGATTTTTCTCAACTCTATGGTCTGATTCCACAATTGCATGACAGTTTTAAACAATTTGGAAGCCTTGATACCTTATTTTTCCAAACTGACCTTACAGTTTATTTACTTATGAACACTGATTCATTCATTGCTATACTGGCCACGACACTAGGTTTTTGCTCCCTTCCAGTTGTGGATTCAATTTAAGCAAGGCCAAGCTAATTGACATCACATGCAAATTATTACAATTGGTCATTTGGTATGTTGAGATTTCTTGTAAATACAGACACAGGTACCCATTGCACATGATCACTGGGCCTGAATGATTAAGGATGTTAAAAGATTTGTATCCTTATTTCAGTGTCCTGGACAAAACTATGTTACAATGCAAGGGGTGCAAATGTGTGTTGTGTTTTGCTGATAAGTTAAATACTGACTGTTTTTTCATGTAACACACACATAACAAGTTTAAATTTCAGTGTAGAAATAAGCTATTAAGTGTGTATCAGACATGTAAAAACAGTTAGGGTTTAACCCTTGTGCCAAACAAAACACACATTTGCACCACTTCCATTGTAACATGTTTTTTTCCAGGACACTGAAATAAGGATGCTAATCATTTAAGATCCTTAATGAATCAGGCCCACCATCTATAAATCAAAAAATTAGGCT
Source organism: Mixophyes fleayi (assembly GCF_038048845.1). NCBI lineage: Eukaryota > Metazoa > Chordata > Amphibia > Anura > Limnodynastidae > Mixophyes > Mixophyes fleayi. The sequence continues at coordinate 127,111,939 of NC_134406.1, forward strand.
GCCTCGCATAGCAAATCAAACATCAACAATAGCAACCAGACATTAAACCATCAAATGACTGTTCTCGGCCAGACACTCTTGGATTAAATGGTGTCCTTAAATGTTTTTTTACATGGACTCATCATCCTTAATGCAAGTAATTTTTCCCTGTTGGATTTGTAGTTAATTTGGCCAAGCCATGGCCAAATGCAAGAGCTGCAAATGAGTCTTTACATTTAGTAGCATGTTGAAACAATCAACGCTCCTATTATGGGCCAAACTAACACAATTGACTATTTACACACACACACTGACATATGATTTGAATTCAAACCCAGCTGGAATGTGCCTTTTGTCGATATTGTCTATTTACAGAGGGCAATCTAACTGAAATTTGCATTGACACAAAATTACCCATGTATACACCACAATAAAATTGAAAACATACATTGTCAGGGGGCAACAAACATGTCAAGTGACTGCTGGCAAACAATGTGTGTCATCAGACTAATGTAACTAGTGCTAATTTGGAATAACTGTGTTGGCTGTAATCTTAAATTACACAGCCTGGACCAATTAACAAACTAGTTGAAATATTACTTATCACAACAATGAAACATTGTAAATACACCATGAAAAAGGTGTATATTGGATTATTTGCTGCTCCAAAGGTGGGTTACACATTATGTTAATCTGGCCTTGTAGCAAGACTCCACTAGCTTAGAAGAGTAACGCATTTCCCATCATTGTTAGTGTTGGGTTTGTATCTGGCATGTGGGTGTTGGGCCACTTAGAAACAAAGTGCCACTAGCACAAGAGAAAGATTGTAATCCTGTTTGGGCAATGGCCAAAAGTTGGTAGTGTTTGACGTAAGGGCACGACCATTTTGGATTTATTTGTATACGTTAACAATGTATATTTGCCTACATTGCTAAGCACATACCATGTTCCCTCTAAAAGGTTAAAGTGTAATAGAAATTTTCTACTAAGCAAACCAACACACATACAAATCACAAAACTACCCTCATTTGCTATAACTGAACATTAACACCATAGAGTGTGTTTGAAGGCTATGGTGTGTCTGTGGCAAGGCACAAAAGAACCACACATTTAAGTAATATATTTTCAAAATACACCTGTACGACAATAGTTATGAAAGCACTACACATGGATTTATGTGTTTTGAAACACAAATCACTGCACTATAGTAATGGTTAAAAATGGCATGACAACAGATTGCTAAGACATTAGCAGCATAGGATATCTTTATTACATCAAAGAATCCAAACATGCTACCAAAAACAGAGCAAAGAAGTTAATGGTCTGTGTGTGGCAAGGTTACTTGGATGAAGAGATGACAATCTGGCCAGACTGAAGAGAGACATAAGCAGGCTAGGAGCTCTGGAGAAATACTTCAACATGTAGTGAGACACAAATTGCACAACTCCAAAATCCACGCCAAAGCGCCCTGTGAAATCAGAAACAAGCATTTAACATGGCAATATTAGCTCTAAAAAAAAAATAGCATTTAGGTATCTAGTGGATGACTTGTTAATCAAGAAGTTTACCACTGTATTTAAATGTGTAATTAAGCAGGTAATAATCTACACAATAGTGTCTCATAATGGCTTGCGTGTTTGAGCTATATCTTTGATTCTGATTTTACTATTTGACATGATTACAAACCCCAAAACCATAGGTTACATACCTAGCATATGTTTGGTTTGCACACCCAGACATTCCAGGCTTAGTAATGACGGGCCTGATTCATTAAGGATATTAAATGAAGAGGTATCTTATTTCAGTCTCCTGGACAAAGCCATGTTATATTGCAAGGGGTGCAAACTAGATTTTTGTTTTGCACATCAGTTAAATACTGACTGATTTTTAATGTAGCACACAAATATCAACTTTTAATTTCAGTGTACAAATAAGCTATCAAGTATTTGTGTGCTACATGAAAAAACAGTCAGTATTTAACTTGCACCCCTTGCAATAGAACATGTCTTTGTCCAGGAGACTGAAATAAGATATTTCTTCATTTAAGATCCTTAATGAATCAGGCCCAACATTATTGTATGGAGCACACTCACTTTACAATCACATTTTAGTGCTGATTACACTATACTACTTACATTTGTCAACAACCTTCACCATGGCAACATCCACCAACTCCAAAGGAAAGTGCAATAGCACAAAGGGCAGCACTCCAGGCCAAGTGTTATATACAGGCTGAAGATATAAGAAAAACAAAGTGTGAAAAATAACCACTACAGCACACTATATGTGCCGAACAATAGCCTATAAACCTCACATGGTTAAATGACCAGAATTAGGGTAAATTACATAATTAAACACTTAGCAAGGCCATTATGACACTGGGGACATCGACATATTAAACCATTACCACCTTTTGTGACTTAGCTAATACAAGCATCAAGTGTGCAAAGTCCAGACTGTTTGGTTTAAATGTTTGCTACAGTTTGCCCAGTCCAGACTGGGCAAACTGTAACAAACATTTAAACCAAACTTCATTAATTTGGATACATTAGGCTGTAGATTAGATCTAACACACTAAGGTGCATTTAGCAAAAGACATTGAGGAAAATCTTTGAGCCATCAAAATATACTTTTTACACACATTGTCAACGTAAAATACAGGTTGCCATGCCTTTGTTCATATTATTACACATTTCACTATCACACCAGTCCATGTCTAATAATATTGACATTTGGATTTACCATACCATATATAATCTAACCTTCAATAAGCTTGCAGATGATTTCACCACACAGCTTTTAAATGTGAAGTTACAAAAAGTGCAAACAAATACATTACCTCTAAAATAACGCACCACAACATAGCTACTGAAGTTGGAGCCACGCACTGCTTCACGAGGGGGGTCTACTAGATCTTCCTCCTCCGCCTCCTACACTTTGCATTGTCTGACTTTGCCACAAATGACACAACCAATACTTACAATGTAGTCGTTATTCATCCTTTCGCTTAATGGTGTAAAAGGACAGTCCATAAGTAGATGAAAGTCATGTTGAAGGTGATTTTTTGTTTTTGATTTTTAAAAAAAAATTAAGACAGAAACCATATTGATTGTCCAAGCACCATCTATTCATATAGAACCACCACCAAAGTGCTTGCAAACGTTATACTTACCATCGCCATAGACCCTTTCACAAATCACATTAATTACATAACAATTTATGTGGCGTACAAATGTGAAGGGAGTTAAACACTAAATACAGAGTGTTAATATGTCTTTAAGGTAGGGCCAAAAAACCACACCTAAAACAAAGTGATTAGGTTACCAAAAAAATAAACCAACATGCCCATTCTTACTGCAAGGTGTTTTTCACAAGGGGTATGTAATAAAAAATCTTTGGTTTCTACTTACCACACACACAGACAAATGTGTAATGTAGACATCCAATTGCAAGATACAACAATATCACAATACACGGCCAATATCTGTGGGTGGAGGGTAAACAGGTAACAACTCAATAAATATAGATGGATCATATTTAATCATTTCACTACATTCTAGAGGTCTCTATGCAGGGCTGCATCCTAAGTACACACAGTTGCCTCAATATTCTAACTCTGCAACTAAGCAAAAACTTTTCCACTAACTTTCAACATAAAAACCAATAGCATTAAGACCTTTCTGCATCATTTTCTATCTCTAACTCACCAACACCTCCCCAATAAATAAACATACTGAGTGCTGAGCAATGTACATCAATAAACAGCTGAGATTAAGAAACATTTCACCATTGGGCCTACTTACCCAGAACTGTGAAATTCCCAACAACACAGAAGTGCAAGCAAGGTATTTTTAACTACCACTGTAATTAGTGAATTAACTGCAGGCGAGTACACCGAAGAGTATGCTGGAGAGACGTCATTAAGAGCACACAGGTGCGTTCGATTGAAATAAGTGTGTTTTTGCCTAAAAGTCACCTGCCATGTTAGCAACGTAGATTCAATGTACGGTAAGTGGAGATTTCAAAGATTATTACTGATGCAATTCATGCGATTAGCAGTTAGTGCTGTGGCAATATTAAACTTAAAATAGTTTGGACTATAATTACATTCCGTGTAAATCATTTACATGTGTTAAATTAACATGTGTAAACTTTATATGTGACACTATAGTGTAGCTGTTATGTATTCCACCCACCATTACTAAGTGCAGGAGTTCGAGCCCACAGGTCAACCCTAAGCACAAAGCAATTTAGGAGCCTCCATTAAGCATACTCACTAAAATATAAATACATATGCAAATGCTCGTAACTTAGCGCAAGATTAGCAACGCGCTCATTCTTGATTTATTTTGTGGTGAAGTGTTTGCAGTTACTGCTGCTTTAGTCAAAAAATTATTTTTAGTTATGTGCGTGTGTATGTAGGGTTATGAATTTAATAGCACGTTATCCGTCATGCCGTTAATAATAAAGGCTACCTAAGACAGTGATTCACCTGTCCAAAATAGTTATTGTGCAGTTTGGTGTGGGTGTTTCAATCTGAAGTATACCTTAGTGGATATAGAAATGACCTTGCAATGATAAGCTAATGAGTTTGACCCCCAAATGATGCGTGTATGTGGCTTCCCTTTATTTTTGAGTGTATTTATTCCACTCTGTGACTTATCTAAGAGTGCTTTTGTATATGGTTTGGTGTGTAATCTGCCTATATGTTATATGTATAGTATAGTGTCACAACTGACGGCGCCTAATATCATACACAAACTGTTCACAATAATCACAGCTAATACATAAGTCTTAAATGAAATCAGCTCTACAAGTCGTGTAATCTCAAATGTGTGACTCTTTTGTAATAATACATTTCATCCGGATCCAAACGGGAAAAATTCCCCTCAGGGAGATGTACTCACCAGAAGTAGGTAGTACATCAGCGTATATCACTCTCCTACGGACACTCCGTTTATGCCGTGAACTTCTCCACAAACTGTGATCAGGATGACGACCTCTGTTGTAAATCCAATCATCGGACAAGGGCAGAAGGTAGGGGGAGTGGTCACGTCTCCCGTTCTTTAATCGATCCACGATCCTCTGTTTTAAAACCGCTGTTTTCTTTTAGTGACCTCAGCAGATGTAATATATATATCTCTCCCGCAATCACTTGCCTCGGTTCGGGTATATCGAGTCCCCCGAAATACAGATCCACCGAATATGATGTGAAAACGGGGAATACAAGGAAATGCTAATAGTGCATTAACTCTTACATAAAAAGGTTTATTCAATAAAAATGGACATAACATAAAATGTATAATACAATAAACACTCCTCTCATCCAATGTACCCTTACCAGCACAAGATAGTATATATGCAATATATATGTGTCCTCGGAATCACCGGCAACTCACGGGAATGGCTATATAAGGTAAGGGACATGTACCGTGAACCTCCAGCCAACGCGTTTCGATTCGGTCTGAATCTTTCTCAAGGCTTCTGGAGGATGGGTTCTTCCTTGCTATTTATACTAATAGATAATCTTATCTGCAGGTGTGATATATGATCTGCATAGAAGCGATTCTCACAGAGCCCATGAATTAGGGCGGCTCAGCTGACACACGCTACACAAGAAAGGAACGCTATCAGTCTTCTAAATAGTCAAAACAGCACGTAAAAAGATCATATGTAAAAAGGACCATATCCAGAAAGATGTTCTATAAATCCTAATGATCATAAACCTAAATATATCTACAGGTATCCGTAAAGATCTGTGGAGCGGTATATCCACACGGATGAATATATGCAAACCAACAGCAATATAAAATCATAAAAGTTAGACATAAAATACATCCTATACATAGTAAAAACAAATACTTAACAGCGAATATAGGAAATGTACAGAATCTATTGAACCACATACATATAGTAAGGAAAGATCTATATATCAAAATTACATAAAGAACCGTAAAGTCTCCAAATCTTTATTAAAACCCCTCGGGATAATCTTCTGAATAGTCTAAACGGCACATATAAAAGGACCATATCCCTAAATACATTCTAATACTCGTAAGACTAAGTTAATCCACAGATATGGTAATTGGTGTCCATGAAGATCTATAAGGTGATATATCTGAACGGGCATGTATTATATGTAAACGAATACATATACGTGGACCAACGATTCACAGCGAATATATAGAAGATATACATAATCCATTAAATCACAAACATATGGTAGGGAGAGATCTGTATATCAAAATTATATTAAGAACCATTTAGTCTCAAAATCTTTATTAAGACCCCTCGGCATAAGAGAATCCATATGATATATAATTCTCATTTCTGTTTGTGCTAGCTGTACTGCTGAATCTTTTTTTCTCCAATCTCCCCATACCTTTTGTATCCCACAGAAATATTTTATATCTTTCGTGTCGCAGTTATGCTGTTCCTTAAAATGTAGTGATAATGAGTGTTGTTCATACCCTTTTTTAATATTTCTAATGTGCTCACTCCATCGTTCTTTGAGTTTTCTAGATGTTCTCCCAACATACTCTCTATTACAAGTGCATTCCACCACATAGATACAATTCGTAGTGTTGCACGTAATAAAATCTTTTATATTATGCACATAATCCGCAACAGAAGATTTTACTTCTTCACATTTTTTCCCGTTTCCCTTGACTGTCCGACAGGATAAGCATATTCCGCACCTATAGAAACCCTGTGATTTAATGGTCATTTTCTGTTTTTGTTTCAAACAACTTTTTACTACATGGTTCTTTATGGTAGGAGCTCTTCTATATATAAACTTGGGATACTGTTGAATGACCCCATTTAGCACAGGGTCTCTCATAAGGATAGGCCAGTGGCGTTTTATGATTTTTTCAAACTCCTTTGAGTAGGAGCAATGTTGAGATATGAATGGGATTCCCAAGTCCTTATGTTTGGGGTTCTTATCTTTTGTTCTAGGGATAAGTAATTGATCTCTATTAATCTTCCTGACTTTTTCAATTATTTGTTCTAATTCCTCCCCATTGTACCCTTTTTCTATAAACTTGACTTTTAATTCCTGTGATCTTTCCTGAAACCTTTGGGATTCTGTACAGTTCCTTTTAATTCTTTTGAACTGGCTCATTGGTATATTTTCAAGCCATTTGTGATAATGATTACTATCCATAGGAATGAATGAGTTAGAATCCGTAGGTTTTCTATATATATCTGTAGTTAGTTTACCGTCCATATTTTTAATTTCCAGATGTAGAAAGTGGACAGTACTATTGCTAATCTCATATGTTAATACAATATTAAACATATTGGAATTCAGCTCTTCGCAGAACTCTTTTAAAGATTCTTGGTCCCCTCTCCAAATAAAGAATATATCATCGATATATCTAAACCATGAGACCAGACTCGCCCCCATGGCTGCGTGGTTCCACACATGGGTGTCTTCCCACCAGCCCATAAACATATTAGCATAACTGGGAGCGAATCTGGTCCCCATGGCTATACCACGATTTTGTAAATAAAATCCTCCATCATACCAGAAAAAATTATTCTTAAGAATAAAAACTCTATACCTTCCAAAATAAACATTTTTAAAGATTCATCCATATCTGTTTTATTTAAGAAATATCTCACTGCCTGTATACCTTTCTCGTGCTCTATTATTGTATACAAGGCACTTACATCTGCTGTCACTAGGATGTAGGAATCATGCCATTCTATCTCTCTTAATTTATTAAGTATATCCATAGTGTCCCTTAGATATGATCTAATATGGGACATAAGAGGTTGTAGATGATGATCCAACAAATGGGATAAGTTGGAAGTTATTTCATTTATCCCGGCGACTATGGGTCTCCCTGGAGGAGATGTTAAACTTTTATGTACTTTGGGCAAAGTGTAGAACACAGGGATGGATGGATTTTGAATTTTCAAAAATCCTTAACTTCAGGTGATATGGTATTATTACTCTCATATTTGAACAATAACTGATCAAACTTTTTTGTGATCCCATCAGTGGGATCCATTCTCAACTTTTTGTAAGTTTGAGGGTCATTAAGTTGTCTGTAGTTTTCCTGATTATAATCTTCCAGGTTTAAAATAACTATTCTCCCACCCTTATCGGCTGGTTTTATTACTATAGATTCGTTATTACTTAGTTCTTTAAGTGCTACCCGTTCTGCTTTTGTAACATTACATCTACCTTTTTTATATTTCATATTTCTCAGATCCTCTTTAACTAGGGTCTCAAATGTTTCTACTAATGGTCCTTTACACTGATGTGGGTAAAATGTAGATTTTTTCTTAAAAGTATGTCCCTTTGTATCCTTATTCTCCATTTCTTGTAGGTCAGTCTGTTTCTTAAAGAATTTCTTTAACGAGATTTTCCTAATAAATTTCTGGAGGTCTACAAAAATATTAAATGTATTCGGTATATTAGAGGGAGCGAACTTTAATCCTTTAGTTAATATTCTATTTTCAGCCTCTGATATAACATGTTTGCTTAAATTAAATATTTTGACCCCTTTATCCAAAACAACTTCTTTCTTTTCTTGATTATAGTGAATGATATTATTCTCCTTTGTTCTAACTGCCTCTTCATTGTTTATATTTTTATTTTTATTCTTATTCTTAACATGATTCCCTGCTCTTTCACCTCTTTTTCTGTTACATTTCTTATTAATCAATCTGATTCTCCTAAAAAAACATTTTGTTGTTTCAGGACCTCAAATCTGTTCCTAGTTTGTGTCGGGTATCTATTTCTATCGTTATGATCAACCTGTCTGAAATTTTGTCTAGGACTCCTTCTGGTGTTACGTTTATCTCTCTTGACCTCCTGCCAATCATCATATCTACTTCCTCTTTCTGAGTAATCTTGATATTTGGGGACATCTTTAAAGTCGGGGGTCACCTCTCTTCTTTTACTAGTATCATTCTGATATGTATTATATTTCCACCTATTAGTATTTCTTTCATGCCTATAATTCTCCTGACCTCTCTTATCTTCTTTTTTGTCTATATTAGATTTAAAATCATGAGTGATTCCCTTGTTTTTATCATCTTTATCCCTCCTATATTTCTTCTGCTTCCTTTCTATAATCATGTTCTCCTGTTTGTTAATTTTATATACAATTTCCTGCTTCATATGCTTGAAATCCTCCAAATTTGAGAATGGGACAACAAGGGATTTAAGGTCTTCTATCTCCCGAGCCACTCCATTGAGTGCTTTCTGTCTTTCATTGATGATCAATTCCATAAGGGAGAAGGAACATTGATCTAAGATTCTCTGCCATTTTGTGGTAAATTCCACTGCCTCCGTTTCAAAAGCAGGGGTCTTATTCATTCTTAAACCTCTAGGTATCAGTTTCTCTGCCAGATATTTTTCTAACGTAGCTACCTCCCACCAGACTTTACTTTCTTTAATTAATTTTCGTTCTAATCTCAGCATTATTCCTTCTAAGTCTTCTTCAAAAAATTCGGAGTTTTCTCCATGAGACTGATGATTAAATAAATGATCTAATTTCCTCTTCCTATTTTCTCTATAATTAAACATCTTAATATCTGCAGCTAGTTCTATCTTTGTGGACAGATGTAGAGATGTATGTAAAAATAGATAGAAACCACAGCGCTGATAAGGATATATGGCAGCCTGTATGCGACTACTCCTATCCACAAAGGAGTAAAAAAAGGTACAATATGTATAGTATAGTGTCACAACTGACGGCGCCTAATATCATACACAAACTGTTCACAATAATCACAGCTAATACATAAGTCTAAAATGTGGATAGGAGTAGTCGCATACAGGCTGCCATATATCCTTATCAGCGCTGTGGTTTCTATCTATTTTTACATACATCTCTACATCTGTCCACAAAGATAGAACTAGCTGCAGATATTAAGATGTTTAATTATAGAGAAAATAGGAAGAGGAAATTAGATAATTTATTTAATAATCAGTCTCATGGAGAAAACTCCGAATTTTTTGAAGAAGACTTAGAAGGAATAATGCTGAGATTAGAACGAAAATGAATTAAAGAAAGTAAAGTCTGGTGGGAGGTAGCTACGTTAGAAAAATATCTGGCAGAGAAACTGATACCTAGAGGTTTAAGAATGAATAAGACCCCTGCTTTTGAAACGGAGGCAGTGGAATTTACCACAAAATGGCAGAGAATCTTAGATCAATGTTCCTTCTCCCTTATGGAATTGATCATCAATGAAAGACAGAAAGCACTCAATGGAGTGGCTCGGGAGATAGAAGACCTTAAATCCCTTGTTTTCCCATTCTCAAATTTGGAGGATTTCAAGCATATGGAGCAGGAAATTGTATATAAAATTAACAAACAGGAGAACATGATTATAGAAAGGAAGCAGAAGAAATATAGGAGGGATAAAGATGATAAAAACAAGGGAATCACTCATGATTTTAAATCTAATATAGACAAAAAAGAAGATAAGAGAGGTCAGGAGAATTATAGGCATGAAAGAAATACTAATAGGTGGAAATATAATACATATCAGAATGATACTAGTAAAAGAAGAGAGGTGACCCCCGACTTTAGAGATGTCCCCAAATATCAAGATTACTCAGAAAGAGGAAGTAGATATGATGATTGGCAGGAGGTCAAGAGAGATAAACATAACACCAGAAGGAGTCCTAGACAAAATTTCAGACAGGTTGATCATAACGATAGAAATAGATACCCGACACAAACTAGGAACAGATTTGAGGTCCTGAAACAACAAAATGTTTTTTTAGGAGAATCAGATTGATTAATAAGAAATGTAACAGAAAAAGAGGTAAAAGAGCAGGGAATCATGTTAAGAATAAGAATAAAAATAAAAATATAAACAATGAAGAGGCAGTTAGAACGAAGGAGAATAATATCATTCACTATAATCAAGAAAAGAAAGAAGTTGTTTTGGATAAAGGGGTCAAAATATTTAATTTAAGCAAACATGTTATATCAGAGGCTGAAAATAGAATATTAACTAAAGGATTAAAGTTCGCTCCCTCTAATATACCGAATACATTTAATATTTTTGTAGACCTCCAGAAATTTATTAGGAAAATCTCGTTAAAGAAATTCTTTAAGAAACAGACTGACCTACAAGAAATGGAGAATAAGGATACAAAGGGACATACTTTTAAGAAAAAATCTACATTTTACCCACATCAGTGTAAAGGACCATTAGTAGAAACATTTGAGACCCTAGTTAAAGAGGATCTGAGAAATATGAAATATAAAAAAGGTAGATGTAATGTTACAAAAGCAGAACGGGTAGCACTTAAAGAACTAAGTAATAACGAATCTATAGTAATAAAACCAGCCGATAAGGGTGGGAGAATAGTTATTTTAAACCTGGAAGATTATAATCAGGAAAACTACAGACAACTTAATGACCCTCAAACTTACAAAAAGTTGAGAATGGATCCCACTGATGGGATCACAAAAAAGTTTGATCAGTTATTGTTCAAATATGAGAGTAATAATACCATATCACCTGAAGTTAAAGGATTTTTGAAAATTCAAAATCCATCCATCCCTGTGTTCTACACTTTGCCCAAAGTACATAAAAGTTTAACATCTCCTCCAGGGAGACCCATAGTCGCCGGGATAAATGGAATAACTTCCAACTTATCCCATTTGTTGGATCATCATCTACAACCTCTTATGTCCCATATTAGATCATATCTAAGGGACACTATGGATATACTTAATAAATTAAGAGAGATAGAATGGCATGATTCCTACATCCTAGTGACAGCGGATGTAAGTGCCTTGTATACAATAATAGAGCACGAGAAAGGTATACAGGCAGTGAGATATTTCTTAAATAAAACAGATATGGATGAATCTTTAAAAATGTTTATTTTGGAAGGTATAGAGTTTATTCTTAAGAATAATTTTTTCTGGTATGATGGAGGATTTTATTTACAAAATCGTGGTACAGCCATGGGGACCAGATTCGCTCCCAGTTATGCTAATATGTTTATGGGCTGGTGGGAAGACACCCATGTGTGGAACCACGCAGCCATGGGGGCGAGTCTGGTCTCATGGTTTAGATATATCGATGATATATTCTTTATTTGGAGAGGGGACCAAGAATCTTTAAAAGAGTTCTGCGAAGAGCTGAATTCCAATATGTTTAATATTGTATTAACATATGAGTACTGTCCACTTTCTAGATCTGGAAATTAAAAATATGGACGGTAAACTAACTACAGATATATATAGAAAACCTACGGATTCTAACTCATTCATTCCTATGGATAGTAATCATTATCACAAATGGCTTGAAAATATACCAATGGGCCAGTTCAAAAGAATTAAAAGGAACTGTACAGAACCCCAAAGGTTTCAGGAAAGATCACAGGAATTAAAAGTCAAGTTTATAGAAAAAGGGTACAATGGGGAGGAATTAGAACAAATAATTGAAAAAGTCAGGAAGATTAATAGAGATCAATTACTTATCCCTAGAACAAAAGATAAGAACCCCAAACATAAGGACTTGGGAATCCCATTCATATCTCAACATTGCTCCTACTCAAAGGAGTTTGAAAAAATCATAAAACGCCACTGGCCTATCCTTATGAGAGACCCTGTGCTAAATGGGGTCATTCAACAGTATCCCAAGTTTATATATAGAAGAGCTCCTACCATAAAGAACCATGTAGTAAAAAGTTGTTTGAAACAAAAACAGAAAATGACCATTAAATCACAGGGTTTCTATAGGTGCGGAATATGCTTATCCTGTCGGACAGTCAAGGGAAACGGGAAAAAATGTGAAGAAGTAAAATCTTCTGTTGCGGATTATGTGCATAATATAAAAGATTTTATTACGTGCAACACTACGAATTGTATCTATGTGGTGGAATGCACATGGTCCTTTTATATGTGCCGTTTAGACTATTCTGAAGATTATCCCGAAGGGTTTTAATAAAGATTTGAAGACTTTACGGTTCTTTATGTAATTTTGATATATAGATCTTTCCTTACTATATGTATGTGGTTCAATAGATTCTGTACATTTCCTATATTCGCTGTTAAGTATTTGTTTTTACTATGTATAGGATGTATTTTATGTCTAACTTTTATGATTTTATATTGCTGTTGGTTTGCATATATTCATCCGTGTGGATATACCGCTCCACAGATCTTTACGGATACCTGTAGATATATTTAGGTTTATGATCATTAGGATTTATAGAACATCTTTCTGGATATGGTCCTTTTTACATATGATCTTTTTACGTGCTGTTTTGACTATTTAGAAGACTGATAGCGTTCCTTTCTTGTGTAGCGTGTGTCAGCTGAGCCGCCCTAATTCATGGGCTCTGTGAGAATCGCTTCTATGCAGATCATATATCACACCTGCAGATAAGATTATCTATTAGTATAAATAGCAAGGAAGAACCCACCCTCCAGAAGCCTTGAGAAAGATTCAGACCGAATCGAAACGCGTTGGCTGGAGGTTCACGGTACATGTCCCTTACCTTATATAGCCGTTCCCGTGAGTTGCTGGTGATTCCGAGGACACATATATATTGCATATATACTATCTTGTGCTGGTAAGGGTACATTGGATGAGAGGAGTGTTTATTGTATTATACATTTTATGTTATGTCCATTTTTATTGAATAAACCTTTTTATGTAAGAGTTAATGCACTATTAGCATTTCCTTGTATTCCCCGTTTTCACATCATATTCGGTGGATCTGTATTTCGGGGGACTCGATATACCCGAACCGAGGCAAGTGATTGCGGGAGAGATATATATATTACATCTGCTGAGGTCACTAAAAGAAAACAGCGGTTTTAAAACAGAGGATCGTGGATCGATTAAAGAACGGGAGACGTGACCACTCCCCCTACCTTCTGCCCTTGTCCGATGATTGGATTTACAACAGAGGTCGTCATCCTGATCACAGTTTGTGGAGAAGTTCACGGCATAAACGGAGTGTCCGTAGGAGAGTGATATACGCTGATGTACTACCTACTTCTCCCTGAGGGGAATTTTTCCCGTTTGGATCCGGATGAAATGTATTATTACAAAAGAGTCACACATTTGAGATTACACGACTTGTAGAGCTGATTTCATTTAAGACTTATGTATTAGCTGTGATTATTGTAAACAGTTTGTGTATGATATTAGGCGTCGTCAGTTGTGACACTATACTATACATATTGTACCTTTTTTTACTCCTTTGTGGATAGGAGTAGTCGCATACAGGCTGCCATATATCCTTATCAGCGCTGTGGTTTCTATCTATTTTTACATACATGCCTATATGTTATGTTGAACAGTGTGATCACTTACAACACATCAAAGGAGTTGTTGCAAAATACTTTATTGCAAAGACATAGTAAATCTGTACTGGCACAGGTAGAAAAAGCTAAGTGCTTACCTCAAAAAGAAAACAAAAAAATGGTAGCAATATTAATATACTTTTGGTTAGTATTAATGAACATGTATATATTTCAATATGCATACATTTTTACTTATTAAAGCCAAAGTCGAATGTTTGGCCAACAGTTTAACACAATTTAGAAAATTACCCATGCACTGTGCACTTGATTCCAGCAGCCGGAATGAATGGGGAATGCACTCAGCCAACCATTCCGGCAGTGGAATGTAGTGTGCACTCCATTCTGGAAACTGTAATGAATATGAAATGGAGTGTGCACTCCATTCCGGCAACTGTAATGAAAGGGGAATGGAGTGTGCACTTCAGTCTGGCAACTGTAATGAAAGGGGAATGGAGTGTGTACTCCAGTCTGGCAACTGTAATGAAAGGGGAATGGAGTGTGCACTCCAGTCTGGCAACTGTAATGAAAGGGGAATGGAGTGTGCACTCCATTCCGGCAACTGTAATGAATGGGGAATGGAGTGTGCACTTCATTTTGCCAGCCAGAATGGATAGGGAGTGATAGTAGCAAATATATGTGCCTAGCATACCAAACTGCAGTGTAGAGGCCTATAAAAGCCAGGCCTCTTTACTGAAGAGCCAGCAAGCAGCATAGTACGCTATATGAAGCTAATGAAATCAGTCGTTCCGACATTCCAGCAGTTCCAATTGCCTAAATATGATTATACATGTTAGACCTGGCAGTGGCAGTTAGTAGAAAGGTGTGTGTAAAGGCAAGAGGATTTTTTACAACACAATCACAGTAATGGAACATTGTGTATGTATATATATATATATATATATATATATATATATTTATTTAACACTTCTGCATAAAATACCAAATATTGATATGTGTGTTTGTTTAGCATATTTTTTTTTGCTTTTTTCATACGCAGAGTATGCTTCTAAAGGCTTTTAACAGTTGTTTGCGCTAGGTGTTTTGGATTTAAGCATGACCCTGGCCTTCCTTAACTCTTGTGAAAGATTTGAGACAGGAGTGACGTGAGTTTCACTTAACTGCACAGAGGGAACGCCTTCTGTTCGCAAGTGAAAAAGCATAACGCCTACCTTACTAAATTTATATCTCATCTCCGCCCAGTCCGCGCCTACTCTCCACCCATTCCCACCACACACCTTTGTTCTCAAGTGGTCAGTCGCCATGTCAAATATATTTGCGTTGTCCTTTGAGATTGTGTTGACTTTGAGTGCTGTATCTGCTGCGAATGCGCAATGTATGTGGTGTTTTGCGCATCTCAAGTCGCGTTTCGCGCATGCGCAGAACAAATTAGCAGATGCGTATGCGTTTGCGTTCTTTGATGAATCGGGCCCCATGTTGTGGAATCCAGGCACGTTCCTCCACACCACGGCCTTTCCATTGGATCAGAAAATGTATTTGCCCCTGAACTTTTTTAGAATTTAATATTTTCTGTATCAAAAACTCTCGGTGCTCCTCCACATTAACCAAATGAGGCCTCCGAGGGTGGACTTGCCTGAATCTACCAGAAAAAATTACAGGTTTAAGCAGGGAACAATGAAAGGTATTTGGAATTTTCAAAGAACGTGGAAGCCTCAACCTAAAAGCCACAGTATTTACTTGCTTGATAATCAAGAAAGGACCAATAAATCTTGGCCCGAGCTTTTTACACGGTTGCCTAAGCCTGATATTCCGAGTGGAAAGCCACACCCTCTGACCTACTTTGAACGAGCATCTCCTATGGTGATGATCCGCAAATTTCTTGGAGTTGAATGAGGCTTGTTTTAAGACAGAGTGAACCTTCTTCCAGATGTTTCTTAGACTGGAAGCCGTGGAGTGTATACCAGGGAGCCCAGAAGGATTGAGCAAAGCCAGAGAGTTGGACCTGGGGTGGTAACCAAAGTAGCAATAGAATGGGGAGGTACAGGTGGAGGAATGGCAAGAATTATTATATGCAAATTCTGCCCATGGTAAGAGCGTTGACCAGTTATTGTGGAATTCGGAAGTGTATAAACGTAGAAATTGTTCTAAGGATTGATTAACCCTTTCAGTTTGTCCGTTGGATTGTGGATGGTATGCTGAGGAAAGGCTGATGTTTGTTCCCAGCAGTGCACAAAAAGATCTCCAGAATTGAGCAATAAATTGAGAGCCGCGATCTGAAACAATATCCAATGGTAACCCGTGCGGTCGAAACACATGCTGGATAAAAAGTGATGCCAAGGTCTGTGAACTAGGAAGTCTGGTTAGGGGTATGAAGTGGGCCATTTTGCTGCAGCGGTCAACCACTACCCAGATAGTATTGTGGCCTGCAGAGGAAGGGAGTTCCACAATAAAATCCATAGACAAATGTATCCAGGGCCTGGTAGGAAGTGATAGTGGCATAAGCTGACCTGAAGGCCGGTTCCTCTGGGTTTTGTTTTTAGCACAGATTTCACAGGAGGAAACAAAATCTCGAACGTCTGAAGACATGGTGGGCCACCAAATGGAGCGTTAGAGATTTTCTGTGGTTTTAAAGATACCGGGATGTCCAGCAGCTTTATGATCATGGGCCTCAGTGAGGACTGCCTTTCGGAGATGAACTGGTACAAATAAGCGGTTAGCAGGTGTCTCAGAGGGAGCCAGTTTTTGGAATCTGCGAAGAGTTGTACCCAAGTCCTGAGCTAAACCGGCATGAATAATTGAAGATTGTACAATCGGCAGTGATCTCTGAACTGGTGCATGATGAGAGGAAAAACTTCTAGATAGGGCATCAGCCTTTGTGTTCTTTGATCCTGGCCTATAACTAATAATGAACTGAAAACGAGTAAAGAACAATGACCAACGGGCCTGCCTCGGATTTAATTGTTTCGCTGACTCAATATATTGCAGGTTCTTATGGTCAGTGATGACTGAGATGACATGAATGGCTCCTTCCAACCAATGACGTCATTCCTCGAAGGCCCATTTAATGACTAAAAGTTCCCGATTACCAACATCATAGTTGGCCTCTGCAGAAGAGAATTTGCAGGAGAAGAAAGCGCAAGGAAAGAGTCGGTGATTATCAGGATCTTTCTGAGAGAGGACAGCACCCGCACTAATGTCAGAGGCATCAACTTCCAGAATGAGAGGCAGCTCCGGATTGGGATGTCTTAAAACAGGGGCGGAGATAAATGCTTTTTTGAGAGCCTGGAAGGAGTTAATAGCTTCAGAGGACCAAATACCAGGATCTGCCCCTTTTCTGGTGAGGGCAACATTGGGAGCCACCAAATCGGAAAACCCATGGATGAACCTTCGGTAGTAGTTTGCAAAGCCCAAAAACCTTTGTACTGCTTTTAGATTAACGGGCTGCACCCAATCCAGAATAGCTTGGACTTTATTTTGGTCCATAGAAAAACCGGAGGCGGATATAATATATCCCAGAAATGATACATTTTGAACTTCAAACTCGCATTTTTCAAGTTTGGCAAACAAGTGGTAGTCTCCTAATTTATGGAGCACTTGCTGAACATGAAGCTGATGCGGAGACAATGAATGGGAATATATCAGTATGTCATCTAAATACACGACCACAAACTGATTGAGGAATTCCCTGAGAACTTCATTAATGAGGTCTTGGAAAACCGCTGGTGCATTACAGAGACCGAACGGCATAACTAAATACTCATAATGACCAGATTGAGTATTGAAAGCCGTTTTCCACTCATCTCCTTCTCTGATGCAGATGAGGTTATAAGCCCCGCGTAGGTCAATCTTGGTGAAAGATAGTCGCACCTCTAAGTTGGACGAACAAAACCGAGATGAGCGGAAGATGATAGGTATTTTTAATTGTGATCTTGTTGAGGCCCCTAAAATCAATGCACGGACGCAGCCCACCATCCTTTTTAGAGACAAAGAAGCAGCCGGCTCCCATGGGTGATTTTGAAGGCCTAATAAAACCTTTCTGCAAGTTCTCTTCAACGTATTGTTGCATGGATTTGGTTTCAGGACCTGAGAGGGAGTATAGCCTCCCTTTCGGTAACTTAGCGCCAGGAATCAGGTCAATGGCACAATCGAAATCCCGGTGAGGAGGCAAAGCGTCAGCTGCTTTCTTAGAGAAGACATCCCGGAATTTGTGGTACTGTGGAGGTAGTAAATCAGAAGTGGACTGCAAGATCCGAAGGGGTTGTTTCAGACAAGACTGAGAAAATGAAGGCCTCCACTGAGTAATCTCCCCTTGTGCCTGTTAGCAGTCGCGGCGGCCGCGGGCACCGCCGCGACTCTCACCTAGTTCCTGTAGGCGTCCCGGTCGTCGCTATGGCAACCGGGACGTCACTTCCTGCCTTTACCCGACCGTTGCCAGGGCAACGGTCGGACGCTAATTACAGGGGCGCTGCGTCCCGGCAGCTGGGAACAGCCGGGCGCATGCGCAGAAGCGCCCACAAGCCTGTGGGCTGATTAATGTGGCAGGATTGAGCCTGCCCATGTGATTTCAGAGCTAGGCTCTGATTGGCCACTACTGGTATTTAAGGCAGTGAGGTCTTCAGCCTCACTGCCGGTTATAGCGTTCTGTCCTCAGTCCTGCTGCCTGCTTGTGCTATCTGTTTTGGTTCCTGCTACCTTGGATTTGACTACCCGTGTTTTGACCCCTGCTTGTTATTGGACCTGTGACCCTTCTCTTCTGACCTCGACCTTTTGCCTGGACTTCGGATTTTGCTTCTCTGCCTGTGTGTTTAAACCTTCGCTTGTCTTTGGATATTGCATCTGTGCCTGTGACCCTTTGACCTAGGATTCTACTTAACTATAGCCCGCCAATCACTCCACTTCTGGGAACTCCTTTAAGTCAGTATACGTCACTCGACCCTCGGTCGGCCCGCAGCCCAGTCTGTCCCCACCACTAGGGGCTCCAGCGAACACCTGGCTTTCTGAGTAGTTCCCGAGTTTCACTGTACTGGCTTGGGAGTTCCTAACAGTGCCCAATCGATTACAGGATTATGAAGTTGCAGCCAGGGATGCCCTAGTATCACTGGTACAGATGGACAGTGAATCAAGTAGAAAATCAGGGTTTCTGGATGGAGGGTTCCCACTGTTAGATGTAATGGTGGTGTTTCATACACAACCTTGCCACCTGGGAGAGATTCTCCATCTAACCCACATACAGTAATAACTGTACTGGTATTCCGAAAAGGAGTCCCTGAGGATTTAGCAAAACCTATGTCTAGAAAATTCCCAGCGGCACCACTATCAATGAAAGCTGAGGTGTCTGCAGAATAGGCACCATACGTGATGTGTGCGGGAACCAACAATGCATTTTTTGAGGAGATGAATTGTAGACCTAGGTGAATGTCCTCCTTATCTCCTAGGCCAGATCTTTTCCTGGCTTGTTAGGATAAGAGCGAGAAAAGAGTCCTTTGGTGCCACAGTAAAGACACAAGCCTTGCGCTCGTCTTCTGGCTGTCACGGGCACTAGGAGTTTTACCCAGAATTCACCAGGTGTAGCTACACTTACCAGAAGTGCGGACCTCTGGGTAGTGTGGCGAATCAGTGGAACCATACAGTAGAATAGAGGAAAGGAATGTCAATAGTATAAATGCTGAGTCTTGGCACCGTGGAACTGTGATGGTACAGCAGTTTAGTAAACAGGATAAAATGAGGAAAGAGTCCAAGTGCCTTAGCACGCAGGTAGCATATGGCAGGCCAGTACTTGATAACTGAGTAACGTTAGGCAAAGACCAACCAACAATATAGTACAAGAGTCAGCGACTTGCAGCTACAATACAGAGGCACTTGTAGACTTTAGTCCAGCTAATAGGTACCATACAGAGTAGTAGCTATATCACAAGGTCTACAGCTGGTAAGTTTCACCACGGATATGTAGAGAAGACTTGTCCAGCACAGGTGTGTAACAGAATAGCGTGAGTGGTCTGCAATTGGCAAGTTGTACCACTGATGTGAAGGGAAGACTTGTCCAGGCGCAGGCATGGAACGGAGTAACGTGAGTGGTCTGCAATAGGCAAGTTTTACCACTGATGTGTAGAGAAGACTTTTCCAGGTGCAGGCGTGGAACGGAGTGGTCTGCAATAGGCAAGTTGTATCACTGATGTGAAGGGAAGACTTGTCCAGGTGCAGGCATGGAACGGAGGTACGTGAGTGGTCTGCAATAGGCAAGTTGTACCACAGATGTGAAGGGAAGACTTGTTCAGGTGCAGGCGTGGAACGGAGTAACATGAGTGGTCTGCAATAGGCAAGTTTTACCACTGATGTGTAGAGAAGACTTGTCCAGGTGCAGGCGTGGAACGGAGTAACGTGAGTGGTCTGCAATAGGCAAGTTGTACCACTGATGTGAATGGAAGACTTGTCCAGGTGCAGGCGTGGAACGGAGTAACGTGAGTGGTCTGCAATAGGCAAGTTTTACCACTGATGTGTAGAGAAGACTTGTCCAGAAGCAGGCAGGTAACGGAGGTAGCGAGAGTAGTCTGCAGCGGGTAAGTTCTACTACCGATGAGGAGATGAGACTTGTCCAGGAGCAGGCAGGTAACAGAGGTAGCGAGAGTAGTCTTCAGCGGGTAAGTTCTACTACTGATGTGGAGAGGAGACTTGTCCAGAGCAAACGGATAACACGAGCAGAAACAGGAAACACCTCAGAGTCTCAAGGAATGAGAACCAAGAACAGGCAAAGGTAATAGGGCAACAGGTGCCTTAAGTACTGAGAGGTGATTAATTAACCAATGAGACTAGAGGCGAGGTATTAACAGTTCAGTGTTTCTGCACATGCGCAATCTTAGTCAAGATGGCGGACAGCCGCGGCTCAAGAGAGGCGCCGGCAGGAGCGAGAGAACCCATGTCCCAACCTAGAGGCACGAACGGTCCGGTGAGTGACGGTACCCCCCCTTTTAAAGGTAGGCACAGAACACTTAGAACCAGGTTTGCCCGGATATTTGGAATAAAACTTTTTCAGAAGAGCTGGAGCATTAAGATCATCTGCACGGATCCAAGAGCTCTCCTCTGGACCAAAACCTTTCCAATGCACTAGGAAGCGAAGGACTCCCCTAGAGATTTTAACATCAAGTATATGAGTAATCTCAAACTCCTCCTCTTGTTGAGCTTGAACTGGGCGAGATACTGAAGAAGGAACAGAAAATCGGTTGATGATAAGAGGTTTGAGTAATGAAACGTGGAAGGAATTGGAGATACGAAATTTCTTCGGTAAAGACAGCTTAAAAGAAACAGGATTTATCACTTGAACGATTTTATAAGGACCAATAAAACGTGGAGCAAACTTCATGGAAGGAACCTTCAGGCGAATATTCTTGGTAGAAAGCCATACACGATCTCCAATTTTAAGTGCTGGAATTGCTCGCCTCTTTTTATCAGCAAAAAATGTATATCTTGAAGATGCGTTTTTCAAAGAGAATTTAACCTGAGCCCAAATGGATTTAAACTTTTGACATAAACCCTCCACAGCAGGAACTTGGGTGGGAGGGGAGGCAGGAAATTCTGGGAGAGACGGATGGTGACCGTATACAATGAAAAATGGTGTTTTAGAAGATGACTTATGATACATATTATTATGGGCGAATTCGGCCCATGGAAGCAAATCTACCCAATTGTCCTGGTTGGCTGAAGAAAAAATTCTTATGAAAGTCTCTAGATCTTGATTGACTCTCTCGGTCTGTCCATTTGATTGAGGATGGTATGACGATGATAGTGACAGTTGGATACACAAGGTTTTGCAAAGGGCTCGCCAAAATCTGGAGACAAACTGCACTCCTCTGTCCAAAACGATTTCAGATGGACATCCATGAATTCGAAATATTTCCTTGATGAAATGATCAGCCAATGTAGAAGAAGAAGGTAATCCTATCAAAGGGACGAAATGAGCCATCTTAGAGAATCTATCTACCACTACCCAAATGGTATTGCATTTCTTGCTGAGAGGAAGATCAGTAACAAAATCCATACTTATATGGGTCCATGGTTTAGAAGGAATGGGTAGTGGTTGAAGTAGACCCGCCGGTGTTCTACGGGAAACTTTAAATTGGGAACAAACATCACAAGCAGCCACAAACTCCTTGACATCTTTCCTAATAGAGGGCCACCAGTCACTTCGAGAGAGAATCTCTAATGTTTTTTGTTCTCCAGAATGCCCAGCAAACCGACAGGAATGATACCATGACAAAATCTTTTTACGAACAAGTGGTGGAACAAAGGTTTTCCCAAACGGTAGAACATTGGTGGAAGAAGCAGCTAAACTGACACATTTAGGATCCAGTATGGGACGATCAAAACAATCTTCAATATCAGAGGAAGAGGCCACCGCCCGAGACAATGCATCCGCTTTTTTATTCTTAGAAGCCGGTTTGAAGGTTATAATTAAGTCAAAACGAGAGAAAAAAAGTGACCATCTTGCTTGTCGGGGGTTCATACATTGAGCTGACTGTAGATAGAGAAGATTTTTATGGTCAGTAAAAATAGTCACGGGGTGACGAGTACCCTCTAGTAGGTATCTCCACTCCTCCAAAGCCACCTTTATGGCTAATAGCTCCTTATCTCCGATAGTATAATTCTTCTCAGCAGGTAATAAACTTCGTGAGTAGAAAGCACAAGGATGGAATTTCTTTTGTTCAGATTTCTGAGATAGAATGGCTCCTAGTCCAACATTAGAGGCATCTACCTCAAGAAAAAACGGAAGGGTAACATCAGGTTGTCGAAGAATAGGAGCAGTTGAAAATGCCCTCTTGAGGAACTGAAATGCTTGAAGAGCCTCAGGAGACCATTGCTTGGTATTAGCACCCTTACGGGTAAGCGCCACAATAGAAGAGACAATGGAGGAGAAACCTTGAATAAATCGTCGATAATAGTTAGCAAATCCTAAAAAGCGTTGAATAGCTCTGAGAGTAGTTGGCTGGGGCCAATGTAACACTGCATTCACTTTCTCCGGATCCATCTCCAGACCTACTCCAGACACAATATATCCCAGGAAGGGAATCTGAGATAATTCAAAGGAACATTTCTCCAGTTTACAGAATAACAAATTTTCCCAGAGTCTAGAAAGGACCTCTGCCACATGTAATCGATGGGATGAAAGATCTTGAGAAAATATCAATATGTCGTCTAGATAGACAACGACACAAACATACAATAAGTCCCGGAAAATCTCATTCACAAACCCCTGGAAGACAACTGGGGCGTCACACAACCCAAAGGGCATGACAAGATATTCATAATGTCCATCCCTGGTGTTAAAAGCTGTCTTCCATTCGTCTCCGGCCTTGATCCGAATTAAATTATAAGCACCACAAAGATCCAGTTTAATGAATATCCAAGCTCCCTTAATGCGATCAAAAAGTTCAGTAATTAACGGAATGGGGTAACGATTTTTGATGGTTATGGCATTAAGACCTCGATAATCTATACACGGTCTCAAAGACCCGTCCTTCTTCTTAACAAAAAAGAAAAACGCTTTCGCGGGAGAAATGGACGGTCGAATAAACCCACAATCGAGATTTTCCTTAACATAGTCAGACATCGCCTGGGTCTCTGGTAACGCAAGGGGGTAAACACGACCCCTAGGAGGATTTTTGCCAGGTTGTAAATCTATTGGACAATCCCAAGCCCGATGAGGCGGAAGACGTTCTGACTGGGCTTTATCAAATACATCAGCAAAGGAGTTGTACTGTGGAGGAAGACCAGGTGGACAAGGTGTTATAGATGATTTATTTATTTTCACTGGAACCACTTGAGTCAAACATCTGTGATGACAATCCGAACCCCAGGAAATAACTTGCGGAACATTCCAGTCAATCTGTGGAGAATGGAGTTGAAGCCACGGAAAGCCAAGTACAATAGGACTAGTAGTAACCAGAAGCACTAAAAACGAAATTTGCTCTTGATGTAAAGCCCCGATTTGAAGGTTTACAGGTATGGTACGTTGAGTAATAGTTCCATTGATAATTCGTGAACCATCTATGGCCGTAACAGCAATAGCTGTTTTGAAAGGAGTCACAGGTAAAGACCACTGACACACTAAGGAACTTGAAATAAAACTCCCAGCAGCTCCAGAGTCCAGAAGTACTTGCGATGTAAAAGACTTAGAAGAAGTGGAAACAGTAACAGCAAATTAACAAACTTTAGAATTCAAAAGGTGTGGAGAGGATTCCAGGGACCCCAACCTTACCTCTCAAGAACAGGTTAGGGCCTCGCGTTTCCCGACTTTCTAGGGCATGAGTTCAGCAAGTGATTAGGATCAGCACAATAAATACAGAGCTTATTCTTTAACCGTCATTCCCTCTCTTCTGAAGTCAATCTAGAACGTCCTACCTTCATGGGTTCCATTGAAGGTGAGGGATGACGAAATCGAGAAGGCAGGCGACCCGATACTTTAGGTGAAGACTCCTTTTCGGAATTTGTTTCTCAGAATCTCATGTCCACTCTGTTGCACAAAGATATCAAAACATCCAAAGAAGATGGTAACTCTTGGGAAGCCAGCACGTCTTTAATCTTGTCAGCAAGACCTTGCCAGAAGGCAGCTATCAATGCCTCACTATTCCATTGGAGTTCAGAGGCAAGTGTGCGAAATTGAATTACGTACTGTACTACTGAACGGGATCCTTGGCGTAATCGAAGAATACTAGAGGCAGCAGCAATAACACGACCAGGTTCATCAAAATTTCTTCGGAAAGTTGAAATGAAGATGGCACTATCCTCCAGCAGGGGGTCATTTTTTTCCCACAAAGGAGAGGCCCATGCCAGAGCCTATCCAGAAAGCAGAGAGATTAAATAGGCCACTTTAGAGCGATGAGTAGGGAAATTTTGAGGTTGGAGCTCAAAATGAATAGAGCACTGATTGAGAAAGCCCCTACAAGCTTTTGGATCTCCATCAAATTTTGAGGGAGTAGGCAGGTGTGGAGTAGAAGCAACAGACACTTGGGATGGCACTGGGAGAGAAGAAGACTCCGGGGGATTATTAGTAGAAGATTCATTTTGCACAGGATCTCCCTGAGAGACTAGAGACTGCAAACATTGAAATAATTGTTGCTGACAGGCATCTTGTTGTTCAACCCGAGTAACCAGGTACTGCAGCATATCCTTAGCTGTTGGTTCCGATCCTGGGTCTGTCAAGGCCTGTTCTTACTGTCACGGGCACTAGGCGTTTTACCCAGAATTCAGCAGGTGTAGCTACACTTACCAGATGTGCGGACCTCTGGGTAGTTTGGTGAATCAGTGGAACCATACAGTAGAATAGAGGAAAGGAATGTCAATAGTATAAATGCTGAGTCTTGGCACCGTGGAACTGTGATGGTACAGCAGTTTAGTAAACAGGATAAAATGAGGAAAGAGTCCAAGTGCCTTAGCACGCAGGTAGCATATAGCAGGCCAGTACTTGATAACTGGGTAACGTTAGGCAAAGACCAATCAACAATATAGTAGAAGAGTCAGCAACTTGCAGCTACAATACAGAGGCACTTGTAGACTTTAGTCCAGCTAATAGGTACCATACAGAGTAGTAGCTATATCACAAGGAAACATGAATGGTCTACAGATGGTAAGTTTCACCTAGGGTATGTAGAGAAGACTTGTCCAGCGCAGGTGTGTAACAGAATAGCGTGAGTGGTCTGCAATTGGCAAGTTGTACCACTGATATGAAGGGAAGACTTGTCCAGGCGCAGGCAAGGAACGGAGTAACGTGAGTGGTCTGCAATAGGCAAGTTTTACCACTGATGTGTAGAGAAGACTTTTCCAGGTGCAGGCGTGGAACGGAGTAACTTGAGTGGTCTGCAATAGGCAAGTTGTACCACTGATGTGAAGGGAAGACTTGTCCAGGTGCAGGCATGGAACGGAGTAACGTGAGTGGTCTGCAATTGGCAAGTTGTACCACTGATGTGAAGGGAAGACTTGTCCAGTTGCAGGCTTGGAACGGAGTAACGTGAGTGGTCTGCAATAGGCAACTTTTACCACTGATGTGTAGAGAAGACTTGTCCAGGTGCAGGCGTGGAACGGAGTAACGTGAGTGGTCTGCAATAGGCAAGTTGTACCACTGATGTGAATGGAAGACTTGTCCAGGTGCAGGCGTGGAACGGAGTAACATGAGTGGTCTGCAATAGGCAAGTTTTACCACTAATGTGTAGAGAAGACTTGTCCAGGAGCAGGCAGGTAACAGAGGTAGCGAGAGTAGTCTGCAGCGGGTAAGTTCTACTACCGATGTGGAGAGGAGACTTGTCCAGAGCAAACGGATAACACGAGCAGAAACAGGAAACAGGTGCCTTAAGTACTGAGAGGTGATTAATTAACCAATGAGACAAGAGGCGAGTTATTAACAGTTCAGGGTTTCTGCACATGCGCAATCTTAGTCAAGATGGCGGACAGCCGCGGCTCAGGAGAGGCGCCGGCAGGAGCGAGAGAGACCCATGTCCCAACCTAGTGGCACTAACAGTCCGGTGAGTGACACTGGCTTTTTCTTCTGCAGAGAGGCGGTAAGCCCCCAATTGCATCGGTTCTTCTGGATCCAATGGTACCGAAGCAAATACAGACGGTAGACCAGACGGTGTCTCTTTCTCCGCTTTCCTCTCTCTGATCCGCCTATCAATTTTGATGGAGAGTTGCATCAGGTCCTCCAATGATGTTGGCCGAGGGAATTGTACCAATGCATCCTTGATCTGTTCCGACAGACCAAACCAAAGTTGGTTGAGAAGCTTAGGGTTGTTCCATTCACTGTCGGTAGACCAACGTCTGAACTCGGCACAAAATTCTTCAGCAGAGCATCGGCCCTGTTTCAGAGCCCTAAGATGAGCCTCAGCTAAAGCCACTCGATCTGGATCATCGTAGAGAAGACCCAGCGCGTCAAAGAATGCATCCACGGAGAGAAGCAAAGGGCTGGCAGACGGTAAACCAAATGGCCAGGACTGGGGGTTGCCTTGAAGAAGGGATATAATAATCCCCACCCGTTGTTGTTCTGACCCAGAAGAGCGAGGTCTTAGACGAAAATAAAGCTTGCAACTTTCCTTAAAATTGCGGAACAATGACCTTTCCCCAGAGAAACGGTCTGGCAAATTCATCTTTGGTTCTGGAGCAGGTACCAACAAACTTTGTTGGGCTTGCGCAGTCTTAGAAGCTTCCTCTTGTGCCGACAGGCGTTGCGACAATCCCTTGACCATCTGAGACAGGGTTTGAATCTGTCCAGTTAGAACTTGGGCTGGAGAGGGATTTGTCCCGTTTCCGTCCATGAATAATCCTCTCCGGTGTTTCACTGGCCGGTTATGTTAGGAACTCCAGCAGCCTATACCACAAAACTCGGAGTCTGCTCCGAAGGTCTGGTTTTCACTGTTGCCCCTAGTGGTGGGGACAGACTTGGCTGCAGACAAACGGAGGCTCATGAGATGGGTACTGGCTGCGGAGAACTCAGAAATAAGGAGTAATGGCAGACAGCGAATCCGGTAAATTAGCCAAGGTCAGGGGTCACTTGCAGAGAAGAATAGTCGAAAAACACACCAAAGGTCGGGGTCACAGGCATGGTAGCGGGATCCAAGTTACAGGCTGAAAGGTCAAGGGTCACTGGCAAACAGGCAGAGTCAAAGTCCAGGCAGGGGTCATCCACAAGAAGTCAATCCACAGGTTGTCATCAACACGATACAGGAGCAGGCTAGATGACAGGCAACTGAATACTCAATGATTGACCAATCAGGGCTTAGCCCTGTAATGCATCACAAGTTAGGCTTAATTGATTACTGACATTATTTAGCCTGCAGGCTATCCTAGCGCATGTGCCCGGCTGCCTCACTTGCCGGGGCGCACCGCTTGCTACACTTGGCGTCCGGCCGTTGCCTTGGCCCGAGTAACCGGAAGTGATGCCTCGATCGTCATGGAGACGGCCGGGACGGTCACTGAAGCAGGAAGTGAGTCGCGGCTCCTGACAGCTCTCATATTTTCTCATTCTTTACATCTCTCTCTTCTCTTGTATAGAGATACAAAAATACGTAGACAAAGTCTCATTCATGGGGCTAAGACATTTGTGACATCAGACGGACTCAGGGATACATACACTAAATTGACATAAGTCACGGAAGCAGCTAGGGGTTTGTTTTTATGTGTATTGAAGCTGCTGATTTTACTCAAGAAGGTTTTTGGTTGTGGGAATATGATTCATGTTTTATAGATTGCATATCTGCCTTTTATATCTCCTGTGCAAAGTGTGCCTTTATATTTATGCACAAAGGGTGGATGGATCGCTAGAGTTTAGACATACAGATATGCATCTCTGTGTAGAACATTGGAGTAGGATTTTTGCCACAAGACCTGACATAATTTTAAACCCTAGAAAATGTAAAATGTTCATGTTTTATATTTTTCTCTGTTCGACAGACATGTACTGGATACTGTTATGTTTCAAGAAAGTGTTATAGAGATAGACCCCTTTGCCCTTCTCACTTAGCCAAGTAGCTGAACATGTGGGATTGAAAATGGCATGTGAGTTGGCAGAGGGAAAATCGATTGATATACATTGGTCTTCAGCATTTTTCTAATCTAGGGGGTGATGTTGAGGTGACTGAAATAAACTTTTATAGCAATACCAGCACAGGAATAGGATATTACATAGAGGACTTGAGACAGTGACACAGTTACCAACTAAAGTAGCTGTTAATAAAATCCACACTTACACATGTCTGTACATGACTGTCACACCATGGCTGTCAAATAGGCAGCAGGGTTTTATGTGACAGCTGACAAATCTATGTTTTGTTTTGTTTTTCGTTGTATTGTTTTAAACTGGGTACACACACACACACACGCATGCATACACATATTAGTTAATGTATGATTATTTGTGTTACCTGAAGAATTTCTCCAGGTGAAACAAATCCACGTCATCAAATTACCACCTTGCAGGATCCTCAAGTATACACTGGTGGACCAATGAAATATATCTGGGTAAAGGTTTATTGAAATGTTTCTAATGTATTACTGTGTCATACTCAGGGCTTTTGTTATTCAATGTAATAGCCCTAGAGTTATAATAGGTGATAGGGGTATTCATGTTATTGATAATAAATGTATAATTTATGAGCAGTGATAACAAATTACATACATTTGATTAGCCACAAATCAGTGTGAAAATAAAGTAACGGTACTAGTTAGAACGAATTGAATTGAATGAGGGTTGAAACTCGATTGGAGTGGCTGGTAGCTTGGCCACTAGTGCTCCCCACTATCAAGATCACTCCTAAGCTGCCTCTTAACCTGTTTACTTTTGAAATGTTTTTGACTTTGCTTGAGATGAGTTTGTAACTGAGAGACTAGTTTAGACCTTGAGAGGAAAGTTAAACAGTGAGACAGCAACCAAGAACGTTCTAAACACTGTCTCCTGAAAAGTTACACTAACTGTCAGGATGTTAGACCGGGAGAGTAAGTTGTGGAACAGTGATTCCCTATGCTCAGGTTATTTAACAGACAGGTACCAAGTGTGGGCTACACACATTCTTAATGGTAGCAGAGAGACACCGGTACCCATTCCATCCACTGCAGAGGAGTCGATACCCAGAGAAGGATCCAACTATACTCATGAATCTGTTCTGGGAGGCCCCAAATGCAGTTAGCAACACCTGAGCCAAAGACTAAGACAGTTGTCCAGCATGAAGTGGTAGTTTTTCCTGTTTTGTGTTTCTCTCGTCTTATTCTCTTTTCAGGACAGTCAATTCTTTCGATGGTAGACAGGGGAGAGAGGCTGGTTCAGGTAGTGATATTGAGTAGTTGGGAATGAAGGAGGAGTTGTAGCACAATCAGTCCAGCCAATTACTCTATTCAATTTAGGGGTAAAGGAAAACTTGGAAACCTTGGAGCTTGGAGAAAGTGCGAGGGGCTATTGTCTGAAGAGTATTGCGTAAGTACGTTGACCTCATAGTTGAAGAGGGGTACATCCAGCGATGCCAGTCCAGTAATATTCAGACTTGAGCAGGCATCCTTGAGAATGATTATCATTCTTGGGTGGGTAAGGTTTTAGACCAAACTAAGTGCTGGGTGTGCTCACACGTGCCTCAGAGATTATATCAAGTTCTCTTTCCACCAAATATTCCTGAGGTACCCGAATTATGGGTTGGTAGGTCACTAGGGGAAAGGAAAGACAGCTAGGTCCCTTAGTCTGGAGTCTCCCAATATTTGGCAAGCCGATCACTGTTTCACGTACAAAGAAATTTGAGCATTGGGAGACTGGGAAGAACGAACAGAGAATAGCCTGCCCCACAAGTGTTGATGAAGAGAACTGTTGACATTATTAGAGTGTATATACTAATGCAAGCTGAAGGGGATTGTATATGACATTATTGATAGACATAGGATGATGTTATTGATGAACCTGAAGTGTTTAAATGTTGTCTGAGCTAAAAGACATGCGTTGGACGATTGAACCTGTCAGTCATGAAGAACTGTAGTAGAATATTCTATATTGTTGATACATGTTCTATTGTACCCTGTACCATTTCAAATAATGTATTACATGTTTTGTTGTACCCTTGAAGGGCATACAAAAAGGTTATCTCCAAGCTCCAGAGGTATACGGTCTATTGTAAAAGTAAAAATTGTTTTGAAGATTAAGACTCACTTTTATGATAACCTGTCTGGGATCAACAGACAACGTGGTCATACACCAAGGGGGACATTACAAAGCATTGAAATGTGGTACTGAGATCCTGCATATAAAATCTTTACGGTGATAGCTTATTGTACTATCAAAGGGTGGAGCTGTCGAAGTCGTATAATTAGATGAAAGAAAGTATATTGATTAATATTGTTTTACCGTGCGATTGCATTCAGTACGTCAAATGTAATCGCACAATAAATAACACGCGCATACACTCGCACTTACACATTCACTTATATATATATTTTATATTTATTAAGGTTCCAATCCACATTCATTTATTAGTAAAATGTATTAGATTGTTTATTTATGCATATATAATACTCTAGTAAAGGTTTTTATGGTTGAGGTGTTTTAAAAGATAAAGAGTTTGGTCTCATATTAAAGCTTATTTCACCAGCATTAACCCTTGTGGACGGAATAGCGATCACATCTAGCGATCACAAGATACAAGCAATATGAGATTAATGCTCAAAAATACTTTTGTGTGGGTCAGTTTGAACTGGTCATTCAGAGTCAAATCATGGGAACAATAGGGTGGGGGAAGTTTCCCTTTGTAAGGATCAAATGAACTGACCTATAACTTGCAAGGAACTGGAATATCATTAACCCTGGACCAATGAAGACCTCACAAAGTGTTATATGTACAAGTACATGCAAGCATGCTGGTTTTTGTTTTTTCTCTTTGAAGCTGGCAACGTGAGAGCATGGCTGCATTCATTGAACCTGGGTGAACCCTATAAGGAAGATGTAATGTATTCAGTGTTTTTTATTCTTTCCTGCTTTAATGTAACATCTTTAAAATGTATCATGTATCCGCTATATTGTACTGTATTATAAATTATGTATTGAACTGCTAAAACTTTTACATCTGCTAAATAAATTCCTTTGTGCTTTGGAAACACAAATCGCTTAGACAATGCTTATTGGAGAACTATAATATTACTTTAATAGCGGGTAATGGTGGCAATGCAACCGAGGGGCCAACCCTTGTTTAAAGTGCGTTTCCTGTAGGAAAGCCACATCAATTTTCTTAGCTATGAGATCTCGAAGCAATCGGGACCATTTTTCTGGTACATTTAACCCCTTAACATTAAGGGTTACACATCTAAGCTTACCCGCCATTACCCAGAGACTCTAGATAATACCCCGTGGACATCCAATGGAAGGAAAGATGAATGAACCCATTAGTGTCTATAAAAAAGGAAGAATAAGGGTGGGTAGGGAAAAGGGGGGGGAAGAGGATTAGGGAAACATGCTTGAACTGAAATATCAGTACAATCATAGCACATGAAATCTTTAGCAAGTGTATAAGACCGTTGCGGAAAGCCAGATAGGACCTTAGTCCAAACATGGCCCGGAATAAAACAATCGGTCTAGATGCACTGAGGAGAGCAACAACAAGGAAAATCAATGGTAAGCACTGCACCTCCAAGGGAGCCCAGGATGGTTTACACCCCGGACCACACCACAGAAGAGCAGTACAGCTACTTAAAATCACCTATGCACTAACATAATCATTCTTATCATATGATATGGCTTTGCATGAACACATAACAATAAGGATATCTCGAATATTGTAACAAAAATAAAGAGGATACAATTATAAAGAACTGGAAAGCTCCACATTAAGTACTGAAAAAGCGGAGAAATTGCATCAAACAGCAAACATAACTGCGTTGAGCCTGCAGAGCAGTCAGCACCTGTCAGAGAGGCAATAACAAAAGGATCTGCACAAATTTAAACTAATAAACTTTGATACAAGAGCAAACTTCACCAAAATCTCAGTTACAGCATCTCAATAGGGATGTGCGGATCGGACATCCAGGCGGTCAAATTCAGCTTGGGGACCTATAAAGATAAAATTGAAAGCACAAAGAAATAGAAAAACTAGTAATGTTAACAATGTCTGCCCGTGCATTCTCCTAGGGGGCCGAGGATCTCCTGCGGAATAGTATACCACCATTCACAGCTGCGGGAACCACTACATGTAGATCCCAAAGAGAGTCCTCCACCAAGAAATATTAGACAGCATTCAACATGGACTTTCAAGTGTTCCCTTGAGCCTGCTGGTTCAGACACTTTTGTGAAGACCATTTTGGTCTCCCTGGCAGTTGGAACCTCTCTTCCTGATGAACCTCCATCGCCGGGTATAAGCGTTGATGGCACTCCTGCCACTTGGTAAGCAGGATTAGCGGAATGTTCAAAGTGGGACAGAAATCCTCGGATTCCTGAGAACTGCCGTTTTCCCATCATGTGTTACCTGCAGCTGGAGCGGGAAACCCAAACGATACTGGATCTCTTTCGGAATTCCTCCATGAGGGGCTTGAGCATCCTTCGATATTGTAACGTGTGCCAAGAAAGGTCCTGAAAGATGTAAATTTCTTGGCCATTGAACTCCAGACCTCTCAACTTGCGCACTATCTCATCCTTCTGAGTAAAATAGTGAAGGCGACAGATGACGTCTCTGGGTCTTGCCGATGGAGCTCCCTTAGGACAACTTTGAACACCTTTGTTAGAGCGTCTATAAGACCCTGGGTAGGGATGTCCTCCGGTAAGCCTCATATTCGTAAGTTGTTTCCCTGGC
Source organism: Mixophyes fleayi (assembly GCF_038048845.1). Classification (NCBI taxonomy): domain Eukaryota; kingdom Metazoa; phylum Chordata; class Amphibia; order Anura; family Limnodynastidae; genus Mixophyes; species Mixophyes fleayi. Next base: position 127,145,468 of record NC_134406.1, read on the forward strand.
CCCGATTGTCTAAGTCATCCACCTTATGCTGGAACCATTGCAGAGCCGTCGCCTGGTTAGCCAACGTATGTTCTACGGCTGTAGAGCGATCTTTGCCTTTTTCCTTGTGTTCCTCTAGGGCCACCAGACAGTGACCAAAGTGGGCGATGTCAGCTTGTAAGGAGACCACTACTTTATGGACAATTTCTTAAAGTTTAGCTTCTAGAGCCTCAAAATCTTTTTTGGAGGGTAGCTCTTGTTTAGTCGGCAGAGACTTAAGCATTTGCAATACTTGAGATAGTTCAGGCTGTTCATTTTCCACAGGCCCGCCTTGGCGCCGCTTGCTCTCCTGATGCGAATCAGGTTATGATGTATTGGAAGCGGCAGGGGAAGATGCCATTTCGAGACCTTCTGGAACTGAGGTAGGTTTCAAATATGACCGCAGATCAGAGCATTGAGGGGTTTCTTGTGGTTTTTTAAGGTCTTTCTTGGCTGAGCTCTTCCGGTCTTTGCCCATCAGGGCGATTTGAAATCGTGTTCAGCAACCCATAATAGGACTAGTGATCATCACTGACAGTACATAGTGCTAGGAAAGTGTTGCTGCCATTCTCATCTCCTCATATTTGGCCTAGGCAGCCATCTCCTCGGGACGCAGAGAAGGGACTACATAGGAGGATAGTACAATGTGTCCAATATGCTTCCGATCAAACAAATGGCCCGCTTCAGAGACGCATAGGTAAAAACTTGTAATCTTGAAATGAGCAATGTAATATTGGATAACCACCACTAGATGGCAGTGGTGCTGCACATACCTGCAAGACCTGTCTCCAAAAACTTCTGTAAGCTGTACCAGAGACTTCCAGCAGAGGGCTCCGGTTAACTGAGCTGAGCTCCCGGAAGAGAAGGTTACAATGGCGAGGGGAGAGCTTCCGGTCCCACGATTCAGTGTGTACCCGTCTCCAATCAGGTAATGCACCTTCAGGACCCTCAAGCAGAGTGCCAGCGCCGCTGCCTACAGGCGAGACCAGTTCCCTTGGACCGCACTGGGCCGGCGGCAGCCGCCACGGAGAAGCCAGGCAGAGATCCAGTCGTGCAGCGGGTATATGCCCGCACTATCTCTGCTTTATTGCCGGGATGCAGGAGCTGGGATCCAATGCAGCCATGCCGGAGGGCCACCAAACCACGCCCCGTAAAAAGTTTTTGATTGTACACTGATATTTAGAGTGGAGGTTTGTGTGCTACATGAATAAAAGACAGTATTTAACTTAGGTGCAAAATCAATAAATAATTTAGCACCTTGGCATTTTCACGTGGTTAGTCCAGGAGACTTAATTAAGACATGTCTGGACTAAGTTGTTTAAGGAATCAGTCCCTACCAGGTAAACTTTGTCGGGTCAATTGCCTCATGGATTATGTTTAAAAGTACTACCTTATGTCCGTAAGGGTTGAAACTAAACATGTACATGCAACACACAGCCCAGGACAATGAAACCTTGGCTTGCACTACAGTTAAGTAGTACACACATCTCGGGAAGACACAATAAGGGGCAGACAGGTCTAATTGTATTGATATTGGTCTGAAATGTGTACATTAAGCATCCATAATAGTCCCTTTGAAAGGTTGTAGTCTACTGTGACGTTAGACACTTATCCCTGTGGAACAAACTATTGGATTGTCCTCCAGGATTTTTAGTACTCACATGTGTACCTTGGAGCTTTGGGGTATTGGCTTGTTATGGGTGAATGCTTGGGTATGTGTATTATTTTCCTCCTCCCAATCTTTGGCACAATTAGAAATAGGATGACAATTTGGCAACAATTTGCCAGACCACTTTAAACATTAATGTATTGTAAGACACTTTGCAATGATTGTTTGAAGGAATTACTTCAGTGATCTGAGGTAACAATGTCCTGACACTGTCAAATATGTATAATTTTTTACCATAAAGACTTAATATGTCTACAATAAGTAGCAACAAAATAGTTTAAATTTAAATTGTGAGTTTAATATAATGTCATCATTTTTTGACAATTGTACAATGAAAAAAAATCATACAATAAAGAAATCAAAGATTAATTAGTTTTACTATTTTTTTGGCCCCTGGGCCCATCCCACAATGGGCATGGCTTCTGGTTAGCCATGATGTGGAGGGCTCAGAGCAAGCATACAAACTCTTGAGGTCAGCAGATTGTGACCTATGCAGTGAAGGCCTGGGCGGGGGGGGGGGGGCAAGAGCTTGGGAAAGGAGATGGGCAGGAGCATGAGCAGGGAGATTGGCAAAGGTCTGGGAAAGGAGATGGGCAAGGGTCTGGGCAGGGAGGGGGCCAAGAGCCTCGGCAGGTAGGGGGCAAGAGCCTCAGCAGGGAGAAGAGGCAAGAGCCTGGGCAGGGGGTTGGCGAGAGATGACTGGTGTTCTGGGGTGGTGAATGAAGCAGCTGTGGTATGGGGTGAAATGGGTGAAGGTAATGTACCGGAAGTGCGTCGGCAGTGGGCATGCAGGATATCACCCAGGAGTGTTGCAATATTTGTAAGTGTGGAATTTAAAGTGGACAGTTGGGTGGTGAGTGTATCATTCTAAGTGGTGAGTTGGTGTTACATGCGGGGTAGAGTGCTTGCAATTTTGCCTACATCCGTGTCAAGTGATTCGGTGATGGATTCAAAATTATCTGATACAAGTGAGAGTGTCTGCACCCTTGAGAGTTCAGCAGGCTAACTCTGAGGCTCCTTCACATCCCGACCAGCCACATATTCAACTTGCCCAGCAGCCTGGTATATAGAGAAAAAGAAAAGAGAAGATTTAAAAATCCAAATTTTGACCAAGAAAAAAAAAGTTTACAACAAATAGGCCCATGCGTGATGCAGCCTTTAAAAATAAGAAGAATCAAGTGATTTTGCCAACAAACTGCCCTTGCCAGTCCAGAAAAGCAGGCATAGACCTCTATTTCTTTAGCAGATTGTAATGGGCCAACATATTAATACATTTTCAAATCAGTGTGTACATTTCAGTTCCCAGTATGTGATAGGCAAACACAATTTGACAGTCAAGTTTGACATAAGACACATACTGAGAGTTGCCACATGTGCAGATACAGAACACAAACATTAACAGACATTAAATAATGAAAATCATCATGTATCTAGGGGAGATTGCGGCTCTATTTGGGGTGGGGCATAGCTGGTATCAATGTGGCCCACCCCTACAAGTTCTGGGATTAAAATTGTCACACTTGCATGCTCCTCTAAAGGTGTTAAGATGCCCTCCAGGGGAGGCCCCCCCACCAGTCTCTCTGGCATGTTGCTTTGCTGCAGAAATTTCAATTAAAATCGAGCAAACTTGGTTGTCTTTGTCTGAAAAGATGCGTACGGTACGCTACGGCGTGAAAGGGCGTACGCAGCTACTACACGTGGCAGCAACAGTATTTGGTCTTTTACCATACATTTGCACAAACACGCATACTTATAAAATAGTACACATTAATGGTAGTTGCAACACATAGTCAGTTATGTCGAAATATTGTAGTATTTATGTGTTATATTAAAGTTACATGCATATTAGTGAAATATACCGAACAGGTTGAAGGAATCATATCATGAGTGGTATCATAATAAACCTCTTAACATTTCCTACTGTTTGGTTCACTCTGCGAAGGAATCGCAGAGTGCATACGCAAGTTATGAATGATAGGGAATTATGTACTACTTAAGACTAAGGAATCTTGGCGGGAAGAGCCGAGCATACCCCCTGGAGAGATGACCCCCTCCTTTGGATTCCTTAGGATGAACTAGCCAATGATTGACAACCCCTTGGACCTTCCTGAATCCTGGACCAATAGAAGCAAGCTATACCATCTTCATTGTATTACTGTATTTCTGTGTGCATATAAGCAGCAGCTTCACATCTAGTGTTCAGACATCTTGTCCCCAGACTTCAGGATTGGATGACTGCACACTGGATCCAGAGCGCCTGCGATAAGTAACGGCTGTATTTATTATCACTTCGCTTGAACATATTATACTACTTTTTGCGAATAAATCTTTGTGCGTTGGAAACACAAATCGAGGTTTGACAATCATTATTGGTTAGCGACAATACGCACTTAACAATTTGGGGGCTAATGAGCTTTGGAGGTTTCGTTGCTGATGATACGCAAGACCAACGGATTTCGGTTCCTCAACAAAGGGTGGAGACGCGTCATAAACGGGTAAGAACGCAATGTGTTCAAAACCTGAATTTTACTCTGTGTTGTGAAACCGAATGTCCGTTTTGCATTGTCTAGGGCACGCTAACTAGAACCTAGGGACAAAAGAGAAAACTGTTTCTTTTTACTGTCATTGTGTCACTGTATTGCATTGCTCAGCATATGTGTATTTCCTGCTGTGCGTACGCCAACTTCCGGTAGATTTGCCACGTGGTTAAACAATCGTCTTGATAGTTATTATATGTGCATAGTATAATTACTTGTGAAAGCCTCTGAGACATTATTACTGTTGTTGGGAACTTTTGATTTTCTGCGCAGAAAAGGTGTATAGTGTGTGATTTTGTAACGTAGATACACTGTTTATTATTCATTGTGCTCAGTTGCTGTCTGACGAGGCAGGTTGCCCAACTGAAGGCCAGTATACAGGGCAGATATACCGAAGGCGAAAACCGGGTTTTCGCAAAGCGCTACCAATAGATCGCAAGGTTTGCTAATAATTAGTATTAGTAGGCAGTGCAATCTAATCGTTAGTGCGAATTGGTGAAGCAGCTAGGAGGAATTATATTGGAAAGGCTGGTTGATTGTATCGTCTTTGTTCTCCCAGTTATAATAAACTCAACAGATTTTTGTTGTTTAGCCAGGGTATCGAGGAGCTGATAGCCCTTGGGTCCCACAGTGATATTGTCTGTGTTAGGTGTCCTTGTTTAGTACAAGAGGAAGCGAGTGGACGCGGCTTGAGCAAATACGTCCACGGCCAGTAAGAGATCTCTAGCAATAGAGTGTTTGTAGCAAATTGTTGAACGTGGTCTGCATAGATTGGTGTTGATTCAACATGGGTGCTAAGCATACGCTAGAGATGGCCAGTGTACTGCCTAAGGAAGGGCCTATTGGTTCAGCGAGATTTCTCATGTGTAAGAAATATGGTGCATACGCAACTGCGTATTGCAACACGTGGGTCAAGATGACCAAAGATTGTGATAGGCCTTTCCCAACAATAGGAAGTTTTAATGCAGAGGTACTAAATACTGTAAAAGATAAAGTATGGTTGACTAAGTAAACGAAAAAGAGAAATAGACATAATGATTGTTTAAAATTGTGGCAAATGGAAGGTAACACGTGGCAGAGCAGCGAATGCACAGCGGAAGTAGGCGTGGCTAAAAGCACGCGCAGGGCGGAAGTACCCATTGAGAAGCGTGGCGTACTCAGCGCAAGCGCACCCCCCCACCTTATGTGGCGGGAGGGGTAGGTACAGCCGTTATTAAAAACGAAAATAGAGAAATTGCTAAATTATATCCTGTTTTAAGCCAGTTTAAAACAAGTGTATCAGAAGATGAAGATGAACCCACTGTGATTTCGGCCATTGCTCATGCTGTTAATATGCTAGAGGTTCAGCGTAAGTATGGGAAAGGAGCAATGGCTGAGATAGGTGAAAGTAGTGTGATCACTAGGAGTGATAGCGTTCTAAATCTTGAACCAGCAGATCCGGTAGTGACTTCTGAAAACAGTGAACCAGTGGGTGCGTACCAAGTCCGCACAATATCAGTTCCCAATGGGAAACCGGATAAGGATGGTGTAGTTCCTTTAAGAAATGTTACAATGCATTGTCCCTGGACTAGATCAGAATTACGTTCCATTATGACTGAATTCCCAGATCCCAGAAAAGAGTTGGCAAAGTGTCAGAAATTTGTTAAAGACTTAGGAAATGCACACGAACCAACCGATAAGGATTGGCGTGTAGTGTTGAGGGCGTGTCTTCCTCCCCATACTGACATACAAAAATGTATTAAAGATTGTGTGTTGGATGAAGATGACACCTTGACTGATGAGATTAACCAAGAAAAATTAGAACAAATTGTTAAACATTTAGCCATCTATTTTCCGGTAGTGACGAATTGGAGTAAAATTTTCACCATCAAGCAGAAAGATAGTGAGACAGCAGCAGATTACTTCATTAGAGCTATAGCAACGATAACACGGTTTACTGGGATATCAAACATAGGGGAGGACCCACATCATAGGGAAGTAGCTGTAGGAGTATTAATGGATGGCCTTAGAGAAAATTTAAAAACCAGAGTACAAACCACATTACCTAATTGGAGAGGCATCACAGTAGATTCTCTTAGGGAGTCTGCTGTGGAGCATGACAAAAACCTTTTTAGAAAGAAGGAGGAGAAAAGTGATAGGTTAATGACGGTGAGTATACAGGCTTTAGAGGGGATGCATACTCGACCACCAGCATACAACCCACATAATAAGAAACATAGAGTGATCAGATGTTTCAATTGTAATGAAGAAGGACACGTTAGGAGGGATTGTAAAAAAGACCGATACAACCCTAGAGGTGGGACACATAGATATCCTCCAAGGAAGGACTCACATAGAATAGAAGACTCACATCTACCCGCACATATTATAACAGCAAATATTGCGTGGGAAAACGATAGTCAACGCTAGGGGTCAGGTCATACCTGTAATCTACAGCCAGTGAGGTTAACTGAGAGTCAGAGTAAAGAACTAACAATGATAGTTGACATAGCTGGTAGGAAACAAACCTTTCTTGTAGATACAGGGGCGGCCCGATCTGTGATAACCTCTCCTCTCAATCTACAGGTGACCAGTAAAACTATTCCAGCTATGGGAGTAACGGGAGGAGTGTTACATTATCCACTAACTAAACCTGCTGAAGTTACTATCGGGCCCCTGCATACCAAGCATTCGTTTCTCTTGACTGCGGCGGCTCCTACTAACTTGCTAGGGAGAGACTTGTTATGTAAAATGGGATGTGTCATATACTGTACTTCAGATGGTGTGTTCCTAGATATACCCGAGAAGGTCGCTCATGAGGTGCAGGACATATTGGACACCCCTCAAAGGTTAATGTTACACTCTACTGTTATAGAACACAGTCCATTTCAAGTAAAGGGGATGTTGCTGGAAATACCAGGTTCCCTATGGACCAGAGATGGACAGGACACTGGACTGATGGCAAACGTAGCCCCTGTCATGGTAAATATAAAAAGTGGTAGGATAGCTCCAAAAATCCCACAGTATCCATTAAAACTAGAGGTGGAACTAGGGTTATATCCTGTTACTGAGAGGCTGTTACAACAAGGGATTTTAATTCGTACAGCCAGTACAGCAAATAGTCCCATTTTCCCTGTGAATAAGATTGGGGGGAGGGGCTATAGATTAGTCCAGGACTTAAGGGGAATTAACAAAGTTGTTGAGAGCCAATTCCCCGTAGTGCCGAATCCAGCTGTCATCCTCATGCAGATTCCACCGTCTGCTAGTCATTTTTCTGTCATTGATCTATGTTCTGCTTTCTTCTCAGTCCCTCTTCACCCTGACTGCCAATACCTTTTTGCATTCTCCTACCGGGGATTGCAATACACATGGACCAGACTACCCCAGGGGTTCATTGACAGCTCCAGTATTTTCTCCCAAGCCTTACATGACTGTTTGCAATCCTTTCAACCCCACAATGGGTCTGTTCTAATTCAATATGTGGACGATTTGTTGTTGTGCTCTGATTCTTTTATGTCATGTTTCCATGATACTAAATTGTTGTTGCTTCATCTTTCACAAAAAGATGACAAGGTGGCAAAGGATAAATTAAGAAAGAACGAATCTGCTTCTGGCTCTGCGGCAGAGTCATGTGTTGTATGGCCTCAATCCTGTCGGTTGTCAGGTGACAACCGACAGGATTGAGGCCATACAACACATGACTCTGCCGCAGAGCCAGAAGCAGATTCGTTCTTTCCTGGGGATGTGTGGATACTGTAGATCCTGGATCCCAGGTTTTTCTATTCTGGCATTACCATTGCAGGAGCTAGTCTCTTCGTCAAAACCAGAACGTGTTGTACACACAGAAGAGTCAGAGCAAGCTTTCTTTAATCTTAAAGATAGTCTGACTAGAGCACCTGCATTGGGAATACCTGATTATGAAAAGCATTTTGAGCAATACTGTACAGAAGCTGATGGTTGTGCAGCAGGTGTCCTCGCACAGAAACATGGTGACGCTAGCAGACCAGTAGCATACTATACTGCACAATTAGACAATGTGGCAAGATCACTCCCAACATGTCTCAGAAGTGTAGCAGCAACTGCTCTTCTGGTAAGTAAGAGCAGAGACGTAGTATTAGGACATAATTCCACTGTCTATACACCCCATGCTGTATCAGCTCTGTTATACTCAGCCCAAACCAGACATGTTTCTTCAGCTAGATTCACAAAGTGGGAACTAGCCCTGATGGCACCCTAAAACATCACCATCAAACGATGTAGCACCTTAAATCCAGCTACATATGTGTCTCGAGAGACACAAAGGGTGGGAGGTGAGGAGACCCTGGTTGATGATGAGTTAGGCAAGTATACTGACACGCATGATTGTATGGAACACCTGAATCAGACCTTTACTGCAAGGCCCGACATACGTGACACCCCCTTAGAAAATGTAGATTTTACGTTTTATACAGACGGAAGTTATTATTATTATTATTATCCTTTATTTGTTAGGCGCCACAAGGTTTCCGCGGCGCCGTACACAGTACAAACAGTAGACTATACAGGGTGAAACAGTACAAAACAATAAACAAAAATACCAATACTTCAGAAACTCCAGGCTGGCTGATGCAAAAAACGGAGCAGAAGAACAGGTAGGGAGACATCAGGGAAGAGGGCTCTGCTCAAGTGAGCTTATATCCTAAGGGAGGGAAAACAGAACAGGCACAGGGGGAGCCAGATGAGGCAAGGGGGAGAGCGAGTTGAGAGTGAGAGTTGTCATAGACAGACAGAGACGGGAGAGCTATGTACTGGTTACGCTGTGGTAGACGAGCAGGATGTGGTAGAAGCTGAACCCCTTGGCCCACCTCACTCAGCCCAGGTGGCAGAACTAGTAGCACTAAGGAGAGCGTGTGAATTAGCAGAGGGTAAATCAGCCAATATATATACTGACTCTAGGGGTAGTGCACGATTTTGGGGCCCTTTGGCGTCTTAGAAACTTTACGACAGCAGCAGGTACGCCAGTGGCACACTCACAACACATAAAAGGACTTTTGACAGCGATACAGTTACCAAAAACAGTAGCGTCATAAAGTGCAAAGCCCATACCTTTGAAGAAGACCCAGTGTCATTGGGCAACAACAAGGCAGACAAAGCTGCTAAATGGGCAGCAGGGCAAACTATGACTGTATCGACCGAGACTATGATGGTTTTTCAGACATTAGACATGCAGAAAATAATTAAAAAGGCAAGATTTGTGTTCCCTGCAGGAAGAGGCGGTCTGAAGGCGAAGGGATGTGATCAAGAGTCCTCAGGACTCTGGAGGGATGGACAAGGTAAGCCTGTAGCTCCCCGAACGTACTATCCAAGCCTGGCTGAAGCAGCACACGGCCTGACTCACCTGGGTAAAGAAGGTATGTGCAAACTGGTGAGAGCATACTGGTGTGCTCCCGGATTTTCCTCTCAGGCTGGTAAGAAGGCAATGTCATGTCTTACTTGCTTGAGGAAAAATGTCGGGAAAACTATTCCAACTGAGCCATCCCACATCCCTCCTACAGACGGACCTTTTCAGGTAATACAAATTGACTATATCCAATTACCACCGTGCAGGAATTTAAAGTATGTGTTAGTTTGCATTGATGTGTTTTCCGGTTGGGTAGAAGCATATCCGGCAGCCACTAATACTGCTGTGTTCACTGCAAAAAAAATTGTACAAGACTTTGTATGTAGGTTTGGTATCCCTAGAATCATTGAAAGTGATAGGGGTACCCACTTTACTGGTGATATCTTCCAAAATATGTGTAAACTTATGGGAATCGGTAGCAGACTTCACACCCCGTACCGACCACAAGCCAGTGGTAAGGTGGAGAGAGTAAATGGTACTATAAAGAACAAGCTTGGTAAGGTAATGGCTGAAACTGGGTTGGCATGGCCAGAGGCTTTGCCATTAGTCCTCCATAGCATTTGGACCACTCCTAGACCTCCTCTTAATCTGTCCCCCTTTGAGATACTGTTCGGACGACAACCTCATTTGATCGTGAGTCCTCCAGATGACTTGAAGTGTAATAATGAAGTGACTGTACAATATCTTATAAGAATGAATAAAAATAAAAATAAAGCAACAACAACAAAAACTAAAAAGGCTGTCACCTGGTATGCCAGAAACGAACTGTCATGATGTTGAACCTGGAGAATATGTTATGATCTGCAATTTCTTACGTTCAGGTTGTTTAACAGACCGTTGGGAAGGCCCGTACCAAGTGCTGCTGACCAGTACTAGTCCTAGAAGGTTGCAGAGAGAGACACTTGGGTCCATTCCACCCACTGCAGGAGAGTCCATAATCCGGAGAAAGTGCAAGATAAAACTGAGACCGACGACATAGATCTGTCACTTGTGAGTCTGTTCCGGGAGACCTAAAGCCTGCAGTCGAGACACCTGAACCAGAGACGTTGCCCCAGAACTATCTTTCCAGCGATGGAGTGGCGGTTTTTGTTTTTCTTTTGTTCCAGGATTTTCCTTGTTTTTACTCTTTATAGGACATTCTATTTTTGTGAAGGAGGATGGAGGACGGAGGAGAGTTCTGGTAGTGATACGGATTAGATGAAGGCAGAGGAAAAGTTATTAGAATACTCAGAGCAGCCCATTATCAAGCTTGGTCCAGGGGTTATGAAAAGGTCTGCTAGCTCAGGAACTCGGAGGCAGTGTGAGGGGCTATTGTCTGATGAGTATTGTATCTGCAAGTTCTGCGACTCCCTAGTTGAAGAGAGATGCATCCAACGATGCCAGTCCCCCAGTACTCTGAATATAGGCGGGCATCCTTTGGAGGATTATCACTCCCTGGTGGGTAAGGTGCTAAACCAAACCTGAGTGTTGGGTGTGCTCTCATGTGCCGCAAGGGCAGCATAATATAGGACTAGTGCCATTCCCTCTAAACATATCCAAAGTACTCGAATAGAGGGGTGGGAGGCCCATAGACGGGAGGTACAATAACACTAGGTCCCCTAGTCTGACGCTTCGACAATACTTCCTAGGCAGATCTTTGCTGTGCCTAAATATATCTCATGCAAAGCGCCTGGAGAATTGGGAGGCTGACCCATCAGATCAGACAATGGCTCCCCACACTCATTTTAGAGGGAGACTCACAAGGTCACCAATAGGCAGGAATGTTGATGGAAGTCACAAATTAGGGCGTATAACCAAACATAAGAAGGTATCCAGTGGAAAAGTCTCTACAGATAATTGTAAAAATGTCATCCATGCCGACACGTGTCTAGAGCAAATGGAGACACTAGGCATGGGTAGTTTTATCAAAACTCTATGTGATATAATTAATGGGCATACTGTTCCTTATGTTCTCCCTGATGATGTGTATTTTGTTTGTGGAAGGAAAGCTTATTCCTGGGTGACTCCGAGTTCCAAGGGCTTGTGTTTCTTAGCTAAACTGGCTCCTGAAATTATGACTATTACTCATGAAGAAATGGTTGGTATTCACAAGACTACATCACCACCATACATACACACACAGAATGAACACCGTGGCAAGAGAAATATGATTCCTGGTGAGGAACCCATAGCTACAAAATTGATTAGTGAAACTGCTGGTTTTCAAGTTATGGTTGCTCTAGATCTCACCAGGACCGCTCGGGGAACATTAAACTTTAAATATATCCAAGACCTAGCTAAATTAATAGATAATATCACCGAGATGTATGATGACACTTTCAGGTATACTGAAAGGGAGCTACAAGCGTACAAGAAGGAGTTGGTGCAACATAGACTGGTACTAAATTATCTCACCTCTATTACTGGTGGGTACTGTGTGACACTGGCCACCCAGTTCGGTGTCAAATGTTGCACGTACATCACTAATAATACGGATGACCCTAAAGAGGTTATAGACCGGAAGATGGATGAAATTTTGCAGCTGAAATGGGAATTTCGAAAGAGCCATAATTCTTCGTTATATGAGGTCGGGGAAAAGGTGGCGGGTTGGTTCTCGTGGTTGAACCCTGTGAAATGGTTCTCCATTCTGGTGAAGTGGGTACAAGAAATGGTTGCTAGTGTAGGTAAGCTCCTTCTCCTTATACTGGGTGTCATCTTAGCAATTGGTTTAGTTGTCAAATGTGTTCCTACTGTGTTGAAGTGTGGAAAAAGGTCTCATAGGAGTAACACTGAGAAAGAGACTGAAAGGGTGGTACCAGATACCGAGATCATGGTCTGTGAAGAAGTATTGTATAGTCCTGAACTTGAAACGGTGATTGGGTGATAGTTTGTTACACTATCAAAGGGTGGAGCTGTCGAAGTCAGCAAATTGGATAAAGTCATTTCAATTAAAATCGAGCAAACTTGGTTGTGTTTGTCTGAAAAGATGCGTACGGTACGCTACGGCGTACAAGGGCACGCTACGGCGTTAAAGGGCGTACGCAGCTACTACACGTGGCAGCAACAGTATTTGGTCTTTTACCATACATTCGCACAAACACGCATACTTATAAAATAGTACACATTAATGGTAGTTGCAACACATAGGGCTAGATTTACTATCAGGCGTGTTTGTAAACCCGCCGACTTTCGGCGGATTTGGCGGCGGTTTAGCCATCGCCGGATTTACTAAGGCTAAACCCGCCGTCCAAACGGCCATAAATGATGTTTCCAAACCCGCCTCTGTATACATCGCCATGACGGTTTCAACAATGTTCAACATACAAACAGCCGGATTTACTATTAGGGGGTTTATAAAGCCGCCGGAAAACCGCCATTCAAAAGACCAAAATGAAAGCGCTGCTTGTGAGCGGCGAGATTGTTCAAACAGTGTGCTGTTTCAGATATTTGGGCAATCAGAACAGAAGGAAAAGGGCCATTTCATGTTCAAAGTTTTTTCCTTTGGGATTGTATATGTTAAAAGACCAGTGTCTTGTAATTGCAGTGTTGTTTTGGTTTCTTTTTCTCTTGTGTCTTCCCACCATGCAATTTATTTACTGATTTAGTAGAGGGGTGTTATAGCGTACCTTTGTACTTTGGTAAACTAGGTTCAGGTTACTAGAATAATCTGGTTGGGTCGCTATGTATGCACCTGAAAAGGGGTTTGATATTATCCTGGCTGGCTGTTTGATACATAATCTAGCAATACATCAACTTACCCCACCGATTATTGCAGTAGACAGTGAAGAAGAAGGGGTCCGTGTCACATCTGGTGATGTGCAGAGCACAGAGGGCGGAAGGGAGATTAGAGACCGTCTAATTGCAAACTACTTTACGTGTAAGTACATAGTATGAAAAACATTTTTTGCTCAAAAATGTGTTTTATGTGAGTGCAATTTTTATATTTTATTTTAAATGTTTTGTAAATTGGAACCTTTAAAAACAGGATAGTGTGTACTCCTCATGTGGTAAATATGAACATCCCTGGATTGTGACAGTCAGAGGTCAATGTTTAAGTGAAATTAGTGCATAGTTTTTAAAACATCAGTATACTCTTGTTTAATTAGCAGAAAAGAAACACTGACACCATAGAAATTTAACTGCATTTATTGCAGAACACAATAAATAATAACGTATAATGCTTACGCAAACTTGTGAAAACATGAAGCAATAATAATTATTGCACTACCGACGTCTTTTTGCAGGCATATCACAATGCTTGGTACCACTCTCTCCCCTCCCTCGCCCACCCCTGGTGCGAGCACCTCTCCTTGGAGGAGTACTCTGTACAGATGTGCTAGGCGTACTAGCGGTACTGGTGGTGGCTGAAGACATAGGTGCCGGTAAACGGGCTACAATTTCTGAATGTAGTTGCCCTGCCAGCCGGGTCACATTGGCATTCCCCTCACGTACTGTGGAATGTAAGGCCTCCACAGCCCCAGTCATTTGGGCCAGCTGCACATTGGTCTGTTCTAAAGCTGTTGCCAGACGGTTGATTCCAGCAGGGAGTTGACTATTGGAGCGGTGTATCCGCCTCAACTGGGCCGCAATTTGGGACATGTGGCGAGTTTGCCTGTCCATGAATAATGTCTGTTGCTGCTGGAATGCGCCAATAGACAGCGCCATTTCTCTGGCTGGGTCCATAGGTGCAGGTGCAGGTTGGTGGTGTGATGGTTCAGCAGGGCCAGGTGAAACTTCCTGGAGGCCAGACACAGGGGCATCCACTGTTACCAGGGTGATGGTCGTTTGATCCTCTGGCTCAGGGGACATTTCCAGGGACTCCGCCTGAGGTGCCTGGTATGAAGAGGGCCCTGTGTATGAAAAATGACGGTAAGTATATAGTATATAATATGTTTGTATATTGCATTCTGAACACTGGATAGGAAAGAATAATCTTTAGCAACTACAGATTCTTTCACAATGTTTGCATTCCTGATTTCTAGTCCTATGCTACCTGCTTACGGATGCACTTATTATCCTTTTAATACCCATTATCATTTGGACTGTGTAGTACATGCTGGGTTATTTTGACTAAACTGCATGCTATCAAAAGTGGAGATGTTGACTATAGCAACCAATCAGATTTTAGCTGTCATTTTGTTGAATGCAATAAATAAAGTAAAGGTATATTCTGATGGGTTTCTATAGGCAACATATCAGTTGAGTAAAATGTAGCCCTAACTTCTCATTGCAAACAATAAAAAGAAAAAAAAAAACTACATTGACAGCAACATTTGCACAGAAAATCAAGTAACTCCATTATTTCTCTCCTAAACAGAAATCACACATCTGCTTGCTCGTCTGTGCCCGAATCTCTCGCTGAAGGTGGAGGTGTAGGTCTGGCACTGGGACTGAACTGCGGTCCTGGCGATTCTGGATGTATTAGAAAAAGCATACAATGTATTTCCAGAAAAAAACAATTTCCAAATATACTGTTTATTGCACAAATGTGTTTGCAATTTATTTTTTTTTCTATGAGAAAAAAAAACCTTTACAAACTATTAGAGGCAAAAATACACTTTGAAAAACAAAAAAAACAAAAAATTTAAGAAAAAACATTTGCAAAGAGAAAAGCAGTTTTGCAAAGAGAAAAGCAGTTTTGCAAAGAGAAAAGCAGTTAAAATACTGTTAGGGTAAAAAAAACAAATAACTCACCAACTACTTGGCCAAAAGAGGGCGAGTCGGTGTCCTGGACATTTATGCCCTCTACAATTTTAGCCGGCATTATCTGGCGCAGCTCCTCCTCGTACGTGGTGTACTCCATACGAAGTGGGGGGCCACCACCCGTGCGCCTTGTCGACCTCCTTTCCTGGGCCATCTTCTCTTTAAGCCTCCTCTTAATATCAGAGAAGCGCTTGCGGCAGTGTGCCACTGTCCGCTTCAGTGGGCCCACTGCGTTCACGGCATCACAGACTCTCCCCCACAGTTGGTGACGCCGCCTTAGAGGAGTCCGGCCTGCCAGGTTCCCTAGGATGACCTCGTAGCAGGGAATGATGTTGTGCACCAACACACAATTCTCATCATGTGAGAAGCGCACATTCCTCCCTGTCTTGGTCTTCCTGCCCTGTCCTGTCTCCTCAACCTCTCCCTCTCCCTCCTCTGACCCCTCAACCTCCATCTCCCTCTCCTCAGCCTGTTCTCCCCTCCTATCTCTGGACATTTTTACCCAGAAGACAGAAAAACACAAAACACTGAAGGACTTACAAACACAAAGAACAAACTACACTACCTACAGACACACTCTCCACACAGTCACACACAAGTAACACAGACAAAGGACAAGTCAAATACAAAAAATACAAGACAGAAAATAAATGAGAAAATAAATGTACAAAACAGGAAAAAACCACAGGACTACTCACACTTCAAACAGATATCGCTCCACCAATCCACCAAACTCCAACTCTCACCAACTCTCAGCAAACCACTATCCTCCAAACTGCTCTCACAAAACTCCTCAAACCCCTATCAAAGAAAAAGTGTCAGGCCAGTGGTTTATATAGGGCTTGTGATGTCAAATCTCCTGATTTTTAAAATAGCCAATAGTAACAGGCCAGGAGACAGGTGTAATTTTCAAAAAAACCGCCTTTACACAAAAGCGCCGTCATTTAAAGCAAAAGCGCCATGTTCTATTCAAAGCCGCCGGCGGCTTTGAGCATTACATCCCGCCGTTACATCGCCGGCGGCTTCAAATTGAAGCTGAAATGCGCCCATTAGTAAATCCGGCTGTTTGCAATGCAAACACGCCGGAAAACCGCCGCGATGCATGGCGGTTTGAAGCCGCCATGCATCACGCCTGATAGTAAATCTAGCCCATAGTCAGTTATGTCGAAATATAGTAGTATTTATATGTTATATCAGAGTTACATGCATATTAGTGAAATATATGGAACAGGTTGAAAGAATCATATCATGAGTGGTATCATAATAAACCTCTTAACATTTCCTACTGTTTGGTTCACTCTGCGAAGGAATCGCAGAGTGCATACGCAAGTTATGAATGATAGGGAATTATGAGCTACTTAAGACTAAGGAATCTTGGCGGGAAGAGCCGAGCATACCCCCTGGAGAGATGACCCCCTCCTTTGGATTCCTTAGGATGAACTAGCCAATGATTGACAACCCCTTGGACCTTCCTGAAACCTGGACCAATAGAAGCAAGATATACCATCTTCATTGTATTACTGTATTTCTGTGTGCATATAAGCAGCAGCTTCACATCTAGTGTTCAGACATCTTGTCCCCAGACTTCAGGATTGAATGACTGCACACTGGATCCAGAGCGCCTGCGATAAATAACGGCTGTATTTATTATCACTTCGCTTGAACATATTATACTACTTTTTGCGAATAAATCTTTGTGCGTTGGAAACACAAATCGAGGTTTGACAATCGTTATTGGTTATCGACAATACGCACTTAATATGACTTTATTACATTGTTAATCACGTTGAAAACACAGTTAACTCACCTACCTCCTATTCCAATTCCTGAACAGCAACAAAACAATGTGATTTGAAATGTAAGGTGATTGCAAAAGAAAGCCATAAAGAGGATTAAGAGTATAGACTATATAGTCCATGATTGTTTTTGGTGTCCACAAAGAAAGTCCCTAGATACATGTGCAGTAATCAGACCAAGAATGCTGTAATCTACTTAATAAGGGATTTTGTGGGGGGAAATGAAGTAAATTTGATACTTTGCCTGTAAATTTAGAGGCCAAGACCAATCTTTGAAAGTTGCAAGCACAGTAACATTGATTTAGGCCTAACAAGGTTGGTCCTTATTCTGAAGCAAACATGTTGTATCTATTGAAACATATCACATCAAATAGTACTTACTGTTTGATTTTTTTGTCCAAATGCACACCAAATCTGATTGGAATTTCAATGAATGGCACAGCCTGCCCTGCAAAATTGCAAATGAGCAGGAATGAAAGAAGAGTCCAGGTGGGTTTAAATGCATGATTTCATTAATAGGCCAGATGCACACTGTCTTCCTAATTGCAGAGCACAGAGCACTCGTCTCACCTGCGACAGGCTCCATGTTTTTGGATGGAGAGGCAACCATTACACACACAGGTGTCTGAAAGATCTGTGTGAGACGTAGGCGCGCCCATACGTGCTCAGAGAACCGATCATCAGAGTGCAGAGTACTGCAAGGTAGCAGAGAAGATAAAAATGAGGTTGGCTATCTTTTCAAGGAGAGAGCTAAGAGTTCTGACCGAGTTCTGCCCTCGGGAAGATATATTAGCAATGAGGTCAAGCTGCGGGCTTATTTACGAGTCCGCCGGCATCTACACCTCAGATTTAACCGCCGGCGGACGGTGGTCCAATTACAGAGGCGCTGGAGCGACCTCCGCCGCCGTCAGCCACAGCTGCTCCGAGAACTATGGGAGGAGATCATAAGAAGTGAGTTCTCTATTAATCGCAGAAAACTTCTGTAAACATATATTTTTGGTGTATGTTTCAAAATATGTTCACCCAAATCACATGACATGTGCTACCACTACATATCAATCTTCCTCCACTTTAGAAAAGTCATTCCCCTTCCAATGCAACCAACCTGCTTTGGCTCCTGTCTCCTAATTTTTGCTGCTGAACATTTACTTTCCTACATGATTGATGGAGAAACTCCAGAACATGAACGGAGGTTTGGGATTCAAACTCTCAAACTCTTGACCCCAGTGCTGAAACTTGATGACTTTACCTTAAAAACCATTTGAAGATTATATTGGCAGATGTTTATTTATTATAGCAAATACATTTGAACGCCAGCTTGGAAAACCAAGTCCTTAGCTCAGTTTCAGATTTTTCGAAGGTCCAATTTGTATAAGGTCCCATAAGGTCCAAAAATATTACCTACTGTACTATATATACCTAATCATTTATTAATTAACTGGCTGTTTGAAATGTGAGGGAGTCCAAACAAAGGGCGATTTCTAAAGTTTTCTCATCATCCACAGTTTTTGATATTGCTCCACTAATTCAGTGGCGCTGTACAGAGAGAACTCATTCACATCAGTACCTGTCCCATTGGAGCTTACAGACTAAAATTCCCTAACATATACACACAGACTACAGTAATTTTTAAAAACAGCAAATTAACCAACCAGTATGTTTTTGGAGTGTTGCAGTCAACACATGCAAATATGGAGAGAACATGCAAACTCCACACAGATAAGCCAATGGTCAGGACTAGAACTCCTAACCCCAGTGCTGTGAGACAGAAGTGCAAACCACTAGGCCACTGAGACATTCCACATCCCTACCCCAAAAACAATCATTTGTTACAGGTCATGTGAAGTGGTTTATGTCTATCATGTTTATATCCTTTGGGAGTAGTTAATATTTATCTGTGCTTGCAATCAGAAGTTTATTAAAATTGTCTGATCACATGATTATCGTACTTCTATAATATATTAAGCTGGTGATTCTTTGAACAATACCATGGTTTTTTTTGCGTGTTTCCAACAGACCGGGCACGTTGGGAACAGCGACAACGCTGGCAGCTGGATGCAGCGTGACTGCATCCAGTCACGCAGCCCCCTCTGCCCTCTCTCACGCTGCCCCTCTGACCCCTCTCACGCTGCCCCTCTGCCCTCTCTCATGCTGCCAATCTGCCCTCTCTCACGCTCCCTCCTCTCACGCTGCCCCTCTGACCTCTCTCACACTGCCTCCTCTAACTCTGCCCTCTCTCACGCTGCCCTCTCACGCTGCCCCTCTCCCCTCTCTCACTCTGCCTCCTCTAACTCTGCCCTCTCTCACGCTGCCTCCTCTCACTCTGCCCCACTCTCTCTGTCACTCGGCCTCTCTCTCTGTCACTCTCTGCCCCGCTCTCTCTGCCACCCTCTCACTCTGCCACCACTCTGCCCCCTCTCACTCTGCCACTCTCTCTGCCGCCACTCTGTCCCCCTCCGCCACTCTGCCTCCCCCTTTGCCACTCTGCCATCCCCCCTTCGCCACTCCATACGCCGCGGGCAACCAGAGGAAAAAAACAAAAAAAAGAAGAAAAACTTACTAATCCGCGCATCGCCGGGAGCCAGCATTCTCCTCTCTCCCGCAGCTTGTCACTGATTGTCGGGTGCGCTGCAGGAGAGAGGAGGATGCTGGGTCCCGGCGCCGCGCAGATTGGTAAGTTTTTTCTTTTTTTCCTCTGGCTGGCCGCGGCACCCCTGTGACAGGGCCGCACACTTTGGGAACCGCTTTTTAAAAAAGTAGTTTACGCTAAGCAAACCATCATCTGGTCATTATTTTATTTTGGAAAGCAATACCCCTGAGACATAGGTTGCTTTGGTACTTGTATTAATAGCAGAATCTAAAATATGTTTAGGTAGTATAAAGAATAATTATTGCCACTGAAATAAATGTAGTTAACAAATAAACAATTACATTCATTTTTATTGCTCTATATTTCATGTTTCCAGTGTCTTTATTACAGAGGGCAAGTTTTTTTAATGTATGCCTGTTTTACAAGGTTTGCAAGCATTTTCTCTAACAATAGTATATTGTTATTAATTCAATTCTAAGATGAGTTTGTGATTCTTTCATTTTTTTATTGTTTTTTAATGTTTAGAAGAGCTTATCACAAACATTGGAAAAGAGAATTCAATTGTCTTCCAATAAAGACAACTTAGACAGATAATGTTTGTTTATTCTGCTTCCTAGCCTCACTGGCAGTCATTTAAGGGAAGTGTGGCCATCAGCCTAAACGAAGTTAAAAATCACGTGGGTGAGTGATTAGGTGTTTAGCCTATGGGCTGCTTCTATTTGTTAACCAATAAGGCAGAGGAGGGGGGTGGTCTAGTTTAATATAGGAGAAGTTCTCCTGCATTTTCCCCCTCTCTGCTTCCGGATTTCCTAGGAGTCAGGCTGAGTAGTGATTTTGAGCTGTGGTTTTGCTATTGTGGTTTCCTGTTTCTTTTTCTTAAGATATTGTTTCTGTGTATTTTCTCTCCTTGTCGTTTTGTTCTCCCCTTGTGTCCATGCTCGTTTTTGCTTGTTCCCCTCTCCTACTCACTTTTCTCCCTCCTCTGACTGCGGGGCTCCGTGGTCTCCTTCATCCTCCTCCCCCTCCCTTCTGATGTCTCTGTTGTGTTCTTCCCTGGTGCAGATATGTCCCGGCCAGCGCGGGTACGCAGCGTGCCTGCCATATGTCAGGAGTCCACTCCCAGCGATAGATCCCTCCCGTCCACCTCCCATTCAGGGCTGTATCCGGCGGGCAGCGGAAACGGAGTTCCGCCGCCGATATGGGGGGGGGGCGGGTGCGGGCTGTGTTGAGCTAGCGGGTGGGGCCACAATCCATCCCGGGTCCTCTTCCTCTGGCAGCGGGTCTCCCCCGTCCTGCGGCCCAGGTGGGGGCACCATTTTTAGGGGCTGGGAAGCTTCGGGGGGGCGGCAGTGCAGGATGGTAGTGGTGGCATAGGGGGAGCATCCCCTTACAGGGGTTTGGGGCCTGTCATATGGGATCCTTCTGGTCTGGGTGAGGGGGAGGGGCAGCCCTCAGGCTGTGTTAATGTGTCCAATGGGGGGGTAGGAGTGCTGGAGCGCAATTTGGTTATCCCCCCTTTTTCTGGTAGTGTGGGGGCATTGGGAGGGATGTCAGGAATGGGTGGGATAGGTTGGGGGCCCAGACTTTGGATAGCGCGGGAGACGGGGTGTCTGTAGATGGTCCAGTATTTTGGGCTCCATTTAATAGGGGTTCGGAAGGTAACCCCCTATCCCAAAGGGTTCACAAAAGGAGTGAAACCCTGGGGGTTCAGCCTGTCAGTTCGAAGCAAGCAGGAGGGGTGCAGATTTCGGTGGGGAAGCAGGGGGAGTTCAATTCGGCGTTTACCATGTGGTCTTGGAATTTGCCCTATCTTCCACGGGATCTACCTCCAACATGGGGACGCAATTTTGGTCCCTCCCCTCCTTACCCTATCCCTGCTGGCAGTTATACGCATTCATATCCGGTCCCGGTCCTCACAGTGTCCAGCAATGTGGGGCTGAGTTTGGGGTCAGGAGGCACGGGGTCCGTCTTGCCCCCTCCACCTGGGTTTGTGGGACTTTGGGAGGATTCCTTGGGTGGCATGTCAGCTGGGGCGTCGCTTGATAAACATCTGGTGGCTTCTGGTGTTAACATGCCTATGTTTGCAGATTCTGAAGTTCCAGCGATCGGGGCGGCAGGGCAGCCATCTCAACCGGTCATGAATGATGCGGATACTAGTCAACAAGTGGAGGCCGCGACATAAAGTCGGGGGTTGCCAGCCACGGTGTCATCAGGAGTGGCGAGGGGTCCAGAACAGGTGTCAGGACTTCAGCAGCTACAGGAGGGGATCGGAAGCGGTGAGTTGTTGTAAATTAGCCGTTCACACGGACTTACACATTACCCTCCTATGTCTTCCGCTGACGAGGATTCTCTCTCTTCATCGGGGGAGGGTCCTCGGAAGTTGATAAAAATACTCAACACTCACTTTGGTAGTTCTGGGTCAAAGGGGGTAAGAGAGTTACGACAGCAAAGACTGCTGCGGCTAGAGCCCCTATGGTTCAGTGTGAGAATACCGCCCTCTTAGCGGGTGTGCGTGCCTGAATTAGGGACAGGATTAAGAAGGGCTGGTTAGTGAACATGTTTGAGATTACTAAAACGGCAAAGAAAGGTCTAGAGGCGGCCTGCGCGAAAGGGGGCATTGGTGAGGAGGCATATAAGACTTACCGGGTTTGGGTTGAGGGATATTGTGCGTTTGCTGCTTGCTATATCGAGACAGGACCGGAAGCGAGCGAGGAGGTATGGAAATATATGCATCTCATTAACGAGATGTATCTTAACAATCGTCCAGGTACCTGGCTTAAATATGATGAATTTATTTAGGGAAAAGGTGGAAGGTCAGGTGGACATGCCGCTTGGAGTCAAGGACGTGGAGATATGGATGAAACTTAATTGGGCTAGTGTAGTTTTTGGATCGGGAGTCCAGGGGACAAGGTTTCAGTAAGGGGGGAGACGAGAAGCTCCCCAGTTTACAAAAAACAGATGCTTCGCATTTAATAATTCTCCGTGTGCAAGGGGAGAAGCGTGTCGGTACAGGCACAATTACAATTGTACATATTGCCGCGGACCGCATTCTGCCAAAGAGTGTCCGAGGTGTGCCCCCGATCTCGGCAGAGGTCGTGGCAGCAACGGTAATGTTGGTTAAAGCCCCTTCCCCTATTCGCAACGATGTGTTAGAGTGATGGCTTAGATTGTACCCAGATGCAGAACAGGCTGCGTTTCTCCGCGAGGGTTTTCGTCATGGCTTCCGGCTTCCGATTGGGTCAATGGTTAACGCTAGGGCCACTAGAAATCTGAAATCGGCTTATGTTTTTCCGGAGGTTCTTGATGAGAAGATTCGTGGAGAGATTAGCCTGGGGCGCATGATTGGCTCCTTTTAGCTCCCCCCTATAGTGGATTTGGTTATTTCCCCAGTGGGTAT
Organism: Mixophyes fleayi; assembly: GCF_038048845.1. NCBI lineage: Eukaryota > Metazoa > Chordata > Amphibia > Anura > Limnodynastidae > Mixophyes > Mixophyes fleayi. Next base: position 127,168,516 of record NC_134406.1, read on the forward strand.
AGTCCAAAAAAAAAAAAAAGGCCCGCGGTAAATTTCGTTTAATTCAGCACCTTTCCCATCCAGTAGGTGGTTCAGTCAATGACGCAATTGATCAGGACATCAGCTCGGTTGTCTATCAGTCATTCGAAGAGGCTCTATTGTTGGTTAGGCAATCAGTGTAGGCGCTCTCATGGCAAAGTTAGATATAGAATCGGCGTTTAGATTGCTTCCCGGGTCTTTCAAATACATGGGGTTTAAAATTAAAGGTGAATATTATATAGACAGATGTCTTTCCATGGGCTGTTCTTTGTCATGTGCTTATTTTGAATTATGTAGTTCCTTCCTTCACTGGGCGGTTAAAGCAGGGACAAGACACAAGGGCATTGACGATTTTTTGTTCGTGGGTCCGCCCGAATCCTCATTGTGTGCGGATACGTTGTTTTCTGTGCAGGCTTTATTTACGATCATGGGGGTACCGGTAGCGCGGGATAAGACGGAAGGTCCGACTACATGTTTGTCCTGCCTAGGGATAGAGATAGATACGGTGGCGGGCTGCTGTCGGCTGCCAGCAGAAAAAAATCGTGAAGCAAGGAGGGATGATATCTGATGCTATGTCTGCCCCCTTCCTTAAATTGAAACAGGTTCAGGCGCTGTTTAATTTTGCATGCAGGGTTATTCCGATGGGGAGGATTTTTTGTAGGTAGCTACAGCTTTCCACGGCAGGTAGGAATAGGCCTCATGCGCTTATTAAACTAAAAGATGATATCTAACAGGACCTGATGGTGTGGACATCGTGCTTTTGGAGATTTAACGGTGAATTTGGCCTTCCCCCCTTATTTACATGAGGGATTTAGAATTGTTCACAGATGCAGCAGGGTCCATGGGTTTTTGGTGCATACTTTCAGGGTGAGTGGTGTGCATCTACATGGCCGCAGCAATGGGTTGAAGGAGATTTGATAAGAAATGTACTTGTATTAGAGTTATTTCCCATTGTCGTGGCCTTGGAGTTGTGGGCTCGTCAGCTCAGGGGCCATAATGTGTCGTTTTGGTGCGATAGTTTGGGAGTAGTTCGGGCAATTAATCACCAGAGTGCGTCCTCCAGACCAGCGGTGAACTTGTTGCGTGTGCTGCTGCTTCGGTGCTTGGACTATGACATAAATTTTCGTGCCAAACATGTCCCGGGGATAGAAAATTGCATTGCTGATTCTCTTTCCCATTTTGATTGGGGGCGGTTTAGATCTTTGGCTCCGGGGGCTAATCCCGTAGGTTTAGCTTGTCCATCTTATATTTGGCAAATGGTCGGTCCTGCCTAATGTTTGGCTGAAGCGGCCCTAGCTCCCTCTACATTGAAGGCTTATTGGTTGGCGTGGAAGCGCTGGGAGAGTTATTTGGTATCTTATGACTGGCGGTTAACAGGCAATGGTTCGGTCATGGAAGAGTTTATGTTGGGGTGCTATCAGGAGGGCCTTAGTATAGCGTCCATGTCATCGACAATAGCAGGTATATCTTTTATGGCAAAGGTTCTGGGGCTTACTGATGCTACGAAATCATTCCTCTTTAGGAAAGCCCTGAAAGGTTGGTCTAGGTTACACCCTGTACCCAGGGATCACAGGCATCCTATAGATACGTTTTGGTTGGCACGGTTGATGGGAGTTTTACAAATATAACGGTGGATGTTTTTGAGGCTTCTCTTTTTAGCGCGGCGTTCTTCATGGTTTTTCACGGGGCTTTAAGAGTAGGGGAGTTGGTTGCGCTGTCAAACAATCAGTTAGGGTCGGCCATTTAAGCAAAAAATTTTATGTTCAATCCAGATACTATTTAAATTAAGATTGCCTGGTCTAAAACAGATCAATTGGAGTTGGTCATTGGTTAACGCTAACAAGGCAGATGGAAGGTATTATTAGTCCGGTCAGGCTTTGCCACGAGCTAGCAGTAGCACGCCCGCAGCAAGCGGAAGCCTGGTTAGTCACAAGGACAGTTCCCCGGTGGCTAAGTTTCAATTCATGCCATTATGTGTGGGGGGTTTAGGTTTACCTTCCGCTGAATTTGGTACTCACTCCTTTGTATTGGCGGCAGATGGGGCATCAAGTCAGCCATACAGGCTTGAGGTAGATGTAAATCCAATACCTATAAGTGATACATTAGACCTGATGTTTAACCATTTTTGTTTTGCTTCCTTTTTTACGCAGCTCTTCCTTTTCTTCGCTTTCTCTTCTTAGGTGGTAGACCCAGGGGTTAGCTGCTCGCCACTTTTCGCGGGTGCGTGAAGGGCTTTTTCCCACCTGGTTTTCACCTTCACCTGGGTCGCTGCCTTTCCTTTTCCCGTTCTATTTATTGTTGGAAGCAAAATCACCCCTTTGTTATGTCAGTTACTACAGGTATTGCTCCATTTTGTGTTGGTTCTCAGATTGCATTAAGGTGTTAGGCCTGACGTAATGTTTAGTATGTGTTAATTGGTCCTTTTGTTAGTTACAATTTGTTATTCCTTTTACGGGTGGATACCAGAAAAATGTTGGTGTGGTTTGTGGGACACTCCTATGTTTACTGGGCGAGTAGACAGGCTTTTGTTCGGAGGTGTCAGTGGTTGCCGGTACATGTGGAGGTCATATGTATATGCCGGCGGGGTATGAGATGGCCGGAGCTCAGGTCGGTTCTATCTAAGGATATTGCTGAGCGTGGAGTTCGAGATATTCTTGTAGTCTACTTGGGTGGCAATGACGTCGATCAAGTTAAATCCTTGGACCTTATTATAAATATTTGTGATGACATTTTGTCGGTCTGCTATGGCCATCGATAATGCTGTGCTGGTCTTATATTGTCCCCCGTAGGATATGGGGGTCTGTTATGCCCAGTATGACTATCGCATCGGTAGTTAGAAAAGTCAATCAGGTGGCTAAGAAGATTTCCCGTGAGTCCGGGGGTTTCTATTTCCATTTCCCATTCATTATTTAAGTCTGAATTTATACATTTGTTCAGAGACGATGGAATACATTTGTCCGATGTTGGTACTATCTTTTTCATATACCAGTTATTTTGGAAGATCAGAGTTGTTTTTAGGGCTGTGGTTGGCGTGCCGCATTTATAGTCATCTCTGCGGCGTGGGTGGGAGAGCAGTGCAGTCGGTAAGTTTGCATATGGTGCTTGGGTTATCTCGTCATAGGTCACTACTCCCCCTTTTGGATTGTGTTGTCATCACGTGTGTTGGGTCCAGTGAATGGGACTCTGGGCCAGTATGTTAAATATTTTACTGGCGGTTATAAGGGGGTGTAGTCTTGCCGTTGGAGAGATATTTCACACCGGCCAATAGATAAGGTATGATCCTGGGTTGGTGGTACAATGGTCTGACCTTTCCACCGTTATTGGTTTTGTGTTTGCTTACTGCCCTGCTCTCGTCTGCCTTTCAGCCCCTTTAGCTTTAATATTAGTCATTTAATAAATAATATTTCATTCCAACGTTTATCTGGTGTCCGTGTCTTTATTGTTTTTTCTTATGGTATTATGGTAAACACTAAGAACTTCCACACTGTGCATTTTAGGGAAGTGTGGCCATCAGCCTAAACGAAGTTAAAATCACGTGGGTGAGTGATTAGGTGTTTAGCCTATGGGCTGTTTCTATTTGTTAACCAATAAGGTAGAGGAGGGGGGTGGTCTAGTTTTATATAGGAGAAGTTCTCCTGCATTTCATCCCCTCTCTGATTCTGGATTCCTCCCGCCCACCTGGCAGTTTTCAGGTTTTTGTATCTGTGGTTCTTCTAGGTGGGAGAGCAGTGCAGTCGGTAAGTTTGCATATGGTGCTTGGGTTATCTAGTCATAGGTCACTACTCCCACTTTTGGATTGTGTTGTCATCACGTGTGTTGGGTCCAGTGAATGGGACTCTGGGCCAGTATGTTGAATATTTTACTGGCGGTTATAAGGGGGGTGTAGTCTTGCCGTTGGACAGATATTTCGCACCGGCCAATAGATATGGTATGATCCTGGGTTGGTGGTACAATGGTCTGACATTTCCACCGTTATTGGTTTTGTGTTTGCTTACTGCCCTGCTCTCGTCTGCCCTTCAGCCCCTTTAGCTTTAATATTAGTCATTTAATAAATAATATTTCATTCCAACGTTTATCTAGTGTCCGTGTCTTTATTGTTTTTTCTTATGGTATTATGGTAAACACTAAGAACTTCCACACTGTGCATTTTATGGTTTGTAGCACAAGGATCAGATTGCAGCTGCTGCTGTAAACCTTTGGGTTTGAACTTCAATAGAGAAAGATGATAAAAGAGCTTCAGATAAAACATATCAGACTTAATAAAAGAGCATCACAACTTGAAATGTAATTTAATACATAGCAGCTTCTGTATGACAATGATACTAGACTTAAATCTCCATTAATCTGGCTTCATGATTAAAAACAATTTGAAAATGAAAGTAACCATCATCACATTATTACAATAAAGTAGGGCTAAATGGCTCTTCAGCTGTCATGATTCGTTGTCAAAGATTGTTTGACTTACACTCGATTAGAACATACTTACCAACTTTCTGAAGTTGGCTTCCGGGAGCCTGCTGGGGAAGGTGGGCGTGATGGGGGGCAGAACTCCACAATTCCTATAATTTTGGACCCCGCAAACGTGTAATTTTACAGAAGGGGGCGGGGCCAAATGCTGTGATTCCCAGTGAATCTCGGCGTTTTAGACTTAATTCTGCCCACTTCACTAGGAAGTGGGTAGATGCGGGAGATTGCCATACTCTCCGGGGAGTCCGTGAGACTCACGTGAAATGCGGGAGTCTCCCGGACATTCCGGGAGAGTTGGCAAGTATGGATTAGAATCAAGCAGACAGTGGAGCAACAACAACTAAAGAATCACGCATTAAAGAGTCTATATCTGCTGGAAAGGAAAGACAGCAACGTTTATAGTATATCAAGTACAATTTGGTAACTTCCTTTTGTGCCATTTTATATTTTTTTCAAATGCATATAGGCCTATAATAATTTGATTTGCATATTCTAGAAGTTTAGGGATTTTTTTTTTCAACCAACAAATATATAACAAAACACATTTAGCTTTTTCCAACTTGATATATTATTGTTTTTCCTTCAAATCAGTAGTTTTCAATCTTTTTTACAAAACCATTTTTTGGAAACCCCCTATAGAATTTTTTCCCCTGGGAATCCCCGAAATGTTTCGCAGCACTTCCCAGGATTTACAAGACAGTGCATGCTTAACCTCAAGGATATTAACAAAACAGTTTTCAATGGAAATGATTAATTCCTTGACTTTTTAAGATTACTTTGTAGGAAGCTGTTAGCGCACATAGAAAAGGCATTAAACTGTATTGTAAACCAGGTCTCAACATGGAGGTGGGCACTTCAATATTCTGCACTTTCAGATGGCAGTCTGTGCTGTCTACAACAGGATCCTCCAGTACTCAGACCACCATTAGGAGCTCCCATAGTCATGTATGTCACAAAGAATCCAAGAGAAAAGCAGTTGACTGGAACACAAATCAAGGGTTCAAAATCTGACAAAGATTGCAACGTGGCTCAAAAGCAGAGAGAAAAATGTACCCAGGGTAAAATTCCAAAACAGGGGGGCTGGTATTGATTCTCCTAAACCTGAAACTGCACTTGAGGCATAATATCATATGAGTGACATAGCAAAGAACCACAAGCACACACTATATATCTGTAAAATTGTAAAAACAAAGACCCATGCTGGAGCTGAAACAGTGTGAATTTAAATAAATATATTTTATGACCCTGAAATTAGAGGGATTGTTGGGCCTGCTTAGATGTGCAGAAGGATTTGAAGTCTGGAATAACATTAGAAAGATGAAGTCTGCTTCAGCACTAAGGGCTAAATTTACTAAGCTGCGGGTTTGAAAAAGTGGGGATGTTGCCTATAGCAACCAATCAGATTCTAGCTTTCATTTTGTAGAAGGTACTAAATAAATGAAAGATAGAATCTGATTGGTTGCTATAGGCAACATCCCCACTTTTTCAAACCCGCAGCTTAGTAAATCTAGCCCTAAGTCTGTTACTGTATGTTGTTTTCAAATGAGCGGAAAAAGCTTTAACACATAAATGGGTTGCTGGTAAGGGCATCATAAACAACATAATAGCTTTTTTAGAACGCAGAGAATATTCATTTTTAAATTTGCACCCAAAAGTTGAGCAATGGCTGACTCTTGTTAGATGTTTTAAGATTAAAATGAGCTGCAATTTGAAGTAATGTTTATTTCTCCCTCACGGTCTATTGTGATGCTGACTAGGGGCCCAATTCATCAAGGAACGCAAACACACACGCATCTGCGTTGCATACTTTGAGTAACGCAAACCGATATGCGAGTGAAATAAGCATCTCAAACAGCAAAAACACACCCAAAAACACTACACTTAAGGGACGGAAATAAGCAATGCAAATGTTAGAAAACACACCCACCTGCGGATCTTTAAGCATGGTACAAGCACAAGCGATGGCTCTCAACTGATTGACGGCAAGCTAAGCAATGTATACTTCACGCCCACTGTGGGAGGGGCCAACAGTTTGTTTATACACAACACAACACAAATGCCTGGGGCTTATTTTTACGAGATAGCTCTTTACTCATTAATCATTAATCACTAAACAATGATGTGGGACACTCTCAACGTTGTTTTTCCTTTGCTACTAATTAGCGTAATACACATTTAACAAACACATTGCTCTCAATCTTTTTGTGTTTTAGGATTTCAAGTCGCCGTATAGTACGCAAAATGCATGGACATGGCTACCTTAAAAACACATGAATAACGAATGTATCAATATGTATGTGGTGTAAATAAAACTTGCCTTTTCAGCAAAATGCATAGCATACTCTTCCATAAAGGATACATACAACTTCCACACAGAGGAAGGGTTTCTGCTTCTGTCTGGATCAGAACTCAGAAATGACTGTATGCAAAGCTACCCACTACCCCAACCTCAGATGTGAAAACCACAGACAGCACCAACAATACAGCATGCGTGCTACACAGACACCTCACACTTAATACTACTGTTCATTATTCACACAAATTACTCACAAATTACACAAAAAATACCCAGCTAACAGGTAGCTCAATGGTTAACACTTTGGACAACACAGCAGACATGAGTTCAAATACCAAGCATACCAATAACTAATATGTGGACTGCAATCATTATCCTAACAAGAAATGCAGGAATGTGACACAATGGTTTCTTTTTTTATTTTGGATTTGTTATACACGCTCACCCATATTGTAAAATATGCCCTCTGATTTATCCAGTATTGAAAGAAAATCTTTATTTCGAGGGGAAATCCGAGAAGCCTCACGGCCTACACTTCACATGCACATTATTAGGTGCATGCTGACATTGATTATTCTGAATGGACTAAGAGGAGGGGGGGTTGTAGGGGACAGCTTCTTTGTAGTTAAATGCAACATTGGCAGCAAACAGACTTTCATCTGGATCCACGGCGTACACGTTATGTCATGTACTCAGCTTTATCCAAACAGGCCGCTCTCCACACACCAGTGCCATGGTCCTTTGCTTCGCTTGCACTTCTGCCTTACACCATTGACGCCACTTCTGGGTACACTTTCGAGGGTCTCTTCAATGTGTGACTGGCTTTGCTCTGATACTTGCACGTTACCGTGGACTATCACTACAGTGACATATGTATTTGAGGGAATTGGTAACTAGCTAGGGCGTTTGACCTTTTTGGAATTTTTCTTGTACTCAGGGCCTACAGATTGTTAGGAACTCCTCCAGCCGGCACAACACAACCCGGAGTCTACTCTGCCAATCAGGTGTTCACTGGAGCCCCTGATGGTGGGGACAGACTGGGCTGCAGACTGACAGAGGGTCGTGAAGTGTGTACCGGCTGGGGAGAACCCAGGCAAGCAGAGTGAGGTTCACGCAGAGGTCAAGGGCCAGCAGCAGGTTGCAATTCCAGTTAACAAGCCGGGGTCAAGGGTCACAGGCAAACAGGAGAAACAGTAAACAGGCCAAAGGTCAGGGTCACGGGATACACAAGCGAAGTCCAAATCCAAGCCAAGGGTCATACACGAGAGATCAGCAGAATTTCAGCAGGCTAGTAAAATTAATGAGCGCATGCGCCTGGCTTCTCATTGCCGGGAAGCAGCGCTGAAGCGTTCAACCGTTGCCCCGGCAACAGCCAGGTCATGGGCGAAAGTGACGTTCCGGTCGCCATAGCAACGGCCGTGACGCAGGTAAGAGAGTCGAGGCGACTGGGCACTGCCACGGCTCGTAACACAGATGCTATACCTCTTATAGGGGTGGCTTGTTCGTGGAGGGCACATGTTTATTTTGGATTACATGCAAAGAGCAAATCACAATCTTTTATGCTAGTGAAATTATGATGGACTTCAAAACCAACCATCTTATTTAAATGTTAATCTTTTTGGATTATTATATACACTCTCTTTTGTCCTTACACCCACATGTAGGAGAATTAGATGAATAAAGACACACACACCAAGGTTGGTTTTTCTTAAATGTATATAAATTTGGATATAATAACTAAAATTTACATATTTACATGAATCTTTAAAACTATTTACATTTAACATTTCAATACACAGGAGCAGGAACAAGCAGGTCAGCAGACTGGGAGGCAGAAGCTATAACCGGCAATGAGGTAGCAGACCTCATTGCCTTAAATTGTAAGCACAGCCAATCAGAGCCTGGCTCTGATAGTACCCAGCCCCTTGCACCTAAATTCATTAGCCCGCAGGCTAGTAAAATTGATGAGCGCATGCGCCCGGCTTCTCATTGCCGGGACGCAGCGCTGAAGCGTTCAACCGTTGCAACGGCCGGGTCATGGGCGGAAGTGACGTCCCGGTCGCCATAGCGACGGCCGGGACGCAGGTAAGAGAGTCGCGGCGGCTGGGCACCGCAGCGGCTCGTAACAGTACCCCCCCTTGAGGAGGAGTCGAGGGACCCCGACATCCAGGTTTCCTTGGGCATATAGTCATCTTCGCGGGACCCAGGATCGCTCTTCTAGTCCACGATTTTTCCACTGTACTAGGAAGTGTACCTGCCCCTGCACTTTTTTAGAGTCAAGAATCTTCTGGACCACAAATTTTTGTGGTGTGTTCCTATTTCCCACAGAAAACCCTGTAGGCTGGGATTGATTCGGGTATAATACTGGTTTAAGTAACAAACAATGAAAAGTGTTCGAGATCTTTAGTGAGCCAGGAATCTTCAAACTAAAAGCTACCGGATTGATCTGTTTGGTAATCATGAATGGACCAATAAATTTCGGCCCCAGTTTTTTACAAGGCTGTCTGAGCCTAACATTTCGAGTTGACAGCCACACTTTCTGGCCCACTTTAAATGAGTCTGCTAAAAAATTTTTAGCAGACAATGAGGACTTTTTCAAGGAGGATTGAACTTTCCTCCAAATTACTTTCAGATCAGCAGCTGTGGAACGAATCTCCGGGATACCAGCAGATTTGAGAGAGTACAGAAAATTAGACCTGGGATGGAAACAGAAGTTACAGTAGAACGGGGAAGTTTGAGTAGATGAGTGAGATGAGTTATTGTAGGCAAACTCTGCCCAGGGCAGCAAAGAGGACCAATTGTCATGGAATTCTGATGTATAACATCGGAGGAACTGTTCAAGTGACTGGTTAACCCTTTCAGTTTACCCGTTAGACTGAGGGTGGTATGCAGATGACAGACTGATCCTGTTTCCGAGAAGGGTGCAGAAGGATTTCCGCTATGAATTGTGAACCACGATCAGAAACAATATCGGAAGGAAATCCATGGAGCCGGAAAATATGTTGTATGAAGAGAATGGCCAGATCTCGAGCGGTAGGAAGCCTGGTTAATGGAATGAAATGTGCCATTTTGCTGAAACGGTCTACCAAAACCCAAATAGTATTGTGTCCTGCAGAAGGTGGAAAATCAACAATAAAGTCCATGAACAAATGTGTCCAAGGTTTTGCAGAAATGGTCAATGGAAACAACTGACCTACCGGGCGAGTCCTGGGGACTTTGTTTCTGGCACAAACCTCACATGAGAGGACATGACTCTTGACGTCAGTGGACAAGGATGGCCACCAGACCGTACAGGAAAGGATTTCCAGCGTCTTGTGGATTCCAGGGTGTCCAGCAGACCTACAATTATGCGCCTCTGCAAGAACCGCCTTCCTTAAATGGACTGGAACAAAGAGACGTTGCTCCAGAGTAGTATCAGGGGCTAATCTCTGGAATCTCTGAAGTGTGATACTCAGATCCTGGGTTAACCCAGCATGGATTATGGAAGGAGGAATAATAGGCTCTGGGTTTGAAACTGGAACGTGGTGTGCCAAGAAACTTCTGGACAGAGCATCTGCCTGGACATTTTTGGAACCCGGTCGATAGGTGATCAGGAAATTAAACCGGGTAAAAAATAACGATCAACGGGCCTGTCTGGGATTTAGACGTTTGGCCGATTGAATATATTGCAAGTTCTTGTGGTCGGTAATGACAGAGATCTGATGTGAAGCACCCTCCAGCCAATGTCGCCACTCCTTGAAGGCCGATTTGATTGCCAATAGTTCTCTATTCCCGACATCATAGTTGGCTTCTGCTGAGGAGAACTGACAGGAGAAATAGGCACATGGGTGTAGACGATTAGTATGAGGATCCTTCTGTGATAGTATGGCACCAGCACCGACGTCAGAGGCGTCGACCTCAAGAACAAATGCCTTAGCTGGATCCGGGTGTCTAAGGACCTGAGTGGAGACAAAGGCTTTTTTCAGGCTTTCGAATGAGGCTCCTGCTTGGGGTGACCAATTAGTTGGATCCATTTCTTTACGGGTTAGGGCGACAATGGGAGCCACGATGTCCGCAAAGCCATGAATGAATCTTCTATAATAGTTGGAGAAGCCCAGAAACCTCTGCACCGCCTTAAGGTTGTTTGGTTGCACCCAATCCAAAATAGCCTGAACCTTAGTTGGATCCATGTAGAATCCCTCAGAAGAGATTATGTAACCAAAAAAGGATACCTTCTGCACCTCGAACTCACACTTTTCCAGCTTGGCATAAAGGTGGTTCTCTCGCAATCTTCGTAGAATTTGTTTGACGTGATTCTGATGTACGGACAAAGATCTGGAATAGATGAGGATATCATCTAAATAGACGACCACGAAACAACCAAGGAAGTCCCGAAGAACGTCATTGATCAAGTCCTGAAACACTGCATGTGCATTGCTAAGACCAAACGGCATGACCAGACACTCGTAATGGCCAGAGTGCGTATTAAATGCCGGCTTCCACTCGTCTCCTTCCTTGATACGGATGAGGTTATACGCTCCACGAAGGTCGATTTTTGAGAAGACAGTAGCACCTCTCAACTGATCAAATAATACTGAGATGAGCGGAAGGGGATAGGTGTTCTTGATTGTGATAAGATTCAATCCCCGGGATCAATACAGGGTCTTAGTCCTCCGTCCTTTTTGGATACAAAGAAGCATCCTGCTCCTACAGGAGATTTAGATGGCCTGATGAAGCCTTTCTCCAGGTTTTCTTCAATGTATTCCTGCATGGATTTGGTCTCTGGACCAGAGAGAGAGTACAGGCGCCCCTTAGGTAGCTTGGAACCAGGAATAAGCTCGATGGCACAGTCGAAGTCACGGTGTGGTGGTAAAGTGTCAGCAGCCTTCTTGGAGAACACATCCCAAAACTCATGATATTGTGAGGGAAGCTGCTCCGGAATAGACTGAATCACCCGCAGAGGCAGTGACAAGCAGGACTGTGTACAATAAGAGCTCCACTGGACAATTTCTACTTTTACCCAGTCCATGACAGGGTTATGACGGGAAAGCCATGGGTGGCCCAGGATCAAGGGAACCGATGAACAATCGATAAGGGAGAAGGTTATTGACTCTGAATGGAGAGCTCCGATATTCAACTGTAGTGGCGGGGTCTCCCAAGAAATCTTGCCACCAGGTAACGGACTTCCATCTAAGTCACAGACAGTAATAGCAGACTTGAGTTTTACCATCGGAATTTCAGCAGCGCGGGCGAACCCGATGTCAAGGAAGTTGCCTGCAGCTCCACTATCAATGAAGGCAGACAGGTCCTCACAACGAGCACTGAAAGTGAGCTGTGCAGGGATCAATACAGCATTTTTCAGGGAGACAGTCTGCAGACCTAGGTGAACTTTCCCCTCGTTCCCTAGGCATGCTCTTTTCCCGGCTTATTTGGGCAGGAACGGGAGAAGTGGCCTTTTGTGCCACAATAGGCCACATAGGCCTTGTGATCGTCTCCTGCCTCTTTCCCCAGGGGAGAGACGATATGCTCCTAATTGCGTAGGCTCCTCACCATCCGTGGAAACAGGAATGAAGGCGGATGGAGGTGAAGATGACTCCTTTTCGGTTTTCCGCTCTTTAAATCTCATGACGATTTTAATGGAGAGGTGCATCAGATCCTCCAGAGAGGTAGGAGACAGGTATTGCACCAAAGAGTCTTTAATCTGTTCCGACAGGCTGAGACGGAACTGACTACGTAAGGCGGGGTCATTCCATCCACTATCAGGTGACCATCTACGGAATTCAGCACAGTATTCCTCTGCCAACCGCCGGCCTTGTTTCAAGGCCCGTAGATGAGCTTCCGCGGAGGCCATTCGATACGGGTCATCATATAGTAGACCTAATGCCTCAAAGAAAGCGTCTACGGACTGCATGGCTGGTATGTGGCAAAGAAATAGCCCAGGACTGGGGGTCACCTTGTAGGAGGGAAATAATAATCCCGACTCTTTGTTGCTCTGAACCGGAGGAGCAGGGTCTCAACCTGAAATAGAGCTTGCAGCTCTCCCTGAAATTCCGAAACAGGGATCTATTTCCAGAGAACTGATCCGGTAAATTCATCTTAGGTTCACAGGTGGAACTCGGAGTGGGTTGTGAAGTTTTTGCTGCTTCTTCTTGAACGGACAAACACTCAGCCAAACCCTGGATCATTTGATACAAGGACTCAACATGGCCTGCTAGGGCTTGTGCCGGAGACGGTGTGGATCCGCTTGCATCCATTCCAACCTCGTCTCCGTGTGTGGGCCGGTTATAATGTTAGGAACCCCTCCAGCCGGCACAACACAACCCAGGTCAACTCTGCCAATCAGGTGTTCACTGGAGCCCCTGATGGTGGGGACAGACTGGGCTGCAGACTGACAGAGGGTCGTGAAGTGTGTACCGGCTGGGGAGAACCCAGGCAAGCAGAGTGAGGTCCACGCAGAGGTCAAGGGCCGGTAGCAGGTTGCAATTCCAGTTAACAAGCCGGGGTCAATGGTCACAGGCAAACAGGAGAAACAGTAAACAGGCCAAAGGTCAGGGTCACGGGATACACAAGCGAAGTCCAAATCCAAGCCAAGGGTCATACACGAGAGATCAGCAGAATTTCAACACACAGGAGCAGGAACAAGCAGGTCAGCAGACTGGGAGGCAGAAGCTATAACCGGCAATGAGGTAGCAGACCTCATTGCATTAAATAGTAAGCACAACCAATCAGAGCCTGGCTCTGATAGTACCCAGCCCCCTGCACCTAAATTCATTAGCCCGCAGGCTAGTAAAATTAATGAGCGCATGCGCCTGGCTTCTCATTGCCGGGAAGCAGCGCTGAAGCGTTCAACCGTTGCCCCGGCAACAGCCAGGTCATGGGCGAAAGTGACGTTCCGGTCGCCATAGCAACGGCCGTGACGCAGGTAAGAGAGTCGAGGCGACTGGGCACTGCCACGGCTCGTAACACAGATGCTATACCTCTTATAGGGGTGGCTTGTTCGTGGAGGGCACATGTTTATTTTGGATTACATGCAAAGAGCAAATCACAATCTTTTATGCTAGTGAAATTATGATGGACTTCAAAACCAACCATCTTATTTAAATGTTAATCTTTTTGGATTATTATATACACTCTCTTTTGTCCTTACACCCACATGTAGGAGAATTAGATGAATAAAGACACACACACCAAGGTTGGTTTTTCTTAAATGTATATAAATTTGGATATAATAACTAAAATTTACATATTTACATGAATCTTTAAAACTATTTACATTTAACATTTAAGCCAAAAAAACACCTAATCATACAAGGTCGACCAATGGGCCATTTTCTGCTCCAGCTCCTCCATGCATTTTTGCTGCTCCTTTTGGTGATGCTTTATTTTCTCGAAGAATGCAGCAATTTTGGCCCGCATCTCTGACAAGGTTGGTGGGGGGGGGGGGGGCCAATTGTAAGCTTCCTCCATGTGTGTTTTTTTTTCAAGGATAATGGACATCTCAATGTTATCCAATTATGTCCAGCACTTATAGCAAATACTTACTATCTCAAAAAGCGCCTCTTGCACTTGGCTGGCCAATGCTGCCTCCTGCCGACTCTTCTCCTCCAGCACCACCACCGGCAGACGCAGCTGGTCGTCCTCCTGCTCCTCCTGCTCCTCCTCCTCTGCCTCTGCCTCCACCACCGCCACTGCCTCCATCTGCTCCTCCTCCTCCTCGCCTCCACCATCTCCTCCTGCTCCTCCTCTGCCTCCTCCTGCTCCTCCTCCTCTGCTGCCTCCTCCGCTGTCTGAACCTCCACCACTGCCCGGTGGCGTTGGCGGCGTTCCCAGCATGCCCGGTCTGTTGGAAGGAAGGGAATTTTAAAAAAAGGGCATGTTAACACAATCACCAGCTTAAAAAACTGATAGTATTATGACAATCAGGTGATCATACATGTTTAATAAACTTTGCATTGGCAGGAGACAGAAATATTAGCTACTACCAAAGCAAGGTGCTAAACATGATGCACACAAAGTATTTCACATGACCTGTCACAAATGTTTTTCTTTTACATAGATATGTGGAAATTTGCAGTGGCCTAGTGGTCAGTACTTTGCTCTCACAGCACTGGGGTCAGGAGTTCAAGTCCATGATTATTGTTTCATATGTGTGGAGTTTGCTGGCTTGCTCCATATTTGCATGTGTTGTCTACCACACTCCCCAAACATACTACTGACCGGATAATTTGTTTTTTGGAGAAATTGCCAGCAGTATGTTTTTTAATGTTGGTAAATTTACGTCTGCAAACTCCCATTGGTCTGGTAATGTTGTCAATTAGTTATCTCTTTACAGGACCACTGAATTAGTGGATGGATCTCAAAATCTTTAAATGTTGAGTATAATTTGGAAATGACCCTTTGTTGGGACTACCTCACAGTCTAAAATAGTCTAAATAGGCAGTTAAATAATGATTGATTAGCTATATCTAGTACACTCTGTAATCTATTTGCATCTTATGGTAGCTTTTAAAAATTAGTCTATAGACTAAGGTGTTTGAAATTTGAAACCTGCCTTTTAAATCTTTGCCCAATAATGACAACACATCTGCCACTCCAAAATGTTTTTAAGGTTAGACCAGCAAGTTACAGCACTCGGGTCAAGAGTTAGAATGCCTGATTCCAAAAACCACCCTTAATGGTCAAATTTTTCACAATAAAACATTTAGGTCACTAAATTGTCAGCAGACAAATGTAGGAGACAGGAGGCAAAGCATTTTGGGTGCACTGGAAGGGGCATAACCTTTATAGTGTGCTTGCACTTTGTTATGTAGCCCATGTCAGGTGATTAGGGTGAACATATTTACAAACATATAGCAAATATATATGTGTACACGTGTTTTTGGCGAATAATAGAGAACTCACTTCTTATAATTTTCTCCCTGAGTTTTCGAAGCAGCTGGGGCTGACGCCGGCGGAGGTCGCTCCAGCGGCGCTGCAGCTGGACGATGCTCCGATTTTGGCTCAGCCGCATCTGCGGACCGTTTGGTAGGCCCGCATTTTAATCTCGTTCGAGACGTACCTTCCAGAGGGCACATTATCCATGGCCTCTGTGAGTACTCTTAACTCGCGGCGACTGAAAATTGAAGCCCTCATTTTGAAATGCTATCTCTCACTCAAAATGGAGGGCTCTGCACTCCGTTTGGTTCTCAGAGCACGTATGGGCGTGCGCATGTTACACGCGGATCTTTAAGACACCTGTGTGTGTAATGGTTGTCTCTCCCACCAAGAACATGGCGACCCCCTACGATGAGACGAGTACTCTGTGCGCTGCAATTAGGAAGAAGAGTGTACACCTGGTTTATTAAACCAAACCTACATTTAAACCCACCTGTGCTTTGCTTTACTGCCTGTTCATTAGCTTAATTGCCAGGACAGGACACATTCAAGATTTCAAATTTTTTGGATGCTTTGCCTAATAAGCAAACAAAAATCAGTAAGTACAAAACTAAATCAGAGATTGTAATATTTCAAAATTGTTTGTATCTCCTAATGTAGGCATCTGTTTGGTATGAAATATGTGTGTCCTAGCTGTAATTAAAGTGCTATATAAATGGACCTTGCCCTCACATTTAAAATTTAAATAATGCAATAGTAGCCTACAGTATGCAAAGTTATTTAACCTTATCCATCTGGCACTCAATAATATGTGGATGGTAGCTTTGTTGAACACAGTACCTTTCCTTGTTTTGAAAATATTGTGTATATTTATTTGTTTATATATATGTGTGTCCTAGCTGTAATTACAGTGCTATATAAATGGGCCTGGGCCTCACATTTAACATGGAAAGAATGCAATAGTAGCCTACTCTATGCTAAGGTATTTTACCCATACTTGCCAACATTTAATTTTTTTCTTCCGGGAGCTGCCAGTAGGAGGTGGGCATGTAGGGGGCGGGGCCCCAAAAAGCGCGTCATTTTAGCCCCGCCCCCGTGACGTAATGACGCAAATCGCGGGGCCAAACGCTGCAATTCCCGGTGAATCGCGTCGTTTGAACCGAATTGCCACACTCTCCCGGGAGTCCGGGAGACTCTCGCGAAATGCGGGAGTCTCCCGGACGTTCCAGGAGAGTTGGCAAGTATGATTTTACCGTATCCATATTGCACTCAATAATATTTGGATGGTAGCTTTGTTGAACACATTACCTTTCCTTGTTTTGAAAATATTGTGTTTATTTATTTTGCCAGGCTACACCACGCATTAGCCACTTTACATTGAAATAAAATTTGGCTTTTTGTGAAAACCTTTGAAAAAGTAAGTATAACTATTTAACATATCTTGGAGTATATCCCAATTGTTTGTATCTCCTAATGTAGCCAACTGTTTTGTATGAAATATGTGTGTCCTAGCTGTAATTAAAGTGCTATATAAATGGGCCTGGATGACCTTAGAATCTGTATTAGCACCTGACAGTTTGCATTGCCTATGAAGACACTACTTATCTTTCAAATAGGAATATGTCTGATGCTGGCGCCAGTGGTGAGCAGGCACCAGGTGTGCCAAGTAGGCGCAAACACAATTTTAATGACCAGGAGCTTGAAGTCCTGGTAGAAGAAGTGCTGAGGAGATTTCACACTGACCAGCGCCCAATCACAGGACACGAGCGCCAAACTCATTGGCACCAAATTACCAACCTCATAAATGACATGTCTCCATATGTGCGTACAAAGATTGAAGTACAGAAAAGTTACTAATCCCAATTAGAAACAATACCCCAATTTAACTTGTCTGACTGTGTCTAGTTGGAAAATAATATATATATAGATATCGATATAGATAAATATGGATATTGTGACATAGTAGTATTAGGCAACTGTGAGGTGAAACCACCTTGTGTCTCGAAAGCATTTGTTGATCAGGGCCTTTGTTTAAAGAAACTAACAGCATGGGCCACATTTACATAATATGTTTCCCACATTATCCACACTTGAAAAGGCCAAAATCTGTATTCATGTATGTGTAGTAGAAATTGGTGTGATTTGCAAACGTGCAATGTTTTCTTTTAAATTGTGTCTTATTAGGATTTTAAGCTGCTATGTGAGGCAATAATGTTTGTCTGTTCCACAGATGGGCTGACTATAAAGCGCCTGAAATTGAAACTTTCAAAACTGCATAGGCATGCAGTAGGAACTGGTGGTGGTCCTCCACTAGATATTCACTTAACACCCCTAGAGGAGCGTGCAAGGGCAGCAATTGCTCTGGTGGAGATTGTTGGGGTGGGCGACATAGACACTGGCTATAGCCCACCCCGAACAGGAGATGCCGGTCCACTAGGTACATGATGAGTTTGCTTAGTTAATGTCTGTAAAGGTTTCTATCTAATTTCAAATTTTAAGGTAACAGATTTGGCGCTTATACTCAGTAATATAAGTCCAGATCACTGTATGACACTTCAATGGTCCCGATGAAGCTGGACTCTTACCCTGTGTGGCAAAGGAAGTGACTGAGAGACCAATCACGGGTCGCCGAAGTTGTAAGGAATCTGTGCCCGAGTTTTGTGGAGCGTGCAGGAGTAATCAGCCGGCTACCTGAACTGCGGGGAAGGATAGAAAGGTTTCTCTACATGCTTTATACCAACCCACACAGGGTAAGAGTCCAGCTTCATCGGGACCATCAGTGATTGCTGTTTACGATTCTGTGTTAGTTTTAGAGGTTTTATGTGGTGTATATTAAAAGTTTTCTAATTGAGATAACGCACCATGTGGAGCACCATTTGTTTCTCTTTTTCTTCTTGAGAATATACTGCAAGATTAATGTGAAGTCCTAGACGGATCTCCATGTGTGGTTTACAAATATTATTGGGATTAGAGATATACTCCATGTAAGTGCGGTTTCTTTTGGTGTGGAATCAAATATTACACATTGTGGTGACCTACACAGATATACCACACGGGTGGTGGATGATTATTGATCGTGAAAAGGTCCTTATATTTGTTCATCTGATAAACGATAACACGATCTCTTTCGTTTATTTTTATATATGTGAACATTGATGGATATTTTAAACTTTGGATCCATGTGACTATTATATTGACTTTACATCCTGAGAATATAAATATTGAAGTTTTTTTCCGGGACAGTGCGTATTGAAACGTGGAACTGTAGGAATGCTATACCTCCATTGAAGTGTCATACAGTGATCTGGACTTATATTACTGATTAGAGTATAAGCGCCAAATCTGTTACCTTAAAATTTGATATTATATTGACATGCATACATTGATAGGTTGTATTTAGGAAACAGTGGCAGCGCAGATAGAGCCATCATTTTATACAGTGAAAGGTTTCTATCTGTCTGAGCAAATGTGTAAACTATCAGGATGTGTCTGAAGGATAGCTTTGATTGCACAATGTCTTAGCCTATCAGATTGGAGGAAATGTAATGTAGACACTGAAGAAAAAATGTCTCTATATGTATAGTTTTGTGCGTAAGTAAAAAAAAATATGTGGTAATGTCTGCTTTTGGTGACTGTGAAGGGCTGCAAGAACATGATATGTCATTTAAGACTTGACCAATGCTACATCAGGAGTACTTCAATATGTGTAAAAATAACATTATTGTACCGTAATGTTTTCATTGAATATCTTAGTGTTTGTAATTATTCTCTCTACAGATTCTGAGCAGCAGCCCGCTGCACCCGTCGCGGAAGTTGCCCGTGATGTGGAGGCTCCGATGGATCCAGCTGGACATGTATGGGCGCGGTCACTCATCACAAAGACTTGAAAACGCCACTGAAGCACAGAATGTTCACCTGGCACTAATAGCGAGCATTGTCCAACACACGGATCAAGAAATTACCAGTCTGAATAGCACACTCTCCACTTTCATGAGCACACATACCTCTTTAATAAGCACACACAACTCTTTAATGACCACACACACCACCCAAATGGATACGTTAAATACCACATTGTCAAATATCGCAACACTCCTGGGTGATCTCTTGCATGCCCACTCCCAACGCACCTCCAGCAGATTCCCTTCACCCAGTTCAGATTATTTCTTCACCAGCCCCCATACCCAGTTGGCTGGTGCCTCAAACCTCCCTATTGTGTCTGACTCCCCCCTCCCTGTTGTTTCTGTTGCGTCCCCCACCCCTGTTGTGTCTGACTCCTCCTTCCCTGTTTCTGATGCGTCCACCACCCGTGTTGTGTCTGGCTCCTCCCTCCCTGTTTCTGGTGCGTCCACCACCCCTGTTGTGTCTGACTCCTCCCTCCTTGACCCAAACCTATGTCGTCTTATGTGTTTGGCATTTGCCCGTGGCTTTGCCCCCCCTGTCGTGGTCCCTTCCCAATCCCCTGTCGTGGTCCCTTCCCAATCCCCTGTCATGGTCCCTTCCAAATCCCCTGTCGTGGTCCCTTCCCAATCCCGTGTACATGAGCCTGCACCTTCACATCGTCGGACACAATCCGTTTCCTGTGCAGGTTTGGCTGGTTCTTCTGACTCCTCTACATCACGGGTGACAAGAAGTAGGAGTCGGACACAGTCCAGTCCCACATCATATA
The DNA here is from genome assembly GCF_038048845.1 of Mixophyes fleayi. NCBI lineage: Eukaryota > Metazoa > Chordata > Amphibia > Anura > Limnodynastidae > Mixophyes > Mixophyes fleayi. The sequence goes on from NC_134406.1 coordinate 127,188,819, forward strand.
AAAAGCCGGAAAAAAAAAAGATTTTGCTTTTTGGAATTAAACCTTATCATTTAATATATTGAAAAAAAAATATGTATTTTTGTGTAACAATTAAAGTGTTATTTACTAATGAAATTATGTGTTTTTTTTATTTGCTATTGCATAATCTATTATGGTTTATTTAAAGCAATACTTGTTATCAAGTCTAAGCAAAGTATTATCTCAGAACACACGCCCTGAATCATTAAGGTTCTTTAAGGAATAAGGATCTAATTTCAGTGTGGTGTCCAAAAAGAAGGGCCAGATTGATTAAGGGTCATAAATGAAGAGGATCCTTATTACAATAATCTGGGAGAAACCATTTTAAAATGCAAGGGGGAGTAAATTAGGAAACGGTTTCTTGCAAAAGTTAAATACTGTCTGTATCCGAATATAGCGCACCAATACTTGTTAGCTTAATTGAAAACTGAAATGTTAAGTTCATCTAGGACCTCTCCTACCCCCAAACACAAACTGCAAGGTTTTTTGTTTTCTTAACATACCCCTACAATGCAACATGGTTTTGCCTGACTTAGTTACTGTGCCTTACCTTTCCAGAATGATTCAGGCCCATGGCTTGGTCAAAAAGACTTAAACAACAAGTTTATCAAGGTAAGCTTCTGAATGATTTTGCCTCAGTGTTTCTTTCTTTGTGTGAGTAAATGTTTTGAAAACAAGCGTGCAACTACTACAGTGGCCCTTTATAGGTTGCCAAAATCATCCTGTAAAGGAAGTTTTGCATTTGTAAACTGTAACCTGACACAAATGAGCCACAAAAAACAGGTCCTAATGGCACCTAAATACTCCTAACAATTTTGACATCATGCCACAGGGGAATTATTGTTAACTACTAATCAGACCCTTCCAGAATGTTGATTTTGCCTAAATATCTAATAAGGGATTTGCCTTTAAGAATAGTGCTAATGCACAGTGTGTGGTACACTGGTCACCCTTTAGCATAATGCGTGTTTAAATGTTTCTTAATGTCCTTATTGCACTAAGCAAATATAGTTAGTGACTCAAATTGGGATCTTAGGCGCACTTACCACATCCACCTGCTGTCATATCACGGCAACCTGGGTCCCTTCTGGTAGTCTACAACATTCCCGTCCTCCACACCTTCATTTTAAAACAAACACACACTGTTTGTTCTGCTGCATGGGTGCGGCCATCTTGGATGCAGTCAGGTGATTATTCCAGACCAACCAGAATCACCAGCTCTGATACTATTAACTGATCAGCCAATAGTTGTTTTGGACACCCTATTTAAATCTGCTGCTGTGATCTGTTCATTGGCCGAACAACACACTTCTCTCCAGAGGATAGGTCTTGGCTCCAGTGGTCTGCCCTGCATTACAAAAGCAGAGTTTATGACCACATTTGCAAACTGGGCATTCCCCTGCTATATTCGCCAATCATCAAGAACATGAGCAGGAAGATGATCCAGTCTGCTAGGTTCTTATTCAGTCTTGCTCCAGCTAGTCCCAAGGGTCCCGAATCAGATCAAGAAATACAGATGACCATGACATTTTTACACTATATAAGGGTGTATGTAGTCTTGTGTGAGCTGTTTGCTGTGTGCCTGGCTAATCATGTAAGAACACACCCTCTAAACCAGGCCTGTCCAACCTGTGGCCCTCCAGATGTTGTGAAACTTCAAGTCCCAGCATGCCATTCCAGCTATCAACAGGTTGTCTACTGGCAAAGCATGCTGGGGCTTGTAGTTTCACAACACCTGGAGGGCCGCAGGTTGGACAGACCTGCTCTAAACCAATTAAGTAGACACCACATTATCTACATCACCTAGTGATGGATATCCAAGAGGTAGTTTGTCACCCAAATTGCTCGATACAGTCGTTATTTTACTAAACTCTATGGTCTGATTCCACAATTGCATAACAGTTCATAACAATTTGGAAGCCTTAATCCCTTATTTTTCTAAACAGACCTTATAGTTTATTTACTTATGAACACTGATTCATTCATTGCTATACTGGCCACGACACTAGGTTTTTGCTCCCTTCCAGTTGTGGATTCAATTTAAGCAAGGCCAAGCTAATTGACATCACGTGCAAATTATTATGATGAGTCGTTTGGTATGTTGAGATTTCGTGTAAATACAGACACAGGTACCCATTGCACATGATCACTGGGCATGAATGATTAAGGCTGTTAAAAGATTTGTATCCTTATTTTAGTGTCCTGGACAAAACCATGTAACAATGCAAGAGGTGCAAATGAGTCTTCACATTTACTAGCATGTTTAAACAGTCATAACTTCAATTCTGCCACAAACTAACACATTTTTCTATTTACAACACACACTGACATATCATTTCAAGTCAAACCCAGCTGGAATGTGCCTTTTGTCAATATGTTATATTTACAGAGGGAAATCTTACAGAGATTTGGATTGTCTAAAAATTACACATTTATACACCGCAATAAAATTTGAAACAGACATTGTCAGGGGCACCAAACATGTCAAGTGACTGGTGGCAAACAATGTGTGTAATCAGACTAATGTAACTAGTATTAATTTGGGATAAGTGTGTTGGCCGCAAACTCACATTTCGCAGACTGGAGCAATTAACAAACTAGGTGAAATATTACTTATCACAACAATGAAACATTGTAAATACACCATGAAAAGAGTGTATACAGGATTATTTGCTGTTCCAAAGGTGGGTTACATATACTGTTAATCTGCCCTTGTAGCAAGACTACACTAGCTTAGTACACTAATGCATTTCCCATTATTGTTAATGTTGGGTTTGTGTCTGCCATGTGGGTGTAGGGCCTCTTTGAAACAAAGTGCCACTAGCACAGGCGAAAGATTGTTATCCTGTTTGGGCAAGGGCCAAAAGTTGGTAGTGTTGAACATAACGCCGGTAACATTTTAGTATTATTTGTATGCGTTACACATTTTAAAATGCCCATATTGCTATGCACATACCATGTTATCTCTAAATGCTAAAAATGTACACGAAATTAACTACTAAGCAACCAAACAAACATACAAACCTACTAACGAAACTAATTTTCTATAACTGAACATTAACACCATATAGTGTGTTTGTAGGCTATGGTGTGTCTGTGGACAAAAGAACCACACATTGAAATAATATATTTACCAAGTATACCTGTTCCACAATAGTTAGGAAAGCAATACACATGGATTTATGTGTATTCAAAGAGAAATCACTGCACTATAGTAATGGTACAAAATGGCCTGACAACAGATTGCTGAGTCATTTCCAGGATAAGATATATTTATTACATATATGAATCCAAACGTGCTAACAAAAACATAGCAAATAAGTTAATGGTCTGTGTGTGTCCAAGTTCTTTGAATGAAGAGATGACAATCTGGGCAGACTGAAAAGAGACATAAGCAGGCTTGGAGCTCTGGAGAAATACTTCAACATGTAGTGAGACACGATTTGCACCACTCCAAAATCCACGCCAACACACCCTGTTGAATCAAGCATTTAATATTGCAATATTAGCTCCCAAATAACTTGCATTTAGGTATCTAGTGGATGACTTGCTAATCAATAAGTTTACCACTGTATTGAAATGTGTAAAAAAGCAGGTAATAATCTACACAGTAGTGTCAAATAATGGCTTGTGTGTTTGAGCTATATCTTTGAATCTGATTGTACTATTTGACATGATTACAAACCATAAAACCATAGGTAACATAGCTAGCATATGTTTGGTTTGCACACCCACACATTCCAGGCTTAGTAACGACATTATTGTATAGAGCACAATCACTTGACAGAAACATTTTAGTGCTGATAACACTATAAGACTTACATTTGTCAACACTCTTCACCATGGCAACATCCACCAACTCAAAAGGAAAGTGCAATGCCCCAAAGGCCAGCACTCCAGGCCAAGTGTAATATACAGCCTGTAGATATAAGAAAAAACAAACAAAGTGTGAAAAATGACCACTACAACACACTATATGTGCGGAACAATAACCTATAAACATCACATGGTTAAATGACCAGCTTTGAAATGTGAGTTTATAAAAAGTGCTAACAAATACACTACCTCAACAATAACGACCGACAACATAGCTCCTGAAGTTGGAGCCACGCACTGCTTCACGAGGGGGGTGTACTAGATCTTGCTCCTCCACCTCCTCCTCCGCCTCGTCCATCCCAGCAACCTCGTCCATGACCCCTGGTGCCCCACTCCTGATAGCAATATTATGGAACACCACACACAGAGCGATGATCCTACACACCTTACTCGGCTCATACATCAGGGCGCCACCAGACCGGTCAAGGCATCTAAATCGAGCCTTCAGAAGTCCAAAGGCCCTTTCTATAACTGATCTGGTGGCCCTATGAGCCGAGTTATAGGCCACCTCCTGCTCTGTGTGTGGGTTCAATATAGGAGTGAGGAGCCAAGGGCAGGAGGGATACGCATTGTCTCCTATGTAGGAAGAGAGGAAAGAAGAAAAAAAAAAAAAATGAATACCATATAAGAGTACAACTATACCTGAAAACAATTTAATGTTAACATTCTACTATGAGGCCAACAAACATTCTAGCCGAAATAGTAAGGTTACAAAGTCTTAATACTGTATAAGTAGCATCCTAAGAAAACTAGCCATGTCTATTAATGCCTCTAAAACAAAGGTCAATCCACATTAGAGATTGGCAAAGTACACCTAACTAATAATTACACACCTGCCGGAGTCCACTATTCACAGGACACATACATTTTACTAATAGGTGACTTTCAGTTATACGCCTACATTAGCATTATATCTCACTATTCAAAACATTGATTCAATCACTCTATAGTAGCAGAATCTATAAATACAAGGCACATGCACTCAGGGCCGGATTAACCATAGGGCTAACTGGGGTACAGCCAAGGGGCCTATGGCATCCAGGGGGCCCTTGAAAGTGCTCAGCAGCAGTATTGGCCAGAAGTGCCAGATGGCCAGTCCAGCCCTGGATCCCACTTCATCCTAGTGAATCCTGACAGTAAGAATCAGCCATGACGGATTCCGATAGAGAACCCTCTGCTGAGGACTGACTCCAACACCTTGTTGGAAGGTTAGAGCGCCAAAATGCTCTACAAGTTCAAGTATTACAATGTTTGCAATCTTTAGCTACTCGTTTAGACACCTTTCAAGTAACTTCTCCACTGCCTCCCGCAGCTCAGGCTCCGGTCCAGCCGCTAGTACTTGAGGCATCTCTTGCTTTCCCGCTTTATGGCTGTCTACTCCTTCTAAATTTGATGGGGACCCAAAGTCCTGTAGCGGATTTTCGAACCAATGTTTGATTTAATTTGAGCTCCTTCCACAGAACTTCCCTACTTCCAGGTCCAAGGTTGCTTACATCATCTCCCTTTTATCAGGGCAAGTGTTGGCTTGGACTGTCCCTCTCTGGGAGCGGAATGATAACCTTCTAAATGACTCCTCTGCCTTTATTATGACATTCCGGAAGATCCTCGCTGAACCAGGCCGTATCCTCCGGCTTCGCCAGGGTTTACGTTCGGTGGCGCAATATGTTATTGAGTTCCGGACCCTTTCCTCAGAACTTCAGTGGAACGATGAGGCCCTGGTAGCTACTTTCTGGCAGGGTCTTTCTGATAAAGTAAAGGATGCCCTTTCCTCCCAGGAATTACCCGCTACTCTGGATTCTTTAATATCTCTATGTAACAGGGTGGATCTACGGTTCAGAGAAAGGCCGCAGAAAAGGAGACACCAAGACTCCTACCTTTCCAGCTGACTCTTCGTTTTCAACCTCCCAGTTCTTCCAACGAACCCATGCATTTGGACCGCTCTCGCCTAACCCCGGAGGAAAGAGAGAGGAGAATTAAGAATAAATTATGTATCTACTGCGGGGATTGTGGACTTAAATTATGCCATAAACCGTTGGGAAATGACAGACCTTCGCTTGCTTAGGAGAAATAAGGCTAAAGACATATAATTTCTCTCCGGATTTTTCTTTTAACCAAACATGCTCCTTTCTTGTCACCTTACAATGGTCCTCTGAATCTGTTTGTTTCTGTGCCTTATTAGACTCCGGCGCTGCTGGGAATTTCATTTCACTATCCTTAGTGAAACAGCTGGCTCTTCTTTCTGCTCCTCTGAAGAAACTAATTGTCATTACCAGCATTGGTGGGGTTCGTCTGGCAAACGGTCTTATTCATAGTTGTACTAAAGTACTCTCCCTACAAGTAGGAGCCTTACATATGGAAAAAAATCTCTTTCTTCATCCTTCCATTAACTACGAGTACTGTTATTTTAGGCATACCCTGGCTTCACCTTCATTCACCTCATTTGGATTGGCCTTTCTCTAAAATCCTTGCTTGGGGCAAAGCCTGCTCAGAAAGATACCTTACCCTGGTCAAACCGCTGAGGACTCTTCATACCATAAGGACTCTACCGCCTCCATCCTTCCTTCCCAGTACTCTTCGTTTGCAGATGTCTTTAATAAGGCCTACACTGAACAGCTACCCCCTCATCATGCCTGGGATTGTCCCATTGATCTGATACCGGGGAAAATTCCTCCTAGAGGTTGGGTCTATCGGCTTTCTTTACCAGAAACCGAGGCCACAGCGATATACATCAAAGAAAATCTACAATGTGGGTTTATCAGGTACTCTACTTTACCTGCCAGAGCCGGATTATTCTTTGTAAAAAAAAAAAAAAGATGGAACACTGCGCCCGTGCATTGAATACAGAGGTTTAAACTCCATCACTTTTAAGAACCGCTATGCCATTTCACTGATAACCGAGTTGTTTGATCGTATTAAGGCTGCCATAATTTTCAACAAACCGGACCTTCGTGGGGCCTACAACCTCATCAAGATACGAGCCAGGGAAGAGTGGAAGACAGCGTTCAACACACAGGATGGCCACTACGAATACTTGGTCATGTCTTTCGGACTCTGAAATGCTCCTGCAGTGTTTCAGAGTTATGCTAATGAAATCTCTCGTGACCTACTATATTCCTTCCTGGTGGTATACCTTAATGATATTTAAAAAAAAAAAAATCTGCGGATCTCCTGTCTCATCGCCTTCATGTAGCCGAAGTCCTTTCTCGAATCCGTAAGAACTATCTGTACTGCAAACATGAGAAATGTTCTTTCAAAGCTTCCAAACTATCCTTTCTTGGATATATTGTCTCTGGATTTGGCCTTCAGATGGATCCTGAGAGATCTCGGACTATTCTGGAATGGCCTCGCCCTAACAACCTTTAAGACCATCCAGCGATTTCTTGGATTGGCCAACTACTACAGACGCTTTATCTCGGGGTAGTCTACTATCGTGGCCCTTTTGTTAGCTCTCACTCGGAAGAGAGCCGAACACCATCACTGGTCACCTGAGGCCGTAGAAGCCTTCGATTTTCTCAAAAAAGCGTTAGTTTTTCTCAAAAAATCCTTTTCCTCTGCTCCCATTATGAAACAGCCTGATTTGTCCCTCCTTTTTTCCTTGAAGTTGATGCCTCTACTATTAGAGTTGGAGCTGTCCTGTCTCAGAGGTTCAGTCAAGGCAAATTTCATCTTTGTGCTTTTTATTCTAGGAAGTTTCTACCAGAGGAGAGGAACTACACCATTGGTGATAAGGAGCTGCTGGCTATAAAATTAGCCTTAAGCAAATGGCGCTGTCTTCTGGAGGGGGCTCGTCATGCTGTGACTGTGTTCACAGATCATAAAAATCTTCTCTACCTCCAGTCCGCCCAGTGCCTAAATCCCCGTCAGGCTCGTTTGTCTCTGTTGTTCTCACGCTTCGATCTTCAGGTAACCTTTAAACCGGGGCTCAAGAATAAAAAAGCAGATGCCTTATACCGAGCTGTTTGTCCCTCCTTATCTACGGAAGAGACTCCTAACTTGGTTCCATGCCTCACATTTTGCTGGACACCTGGGGACTCATAAGACCTGTAAGTTGATTTCTCACCAATATTGGTGGCCGAAATTCCAGTCTGAAGTTAAGGAATTCGTAGCCGCCTGTCCTGTGTGTGCCCAGCATAAATCTCCCCGTCAACCTCCGCTGGGTCTTCTTCACCCTCTCCTGTTGCCCACTAAACCATGGACCCATAAATCGATGGATTTCATCACGGACGTACCCGCTAGCAAAAAATTTAACACCATCTGGGTAATTGTGGATTGCTTTTCCAAAATGGCACATTTTGTTTCCTTAATGGGCTTACCTTCTTCAGCAATATTGGCTCAACATTTCGTCAAGAAAATTTTTCGCTTGCATGGTTGCCGCATGTAAATCATCTCTGACCGCGGAATCCAATTTGTGTCGAAATTTTGGAGATCTTTGTCACCTCCTGGGCATCCGCCTAAAATTTTCTTCCTCCTATCACCCTCAGACCATCGGCCAGACAGAGAGGGTCAATCAAGACCTGGAGACGTTCCTCAGGATCTTCTCCTCCACTAATCAAGACAATTGGGTCAAAATGTTGCCATGGGCTGAATTTGTGCACAATAACGCCTTTCACGATTCCACCGCAGCTTTTCCATTCTCTATTGTATATGGAATACATCCTCTCATCCCAGAATTTTCAGCCCTACCGCCCACCCAGGTTCCTGCAGTTAATTCTCTACGGAAAGATTTTCTATTTACATGGTCTCAGGTTCGAAAAGCTTTAATGAAATCTTCTACGCGTTGTTGCTGATAAAAAGTACAGAGATGTTCCCCCCTGAAAGTTGGCGACAGAGTATGGCTATCTACCAAGGATATCCATTTGAATTTACCGTGTATGAAATTTGCTCCCAGGTACACAGGCCCTTACCAGATTTCTCGGGTGATCACTCCCGTTTGTTTCAAGCTTAAGCTACCTTCTGCTCTCCGCATTTCTAATGCTTTCCATATCTCTTTGTTGAGACCTCTCATCATCAACCGCTTTTCATCTCCTATGACTTCTTCTCACCATAATGAGCTTCAAGAATCTGATGAATTTGAGATCAAGCAGATCCTGGACTACAAGAATTCTAAAGGCGGGATTAAATATCTCGTGGATTGGAAGGGCTTCGGTTCTGAGCAGCATTCTTGGGTGCGTGCCTCTGATGTCGAGGCACCTTTACTACTAAAGAAGTTTCATTCTAAATTTCACAGGAAACCTGGTCCTAGGTGTTGGATGACCACCTTTTAAGGGAGAGATACTGTTACACGCCTCTCATCCGCGGTTACCACCTGGTAACTGGCGCGCCTACCTATTTCCAGTTTATCCACTTTCTCCGGCTGTCATTTCGGCAGCGGTCCTGCGCATGCGTGAGTGACCGTCTCACCTTTCTTAGCTACTCTGCTCTTCCATTGTTTGCCTCTCATTGGCACCCCTTTATAAGGCTCCTTCCCTCACCTCTCAATGCTGGTTCTTCTTGTCAGTCTCCTGGCCTCGAAGCAGCTCATGTACCTTTGTCTGGATCTGATCTCTCCAAGTGTACTGCCGCATAGCATCGCACCTGCTCCACTTCTTAGTGGTAACTGCTGCATATCACCGCTCTCATCTCTCCAAGTGTACTGCTGCAGAACATCGCACCTGCTCCACTCCTTAGTGGTAACTGCTGCATATCACCGCACTCATCTCTCCAAGTCCACTGCCGCAGATCATCGCACCTGCTCCACTCCTTAGTGGTAACTGCTGCATATCACCGATCTCGTCTCTCCAAGTGTACTGCAGTAGATCATCGCACCTGCTCCACTCCTTAGTGGTAGCTGCTGCATATCACCTCTCCTCTCTCCAAGTGTACTGTCTCTCATCATCTTTTACCTGCTACACTCATTAGTGGTAATTGCTGCATTTCACTGCTCTCATCTCTCCAAGTGTACTGCCGCAGATCATCAATTACCTGCTCCACTCATTAGTGGTAACTGCTGCATATCACCGCTCTCATCTCTCCAAGTGTACTGCCGCAGATGATCACTTACTTACTCCACTCATTAGTTATAACTACCGCAGATCATTGTTCTCAACTCTCCAAGTGGCACCTGCCGCAGATCATTACTCCCTATCTCTCATGAACACTCGTAGAGCAGCGCTCACCTTTTAACAATTCCTTAATAGCTATCAAATGACTACCTACTCCTCGTGTGATCAGCTCTCTATCACTGCTCACTGGGAACTTCCCTAGAGGGTTGCGACCTACAGGGTGGAAGCAGCAAAGCCCAAATTCCCTTGCAAGGGTCCCTGGTGAAAACCTTCCACCTTGTTAGACTCTGCACCTCTGGGTGGAGTGTACAAATCCCAGCTGACACCAGAAGGATCCCACTCATCCTAGTGAATCCTGACAAGAAAATGCAGTTGTGATTGCCTGTGTATAAACGGCTAGGCATGGTCACACCTCTAATTGCCTGAAACGGATGATTATTGAGATTAATTGACAGAATGAAAGTCAGCCATTTTAGATATGGAACACAAGGGATCCACAACTGATGTGCTTACACCCATATGTTCCCTGAGAAACAATCAGTGATAAGATTTTTGAAAAGTCTCATTCACTTGAAAACATTTGAGATACTACATTCTCCCATGCTGAGCTGCAGATACTGACTGCAACAATGGACTGTTGCTTTGGTCCTGCAGCTCAGTATATCACAAATAAAGAAAATAATAATGCCCACAGGACATTGATGGCGGCTCAAGTTGGGCAGCAGACACACAATTATCCAGTTGCAGAGGTGCTTGACCAACCTCAGGAGAAAGCAGCCAGAGCTCCTATCCAAGTTGACGGGTCAAATTACGAGGCATAAATTCACAATTAATAATACATTTTATTAATATCTTTCAAGCTAAAATTGATGTTTTATCTGGTCTATTACGAATCAATCTGGCTTTTAATAACCTTCATTTTACAAAGTACAAGGCCTACTATGTAATAGTAATGTTTCTGATTCAGTATGTGATTAACATATGTTGAAGTTGTATAATTGGATGAACGAAAGTATATTGGTTAATATTGTTTTATCGTGTGACTGCACTTAGTATGCCACGCTACACGTGGCATAGCGCGATCACGTGGTACAATACGCACACAATCGCTCTACAACATTTAGTTATTTATATATTTTATATTTATAATGATTTCGATCCACAGTGATTTATGAGCAGATAGTATTTAATTTATTATTAGTTTATATATTATGATTATATGTACACTTTAGTGGTATTTAAGGTTCAGGTTATAGGAAATGTGTCATGTCATCCCCTATTCATCAGCAGTTGTCCGGTTCTTTCGCCGTAAAGATCACACAATGCATACTCTAGTTATTGATGTTAGGGAATAAATACTTAAAGTTATGCTGACTGTAATATGTAAATAGACTAGCTTAGACTGGTTTCTGGGCGGGAAAATCCAGACAGTGTAAATACTGGCATACACAAGGAGAAAATACCTACAGTGCAAGTACTGACATGGATAAAAGGAGCCCTGAGCCTATGGCACTAGGGATCTTCCTACACCCCTGGGTGGTGACAGGGCCGGTGCTAGGGTCCTTGGTGCCCTAGGCACACTTTCACAATCCGTGCCCCCACCAGGCACACTTTCACAATCCGTGCCCCCCCCCAGGCACACTTACACAATCCGCGCCCCCCTCCCCACGTCTTTCCTTACCTTTACTTGCCTCCATAAAGCTGCTCCTCTCTGCTGTGTCTCCTCCCCTCCACTCACTGACACTGTCGGGCCATGATGATGATGTCACGCCCGACAGTCAGAGAGTGGAGGGGAGGAGACAGAGCAGAGAGGCAGCGGGGGTGATTCATAGCCCCTTCCCCGTGGATTTATCGGAAGCTGTGCGGCGACCGTGGAAGGTATGGTCAGCGGTCGCCACACAGTTTTAAAGTAATTTTTATTCTGTGGCACCCTCCAGGGCCTGGGTGGTGGATGTGGGGTAATAAAATATATTTCTTTAATAAAGACATCATTTTGTGTTGGTGAACACAGCTATAGACAGCTAAAAAAACTGAACTACCATAGACATGAAAAATCTCAAACATTATTGTCAACATATAAAGATAGACCACATATGATCAAATAAATGTGTAATAAAAGATCTAAAGTAGAACCTTGAATAATAAAGATATCCAATTTATGGAGTTTTTATATTGTAACTGATTAATGACCAGTGCTGCAGAAATAATGACCTTAGAATAGTTAAAAAAATAGGAGAGATATTCCTTGTATATACCATCCATGGGTTTAACCGCAGATGTATCCAACGGAAGTTTCAATAAATAAGCAATCATTCACCCAGTTGGGTCATAAAGTAACATGAGCTTATTACCGCAGCCGCGGCTTTCAAACATCAAAGTCCACGTACTTGAACACTGCAAGGTTCACCAAGATATCCAAGCAGGGAGACAGCCCGATAGCACGAACTTCTTACTGCATCAGCGGCTAATATATAATTGAAATCCACGTACCTCCAGGGAAAGTAACTGATCCGTCAGTAGAGCCGGCAATACAGTAACACAGCAAAATCCACCCAGCAGGGAACAGAATAAATGAACTCCTTACCGTATAATCGGCTTTGGGAATATAGCAACAAAATTGTCTCTCTGGTGCGCACCACAAAATCCAGAAGAGAAACAAATAGAGAAAGTAATCGTTCCGCTTTTCCGAAATCTCCAATCCGATAGTAGAACTTTGATCAGTTTCTGCAACACTTAAAAAAGCAACGCGTTTCGTCTGGTATACAGACTTTATCAAGCAGTAAAGCACTGATTAGGTAGCTGCCCTTTTGTAGAGGAAATGTCTCATTAGCATAATTGTGATCAAGTGTTGAAATTACTAGTCCTTAGAAGGTGCAAACGGCTTTCAATGCACCTAGAAATCTTCATATGTTGAACATAATATAAACAAGTACATGGTCATTAAGAACTAATAAAGTTTAAGAAAAAAAATATATATCAATATTCACTAAATATAAACAAACATAAAATAAAAAAATATATAAAATGAAAATAATAATAATAACAATAATACACATAATTTCTCCATGTTGGTATTTTCTACTTGTCAGTATTTAGACTGTTGGTATTTTCGTGTCAATATTATTTTCATCTGAAATTAATATCCAACCCTATTCATTAGATTTGCTCCTTAATGAATACTGACGTGCGTATACCTGATTTAAGTAAAAAAATTTTAAAAAACAAAAAACGCATATTACATTTGCTTTGCATTCTTTAATGAATCATGCCCTTAGTGGTAACTGATTCCTATATTTATTATTCTAGTAGTGATTATTTAGATGTGTGTTAAAATTTGAATTATGAAGAAAAATTGCTGAACTTTCAGCACCCTAATGTGAACACAAACGCACATACACAATGATCACCATTAAATGGATGCATTTTAGCTGATTCTGAATTTCATCAATGCACAATTTAATTTGTGATATGGTCAAAATTCATAGAAAATTCACCAAATACTTTTTGCACACTGGAAAAATAATGTATGGAACTTAAAAAAACAAATCAATAAAGATTTCCACTAAACAAAACACTAAAGAAGATCTTTGGGGAACACACCATAACTACAAATATACAGATAACCACAAGAGTACATGTGCAGCACAAATGTCAAAGCTTCCTTTAGAGCCAGCAGTGGAGGGATGCTAAGTCATGATAAATGGTGATAGACTATTAGCTTACTGTTTTAATAATTCTATGGTATGTGATTCAAGTCTAATGTCTCTGCCTTCTGCTCTCTCTCCTCATTTCAACTGTATTACACTACCGGTATCTGCACAGAAATGCCAGTAGCCAAAGATTGCTGTTATTTATTGTTATATAATGCTGCTGCCGACACTTTCTACATCAATTGTTATTGCACTACCTGCTGTATCATGTCTTCCCCAAACCTCTTAAATTACAACCTCATTTGTGCAAGACCATCTTTACTTTCTGTTATATGTAATTTGTTTGTGTCATGTCTTATTCCCAGCAATGTCCAGAGCTGCATAGTATGTCAGCACTTTATAAATAAAAATAATAATTACCAAATATCCCATGTCTATAGGATTGTCTTAGTAGAAATGCTTGTGGATATTATTATTGATATTGTGGGTATGTTGATAAAAGAGATATCGGGGAAGAAATTGGTTTGTTTTATCTTTGCTAGAGAAAATGCATGATTTCTGAGATATATATCTGATACAATAAGCCTTTGTGAAGGAAGTCTTTTGAGTATCGTGATGTGGGGAAATTACTTGTTTGAGGTCTTGTTCCTTTCCTTGGGAATGTGTATTCTGCGACTGTCTGAAAAAAGGACCCATGTTAATCTCATGTTAATTAGACATTTTGATGTGTGAGGGTCTAGCACCTGAAGACACAGGAAGGTTTAATTAGGCTGCTGTTCGATTCCCTGTGTCAAACATAAGATGCAGGAAATCACAGCAAGTTTTAGGATATCACAGATAAGTGTAAATATTGTTAGCTTTGTATTGCATGTAAATCCCTGTTTGGGTAAACAAATTCCATCCTGATTCTAAAAATAGCTCAGACCTCATTGGGCTGGCTTACCCAGTGAGGCTGTGTTCAAATCTGTATAAAAAGCACTGACTTGTATTGAAAATTGTTCTTCTCGTTCCATCTGACCTGCTCCTCAGTACCTTCAACCAGGGTGAGCAAATAAACATCAATTGCATTATAGAAATATATTTTATTACCTCACACTCACGCTCAGGGGTGTGGGAAGAGCCCTAGTGCTATAAGCACAGGGCTGGGTACCCCTAGGGAAAATGGTCCACTTCTTGTTTTGCAGACCCCATCTCATTAAGGAATCCTGCTCCAACCTGACCAGCATGAGGATGGTTGTCATTATGGTAGGGGGACCCCATGCTGTGGTTTCCCCTGCTATAGTTCCTCCAGCCCGGGCTTTCACAGCCTAGAGATGGTTCTAGTAAAACTAGGGTTACCCCACTCTTTTTGTCCCCCCAATTTTGCATGTAACAGCCAAGGCTGACAGCACTATAATTAATCTGGTTGGAGGGGGGGGGGTCACGCTGTTTTTTAAAATTTACTTATTGTATTGTGATGGTGGGTGTGCCAGCAGCATTAGGATTAATGGGTCATGTGGGGGGGGGGGGGGTTGAGGTTAATGTTTGTGTTACTTTGTTTTTTTTTTTAAATGAACTACTCTTCTGCTGGCATGTCGACATTCTTACTGCTGACATTACTACTGCCGACAGTCACAATACTAACATTTTAAACATGTCGACTGAATGACTCTGTTGACAGTCTGGGTACGTAGTCATATTGGTGGCAGTGAATCTGTTGACAGTAGGACTGTCGATACCACAATGCCACTGATATGACTACTTCCCCAAATTGCCAATATTTTACATCACCCACCCCTTCTCTTTGTTATTCAGTACTTTAATAAAAAAAAACAATTGTTTCTGTAAATGTCATTACCCATGTTGGTTTTTAAATACCCACACAATACATTGCTTGCTCTCTAGCTAGCTTTATTTTACAACACTGGCTGCAACAAAAAGATTATCTTTTCTTCATTTTTTATTAGTGCTATTAGCTAGCAGTGTACAAATACCGAGGCAAAACAGTGACATTTCAACTTGTGTATTTTTACATCACCATGACTAGTGCACATTAAGACACTTTTTCTGCAATTGTCTTTGTATTGGGAACCACAATATCAAGTTTATTGTATTGACTTTCAGTTACTTTATAGATGAAATATACATGATAGAAACCTGATAGAAACACAATAGATCAAGCCTTTCTAAAAGTGATGTACAGCTGTGTTTATTTGTCCAATGATGGCCAATGTGTTGTACTTGATATTTCACAATGTAAACTAACATTATCTGTATGTCTATATGTATGTTGCAGACAGAAATAACATTCATAAATTAACTATAGGGTCATATTTCTGTAAACAGAACACAGCAGCTGACACCGCTGCCATGAGAAGGAGCCCTAGGAGCAGGGGCAAGAGGAGGAGAGGCACAAGAAGGAGGCCTACGAAGAGGGTCATGACGTGGTGGCCAAATGTTCTCTTTATCCCCATTCATATTTACTCCACCACATCAGCAGGAAGAGGAGAAGCCACAAGTGCTTGAGGGAGAAAGTAAGTTTCTGTATATTTGAAGGTAGTATAATTGTTTTATTTGCTTTGCCAGCATAAAAGTGTGGTCCTCTGGAATACTTTTTTTTCAAAAATGTGATTTACCCTACACCTGGTCAAAGCATGGCCGGATTAAGGGGGGGGCACAGGGGGCACATGCCCCGGGCCCCCCTCTCTCTGAAGGCCCCCCGCCGCCGGCTGGAAGGAGAGAAGCTGCTGCGCATGTGCAGCAACTAGAAGTCGGCGTAAATATGTAAAAATGTACAGCAGATCTGGCCTGCTGCCAAGGATTTGTCCGTCTGGAGGGGGAGGGTTTGTATTGCTGAGTGGTGAGTGCCTGCGTGAGGGAGATTTACAGCTGACAGCCGCACAAACAGGAGAAAGATGACAGCTGATCTGAACTTTGTTGTAGTACAACACTTGCGAGGTAGCGATGGTTGGGTGTTGGACATTTGCCAAGTTGTCTTTTTAAGTGTGTGTGAGAGAGAGATATATTAATGGTGTAGTTTTGCTGAGAGAGAGAGATGTGGTGTAGTTTTGCTGAGAGAGTAATATGGTGCAGTTTTGCTGAGAGAGAGAGAGAGAGAGAGATATGGTGCAGTTTTGCTGAGAGAGAGAGAGATATGGTGTAGTTTTGCTGAGAGAGAGAGAGAGAGATATGGTGTAGTTTTGCTGAGAGAGACTATTAATTTAATGGTGTAGTTTTGCTGGTGGGTGCTATGAATTTATTTTACAGGTGTTGGTGTAATATTTAATTTAATAGTGGGGCCAATTCAGGCGAGTTGATGGGATCTTTAAATGCTGTGCTGGTTTCGGGACTATTAATTTATTATTCAATTTAGGTCTAATTTTGGGGAGAAGGAGGGCTAATTCATTAAACGTCAATATGAAATATTAATTGTCAGAAATGTTTGTGTGAAATGGGTTTATTTGTTACATGTAAATGCTATTAATTTATTGCTGGGCTGTTTTGTGGGGAGGGAAATAGTTTTTTTTTTATGAAATGTGCTGTTGATTTAATGCCAGGGCTATTTTAAATTTACACGAATATTCCAGGATCTACACAAGCAGCAACTGAGTTTAAGACACCAGCAGCCACAGGTGATGAGAGCAGGCAGTCTGTCAACTGTCCTGAACCTGTTGGAGCAGTCCCGAATTTGGGAAACTGTCCCGCTTAGACAGGATTTGGTCCGACTACAAGGACAGTTGGAAGGTATGTCCCGCTTCACACTGTACTACTGGTTAAGGCAGAGCTGCCTGCACCTAACAGTAGTGCACACAGTATTGTCTGTGTATATGTATAAAATTATAGCCATAGTACACCTTAGGGGCCCCCCTGTCTAAAGTGCCCCGGGCCCCCCAGAGCCTTAATCCAGCTCTGGGTCAAAGTATTCCATTCCAGAAGTGTCTGACATTATGGGCATAATAAATTTTGAAGAAATACAATCTCCCACCCCACAATATATATCTGCATGTGCCTCCAAAAACTCAAATTACTATAGCTACTACTTTTAACTTAATGTACCATTTGTGAACTCTACTGGGTTTGCAAAATGTGTGAACAAAGTACACCCATAGAGCTTGCATATGTTTGATCAATGTAGTAAGAGTGCAATATTTTTACATATTGTTTCTATTCTTTTCCAGCTGAAGAAGAGCTGATGCAGCCTTCAAGATCTCAAACCACAATTAGAAACCGTCAGCCTCCATTATCTCAACCCTGCAATCCACTTCCCCGTCCGCAGTTGTCTTAAAACAAATTAAAATGGAAAAAAAAAAAAAAAATGGAAAAGAGCAAATATCAGTAATTTATTAAATTTACTAAGTTTAACTGATTCATTTAAAAATGAAATAACACAGTTTTGTTCTTAGTTTAAAAATTGTGTGTGTGTTTGATTAATGTTGGATTTATGTCCAGAAAATGTGTATAAAGGTTTATTTCCCCCAAAAACAACTTCCCAAACAGCTTAGGCGACCCTAGTGTTGTCAGCCCAGGCTGGTAATAGCAGAAATTGGGGGCACAAAAATCGTGGACAAGCCTGGGCTGGTGGCACTATAGCAATTAATCCCACAGCGTGGGGTCCTCCTGCCATAATGACAACCAACCCAAGGCTTGTCAGCAAGGGGTTGGATTTCCTAGGGAGATGGTGCTCCAACCAAACCCCCCCCCCCCCCAGCCTCCCCAGGGGTACCCGGCACTGTGCTGAGAGCACTAGGGCTCTTCCCACATCCCTGGGTGGTGTGTATGAGGATAAATGAATTGAATAATGTTTAAAAGCACTTTCTCCCTGGTGCACTACTGGTCCCTGCATGACCAGGCTGCAATTAAGTGTCTGGGCATACTGGGGCTTGTAGTACTACAAGCACGAACATCAGCATACTCCTGGCTGACAGGCCATGCTGCCACTTAGGAGACCTGTAGTGCTCCAAAGAAAAATGTAAATGAAACACAGACTCACATTGTTTTTATTCAAATACACCCTACACAACCCACATTTATCATATTTATTGCTCACCTACATCATGGTCTTCCATTTGTAGTACATTCTGAAATTTTATGAAAAACAAAACCCTGGTAGACGATGCAGAATCAGCTCCTAACAGCTCCACTGCAAAGTAAGCTCAAGCATCAATAAATCTATTAATAACAGGCTGGCAATACAAATGCTTAGCATTCTCAAACGTATGTGTGCAACGGTACTAAAAAGTAATTGCGACCAAATTCATCTAGCAATCTATCTTGAGATCCATGCCTTGAAGAAATCAGGAGTGCGCAAAGCCAAAATACGTGCGCTTAATGCCAAACACACATTGCGCTCAGTATGCGTGCCTTAGTTCATCAGGCCCAATGTGTTGACTTTGACAAGGGCCAAATTGTGATGGCTAGACGATTAGGTCAGAGCATCTCCAAACCGATGGGTCTTGTGGGGTGCTCTAGGTATGCAGTAGTTAGTACCTGCCAAAAGTGGTCCAAGGAAGGACAATTGGTGAACCGGCGACAGAGTCGTGGGTGCCCAAGGCTCATTGATGCATGTGGGGAGTGAAGGCTAGCCCGTCTGGTCCAATCTCACAGAATAGCTACTGCAGCACAAATTGCTGAAAAAAAATTAATGCTGGCTATGATGGAAACGTTTCAAAACACACAGTGCATCTGTTAGGAACCCCTCCAGCAGGCACAACAAAACCCGCAGTCTGCTCTGAGGTCTGGTGTTCACTGTTGCCCCTGGTGGTGGGGACGGACTTGGCTGCAGACACACAGAGGGTCGAGAGATGCATACCGGCTAAGGAGAACCCAGGAATAGAGTGTGATGTGTCACGGGCACTAGGAGTCTTTACCCAGGGATCACCAGATGGTAGGCTTACCAGAGCAATGTAGATGGTAATAGGGTACTCTGGTAGCTGGGTGATCACGGAACATGAAATGATGGCCGATGAGATGCTCAGGAAAGTCTATGACTAGCAACACTGGTAATAATGAGGTAATGATACACAAGGAACTGTATGGACAAGGAC
This sequence comes from Mixophyes fleayi, assembly GCF_038048845.1. NCBI lineage: Eukaryota > Metazoa > Chordata > Amphibia > Anura > Limnodynastidae > Mixophyes > Mixophyes fleayi. Next base: position 127,208,427 of record NC_134406.1, read on the forward strand.
ACGTGAAGGTAGTCAGTGGTCTGCGATAGCAAGTTGTACCACTGCTATAGTGAGGAGGAATGTCCAACAGAAACAAGGAGGTGATGAGAGTCAGCGGTCTGCGGGTAGCAAGTTGTACCGCTGTCTGAGTGAAGGAATGGAATCCAAGTGGAGGTATCCAGGTAGTCAGTGGTCTGCGGTAGCAAGTTGTACCACTGCTATGTGAGAGGATAATGGAACAGGTGATACCGGAAACAGGGATCAGTGGTCTGACAACAGCAAGTTGTACCACTGAATATATATGTGAGGAGGTGCACGGGGGAAGACTGCAACACAGGATATACACAGGCACCTTATACACGATCCACAGTAATATGCACAATATAGATATATATATATATAAATGACTGATCAGGTCTGCAATCTAGAAAGTCTCTTGAAGTAGTCCAGCACAATGATAACACAGTCAATGATGGCAATAGACTCAGCGGATAGCAGACTCCAGAGAGAACCAAACACAGTCCAGCAAGATATGCAATACACAGCACAGTCAATGAGAAGTATGCATACCGTGGTTCAGCAGTAGCAGTCAGATGGGGTTGCAGCGGTACCTGAGCGGCTGGAGGCCGACTGGATAGGAAATCCCTGGATAGATGAAGCAGCGGTCTAGCAGGTGCAGCGCACAGGTGAGTAGACCAACAGGGACACGAATCCACAGGAGTCAGCAACACGTGGAACTGGACTCATAGGGGACCCAGGAGAATGGAGATGATCCAGCAGAGGGTAGTAGATGAGATACAAATCCAATGCTGACAGGAGGGTAGAGACCAGTGGAACACGTGAAGGCGTGGAGAGTGGATCAGCAGGAGATGGACGATAGCGTTGACCACCGCAGCAGGACTCAGCGGCACACGGAGGTAACCAGTAGCAACCACAGGAACCAACAGCGATGGGAAACAGGAGTGCAGCGCAGGGCAGGAGCTGTTGATCACGAAGTGTAGCAGATGGTAATGAAAGCGGCAGTCTCGAGGAAGTCACAGCAAAGATGAGATGAGACTATAGTGCACGGAGGCAGCGGATAGCAATCAGCTGGCAGTCACGATGTTGAACACAGGCGAGTTGCAAGCAGGAGACTGTAGTGCACAGAGGCAGCGGATAGTAGTCAGCTGGCAGTCACGATGTTGAACACAGGCGAGTTGCAAGCAGGAGACTGTAGTGCACAGAGGCAGCGGATAGTAGTCAGCTGGCAGTCACGATGTTGAACACAGGCGAGTTGCAAGCAGGAGACTGTAGTGCACGGAGGCAGCGGATAGGAATCAGCAAACAGACTTGATGAGAAGCAGGTGAGTGAGGTAAAAGCTGGAGTGCACGGAGGCAGCGGATAGCAATGAGCAAACAGTCACATTGATATAAAATAACGTTGAAGTGGTTTAGAAGACTGTAGTGCACGGAGGCAGCGGATAGGAATCAGCAAATAGTCATGATGATACAGTTGATGGTAGAAGTGGTATGGAACCACAGTAGTAGAAGTGGTTTGGAAACCACAGGAATCAGCAGCGCTGAATACACGAGTAATACAGGAACACCTTCAGAGACTCATGAGGAATGAGACTCCAAGATCAGGCAACGTGGTGGTGACCACAGGTGCTTAATATAGGGAGGTTGCCTGATCTGCCAATTAAGTTAAAGGGGTATACACTGAAGTATAGAAAAGGGCTGCGCATGCGCAGACCCTCAGGATGGTGGACGGCCACGGTTCCTAAATGTCCGGGAAGAGGCACTCACGGTCCGGTGAGTGACAGTACCCCCCCTTTTAAAGGTGGGCACAGAACGCCTGGAACCGGGCTTGTCCGGATTTTTGGAGTAAAACTTCTTCAAAAGGGCAGGAGCATTAAGATCTTCAGCTTTGATCCAAGAGCGCTCCTCAGGACCAAAGCCCTTCCAATGAACGAGGAAGTGGAGGACTCCTCGCGAAATTTTTGCATCTAGTACCTCGGTAATCTCAAAATCCTCCTCCTGATGAACTTGAACTGGCTGCGGAGCTGAGGGAGGAGTTGAAAAACGGTTGATAATAAGAGGTTTGAGCAAAGATACATGGAAGGCATTAGAAATCCGAAGACTCTTAGGAAGAAGGAGTTTCACACATACTGGATTGATAACTTGAATGATCCTATATGGACCAATAAAACGAGGGGCGAATTTCATGGATGGAACCTTCAAACGAATATTTTTTGTGGATAACCAGACACGATCTCCAATTTTTAGTGGTGGAATAGCCCGCCTCTTCTTATCAGCGAAAGATTTATATTTGACAGATGTCTTCTTTAAACAGGTTCTGACCTGAGACCAGATATTTTTAAAGGTCTGACAAACAGTTTCCACCGCAGGAACTTGGGTGGGCGGGAGGGCAGGAAATTCCGGAAAAGACGGATGGTGACCGTAGACCACAAAGAATGGAGTTTTGGATGATGACTCATGGTACATGTTGTTATGGGCGAACTCAGCCCAAGGGAGTAACTCTACCCAGTTGTCTTGATTGGCTGATGAAAATATCCTTATAAAAGTCTCAAGATCTTGATTGACACGTTCGGTTTGACCATTGGATTGTGGATGGTAAGAAGATGAGAGTGCTAATCGTATGCCCAAGGTTTTACAAAGGGCTCGCCAGAATCTGGACACGAATTGTACTCCTCTATCAGACACAATCTCAGATGGACATCCATGGATACGAAAGATCTCTTTAATGAAATGTTCAGCCAGGATAGACGAGGAAGGCAAACCAGACAGAGGGATGAAATGAGCCATCTTCGAAAATCTGTCCACTACCACCCAAATAGTGTTATGGTTCTTACTAGGTGGTAAGTCAGTAACGAAATCCATACTAATATGGGTCCATGGTTTGGACGGAATGGGTAGTGGTCGCAGCAACCCTGCTGGGGTTCTGCGGGAGGATTTGAATTGCGAACATAATTCACAGGAAGCAATGAACTCTTTGACGTCTCTCCTCATTGAAGGCCACCAGTAACTTCGAGAGAGGATCTCAAAAGTCTTGTGTTCACCGGCGTGTCCAGAAAAACGAGAGGCATGGAACCACGAAAGGATTTTCCTCCTTAGAGTAGGAGGCACGAGGGTCTTCCCAAATGGTAGCGTTTTGGTGGATGAAACAGCCAGTGAGATACATTTGGGGTCTAGAATGGTATGGTTGGAAACCTCTTCTATATCAGAGGACGTAACAAAGGCTCTAGATAAGGCATCAGCTTTTTTGTTCTTGGCAGCTGGTTTGAAGGTAATTATTAATTCAAAACGGGAAAAGAAAAGAGACCATCTTGCTTGACGAGGGTTCAAGCATTGGGCAGACTGGAGATATGACAAGTTCTTATGATCCGTGAAGATCGTCACCGGATGGCAAGCTCCCTCCAACAAGTATCTCCATTCCTCTAATGCGGCTTTGATAGCCAGTAATTCCTTGTCTCCGATGGTATAATTCTTCTCTGCGGGTAGGAGACCCCGAGAATAGAAGGCACAAGGGTGGAATTTTTGCTGTTCCGAGCGTTGGGAGAGAATAGCTCCTAAGCCCACATTAGAGGCATCTACTTCTAGGAAAAAGGGGAGTGTCACATCAGGCTGACGAAGGATTGGAGCCGAAGAGAAGGACTCTTTTAATGTTTGAAAGGCTTGAATAGCCTCAGTAGACCATTGCTTAGGATTAGCCCCTTTTCGAGTCAGGGCCACAATAGGAGATGCAATGGAAGAAAAGTCTTGAATGAAGCGTCTATAGTAATTGGCAAAACCTAAAAAACGCTGGATGGCACGAAGAGTAGTTGGCTGGGGCCAATGTAGTACAGCATTTACTTTGTCAGGATCCATTTTCAGACCAACTCCGGAAACAATATACCCCAAGAATGGAATCTGGGGTAATTCGAATGAACATTTTTCTAATTTACAGAACAATGAATTTTTCCGTAGCCTGGAGAGGACTTCTGCCACATGTTGGTGGTGAGAAGGCAGGTCCTGTGAAAAAATCAATATGTCGTCCAGGTAGACGACGACACATACATATAATAAGTCCCGAAAAATCTCATTGATGAAGCCCTGAAAAACAGCGGGGGCATTACATAGCCCGAAAGGCATTACCAGATATTCGTAATGCCCGTCTCTGGTGTTAAACGCCGTCTTCCATTCGTCACCGGAACGGATTCTGATTAAATTGTAGGCACCACGAAGATCCAACTTAGTAAAAATACGGGCTCCCTTGATGCGGTCAAATAGCTCAGTGATCAACGGAATGGGATACCGATTCTTGATAGTAATGGCATTGAGTCCACGAAAATCTATACAAGGGCGTAATGATCCATCCTTTTTTTTGACAAAGAAGAACCCAGCTCCAGCGGGCGAGGTGGAAGGTCGAATGAACCCACGCTGGAGGTTCTCCCGTATATATTCAGATGTAGCTTGAGTTTCAGGTAACGAGAGTGGATAGACCCGGCCCCTGGGAGGAGTCTTGCCAGGAAGAAGATCAATCGGACAATCCCAAGAACGATGAGGAGGAAGACGTTCAGACTGAGCTTTATCAAAAACATCGGTAAATGAAGCATATTGAGGAGGGAGTCCCGGTGAAATAGCTGAGATGGAAGCTTGCTGTACCTTGAGAGGAATGACTTGGGAAAGGCAATGATGGTGACATTCAGGCCCCCAAGACGTGACTTGAGGGGTGCGCCAGTCAATCTGGGGAGAGTGACACTGAAGCCATGGAAGGCCTAGGACAATCGGACTTGTCGTAACAGGAAGAATTAAAAACGATATCTCTTCATGATGCAGAGCACCAATCTGAAGGGTTACTGGAGACGTACTCTGGGTGATGAGACCGTTGATGAGACGTGATCCATCGATAGCCGTCACAGTAATGGGAGTTTTTAAGGTAATCATTGGTAGAGACCATTGATTAACTAACGATTTGGAAATAAAATTTCCTGCTGCTCCGGAATCAATCAATGCCTGTGACTCAAAGGTTTTGGTAGCAAAGGAAATAGTCACATCAAAAGCGCAGACTTTAGATTTCATAGACGATGGAGAGGACTCCAGGGACCCTAACTTCACCTCTCCAGAACTAGTTAGGGCCTGGCATTTCCCGATCTCTTAGGGCAGGAGCTGAGGACATGAGTGGAATCAGCACAATAGATACAGAGTCTATTCTTGACTCTTCGTTTCCTCTCCTCAGAAGATAACTTGGAACGTCCTATCTCCATGGGAATCACAGCGGGTGACACTGGACGAAATTGAGGGTTAGAGCGAAAAGGTGCTTTAGCAGAAGTCGTTTTCTCAGCCTCTCTTTCACGAAATCTCATATCAACACGATGGCATAGAGAGATCAAATCTTCAAGTGACGAAGGAAGCTCTTGGGTAGTCAGTGCATCTTTAATTTTATCGGAAAGCCCCTGCCAGAAGGCGGCAACTAGGGCTTCAGTGTTCCACTGAAGTTCAGAGGCTAAGATCCTAAATTGAATGACGTACTGGCCTACAGTATGAGATCCTTGTCGCAGACGGAGGATGCTGGAAGCAGCGGAGGTCACACGACCTGGTTCATCGAACACACTTCGGAATGTAGAAATGAATTTGGCACTATCTTGTAATATTGGATCGTTCCTCTCCCACAGAGGGGAGGCCCAAGCCAGGGCTTGTCCTGAAAACAAAGAGATAAGATAGGCCACTCTGGAACGATGGGTAGAAAAATTTTGAGGTTGGAGCTCAAAATGGACTGAACATTGGTTAAGGAAACCCCTACAAGTTTTGGGGTCTCCATCGTACTTTGACGGAGTAGGCAGGTGAAGCGTGGAAGCTATAGACACCTGGGATGGCAATGGGGAAACGGAGGAAAGCACAGGAGCTTCAGTAGTAGCTGTCACAGTCTGTCCAGATGTTCCTTGGGAGGTTAATGACTGATAACACTGAAGTAACAGCTGTTGGCGGGCATCCTGTTGCTCCACACGGCTAACCAGATGTTGCAGCATCTCTTTGGCGGTAGGTTCCACATCTGGGTCTGTCATGGCCTGATCTTACTGTCACGGGCACTAGGAGTCTTTACCCAGGGATCACCAGATGGTAGGCTTACCAGAGCAATGTAGATGGTAATAGGGTACTCTGGTAGCTGGGTGATCACGGAACATGAAATGATGGCCGATGAGATGCTCAGGAAAGTCTATGACTAGCAACACTGGTAATAATGAGGTAATGATACACAAGGAACTGTATGGACAAGGACACGTGAAGGTAGTCAGTGGTCTGCGATAGCAAGTTGTACCACTGCTATAGTGAGGAGGAATGTCCAACAGAAACAAGGAGGTGATGAGAGTCAGCGGTCTGCGGGTAGCAAGTTGTACCGCTGTCTGAGTGAAGGAATGGAATCCAAGTGGAGGTATCCAGGTAGTCAGTGGTCTGCGGTAGCAAGTTGTACCACTGCTATGTGAGAGGATAATGGAACAGGTGATACCGGAAACAGGGATCAGTGGTCTGACAACAGCAAGTTGTACCACTGAATATATATGTGAGGAGGTGCACGGGGGAAGACTGCAACACAGGATATACACAGGCACCTTATACACGATCCACAGTAATATGCACAATATAGATATATATATATATAAATGACTGATCAGGTCTGCAATCTAGAAAGTCTCTTGAAGTAGTCCAGCACAATGATAACACAGTCAATGATGGCAATAGACTCAGCGGATAGCAGACTCCAGAGAGAACCAAACACAGTCCAGCAAGATATGCAATACACAGCACAGTCAATGAGAAGTATGCATACCGTGGTTCAGCAGTAGCAGTCAGATGGGGTTGCAGCGGTACCTGAGCGGCTGGAGGCCGACTGGATAGGAAATCCCTGGATAGATGAAGCAGCGGTCTAGCAGGTGCAGCGCACAGGTGAGTAGACCAACAGGGACACGAATCCACAGGAGTCAGCAACACGTGGAACTGGACTCATAGGGGACCCAGGAGAATGGAGATGATCCAGCAGAGGGTAGTAGATGAGATACAAATCCAATGCTGACAGGAGGGTAGAGACCAGTGGAACACGTGAAGGCGTGGAGAGTGGATCAGCAGGAGATGGACGATAGCGTTGACCACCGCAGCAGGACTCAGCGGCACACGGAGGTAACCAGTAGCAACCACAGGAACCAACAGCGATGGGAAACAGGAGTGCAGCGCAGGGCAGGAGCTGTTGATCACGAAGTGTAGCAGATGGTAATGAAAGCGGCAGTCTCGAGGAAGTCACAGCAAAGATGAGATGAGACTATAGTGCACGGAGGCAGCGGATAGCAATCAGCTGGCAGTCACAATGTTGAACACAGGCGAGTTGCAAGCAGGAGACTGTAGTGCACAGAGGCAGCGGATAGTAGTCAGCTGGCAGTCACGATGTTGAACACAGGCGAGTTGCAAGCAGGAGACTGTAGTGCACAGAGGCAGCGGATAGTAGTCAGCTGGCAGTCACGATGTTGAACACAGGCGAGTTGCAAGCAGGAGACTGTAGTGCACGGAGGCAGCGGATAGGAATCAGCAAACAGACTTGATGAGAAGCAGGTGAGTGAGGTAAAAGCTGGAGTGCACGGAGGCAGCGGATAGCAATGAGCAAACAGTCACATTGATATAAAATAACGTTGAAGTGGTTTAGAAGACTGTAGTGCACGGAGGCAGCGGATAGGAATCAGCAAATAGTCATGATGATACAGTTGATGGTAGAAGTGGTATGGAACCACAGTAGTAGAAGTGGTTTGGAAACCACAGGAATCAGCAGCGCTGAATACACGAGTAATACAGGAACACCTTCAGAGACTCATGAGGAATGAGACTCCAAGATCAGGCAACGTGGTGGTGACCACAGGTGCTTAATATAGGGAGGTTGCCTGATCTGCCAATTAAGTTAAAGGGGTATACACTGAAGTATAGAAAAGGGCTGCGCATGCGCAGACCCTCAGGATGGTGGACGGCCACGGTTCCTAAATGTCCGGGAAGAGGCACTCACGGTCCGGTGAGTGACATGATGATAGACAGCAGCGTGGGGTCCAGACCAGAATCGGTGCTGTCAGCAGACAACGTAGCCTGAGAACAAACGAAGGTCAGTGGTCACAGGCACAGGTTCAGAAACCAGGGACAGGCAATAGATCAGGGTCAGAAGCATAGGTTCAGAGTCCAGGAACAGGCAAAAGTCATACACGGGTAATCAGTCTAAGGTTGAAACACCAACACAGGATCAGAGCAGCATCAGAACTGAAAACAGGAAGCTATAACCGGCAGTGAGGCTCAGATCTCACTGCCTTAAATAGCACTAAGAGCCAATCAGGACAGAGGAGGATAGGGCTGACAATCAGCCTCAGGAGGCAGCTAATTAACTACAAGCTAGAACTAGCATAGGTAATAACATAACCAGGAAGCATGTATAAAAATATAAGTGAACCAGTTTAAATCATATGAGAGCTCACCCTGGTGTTGGAGGATGTCCCTACACCCTCCTACATCTATGCCACAAGGATAATAAAAGAGCACAGAAACTAAAACACATGCCGGCTGCTAGTTCATGCCAGGATGCGGCGTACCGCCGTGGCTCGTGACAGTACCCCCCCTTGAGGAGGGGTCAAAGAACCCCGACCTCCAGGCTTCGTGGGAAATTTCTTAAATAATTCCTTCTTGAGTCTCTCAGCATGGAGAAGCTTCTGTGGTATCCAAGTTCACTCTTCTGGGCCGTAACCCTTCCAGTGCACTAAGAACTGGACCCGATCCTGCACTTTTCTTGAGTCCAGGATTCTCTCCACAATGAACTCATGGTCACCTTTCACAAGCAGAGGCCGAGGTCTTTTTGCAGAGTGAGGATGGAACTTGTTGGGAGGAACTGCCTTTTTCAGGAGGGAACAGTGAAAGGTACTAGGAATCTTTAAGGATGGTGGAAGTTGGAGTCTGAACGCCACCGGATTGATTTTTTCCACGATAGAGAACGGTCCGATAAACCGAGGTCCTATTTTCTTACAGGGTTGCTTCAACCTGATGTTTCGAGTGGAGAACCAGACTCGATCACCCACTTTTTTTTTTTTTTAAATCTTTTTATTGAATATTTTTCTCAGATACAAATACAAGAAATCAGTAATGGCATTTATGTTACATCTTCCAATGTTTTTGGAAATAATTAAGATATTCATGACATTTTGGCATTAAATATCAACATCAAACAGTAACAACATCTGAAAAATTGTGTTATTTTAAACTTTATGAATACATTTTAGATAATCATGTATACCTACAAATATGGATGTAACTGTACAGTATGAACTACTATCAGAAAATAAAAACAATTAAAGTAGAATGAAATGAAAAAATTAAAGTAAACTGAAATACAATGAGGGGGGGCGGGGAAGGAGGGGGGGTAGGGGGGTAGTTGTTCCTTTAGTAAGCACTATGACAACGGGTATTATTCAGATCTTTCATCAATTAAGGAAAATTTGCGTCTTCAGAATTTTTAGGAGGTTCCAGTTATCTTTCTAAGTGTTTATTCATTCATTCTCTCCCTAACTTAATTGCCTAAGTAAATACCAGGTAGTGTATTCAAACAATTTAAAGATGTTCTGCTGAACCGGTAGTGATTCAATATATGTGCCCCATTTTTTCTGGAACCTCAGACCACCTTTTTCAATATCCTGGAGAGTGGCTCTCCTATCCAAGTATATAATATCTAAAATCTCCAACTTGAGCATTCCCAGAGTTGTGGATACTGGTGATACCCAATGTCGTAAGATCAGCTTTTTTGCTACTGTTACAATTACAATCAGGGCCGCCAGAGTGTCGGAGGATGGTAAGAGGTCCTTCCAAATCGTAAAATCGGCCAGCAAAAGGGGCTCTGCGGCCAGTTTGACCTGTGTCTTAAAAACGTGATTAATATAATTTACCAACTTATACCAACATCTCCTGACCTTCCTGCAGCTCCAAAAGTTATGCAGCCAATCTGCCCTTTGAGATTTGCACTTCGGGCAAAAACCAGATTCCCCCTCAACCATAAACCTACGCCTTGTTTGTGGGATATATGCTCTGTGAACTACCTTTAAATGTATTTCCTGGAGGCAAGTAGTGGACAGCGACTTCCAGATACGTTCAAAGTGGCAAGTTAAAGTGACTGGATCACTTATGCTGGGGATATCCCTTCGCCATGCATCCACCGTTCGTTTCCAGGGGATTGAGAGCTGCATAGATATTAAATCTGCATATACATACCTAATTTTGAATTTAACCCTTTTTAAGAAGGAAAGTAGATTTTCCAAACCATCTGAACTTCCTGTAGGTTTTCTCTGAATTAGTTTTGAATTTGCATTATGTCTGAGCTGCAGATACATAAAAAATTGGGAGTTTGGAATTCTTAACTTTTCCCTTAGTTGACTGAATGTATAGATATTGCCGCCTGGATCAAATATGTCTTTGATCAACATTATCCCACCATCACGCCATGTCATAAAATTGGTATTTTTCATGCTAGGTTGGAATGCTGGGTTGCCCCAGATCGGGAGAAATTCGGTAGTCCTAAAATCTCTATTGTATTTTTTATTGATAGGGATCCATGCCTTGTAAGTATCCTTGAATAGAATGCTCTCAGCAAGTTGTGGAGGTATCTCAGATTTGGGCAGATGTAATAATGCAGCCGGGGAATGTGGGTAAAATATAGCATTTTCCAGATTTTTATCGGTGTAACAGCTACGCTGAAAAAGCCAATTAACAATATATCGAAATAAGGCTGCACGAGTAAATGCATTTATATCTGGTAGGTTAATTCCTCCCTGCGCTTTTCCTAGAATTAGCTTACTTCTTGCTATACGCGGTTTCTTTGAGTGCCAGATGAATTTGGAAAATAACTTTGTACACGTATGCGTGTCTGACTTATTTAAACCTATTGGAAGCATTTGTATTGGGTATGATAATTTCGGGAAGACCAACTGCGTTACGTCCCAAAAGGGAAAGTGGGAGATCATGCCACTTTGTTAGAAGCGCTATAATTTTTAATTATAGGTGGGTAGTTGACCTCATATAATTTATGAAGCCTAGTGGGAATATAGATTCCTAAGTATTTAATTTTGGTATGATTCAGCTTGAACTGAGAGCTGAGAACCGAATTAATTATTATTGATTGCACACCCGATATTGGAAGAATTTCGGACTTATCAAAACTTATTTTATATCCTGCAAAGGACCTAAATTCCTGGATTATGCTCAAAATGGCAGGGACAGATTTTTCTGGGTTGGACACCATTAGCAGCATATCATCTGCAAAAAGAGCTAACTTAGCTTCCTGGTTGCCTAATTTTATACCTGCGTATTCCTTGTTTTTCCTTAGAGCAATAGCAAGAGGTTCCAGAGCCAGAGCAAATAGTAATGGGGATAAAGGGCATCCCTGTCTAGTTTCTCTTTCCACTTTAAATGAGGCAGAGAGAAAGCCATTAGCCAACACTTGAGTGGAAGGGTTACAATATAAGGATTTTAAAGTGTTAATATATTGAGCGGGAAATCTAAATTTGTGAAGGGTTTTAAACAGGTGGTCCCATGTCACAAGGTCAAATGCCTTTTCGGCATCTAGAGAGAGCAGTAAGCCTGGGTCTTCTCTCTCCGATCCTTCCAAGGCATGAAGACTCAGCAGAATCTTTCTGACATTAGTTACTGAGTGCTGTCCCCATATGAAACCTGTTTGGTCATTGTGGATTAAACTTGGTAGTAGGATTTTGAGCCGTTCTGCTAGTATTTTCGTGAATAATTTATAATCTACTTCTAATAATGATATGGGTCTATATGAACCTGGTGACTTTGGGTCGCGTCCCGGCTTGGGGAGTACTTTAACAATGGCGCTATTAAAGTACATTGGGATTTTGTGCTCCGAGAGTATTAAGTTGAAGCAGTCTGTCAATAAAATCACAATCCTATCTTGTAAAATTTTGAAGAATTCCCCGCTAAACCCATCTGGGCCTGGAGATTTAAAAGATTTCAGCTGTTTAATTGCCTTTAAAACTTCTTCAGATGAAATGGGCTGCACCAGAGCTTTAGTTTGTGTCTCGGTCATATGAGGTAGAGAAATTTTTCCCCAAAACTCATCTTGCGCCTTGGTATCAATAGGGTCTTGGGAATAAAGTTTAGAGTAAAAGGAATTCAAGATTTGTATAATTTCTGACCCTTGGTATTTAATGGTTCCATCTTGTAATTGCAAAGATTGAATATTGCTATTGGGCCTGGCTCCTTTTAGTAAATTTGAGAGGATTCTACTAGATTTATTGCCAAATTTATAAAAGTTGAATTTACTGGCCATTTGTTGGTGGGTGCATTGTTGTTGTATTACTTGATCAAAGTGTATTTGTTTTTGTTTATATTTATTTTTATTTTCTAGTTTAGGTTTTCCTTTAAATGCTTCGAAAGCTTCTGTCAAATCACGTTGAGCGTCATAATATGTTTTTTGCTGGTCTTTGTTATATTTTGCTACATACAAGATAATTTCCCCCTCAGGACTACCTTTGCAGTTTGCCAGAATAGCATTGGATCATCAGTATGCTGCTGGTTGTTATGTATATATTCGTCCCATGCAAGTTTTAACATATCTTGACATTTTGTAGAATTAGAAAGTTTAGCTGGGAATCTCCACTGCTTGTGTTTTCCTAATGAGATCTGTCTATCTAATTGTATCCAGATCATGGCATGATCAGAGAGGCCTACTGGTTCAATACCAGTTGCTAATGTTTTATTAGCCAATGAATGTGATACCAGAAAATAATCTGTACGGGAGAGGGTATTATGGGCTGCCGACAAACATGTAAATTCTGAGTCAGTTGGATGTCTGACTCTCCAAATATCAACCAAACCTAATTGATCTGAGATATATTTTATGCCAACTTGGCTATTAGATCTCTTTTGCTTCGATGGAGCTGACCTATCCAGGTATCTGGAGGCCACCATATTAAAGTCTCCACCAACTATAAGGGATGAGTCTGAGTATTTATAAAGCTTGTTAATCAGCTTTAGAAAGAATGGTTTGGATTGAGTATTTTGGGCATAAACATTGCAAATTGTATATGTAGTGTCTTCAATGGTGGCAATCAATATGACATATCTCCCGTCTTTATCAACTGTTTTGTGATGAATATCTATCTTAAGGTTTTTTTTAATTAAAATTGCCACCCCTCTTGATTTTCTGTTGTATGAGGCATATATAAAATTCTTAAAACCTAACATTGACAGCTTTTCATGCTCTGCGTCATTCAGATGTGTCTCCTGGAGTAAAGCTACATCTGCTTTAGACTTATTTAAATAGGTTAATAATTTTTTTCTTTTAGTAGGCGAGTTCCAAGAGCAAAACTTCAACATTGCCATTTAAATTTTCTTTTCTTGTGTTTCAAATGCTAGGGAGAGGACTCTCCCAACCAATAAGATATATAATACCCAATGGTCTGTGTGCATGCCTTTTTTTTTTCCCCCTTTTTCTTTCTCATAAAGAGAAACAACTATTTTTGGTGAGGAATAGGAACAGATATCAGGATCACAATAATATTTAGACAACCTTGTAATCTCTGAGATCCCTCGGGTGAAAAGAGCTATTAAGCCCAATTGGCGCTTCGCCAGTGAGGGGGGGAGGGAAGTTGCAAATAAAAAGGAGTAACAAAAAAAACAACATTTAGGATTAACATCTAATCAAGTGAACTATGTAAAGGTGGGAGGGGGCCCACTCTGTCTATGGGAATAACTATCCGTACAACTAAAATAATGTCTTGCATCAAGATTAACCAATCTCGATTAATATATTCTTCGGGCAGATTACGGTAGTCAGTGTCACAGTAACTCTGAACTGCCCTAAGGTCAGCTCCGTATAAGCGCATGCGAGTATACCTACAATACTACTTGGGCTACAGGGTAACTTTGCCAGACAAGAGAACCAAAACAGAACATACATATGAAATAACAGAAATTAGATCAGAAAGGCATGTTTACGCGTTCGGGAAACCAGCTAACAGCTTTTCTCAGTAATAGTGTCCGGCCGGTGAATATCGATAATGATCTCAGGATCCAATCAGTCCTGTTGGCCTAGAGGCCCGTCTTCCGCCTCTAATTCTCTCAAAAAGGCTTGTGCGTCCCCTGCCGTCATAAAGTCCTTATATTCTTGACCGTCAAAGATCCTCAGACTAGCAGGGTATATAAGCGCAAACTTTCTTCCCTTCTTTACTAATGCTGAGCAGACTGTGGAGAATTCTTCCGTGCTCTGGTAACTTCTGCCGAGTAGTCTTGGAAAAGCAATAAACGAGAACCTTCCCAACTCATCGATCTTGTTGTCTTGGAGGCTGACCATAGAGCATTTTTATGCATGTAGTTAAGGCACTTGAAAATGACCGTGCATGGGCGTTCCTTCATGTTCTCTCTTGGTGGCCCCAGTCTGTGTGCACGTTCAATTTCTATGTTGGTGAATTCCTCACTGATCCCCAGAATCCGGGGTAGTTCTTTGGAGACAAATGACATGAGAGCTGGGCCTTTAATTGCTTCACACAAGGCGTAGATTACTTCTCCTGGACCTATTCTCCAGGTCGTCCAGCTTATTTTGCATTTGCTTTTGTGTTTTAAGCAGAGAAGCCGTCAGACTTTTCTGGCCTTCAATTTCATGCATATTTTCCCAGATTCGTTCTTCATTCACTTGAACCTGTTTGGCGGTTTGCGACACCTGGGGGTAAATGTATCAATATGCGGGTTCTTCAACACCCGCGTGTTCAGCCTCTTCCGCGTTTAAATTTCAAGCGGCGCTGCATTGTAAAGGGTTAACTTCCCTTTACAATGCAGCGCCGCTTGAAATTTAATCGCGGAAGAGGCTGAACACGCGGGTGTTGAAGAACCCGCATATTGATACATTTACCCCCTGGTCTTTAAGCTTTTGTATAGCTGCTGTAAGGGTGTTCATCTGTTGTTGCATTAGTGGTTCCATTGTCTCTCTGATGGCCCGTACAACAGAATCATAAGAGAGGGTTGGTGCATCCACCTCTTTTTGACTAGATTGTGGCGGAGAAGAAGGGCTGGATGCCATACTAGTTAGATTATCGTTGGCATCTTTGTCATTCCCCTTGTTGCCCTGACCAGTGTTCTTTGCTCCACCTCTTGCAGTGCATTGTGATGGTTTCCCACTCATGGATGAGTTAACGTATCTATCCATTGTTAACGTCGAAGGCCAGCACTTAATACTTTCTGCTGCTGATTTTAGTGCGATCCCAATTATTATTAGACAGAGTGGGTATGAGTCCCTCCAAATTACATTTAGGCTTTACATCTCAGGTTTCGTAACAACCAGTAAATTGTTAAAAAGATTCTTTATCACTTGTAGAAAAATTGATGATTCAGAACAAACTACTTGCCAGTGATGTTAGACACTCTCTATATTATGTCCATTGAACACATACAGGGAATATGTTGCATTAACCTCTGCTGCCACTAGGTGGAGCTTAATCTCTGCAGGTCTCCCTACTGCTGAATAGAGAATGAATTACACATTAAAGATTATTCAATGAGCAAGTGCACGAGCACCAACAAAGATATCTTTTAAGTGATAGAATATCGAGTTTTAGGTAGATCTCTCTTCTTTATTTTTGATATGGTTATGTGTACCTTTTTTTTTTCCCTGCAAGCGCCTTTCGCGCCAGAACCTCTCCAGCAGCTGCCGCTGAGTCTGTCTTCCACGGGTGACAAGCGCTGACAGAGTAGCTCTGGTTCAGGCTGTATTCTGTAGTTATGATAGCGCTCAGAGTTGGCGCTGGCAGTCCTGGCAGCGCTAATAAGACCACTCAGATCTGGGTCTGAATCCTTGTGCCGGCACCTTAATGGCGCCCAAGCGTGCTGCGGGGGGGAGAGCAGGAGAGCTGACAGCTGACAGCGGGTAAGTGGATTCCTCTTATTTCGGGTCCCTGGGTGCTGCGGACGTACTGTCCTGTGTTGGAGTGCCACAATTTCCTCTGCGAACCTCGCGCCGGGTCTCTTATCCTTCTTTGATTGCCGGAGCTCCCTTCACTCACGTCCTGCCATGTTGGCTTGCAAGTCACGCCCCCCACCCACTTTTAATAGACAAGGACCACGGTGACGATCAGCGAGGACTTTGGACCTGCAAGAGGCTTGACGTAGAGCAGAGTGTACTTTTTTCCAGATGGACTTTAGCCGAGATGTAAAGGCAAAAGTCCTGGTAACATGGTCAGAGGAGAGGGAATTCACCTTTGGATGAAACCCTTAGTTACATAAGAAAGGGGATGTACCAGTTGCAGAATGGCAAGAGTTGTTATATGCAAATTCCACCCAAGGCAAAAGAGAAGACCAGTTGTCATGAAACTTCGATACATAAATGCGTAAAAATTGCTCAAGAGTTTGGTTAGTTCTCTCCATCTGACCATTCGACTGAGGGTGATAAGCAGACGACAGGCTGACTTTGATTCCAAGTGAATTGCAAAATACCCTCCAAAACTGCGCAATGAACTGGGACCCTGGATCTGAAACAATGTCATCCGGGAGGCCATGGAGTTGAAAGATATGTGAAATGAACAATGTGGCCAAGATTTTGCATCCGGCAATTTGGGTAATGGAACAAAGTGGGCCATTTTGTTGAAACGTTCAACAACTACCCAAATGGTGTTATGACCGGAAGACTGTGGGAGATCGACTATGAAATCCATCGAAAGATGGGTCCACGGTTTACCTGGGGTAGGTAGAGGCATCAATAGACCAGAAGGACGAATCCTAGAAGATTTGTTTCTAGCAAACTCTGGGCAAGCACGGACATAGTTCTCTACATCCGAAGATAATGTAGGCCACCAAACCCAGCGAGACAAAGCTTCAATGGTCCTTTGGACTCCTGGGTGACCTGCCGAGCGGTTATCATGGCCTTCTATGAGAACAGACTTTCGGACATGAACAGGTACGAATAATTTATTAGCGGGTGTCTGAGCTGGAGCAATTCTTTGGAACCAACGAAGAGTAGCTCCAAGGTCCTGCGTTAAGGCGATATGAATGGAAGTTGATGGAACAATGGACTGTGGATCAGTAGACTGAGGATGACACGCCATGAAACTGCGGGATAATGAGTCAGCTTTGGTGTTCCTTGAACCAGGATGAAAGGTAATGACGAAATTAAACCGGGTAAAAAACAAAGCCCAGCGGGCCTGCCTGGGATTTAAGGTTTTCGCGGTCTGGATATACTGGAAATTTTTATGATCAGTGAAGATCGTAATTACATGCGTGGCTCCTTCTAACCAGTGCCACCATTCTTCTAAGGCCAACTTGATAGCCAATAATTCACGGTTTCCAACATCGTAATTATTCTCTGCGGGTGAAAACTTTCTAGACAGGTAAGCACAGGGATGCAATTTTTTAGTCTGAGGGTCTCTCTGAGAGAGGACGGCCCCTCCACCAACATCTGAGGCATCGACCTCTACGATGAATGGGAGTTCCGGATCGGGGTGTCTAAGAACTGGTGCTGACATGAATGCAGCCTTGAGGGCTGAAAAACTCGCCAATGCTTCCGGAGACCATTCAGCTGGGTTGGCTCCTTTTCGGGTGAGAGCAGTGATAGGAGCCACTCAGGAGAAAAATGAAACTATGAATCTTCGATAATAATTAGCGAAGCCAAGAAATCATTGGACCGCCTTCAGATTAGTAGGGTGGACCCAATCTTGTATTACCTGAACCTTAGCGGGATCCATCGTGACACCTGATGAAGATGATATACCCCAGAAAGGCCACAGTGGACACCCCAAACTCACATTTCTCTCGTTTTGCGTAGAGATGATGTTCACTTAACTTCAGTAGGACCTCGCGAACATGCTGTCGGTGCTGAGACAAGGATTGTGAATAAATTAGGATGTCATCCAGATAGATGACCACTGATTTTCCAAGAAATTCCCACAACACATCGTTGATTAAGTCTTGGAAAACTGCCGGAGCGTTGCATAAACCGAATGGCATAACAAGATATTCGTAGTGTCCTGACTGGGTGTTGAAGGCTGTTTTCCACTCATCCACTTTTTTGATTCGGATGAGATTGTAGGCACCTCTGAGGTCAATCTTTGAGAAGATGGTGGCTGCCTTAAGCTGATCGAACAAGACGGAGATCAAACGCAGAGGGTACGTGTTCTTAACAGTGATGTTGTTCAGACCACGAAAATCAATGCAAGGCCTAAGGCTACCATCTTTTTTAGATACGAAGAAGCAACCAGCTCCTAAGGGAGACTTAGAAGGGCGAATAAATCCTTTTTGCAAATTTTCCTCCATATACTGCTCCATGACCTGGGTCTCAGGGATAGATAGAGAATAGAGGCGCCCCTTAGGCAACTTGGATCCTGGTACCAGATCTATTGCACAATCTTAATCCCGATGTGGCGGGAGTGAGTCGGCAGAATACATCACTAAATTCCTGATAGGGTGCAGGTAGTAACTCAGGACTAGGCTGGAGTACTCTAAGAGGTAGAGACAGACAAGCAACGGATCATTCTGGGCTCCAACGGATGATCTGCCCTCTTTTCCAATCAATAAGGGGATTATGGCTGCGAAGCCAAGGATACCCCAGAATCAATGGAGCAGAGGGACAGGTAATTAGGTAGAAGGAGAGTTCTGCCGCATGGAGGGCTCCTATAGACAACCAAACCATAGGAGTCTTCGCGAGAATTCTACCCCCAGGCAAGGAGTTACCATCCAAACCACAAGTGGTAATGCTTGAACTTAACTTGATATCCGGAATTTCAAGCATCCGAGCCAAGTGAATATCCAGGAAGTTACCTGCTGCACCACTATCGAGGAAAGCTGTCACATCTGCGAATTTGTCACGAAAGGCTAGACGTCCGGGAACCAACAAAGAGTTTTCTGAAGAAATAATTTTTAGGCCTAAGCGCACCTCCTCACCAGCGCTTAGGCTTTTGCGTTTCCCGACTTGCTGGGACAGGAGTGTACGAGGTGGCCAGGTTGGTCACAATATAAACAAAGACCTAGTGAGCGTCTTCTGTAGCGTTCCTCCGGAGGTAGACGATAAGCACCCAGCTGAATGGGTTCAGGGGAATCCAGCAAAATAGCAGTAGAACTGAATGGTGAGCCAGGAGGCATTGATGACTCCCATTCAGCCTTCCTCTCTCTAAACAGACGGTCAATTTTAATGACAAGCTGCATAAAATCTTCAAGCGAGGCGGGCACCGGATACTGAACTAAGGAGTCCTTAATTTGCTCCGTAAGGCCCAACCGGAATTGACTCCGCAGTGCTGGATCATTCTTCAGCGGAACGACGTCCCTGCCTTAAAGCCCGGAGATGAGACTCAGCTGAGGCCACCCGGTCTGGGTCATCATATAGCAACCCTAGGGCCTGGAAGAAGGCATCCACGGTCTGTAACGCAGGACTGGTTGATTGAAGGGAGATGGCCCAAGACTGATGGTAGCCCTGAAGTAGAGAAATAACGATCCCTACTCTCTGCTGTTCGGAACCGGAGGAGCGTGGACTCAGGCGGAAGTATAACCTGCAACTCTCTTTAAAGTTGCGTAAAGCAGACCTGCTTCCCAAGAACCGGTCAGGCAAATTCAATTTTGGTTCTGGCGTGACGCCAGCGGAGACTTGCTGAGGCTGCAGATTTCTGGAAGTCTCTTCTTGAACTGCCAAGCGCTGGGAAAGGCCCTGTACTACTTGAGAAATTGTCTGGATCTGGTTAGCCAGGACCTGGGCTGGAGACAGATTCGAGTCGCTGTTGTCCATGGCAATATGACTCCAATCTTTACGGACGGTTATAATGTTAGGAACCCCTCCAGCCGTCACAACAAAACCTGGAGTCTGCTCTGAGGTCTGGTGTTCACTGTTGCCCCTGGTGGTGGGGACAGACTTGGCTGCAGACACACAGAGGGTCGAGAGATGCGTACCGGCTAAGGAGAACCCAGGAATAGAGCGTGATGATAGACAACAGCATGGGGTCCAGACCAGAATCGGTGCTGGCAGCAGACAACATAGCCGGAGAACAAACCAAGGTCAGGGGTCACAGGCACAGGTTCAGAAACCAGGGACAGGCGTAAGATCAGGGTCAGAAGCAAAGGTTTAGATTCCAAGTTCAGGCAATAGATCAGGGTTAAAAGCACAGATTCAGAGTCCAGGAACAGGCAAGGGTCATACACGGGTAATCAGTCTAAGGCTGAAACACCAACACAGGAACAGAGCAGCAGGCAGCAGAACTGAAAACAGGAAGCTATAACCGGCAGTGAGGCTCAGATCTCACTGCCTTAAATAGCACTAAGAGCCAATCAGGACAGAGGAGGATAGTGCTGACAATCAGCCTCAGGAGGCAGCTAATTAACTACTAGCTAGAACTAGCATAGGTAATAACATAACCAGGAAGCATGTATAAAAATATAAGTGAACCAGTTTAAATCATATGAGAGCTCACCCTGGTGTTGGAGGATGTCCCTACACCCTCCTACATCTATGCCACAAGGATAATAACAGAGCACAGAAACTAAAACACATGCCGGCTGCTAGTTCATGCCAGGATGCGGCGTACCGCCGTGGCTCGTGACAGCATCACAGCTTGCTGCACATGGGGGTGCAAATCCCATGCTGACCTCTGTCCACCGTAGAAAATGCCTACAATGGGCACGTGAGTGCCAGAACTGGACCATGGAGCAATGGAACAAGGTGGCCTGGTCTGATGAATCACGTTTTCTTTTATGTGGATGGCCGGATGCATGGGCATCATGTACCTGGGGAAGAGATGGCACCAGGATGCACTATGGGCAGAAGGCAAGCCAGCGGAGGCAGTGTGTTGCTCTGGGCAATGTTCTGCTGGGAAATTTTGGGTCCTGGCATTCATGTGGCTGTTACTTTGACACGTACCACCTACCTAAACATTGTTGCAGACAAAGTACACCCCTTCATGGCAACAGCATTTCCTGATGGCAGTGGCTTCTTGCAGCACGATAATGCGCTCTGCTACACTGTAAAAATTGTTCAGGAATAGTTTGAGGAACAATACAAAGAGCTATGATGTTAACTTGGCCTCCAAATTCCCAAGATTTCAACCCAATTGAGCATCTGTGGAATGTAAAGACAATAGAGAAAAGAGCAAATCTCTTATTGCAAGTAAATCATACCATCACAAATTGGTCTATTTACACAAAATAATTTATTTTTCATTAGATACACACAGAGATATATAAAATCATTTAAAAACAATACATAACTTGAAAATGAATACAGAGTATAAATATACAGAATAAAGTCCAATTTTTTCCAATTATCAGGGACATAGTGTGCTAGTGTTGTTTATTGCTGACTTAACCTACAGTATACTTGTAGGGAACAAATTCTTCATATCGCTGGAATAGTTCAAACAGTAATATAATTTGCAATCACGAAAAGGAAGAAATTTCACAAGATAGTAATAGTCTAATTAGGATCCACTAAGTAACTCTACTTTACACAGGAATTAAATAGTGCTGGAACTGATCATAGATAGTTCACTTCTCTGGGAAATGTTTTGTAGATGGCATACTCTGTCGGTGACTTTGTTCTTCGTCGGCTACAGATACTTCCATTCCCTTATGATCCACTCTATTGCAGCCTCCAGATAAATTAGCAATTTTACAACAAAAAGGGGGCGGGATCCGCGCTCCTGTATAATGATAAATGTGTTAGTCAATGCTGCCTGAGGGAATCAGATGAAACAAAGGGAAGTTCCAACCCTTTAGTGGAAACATGTAAATAGAGGTAATTGCATTGGCGCAGATCAGTACACAATAGTCCAAATAGCGGGCAGGTATTTTAATAACTCAGGGCCTGATTCATCAAGGTACGAAAACGCACACGCATCTGCGTTGCATACTTTGAGTGACGGAAACCGATTTGCGAGTGAAATAAGCACCTCAAACAGCAAAAACACACCCCCTTGTGGTCCACTACAACTAAGTGACGCAAATAAGCAGTGCAACGTTAGAAAACACACCCACCTGCGGATCTTTAAACATGCTACACGCATAAGCGACGGCTCTCAACTGATTGACGGCAAGCTAAACAATGCATACTTCACGCCCACTGTGGGCCAACAGTTTATTTATATACAACACAACAAACATGCTTGAGGCTTATTTTTATGAGATAGCTCTTTACTCATTAATCACTGTCAATTAAAAATAATCTGGAACACTCTCAACCTTGTTTTTCCTTTGCTACTAATTAGCGTAATACACACTGTTAACAACAAACACATTCTTCACGATCTTTCACTGTTTAGGATTTTAAGTCGCCATATAGTGTGCAAAATGCATGGACATGGCTACATTAAAAACACACGAAAAACAAATGTATCAAAATGTATGTGGTGTAAATACATCTTTCAGCAAAATGCATAGCATACTCTTCAATAAAGGCTACACACAAGAGTGTATACAACCGCCACACAGAGGAAGGGTTTCTGTCTGGATTAGAACTCAGGAATGACTGTATGCAAAATGGAACAGCTACCCACTACCCCAACCTCAGATATAATAAAACACAGACAACATCAACAATACAGCATGCGTGCTACACAGACACCTCACACTTAATACTACTCTTCATTATTCACACAAATTTCTCATAAAATACCCATCTCACAGGTAGCTCACTGGTTAGCACTTTGGACTCACAGCACAGCAGACATGCGTTCAAATACCAAGCATACCCATAACTAATGTGTGGACTGGAATCATTATCCTAACAAGAAATGTGACACAATGCTTTCTTTTTTTATTTTGGATTTGTTATACACGCTCAACCATATTGTAAAATATGCCCTCTGATTTATACTGTATTGAAAGTAAATCTTTATTTGGAGGGAAAATCCGAGAAGCCTCACGGCCTACACTTCACATGCACCTTACATGCACATTATTAGGTGCATGCTGACATTGAGTATTCTGAATGGACTAAGAGGGGGGGGGTGTTGTAGGTGACAGCTTCCTTGGAGTTAAATGCAACATTGTCAGCAAATAGACTTTCATCTGGATCCATGGCATACACGTTATGTCATGTACTCAGCTTTATCCAAACAGGCCGCTCTCCACACTCCAGTACCATGGTCCTTTGCCTCGCTTGCACTTCTGCCTTACACCACTGACGCCACTTCTGGGTACACTTTCGAGGCTCTCTTCAATGTGTAACTGACTTTGCTCTGTTACTTGAATGTAACCTTGGACTATCACTACAATGACATATGTATTTGGGGAAATTGGTAACTAGCTAGGGCATTTGACTTTGGGGAATTTATCTTGCACACAGGGCCTACAGATGCAATACCTCTTATAGGGGTGGCTTGTTCGTGGAGGGCACATGTTACTTTTGGATTACATGCAAACAGCTAAAGAAATCCTTGTGTGCTATAGAAATGATGTTATAAGCAAACCATCTTTTTTCCTTACTCTTTTCGGATTATTATACATACCCACATGTTGTGTAATGAGATGAATAAAGACACACACGCCAAGGTTTTTTTTTTAATAAACTTATCTATTTTTAAAAGGGAACAATGTTTTGCAACTATTTACATAAACAATAACCTGTACAATACAAAAAACAAAATAAAATTTTTAAGACATAAATGAGGCCCAGTAGGCCAATTTAAATCGAAGATTGGCAATAATGTGCCCAATATGTTCGTGGAGGCCTTCCAGGTCCTCCACAATTTGGCCCATGTGGACCATAAGTTCTGCTGCGGTGGGTGGTGGTGGAGGCCAATTGGCAGCTTCATCCATGGGTGCTGAAAGAAATCATAAATAAACATTACATACATGTATACCTATTTCATCAAACAGACAGGATTTACTAGAGCTGTGTACTGTTACATTACTTTCAAATGTTAGGCCTCTGGCAACAAAACCAGATGGACGCACATTAGAATTTGAGAAGGCATTTGGATCAATGTACTACATTCTGGTGAGTCACGGCGATAGGGCCATGGACAGGGTTGTTTTATCCAGCATTATTGGTCCCAGGGCAAAGCACTACCATGGGCCACTACCTACACAATCACTCACAGGTATTCTAACAGATTTGGTTGATATTTGAAGTTATAAACAATTCATTAATATACTGACAAGTTGACCAGGCTAGCGGCCACTTTTTTTTTGGGTCCTGCCCTGCGTGGCCATGTGTTAAGATGGCTCTGGCTGTGGTTTGAGTGTTTAATGGTCCTAAATTTGGAAGTCAGATATTAAGTGTTAAACCTGTGGCATATAACGCACCATGTAATCAACATGTGTCACAGCAGGGATTATGTACGAGTTTAATGCACATCTCAATCTTATATAATTATGTCCATCACTTATCGCAAATACTTACTATCTTCCAACTCCACTGCCTCTTGGCTGCCCGATGTGGAGTCCTCCAATTGCTGTGGCTCCGGGTCAGCCTGCTCCTCCTCCTCCTCCACCGCTGCCACTGCTGCTGCCACTGGCACCGCCTCCTCCACCTGCTCCTCCACTGCCACTGCCACCGGCACCCCCACTGCCTCCTCCTCCTCCACCGCTGCCACTGCCACTGGCACCGGCTGGGCCACCTCCTCCTCCGATGACAGTGCCACTCCCACCGCCACTGGCCCCTCCTCCTCCGATGACAGTGCCACTGCCACCGCCACTGGCTGCTGCTCCTCCTCCTCCGCTGCCTGCGCCTCCACCACTGCCCGGCGGCGTTGCCGGCGTTCCCAGCATGCCCGGTCTGTTTGAAAAAAGGAAATATAAACAAAAGGACATGTTAACACAATCACCATTTGAAAAAAATGATAGTGTTATGACAATCAGGTGATCATACATATTTAATAAACTTTACATTGTCAGCAGCCAGAAATATTAGCTACTACCAAAGCAAGGAGCTAAACATGATGAACACAAAGCATTTCACATGACCTGTCCCTTTTTTTTTTTTTCATAGAGATGTGGAATTTTTCAGTGGCCTAGTGGTCAGCACTTTAACTCCTGACCACAGTGCTGTGAGAGCAAAGTCCCTGATTATTGTTTCATATGTGTGGAGTTTGGCGGCTTGCTCCATATTTGCATGTGTTGTCTACTACACTCCCCAAACATACTACTGGCTGGGTAATTTGTTCTTTGGAGAAATTGCCAGTAGTATGTTTTTTAATGTTGGTAAATTGACGTCTGAAAACTCCCATGTGCCTGGTAATGATGTTAATTAGTTCTCTCTTTACAGGACCACTGAATTAGTGTATACTTTGGAAATGACCCTTTGTTGGGACTACCTCACAGTCTAAAACAGTCTAAATGGCCAGTTAAATAATGATTGATTACCTATATCTAGTACACTCTGTAATCTGTTTGCATCTTATGGGAGTGTAAAAAAATGAGTCTATACACTAAGGTGTTTGGAATTTCAAACCTGCCTTTTAAATCTTTGTCGAATAATGACAACACATCTGCCACTACAAAATGTTTATAAGGTTACACCAGCAAGTTACAGCACACGGGTCAAGAGTTAGAATGGCTGATTTCCAAACCCACCCTTAATGGTCAGATTTTTCACAATAAAACATTTTGGTCAGTAAATTGTCAGCAGACGACAGGAGGCAAAGCATTTTGGGTGCACTGGAAGGGGCATGTCCTTTAGAGTGTGCTTGCACATTGTTATGTAGGCCATGTCATGCCATGTCAGGTGATTAGGGTGAACACATTTAGCAAATATATATGTACACATGGTTTTTGCGATTGATACAGAACTCACTTCTTATAATCTCCTGCCGGAGTTTAGCAAGGAGCCTCGGTTGACGGCGCCGGAGATCGCTCCAGCGCCTCTGGAGCTGGACAACGCTCCTCCGTATCCCATACCGCAGGCGGAGGTGTCTGCGGACCCTTTTATAGGCCCCCAGCTTCACCTCATTTGATATGTAGCACCCTGAGGGCACGTTGTCCATGGCCTCTGTGAGGACACGGAGCTCACGCCTCGCGAAAATGCTGGCCCTCATTTTAACAAACAGAAACCAACCCTCCAGTATTCTGCGCTCCGATTGGTTCTCAGAGCACGTATGGGCGTAACCCACGTCACACGCGGATCTGTCACACACCTGCGTGTGTAATGGGTGCCTCTTCCACCAAGAACATGGCGGCCCCCCTACGATGAGACGAGTACTCTGTGCGTTGCAATTAGGAAGAAGAGTGTACACCTGGTTTATTAATCCAAACCTCCATTTAAACCCACCTGTGCTTAGCCTTAATGCGTGTTCATTAGCTGATTTGACTGGACAGGACACATTGAACAGTGAAAACATTTACATGATTTGCCTAATAAGCAAACAACAAACAGTAAGAACAAAAGTAAGCCAGAGATTGTAATATATGCAATGTGTTTGTCTCTTCTAATGTAGCCTTCTGTTTTGTATTAAATATGTGTGTCCTAGCTGTCTTAAAACTGCTATAAAAAGGGGCCTTGACATCACATTTTAACATGGCAATAATGGTATATTCGCCTACAATAAGCTAAGTTATTTGACCTTATCAATCTTGCACTCAATAATATTTGGATGTTAGCATTGTTGATACCATAACATAACCTTACCTTGCATTTTAATCAACTTAATTTTTTGTTTTGCAAGCCACCACAAACATTACACACTCAAAATTTTTTGCTTTTTATCTTTGTGTGCAAATATATAAAAGTAAGTATAAATAGGTCAGATATATTGTATTATATACCAATAGTTTGTATCTGCTCATTTAGCCATCTGTGTATGCACAAATATGTGTTTCATAGCTGTAATGAGAGTGTGACCAGAA
This sequence comes from Mixophyes fleayi, assembly GCF_038048845.1. Taxonomy (NCBI): domain Eukaryota; kingdom Metazoa; phylum Chordata; class Amphibia; order Anura; family Limnodynastidae; genus Mixophyes; species Mixophyes fleayi. The sequence goes on from NC_134406.1 coordinate 127,235,211, forward strand.
GTGGCCTTGGCCTCACATTTAACTGTAAAATAATGCATTAGTAGCTTACACTATGCTAAGTACTGTTAGATTATCCATATCCCACACACTAATAACTGACTTTTTGCATTGAGGGACACATGCATCCAAATGTTTTAATGTATTGGGACGCTTACATAACAAATAGCATTTGTAGTACACATTTAAGTGTGTTGCTGGCTGATGTGATTTACAAAAGTAATATTGCAAGCACCATATAGGGCTTGCTACTCCGACAAACTTAATGTGATATCATTAAGTTAGGTATGTGGCTTAACTGTTAACCAAGGTTAGGCTTTTAAAAGTGGCAACTGGTAGTAGTAGCTGAATGTTTAAGTAGTATTTGTCGACCATTAATGTAAAAATACAGTGGACAAAGTCAATGTTGGTTCAATATAGAAGCAACAATGTTGATTAGAATAAGGCCCATGTGTTTTATACCTAGGTAGTAGTTTCCCAAATTAAACCTTTTAAGGGGGTGGATGGCCATACAAACTGTATTGGCACCTGATTGTTTGCATTGCCAAAACCTAATTTAATTATCTTTCCAATAGGAATATGTGTGAGCCAGGCCCCAGTGGTGAGCAGGCAGCCGGGCTCCCGAGCATGCGCAAGAAAAATTTTTCAAATGAAGAATTAGAGGTTTTAGTCTCTGAGGTTTTACAGAGATTCCATTCGGAGGAGCGGTAGATTACTGGGCCAGAGCTTCACCGCCATTGGGAGTTAATAACACAAGCTATTAATGACATATCGCCCCATGGGCGAAAAGTGCATGAGGTCCAGAAACGGTACAAAGCCAATGTTTTTTAAAAAGGGCTATAGAATGTGACTGACTGTGTTGAGTAGTATTTATTTGCTTTTGTTTCTCTCTCTATATAGATATATCTATAGATATAGATATATCTATAGAAATGTATGTAGATTGTGTGTTAGTATTACTTAGGCAACTGTGATGTAAAACCAGCCTTGTGTGTATAATATTTTTTTTCTATCAGGGACTTAGGTGATGGTTCAAAGCAGCATGGCCCTTGGCCACATTTACATAATCAGTTGTGCACATTAACCACGATTGTAAATCCCAAGTCATTAGTGTACAATGTGCCATTAATAAATGTGGTGTAATTTGTATAATGTTGTTAACCTTTACAAAAGGCAGATATTTGACACCATAATGTTTGTCTATTCCGCAGCTGGGCAGACTATAAAGCTAGACTGAAAAACAAACTGGCACGGCAACACCGGCATGCGCAAGGAACTGGGGGTGGCCCACCAATGGACATTTCATTGAACCCCCTTGAGGAGTGGGCAAGGGCAGCAATTTCTCTTGTGGAGATTGTTGGGGTGGGCGACATAGACACTGGCTATAGCCCACCCCGAACACGAGATTCCGCTCCACTAGGTACAATTATGAGTGTGCTTAGTTAATGTCTGTAATTTTTTCTATATGTCTGAGCAAATGTGTAAACTCTCTGGATGTGTCTGAAGGATAACTTTGATTGCACAATATCTTAGCCTATCTCATTGGAGGTAATGTAATGTAGACAGTGATGAAAAAAAACTCTATATATACAGTTTTGTGCATAATTAAAATACACAAAAAGTGGTAAAGTCTGATTTTGGTGACTGTAAAGGGCTGCAAGCACATTAAATGTCATTTCAGACTTGACCAATGCTACATCAGGCGTACCTCAATATGTTCCAAAAAACCATTATTGTTCCCGAATGTTTTTATCTAATATCTTAGTGTTTGTTTTTATTCTCTCTACAGATTCCGAGCAGCAGCCCACTGCAGCCGTTCCACAAGTTTCCCGTGATGTGGAGGGGGATCAGGTGGATCCAGCTGAAGATGCATGGGAGCGGCCACTCTCGGACGCATCACAAAGACTTACCAGTGCCACAGAAGCACAGAATGTTCACCTGGCACTTATAGCAAGCACTGTCCAACACATGGATCAGCAACTTAACAGTCTCATATGCACACTCTCCACTTTCATGAGCACACACACCTCTTTAATGACCATACACAACTCTTTAATGTCCGCACACAACACCCAAATGGAAAATTTCAATCAAACCATGTCACATATCGAAACACTCCTGGGTGATCTCTTGCATGCCCACCCGTTTCCCATGCAGGTTTGGCTGGTTACTCTGACTCCTCTACATCACGGATGACAAGAAGTAGGACTCGGACTAATTCATTTCAAACTCCATACAAAAAAACAAAACGGAAATAATATTTTTTTGGGTGAAGAAACCTTATGACATATATTGTGTCCAAAATATGTACTCTTGTTTGACAATTAAATTTTATACAATTAATATAGGTATGTGTTTCTTTATTTACTATTACATAATCTATTATGGTTTATTTTACGCAATACTTGTTATGAAGTCTAAGCAAAATATTAACTCGGAACACACGCCCGGAATCATTAAGGTTCTTTAAGGAATAGGTATCTAATTTCAGTGTGGTGTCCAAAAGAAAGTGCCAGATTGATTCAGGCTCATAAATGCATAGGATCCTTATTACAATAATCTGCTAGAAACCATGAAATAATGCAAGGGTAATAAAATATCAACCGTTTTTTTTATAAACTTACATACAGTCTGTATCTTAATATAGTGCACAAATACTTGTTAGCTTATTTGAACATGGTAATTTTAAGTTCATCTAGGACCTCTCCTACCCCCCCATAAGAAACAGCAAGCTTCATTTTTATAACATACCCCTCCAATGCCATATGGTTTGCCCTGACTTAGTTACTTTGCCTTAACTTTCTAGAATGATTCAGTCCCATGGTTTGGTCAAGAAGACTTAAACAAGAAATTTATGAAGGTAAGCTTCAGAATGATTTTGCCACAGTGTTTCTTTCTTTGTGTGAGTAAATGTTTTTAAAACAAGCGTGCCACTACTACAGTGGCCCTTTATAGGATGCCAAAAACATCCTGTAAAGGAAGTATTGTTTTTGTAAACTGTAAGCTGACACAAAGTAGCAGCAAAAAACAGGTGTAAATGGCACCAAAATACTCGCAAGAATGTTTCACATAATGCCACAGGTCAAGTATTGTTAACAACTAATCTGAACCGTTCTGACTGTAGAATTTTTAAACAGATCTAATAAGGCATTTGCCTTTAAGAATAGTACTAATGCACAGTGTATGGTACACCAATCACCCTTTAGTATAACGCTGGTTTAAATGTTACTTAATGTCCTTATTGCAGTAAGCACATATAGTTAGTGACTCAAATTGGGATCTTAGGCGCACTTACCCCATCCACCGCTGTCATATCACGGCTACCCTGGCCCCTTCTGTTAGTCTGCATCATTCCCGTCCTCCACACCTCCATTTGAAAACACACACTGTTTGTTCTGCTGCATGGGCGCGGCCAGCTTGGATGCAGTCAGGTGATCATTCCAGACCAACCAAAATCACCAGCTCAGATAACATTAACTGATCAGCCAATAGTTGTTTTGGACACCCTATATAAATCTGCTGCTGTGATCTGTTCATTGACCGAACAACACACTTCTCTCCAGAGAATAGGTCTTGGCTCCAGTGTTCTGGCCTGCATTACAAAACCCGAGTTTTTTACAACATTTGCAGACTGGTCATTCCCCTGCTATATTCGACAATCATCAAAAACATGAGCAGGAAGATGATCCAGTGTGCTAGGTTCTTATTCAGTCCTGCTCCAGCTAGTCCCAAGGGTCCATAATGGGATCGAGAAATACAGATTTCCCAGACATTTTTACAGTACATAAGGGTGTATGTAGTCTTGTGTGAGCTGTTTGCTGTGTGCCTGGCTATTCATGTAAGAAGGACAATAAAAACATGACAGTTTGATTATGGGTTACTCTGGCAAATAAACACACCCTCTAATCCAATTAAGTATACACCACATTATCTACATCACCTAGTGATGGATATCCAAGAGGTAGTTTGTCCACCAAATTGCTGCATACAGTCGTTCTTTAACTAAACTCTATGGTCTGATTCCACAATTGCATTAAAGTTAAAAACAATTTGGAACCTTTAATACCTTTTTTATCTAAACAGACCTTATAGTTTATTTACTTATGAACACTCATTCATTCATTGTTATACTGGCCATGACAATACGTTTTTGCTCCCTTCCAGTGGTGGATTTTATTTAAGCAAGGGAAAGCTAGTTGACATCACGTGCAAATTATTATGATGAGTTGTTTGGTAGGTGGAGATTTCGTGTATAGACAGACACAGGTACCCATTGCACATGATCACTGGCCCAGAATGAATAAGGATGTTCAAAGATTTGTATCCTTCTTTCAGTGTCCTGGACAAAACCATGTTACAATGCAAGAGGCGCAAAAGAGTCTTCACATGTACTAGCATGTTTTAACAGTCATAGTTTCTAATATGGCCCAAACTAACATAATTTACTAGTGACACACACACTGACATAGGATTTGTAATGAAATCAAGCTGGAATGTGGCTTTTGTCGATATGTTATATTTACAGAGGGAAATGTAACAGATATTTGGATAGTCTAATAATTACACATTTATACACCACAATAAAAATACAAAAAATATTGACAGGGGCACCAAACATGTCATGTGACAGCTGGCAAACAATGTGTGTAATCAGACAAATGTAACTAGTGCTAATTTAATAAGTGTGTTGGCTGTAATCTGACATTTTGCAGACTGGAGCTATTACCACACTAGGTAAAGTATTACTTATCATAACAAGGAAACTTTGTCAAGACACCATGAAAAGGGTGTATACTGTATTATTTGCTGTTCCAAAGGTGGGTTACACATAATGTTAATCTGCCCTTGTAGCAACACTACACTATCTTAGGACACTAACGCATTTACCATCATTGTTACTGTTGGTTTTGTGTGTGCCATGTGGGTGTTGGCCCACTTTAAACAAAGTGCCACTTGCACAGGCGAAAGATAGTTATCCTGTTTGTGCAAGGGCCAAAAGTTTATAGTGTTGGATGTAACGCCGGTAACATTTTAGTATTATTTGTATGCGTTACACATTTTATAATGCCTATATTGCTACCATGTTCCCTCTAAAAGCTGTAAAATGTACAAGAAATTAACTACAAAGCAACCAAACACACATACAAACCTCCAAACTAAACTCATTTCCTATAACTGAACATAAACACCATAGAGTGTGTTTGTAGGCTATGGTGTGTCTGTGGCAAAGGACAAAAGAACCACACATAATAATATTATATTTTCAAAGTATACCTGTTACACAATAGTTAGGAAAGCAATTCACAAGGATTTATGTGTATTCAAAGAGAAATCACTGCACTATAGTAACGGTACAAAATGGCATGACAACAGATTGCAGAGTCATTTGCAAGATAAGATATATTTATTACATATATGAATCCAAACGGGCTAACAAAAACATAGCAAAGAAGTTAATGGTATGTGTGTGGCAAAGATCCTTGGATGAAGAGATGCCAATGTGGCCAGACTGAAGAGAGACAAAAGCAGCCTTGGAGCTCTGAAGAAATACTTTAACATGTAGTGAGACACGAATTGCACCACTCCAAAAAGCAAAGCAACTTGACCTGTTTCTGCACTTGGCCTGAGACATAGCAAAGAAGTTAACGGTCTGTGTGTGGCAAAGATCCTTGGATGAAGAGATGCCAATGTGGCCAGACTGAAGAGAGACATAAGCAGCCTTGGAGCTCTGAAGAAATACTTCAACATGTAGTGAGACACGAATTGCACCACTCCAAAAAGCAAACAAAATAAAAAGTTTAATGTCACAAAGACCACCACTCCAGGCCAGGTGTTATATACAGGCTGTAGATATAAGAAAATAAAAACACAGTTAGAAAAATTACCACTACAACACACTATATGTGCCAAACAATTACCTATAAACCTCGCATGGATAAATAACCAGAGTTAGGCCACATTTACATGGTCACAATTTAGCCATCACATTATGACACTAGGGGACATCTACATATTACACCATTAATGCCTTTTGTGACTTAGCAAATACAAGCATCAAGTGTGCAAAGTCTGGACTGGCCAAAGTGTAGCAAAAATTAGCAAAAATTAAAAAAAACAAAAAACAATAAAACGACATTAGCCTGTAGATGAAATCTAACACACTAAGGTGCATTTAGCAAAAGACATTGAGGCAAAACCTACAGACATGAATATATACTTTCTACACACATTATAAAGGTTAAAAACAGGTAGCAAATTTTTGAAATATAAATTATTACACATATTAGACATTTCACTATCACACCAGTCCATGTAGATTCATATTGACATTTGAACTTAACATACCTTATATCATCTAACCTTGCCGATGATTTTAACACACAGTTTTGAAATGTTAAGGTTGAACAAGTGCATTAAAAATTATTACCTCAAAAAATACGATCGACAACATAGCTCCTGAAGTTTGAGCCACGCACTGCTTCACGAGGGGGGGGAACTTGATCTTCCTCCTCCTCCTCCTCCTCCTCCTCAGCCTCCTCCGCCTCCTTCGCCTCGTCCACCCCAGCAACCTCGTCCATGACCCCTGGTGCCCCACTCCTGATGGCAATATTATGGAACACCACACACAGAGCGATGATCCTACAAACCTTCCTCGGCTCATACATCAGGGCGCCACCAGACCGGTCTAGGCATCTAAATCGAGCCTTGAGAACTCCAAAAGCCCTTTCTATGACCGATCTGGTGGCCCTATGAGCCGAGTTATAGGCCACCTCCTGCTCTGTGTGTGGGTTCAATATAGGAGTGAGGAGCCAAGGGCAGGAGGGATACGCATTGTCTCCTATGTAGGAAGAGAGGAAAGAAAAAAAAACAAACAACTTTTAAGACTACAACTATACGTGATATAAATTTAATGCTAACATTCTAATATATGAGGGCAAACTATAATCTAGGCCAAATAGTAAGGTTACTACGTCTTAATACTGTATAATTAGCTTCCAAACAAAACTAGCTATGTCCATTAATGCCTCAACAACAAAGGTAAATCAACATTACAGATTGGCAAAGTGCACCTAACTAATATTTTACACCTGCCAGAGTCCACTATTCTCAAGACACATACCTATTACTAATAGGTGACTTTCAGTTATACGGCTACATGAGCATTATATCTCTTAATAGTCAAAAGATTGATACAATCACTCTATAGTAGGGAAATCTATAAATACAGGGCACATGTGTAACAGTAAAATATCAATTACTATATTAAACGTTAACAATCTATGTCGGCCATACAATATGACTAAACATTTATTAGTTGAGGGAACCATTATTTGCACATAATTACCAAGAAGCCACGCATCTCCGTGTGGTGTCACACCCCCTTGCCTCTGTTGCAATCTAGGCCACAACCATGAGTTACGAAATGCATAGGAGTCATGGGTACTCCCAGGCCATTTCGCAACCAGGTTTCGAAACAGGAGAGACGGGTTACATATGGCCTGGACGTTTATTGAGTGGAAATGTTTCCGGTTAATGTAAACAGAAGCATCTCCACTCAAGGGCACCAGTGCCACATGAGTCCCATCTACAGCCCCTATGACGTTTGGAAAGCCAGCTATGGTGACAAACTGCTGCTTGATCCGCACAAGAGACTCCTCTTCGAGTGGCAGATGTATAAACTGCCGGAGTCGTGACTCAAATGCCCTCAGGACAACCTCCAGCACACGTCTGAAGGTCGCTGGGACATTCCTGCCGCGACCCCGACTGTGAACTGGAAGGATCCAGTTGCACAGAAGTGCAGTACTGCCACAAGTTTGGTCAAAGGCGGTACTGCTGTCGGGATGACGCGCATTGGCTCATGGTCACGCTCCACAATGCGCAGGGTGTCCAAGATCAGATATGGAGGAAGCCGATAGCGACGGACAACCAACGCATCTGACATCCTAAAGAGGCTGACAAGTGGCCTGAAGATGCGCTCCCTCGGACGGCGGCGTCGGCGTAGTTGCTGGTTAGGATGGGCCACAGGAGCAAGCCCCTCGTGATGCATAATGTACTCACACTCCAGGAGTGCCTGTATGTGTTTCAAAAGGAAGAGGTCACAAACCAGCACTTAGGTGAAACGTTTAGACTTTGCATTGTCTGACTTTGGCACAAATTACACAACCAATACTTACAATGATGTCGTTATTCATGCTTTCGCTTAATGGTGTAAAAGGACAGTCCATAAGTAGATGAAAGTAATGTGGAGGGGGAGTTTGTATAAAAAAGAAAAAAAAAAAAATTAATTACATAAACAAACCGTATTCATTGTCCAAACACCATATAGTCATATAGAACCACCACCAAAGTGCTTGCAAACGTGATACTTACCATCGCCATAGACCCTTTCACAAATCAGATTAGTTAGATTTAACTTTATGTGCCGTACAAATGTGAAGGGAGTGAAACACTAAATACAGAGTGCTACTGTGTTTTTAAGGTAGGGGCACAAAACACCACTCTAATAAAAGTGATTATAGCACAATAAAATTAATCTTAAAAACCATGGCCAATCTTACTGCAAGGTGTTTTAACAAGGGGTATATAATAAACAATATCTGGTTTCTACTTACCACACACACAGACAAGACTGTTTTTAAATGCCACAGAACCCAAACAATTACAGAACTAAACTCGGCAGCAGAACCGATATCTGTGGGGGAGGGTAAACAGGTAAAGAAATAAGCAATGAAAACGTATAATATTTATTCATTTCACTACATTCTAGAGGACTGTATGCCGTTGCGCCTCTAAGTATACATAGTGGACTAAATATTAAAACTCCACAGCAAACCAAACACTTTTGCACTAACCTTCAACATAAAAACCACAAGCACAGTACATTAAGCCCTTTCTGCAGCAATAGAGATTTCTGGCTCACCAACATATAGTTACATCTTTAAACATACTGAGCACTGAGCAAGGTACAGCAGTAAACATCAGATTAAAAAAACATTTGCCCATCTACAGTCTACTTACCCAGAATTGTGAAACTCACAACAACACAGAAGTGCAAGCAAGATATTTTTAACTATCACTCTAATTAGGTAATTAAATGCCGGTGCGAACGCCGGAGAGTATGCCGAACAGAAGCCATTAAGAGCACACAGGTGCCTACCAAATAAACAAGTTTGTTTTTGACAAAAAGTCATCCTGGCATGTTACCTAAGGTTATTCAATGTACGGTAAGTCGATACTTAAACTATTATTACAGATGTAAATAATACGCTTAGCTTTTACTGCTGTGCCAATATTAGGGATAAAATAGTCTGGACTATAATTATATTCCCTAAAAAACATTTACATGTATCAAATTAACATATGAAAACTTAATGTGTGACACTATAGTGTAGTGGTTATGTATTCCACCCACCAATACTATAGTGCAGGAGTTCAAGGCCACAGGTCAACCATAAGCACAAAGCGATTTACGAGCTTCCATTAAGCATACTCAGTAAAGTATAATAGAAATAAAAAAACGCAAAAGCTTGTAACATAGCACAAGATACACAACATGGTTTTTTTTTTATATATAATTATTAAAATGGTCAAGTCTTTCAAGGTCCTGATACGTTGGACAAGCAATTTTTTTTTTATGTGTGTGTATGTAGGGTTATGTTTTTAATAGCACCTTATCCGTCAATCCGTTAACAATAAATGCAACCTGCCAGATTTGACAGACCTAAGACAGCAATTCAGCTGACCGAAAAAGTTATTGTGCAGTTTGGTGCGTGTTTTACTATCTGAAGTATACCTTAGTGGATAAAGAATATAATGATAAGGTAATGAGTTTAACCCCCGATTCATTCCGGCAACTGTAATGAATGGGGAATGGAGTGTGCACTCCATTCCGGAAACTGTCATGAATGGGGAATGGAGTGTGCACTCCATTCCGGAAACTGTCATGAATGGGGAATGGAGTGTGCACTCCATTTTGGAAACGGTCATGAATGGGGAATGGAGAGTGCACTCCATTCCGGAAACTGTCATGAATGGGGAATTGAGTGTGCACTCCATTTTGGAAACTGTCATGAATGGGGAATTGAGTGTGCACTCCATTTTGGAAGCCACAATGGATAGGGAGTGATAATAGAAAATATATCTGCCTAGCATACCAAACTGCAGTGTAGAGGCCCATAAAAGCCAGCAAGCAGCATAGTGCGCTATATTACAATTTATTTATTTTTTTATTAAAAACCAAATATTAATATGTGTGTTTGTTTAGCATATTTTTTTGTTATTTTACATACGCAGAGTATGCTTCTAAAGGCTTTTAACAGTTGTTTGCGCTAGGTATTTTGGATTTAAACATGACCCTGGCCGTTATTAACTTTTGTGAAAGATTTGAGACAGGAGTGACGTCAGTTTCACTCAACTGGAAAGTATGCATAACGCCTACTTTACTTAAATGGCGTCTCATCTCCGCCCAGTCCGCGCCTACTCTCCGTCCATTCCCACCCCTTTGTTCTCAAGTGGTCAGCAACCATCTCAAATCTATTTGCGTTGGAATTTTGGATTGCGTTGACTTTGCGAGTAGTATTTGCCGTGATTGCGTAGCGCAAGTGTCGTTTTGCGCCTCTCAAGTGTCATTTTCCGCATCTCAAGTCTCGTTTCGCACATGCGCAGAACCAATTAGCAGATGCGTATGCGTTTGCGTACCTTGATGAATCAGGCCCTCAGTTATGACAATAAAAATGCTGAAATAGAGCATATATCAATTCTTGTATAAAACAAAACAAGGGTTACAACCCTTAGTAGAGACATTCAACCACAATTATTGGTGAACAAAATAACACATTAGCATGAAGCAGTGTACAAATAACATAGCTAGGAACAATAGACAAACAATGTACAGTCCTTAGATCAGTTCCAAGATTGGTATATGTGATATATAAGTCCTCTGGTAATAATCTAATAGAGATGATGCTGAAAAGCACGGCAAGTGCTTCAATATAGAAGGTAGGAGAGAGCCTAATATTCAGAGTTCCAGTCTCTAGGTGGACACACAAATAAGTGCAAGTTCCGTGGAATCCAAGGACAAATTTGTCTTGGTAGTAAATCAGATCAATAAAGTCAATGTGCGGATACTCAACATAGGAGATTCCTCCATCCACATCTGGGGGTAAATGTATGAAGCTCCGGGTTCTTCAACACCCGCGAGTTCGGCGTCTTCAGCGCTTAAATTTAAAGCGGCGCTGACTTGTAAAGGGAAGTTTCTCTTTACAAGGCACCACCGCTTTAAATTTAAGCGCTGAAGATGCCGAACTCGCGGGTGTTGAAGAACCCGGAGCTTCATACATTTACCCCCTGGTGTCACCTATCGATGTGATCGATCTAGGTAGAGCGGTGCCAGGACTTCGGTAGAAGCAGAAACGTACCCATACAGTTGTTTGTTCCAAAAGTAGGAGATTTAATAGTATTGGATCCACACCTTTCGGATGTTAGTATCTCCCTTATAGAGATTTGAGCAGCAATATAAGATGAAATATAGCAATTATTAGCATATCTTATATTATTATTACTAATAATTGCAGAGTTGCTGTAGTTTCATACTTCTGTACAATGATTTGCACTGAGCTCCAATGGATGTTTTATGTGTTTGCAAAAGTTTTGAACTATTTTCAGATTTCTGCCTCTCTATAACCATATATATAAAAGTGTAAACATCACTTCAAAGTCTAGAACTCTATCACTTTAGAAATTCTATTTTTATTAAAATAAACATTGTTATAGTCTCTTAAAAGACTGCTCATTTAAGGCCTAAATAATCACAAGAAAGGGAACAGTGGGGCTCTCATTACTACATTTGGTGTGCACCTAGAAATGTGCTTCTCTATTGAAGTGCAGCATGAAGGCATAAAATGGGTCTGATTAAATGTATAAAACAAGCCCAGAGACCACAGCTCTGAGCTAGTGCAAAATTCAATCCTTTCTGCAGAATTAAAATGCCACACACCCATCTTCAGAGCAAGGAACCCTCTAAAACCCATCCCTTATTTCAAAAATTGTTTATCTAATAGCATTTTTTTATTGAAAATTAGTAATGTTAGTGTATGTTTTTCATTTAATCAGTGTTAAATGCTAGTTTCACCCTTTCATACACTGGTCACACACTTTCCAGTTGCACATGCTATTAGACGAGCCCCTCACATTGATTTCCCTCAGGGACAGGCTGGGCTGGGTCACTGGGTCACCTTTTTTTTCCCTTTAAAATGTTCCTAAGAGGCTGCTGAATCGAGTCTTGGCCCCCATGCTAACATTTGCCAGCCCACCCCTGATTTTCCTGGTGGGCCCTCTATGCCCCAGTCCAACCGGGGCAGTAATAATAATGTTACAACCTGAGTAGCGAGAGTAGCAGAGTGTATATGGCAATGGTAGATACTTTTCAAGACATTGAAAGCAATGACATCCTGATGAGGGATGTAGTCAGTAAGTTAATCTGAGAAACGTTCCTGTGGTGGCAGGCAGTCTGCTCAATGTGTAGTAAAGATGGAGATTCAGCACACAGCAAAAATATACTGTTCCACAACAGGTATAGGTAAGTATATTGAAAAGAAAATTGGATGAGGACAGAAAAGTCCCAGCATTTTAGAAAAATGCACACTGACCAACTCTGGAAACTTGGATGATCATGACTTAACTGAATCAAAGACCTAGAATGTCATCCAGTGTCTCTCTTCACCATATGATAATGTAAAGTAAGCAACAGCAATATCAGAAGCAGAGTCCTGGAATATACAAGCCAAGACACAGGACAAGCAGTAGATAACTGGAACACTCCTGAGCTCTAACTGGATCTCTAGGGTGTGTTTGGACTCTCACTGTACCTCTGGACTTCTACCTTGCTTTTGCTTTTGATTTGTGCTGGCACAATGTTTTCTCTTTTCCTATGGGCTAGACCTGAACTGGATATATACACGAAAAGTAGTTGGATAGCACATATTGCTTATATTGTGATGCCTCCACTATATCAGGAGGGCTTGGCTTCAATAGACCATGAATGAATACATTCTGGTCTAGGTCTGCTGTGTTCTGCTACACAAGTCACTGAAATATACATTCAATATCTATGTGGATTATAAATTCGCAAAAGAATGCACAGAAAAAAAAATGAATGTCACCTGTTAATATTATAGGCACTAGTGATAAAACAGTAAAAAATGATTGTCTTTTATTATATATTTTTTCCCATTAAATACATTTATTAGGATGCTCTTAATATCTACTGAGCATAAAATACATGTTTACATTAATGCGGTCCTTACTCCTTCCTTAGATAGATCCACTTCTCCGACGGCTCATCCCGACAGGAGAGATGGGATAAACTCTAAGGCCTTATAGGACTTTATAAAACTGCATAACCTGTACGACTCGTGGAGCATTTCTGACGCCCTTGCCCGAGACAACTCTTACTATTCCCCTGTACACATACTCCAGAATCGACATGATCCTGCTCAGCCATGATCTCACACTTAAACTCCTTAATTCTCATATCCATCCAATCACATGGTCGGACCATGCCTTGATTTCTTCTGACCTTTCCTCCATAGCTCTGCACCCCTCTTTTTTTACATGGAGGATCAATGAATCTCTGCTTCATGATAGCAACACGGTGGCCCATCTTAACTCCCTCTTATCTGAATATTTTGAAACTAATGACTCCCCAGACATCTCACTCACAACCCTTTGGAATGCCCAAAAGGCGGTCATTAGGGGCCATTTTCTCGCTCTGGCATCCAGTGCTAGCAAAGAGAGACTCGCTAAAATGACCCAGCTCACTGCCTCCCTACAACAGCTAGAAGGGCAGCATAAGGCCAACCCAGACCCTACTGTCCTCCAACAGAGTACGTTAAAGTACGGGCGAGCTTAACCTTTTACTCTTACACCAAGTGGCCAATAAGCTAAAGTGGTTAAACCAAAGGTACTACGAAAAGGGCGACAAGGCCGAAAAACTTTTAGCCATCCGACTCAGTGCCAAAATTTCAGCTCGTAATATCTTGGCTGTTAGAGACTCCTCCGGAATGCTGGTATATGATCCAAAAAAGTTTTGCTCCGCTTTCCAAGAGTATTATCTAAAATGATACAACCTCCCACAACCCTCTAACGCTGCTGGCCACCAGAAGCCAGAAGAATGCATAGAGGAGTTTTTATGTAACGCTCTTCTCCCTAAATTATCCCATCAGGCTGCCACTCGTCTTAGTGAATGTATCACCTCAGACAAGGCTGAACAGGTGGTGAAGGCGCAGAAGACTGGTAAGGCACCTGGGCCGGATGGGTTCTCGGCGGCTTACTATAAGAGGTTCGCAGTCCAGTTGGTCCCCAGTCTGTGCACCCTTTTTAATTCCATTCTTAAAGGAGCCCCTTGGCCCCGGGAGTCCTTGGAAGCTAGGATTTCCCTGAAAGAAGGAAAAGATGCTTATAATTGTGCTAGCTATCGCCCGATATCTCTCCTCAATAATGATGTAAAGCTTTACGCCAAGATTCTCGCCAACCGACTTAACTCGGTACTCCCCTCCCTAATTCACTACGATCAGGTGGGTTTTATCCCTGGTAGGCAAGACAGGGACAATACGAGGAGAGCCGTTGACCTTATACATATAGTCAATTCTAGGAAAACCCCCTCTATTATCTTGGCGTTGGATGCCGAAAAGGCCTTTGACAGGATCTCCTGGCAGTTCATGACCAATACATTGAAGCATTTTGGCCTGACTGGAGACTTCCTGGCCAGAGTTCAGGCCTTATATTCTCTCCCTTCAGCAAGGGTTATGGTCAACGGCTCTCCCTCTGACTCCATAATGATTAGTAATGGCACATGCCAGGGTTGCCCCCTTTCCCCTCCTAATTTTGCCCTTGTTATTGAACCCTTGGCAGCTACTATTCGTGCATCTCGGGATGTAAGAGGTGTGCGCACAGGGGACCTGGAGAGCAATATCTCTCTTTTTGCCGACAATGTACTTTTGACCCTTCAGCAGCCGAGGATCTCCGTGCCCAACCTATTCTCCATCATGTCCCACTACGGAGAGCTATCCGGCTATAAAATTAACATCACTAAATCTGAGGCACTGCTCCTTAGCCTCCCTCAATGTGATTGTCTCAACATTACCTCCCAATTCAACTTTCGGTGGCAAAAGAAAAAATCAAAGTATCTGGGAATCTATATTACCACCACCTATGAGTCTCTCTACCAGGAGAATTATCTGGCTATCTTTCTCAAACTTAAGTCTGATATCCTCTCTTGGAGGCCCCTAATCATCTTGTGGCTCGGCAGGATCATTGCCATTAAAATGTCTGTTCTCCCTCCACTTCTTTATCTATTTCAGACTCTCCCCATTAGGGTCCCTATCTCTGAATTGAATATTATGCAATGACACTTAGCTAAATTTGTCTGGCGGGGTAGGTCTCCCAGGGACCGTTTAGCTCAGCTTAAGAAACCCACAAATTCTGGAGGTAGGGGATTTCCTGATCTGAAGGCCTATTACTGGGCGGCTCATCTCAGTTCTGTTGTTACCTCCTTTGCTCCCCCCGCCTCCCATGCCTGGGCGGATATAGAAGCTGCCGAGCTCTCTCTGCCAGCCCTCTCAGGTGTGTGGGGCCTTCCTAAACAAGTTAGGCTTGCACTGATTAAGCGATTTCCTACCTTACTATTTGCAGCTTGGAACTGGGAGACCTGCAAAAGCCACCTCTCCATCCCTCCAACTTCTCTGAACATCATGCCCTTATGGCACAACCCTGCCTCCCCCCCCTTCTCCCCGGTGGGAAGGCAGGGTCTCTACTTCTTTCTACCATGGATCACCTTGGGTATCCGATTTGCTGGTGATCTTTTGGACCGGGGGAGACCTTTGACTTATGACGCCCTCCGCTCCAAATACCCCAGACTAAATCCGCCATTCTATCAATACCTACAGATTAGGTACTTTGTCCTCTCTCTATTCTGTCGGGCGCTTCACCTTCACTGATCTCCCCATTTGAGACCCTCTGCCTTTCCTCACCGCTTCGAAGAGGCATGATTTCTTCAATATATAGTCTAATTCTCGACAGAATATTGGTATCTGGAAGTGTCCACGAACGAGAGTGGGAGAGGGACTTGGGTTTTCCCCTGGAGGAGGACTGCTGGGAGACCATCAGAGCGAATGTAGCCTCTAGTTCCATTTCTTCATTAATTAAGGAGAATGCTTATAAAATACTTTACGGGTGGTATCTTACGCCTGATAGACTGGCTAAAATGTACCCAACTGCCTCCCCTGCTTGCTGGTGGGAATGTGGTCATAGAGGCACTCTCTTCCATATCTGGTGGTCTTGCCCTGTCATCTTTTCCTTCTGGGATATGGTGACTACCCTCCTTTCCTCTCTTCTCCAATACCCTGTTCAGAAAGACCCTTGTCCTTTCTCCTCTGCTACTCTATACAAAATGTTGATGTCCAATCTGCAAAGCTGGCCTCGCATATTCTGGTGGCTGCTAGGTGCTTGATAGCCAAATCCTGGAAAAGCGCAGAGCCTCCCCGCGAGACGCGAAAACATATGTCTGGTTTATTGCTAGTATGGAAAAAATCACCCTCCACCTTGCAAGATAAAGATGATAAGTTTTACCAAATCTGGGCCCCTTGGCTACACTAATAATACCCCCAACACTCACCCTCCCATAAATGGCCTAGTCCATACCAGATACCTCTGCTTATAATATCTCTGCAGGCTAAGTTATGTCCCCCGTTATCTGAGATGCCTCCAGGCCTTCTCTTACTATGGTGGACGAAAAATGTAGGGGACAAGGCTGCATTTACTGGCACATGTCCCGGGTTTGGGAATGAGCAAAGTGTTTTTCGTACGGTACGCTCAAAATTGGCAGATACGTGCCTTGATAAATCAGGCGTATTAACTAAAAGAACTGACTGTTCACTTGCTGCTAAATATATCAGACCCCTTGACAGATGCCAGTGGAATAAGATAATCCATATTATTCATTTCACTTGTCAGCAGTTTTAATGTTGTGAACAGTGATCAGTGTATATAATTTATTACAATCAACCTGCATGATCCTAGATTCCTAGGATTTAAAATGACATATTCTTTCCTAATGCTCTATGCAAGCAATTAAACTTTTCTAGTTTCTTTTAAGGGAGAGAGAACCAGAAGCATGGTAGAAATATACCATTTCATGGTTGGGTTACATTGCATGTGTGAAAATAAATAGCTTGACTCAATTCTTTCATCTTTCTCAAACCATTGCAATTCCAGGCGATAACTCAGATCAATGGGATGTTCAAGAAGCTATCAGCTCACGTAAATGTAACAGTACAAAGTTTAAAATGTAATGTTATTCCAGCCAGCTTTAGATGCAGACTTTTTTATGCTATATGTTCAGATGCAATCTCCCACGCAGATCACTTTTTGGTTTACATTAAGTACAAAAAACACCAAATGTAAAATTTACATTTGTCTAACTTTGAACTATACAAACATAGTTTTAGGATCCACTATTGTACTGTATAGTGTAACTGTTATAACTAGAGATGGTCACTGACCCCAGTTTTTTGGTTTTGGATCAGGATTAGCTTTGGGTTTTGGTTTTGCCAAAACCGCCCTTGCATGTTTTGGTTTTGGTTTTGTTTAGCTTTTTTTTTCAAAATGTCTTTTTTTTGGGGTAAAATCACATAATTTCGCTAATATTTTGTACCAACATTATTATTAACCTCACTAACACTAAATTTCAGTGATTTCCATTCAATTTCTGCCATCTCACAGGTTACAATATGCTTTTCATACATTTTCAGCCAAATACTGCAGCGATGTGGCTGGATGGTAAGCGACAGAGCAATGGCTCAAACACGAGCGCTCCACCTGTTTCTTGGATAAGTGAGGTAATTCTACAGCGCAATACATGGCAACGAGTGCTCCACCTATTTCTTGGATAAGTGAGGTAATTCTACAGCTAACACATGGCAACGAGCACTGAGCCCCCGGGATGCGTGCTTTTATCGGACACACACCAATACAGGGTGCCAGATGGCACACTAAAAAGAGCTATTGAAATTCACAGTAAAAAGCCAGTTCATCAGTGAGCTTAGAATCAGCCCAAATGAACTGCTTTAAGGATGCTCTTAATCAAAATGACCAAAGCACCTTTTCTCTTTGGGTGTATATTACACCCTAAACTTATTAGTGCAAATTAGGAACAAAAGCCTGCAAAGACTTTTATATAAATAAAAATGACCAAAGCACCTTTTCTCTTTGGGTGTATATTACACCCTCCACTTATAGTGGAAGTTAGGGAAAAAAGCCTGTAAAGATTTTTATATAAATAAAATTGACCAAAGCACCTTTCCTCTTTGGATGTATATTATACCCTACACTTATAGTGAAAGCTAGGAAAAAAAAGCCTGCAAAGACTCGTATATAAATAAAAATGACCAAAGCAGTCTTCTATAAGGGTGTATATTACACCCTAAACTTATTAGTGCAAATTCTGAAAAATACAGTTTAATCCCTGCTAGGCCCTCCCTAAACAAGCTATCAATGGCATAAAGGCATGTTAGACCAGCAGTGCTGTGAAGTGAATTCTACACTGTCAAGATGATGTCGTCATCATCTTCAGCAACATCCTCACCCTCATCAGTGTGTACATCATCATCACAGACTATTAATTCATCTCCACTGGAATCCGCCATTAGAGAAGTGTCAGTACTTGGTTGTATTTGCCGGTAAAGGCCTTCCTCGTGGAAGATGTAGTTCATTTTGATGAACATCAGTGATCCTACATCGATCACTGACAAGGTTCCTTGCTGTTCTGAAAACTCTTTCTGAGTACATACTGGAGTCTGGACAGCTTAAGTATTGCAAAGCAAGTTTGTACATGGGTTTCCAAATGGCTTGTTTTTCCTCCCAGTATGGAAAGGGACTGTCTGATATTTCCATATCAATTAACTCTTGAAAATAATCCTCCACCATCCTTTGCATGTTAGTAAGATTGGATGGAGTTATGGTCGAGATCACACTTTTTTGAGTAAAATCCTTCAAACCAGCCCAGATGTCAAACTGTTGTGGTCTGCAACCTGCTTCATCCCTGCTTCTCTTTGGAAAGTGCAATTTCTTCCGAGCAGCAGCTGCCTGAGAAACTGAAGGAGGAGACGTCATCAAGCCAAGGCCCAGTTCATCGGTCAACTTGCTGACCAAGAGCTCCTTGCAACTGTTCGGATCTTGGTCATTTGGAAGCATTGAATCGATGTAGGTCTTAAACCTCGGATCAAGCACACTTGGATCATTGCAAAGTGAATTAAGTACTTGATCTACAAGGCCAACATACTTTGCGGAATTGCTTTCTTTCATCTCCTCCTTCAGTTTGTCAAGCTGCTTTTCCAAAAGTCAAATTAAGGGATTGACTTGGCTCAAGCACGCAGAGTCTGAACTCACTTCACATGTCACAACTTCAAATGGTTTCAGCACCTTGCACAGCACAGAAAGCATTCTCCACTGTGCAAGACTGAAATACATTCCCCCTCCTTTCCAAATGTCATGGCTTGTGCAATACACTTGTATGGCTTTGCGCTGTTCCTCCATCCTCTGAAGCATGTACAGTGTGGAATTCCACCTTGTTAACACCTCTTGCTTAAGTTGGTGGCAGGGCAAATTAAATTGTTCTTGGAGCTGCTGCAATCTCCTACATGCTGTGGCAGAATGCCGTAAATGTCCCAAAATTTTACGGGCCACCGAAAGCATCTCCTGCACCTCACAGTTATTGTTCAAGAAGCTCTGCACCACCAAGTTTATTGTGTGAGCAAAACAGGGAATGTGATGGAATTCACCCAGCTGTAATGCTTGCACAATATTGTTGGCATTATCAGAAATAACATATCCTGGGGAGAGTGCAAGTGGTATAAGCCATGTATCAATGACATCCCTTAGTTTTCGTAACAAATTATCAGCTGCATGCCTGTTAGTGAAGCAGGTGAAACAAAGAGTAGCCTGCCTGTGAGAAATTTTGCATAGTAGTGTACATGCTGCTGCTGTTCCTGTTTGTGAATGTGACTGACCAACCCAGTGGTCTGTCACAGTCATATAATTTTTGGTTTGGCCACTTCCACTTGTCCACATATCTGTGGTTAAGTGTACAGTGGGTAGAATGGCATTTTTAGCCCAATTAGTACATTTTTACGAACAATTTGGTGCAGTTGCAAAATAGCTTTTCGTGAAAAATGGTGTCTCGATGGAGTTTTGTAACGGGGACACAAAACATCAATTAACTGTGAAAAACCAGCGGCGTTTATTGTGGATATTGGATGCAGATCTAACACTAGCATAGTAGCCATGGCGTCTGTGATCCGCTTTGCGACTGGGTGACTGCTGTCATACTTGCTTCCTCTAGCAAAAGATTGTTTCAAAGTTAATTATTGTAAAGTACTAGTGCTCTTCTTCTTGGGCTGCTTATGGGAGGAAAATTCACCAGCAACAGCAGCAGCAGTGGGACTAACGCTCAAGAATTCTTCAGAGGAATCAATTATAGTGCAGGAGTCATCGAGCTTTATCAAGTTGGATGCAGGGCTAACTCCGATCGCTACTCAGGATATTGATGAGGACAGTGTTGTGGGTGTAGATTGCAGGTATCGGGATGTAGGTAAGAGAAGGGTCCTAGCTGATGATGGACTGCTTGTTGTTATTTTTTGCCATAACTTTCAGCTTTTCCCAACACCTTGCCATGAACTCTCATCAAATGGCTTAACATGGATGAGGTTCCAAGATGGTTAAGGTCCTTCCCTCAACTGACTGTGGCTTTACATACACTACAAATGGCTAGAAAACTGTTGTCAGGATTTGGGTAGAAATAATTCCACACATAAGAAGTGGCTTTTTTGGTCTTATGGCCAGGCATGACAATGGTCTTCTTCCTGTCACGTGCCAGAACTGCATCCACTGGTGCAGGACTTACACAAACAACCTCATCCTCATCAACATCCTCATTAGTGCCCTCATCGCCAATACAAATATCCCCCTCATCCTCTTCCATTTCCAAAGTGGCATCCTCAATTGGTGTATCTCCGACTACACTCGGGCTGTTCAGGCACACATCAGCAGTATTGCTGAAAGGGCTCTTCTTTATGGGTACACTATCAGAATTGTCACGATTACACATACCATTCGTGGATGGACTCTCCTCAGGGATTGTGTCATTTCTGATTCTGAGCATACATTTTCCTCTAATGCCTTACTGTTTTCTTCCAGCTCGGCTTTCACATGTAACAGTAGTTGTGCACCACTTTTGGACTCTGAATTACTTGGTCTTGCTTGGTCACGAGTGACCTTACAAGAAGAAGCCTCAGTAACATTTTTAGATCTGCCACTAATAGAGAAAGGTGAAGGCCTCATTCTTTCTTTGCCATGTGTAGAATGGCATGTTGGCAAATTTTTTTTTATCGGCAGTTAACTTTTCCTGGATTACAGCTCTTTTTCTCTTCAACACGGTAAAAGGTGCTTTTTTGTTGGATTTTTTGCCTGACTTCAAAAGACTATGTGCTTTACCAGATGACTTACAGGGAAGACTACCATCAGGACTGGTGGCAGCAGCTGCTTGCTGCTCCTGCTCATGTGTACTGCTGTGAATCCATTTTAACGAGACCCCAAACACTTTGTGGTGCCAATTCAGAAATATACTGTGCTGCTATATTACAATTTTAGCAGTCAGCAAATACGTTGTTTTTAGAAGGGTGGAATATGACACCCCAAACACTTTGTAGTGCATATTCTGAAATATACTGTGCTGCTATATTACAATTTAAGCAGTCAGCAACTACAGTTTTTTCAGAAGGGGAGATATGACACCCCAAACACTTTGCAGTGCAAATTCGGAAAAATATACAGTGCTATCTTACAATTTCAGCACTCAGCAAATACAGTTTTTTTTAGAAGGGGGGAAAAAGACACCCCAAGCACTTTGTAGTGCAAATTCAGAAATATACAGTGCTATCTTACAATTTCAGCACTCAGCAAATACAGTTTTTTTTAGAAGGGGGGAAAAAGACACCCCAAGCACTTTGTAGTGCAAATTCAGAAATATACAGTGCTATCTTATAATTTCAGCACTCAGCAAATACAGTTTTTTTTCCAAGCCCAGTCAAGTTAACCAGACTCATCTCTACGTTTAGCTACTTCTCAAAAGTTTGCTGGTGACCCTAAACTTTGTTGAGGGTTTTAGAACCAATGTTCAATTCAGTTTGAGCTCCTCCCGCAAAATGTTCCCACTGATCGCAATAAAGTGGCTTACATCATATCGCTCCTCTCTGGACAAGCTCTGGCATGGGCTTCCCCTCTGTGGGAAAGGAACAATTCTTTATTGCAGGATTGTGCTGTGTTTACTGCAACCTTGCAAAAATTTTCGATGAGCCAGGGTGTGTTTCCTCAGCCGCTTCGTCTACTCAGAATCCCACTAGGGTCCCTTACTCAATACGTTATCCAGTTCCGTACACTTTCATCTGAGCTGCAGTAGAATAATGAATCCCTCATGGCAACATTCTGTCAAGGACTGGCTGACCAAATTAAAGATGTTTTAGCTTTGCAGGAACTGTCTACTACTCTAGACGCTATTATCTCATTGTGCCACAGAGTTGACATCCAATGTCGAAACAGGGCTTCTGAGAAAACCTTCTCGGCAGAATCCTGTGTTAATGGTCACCTTGAGCCTACCCTCTAGTTTCACAGAGTTGCCTATGCACCTAGGGCGCTCTAGATTCGCTCCTGAAGAGAGAAGGAGGAAAAATTCTAGTGGACTTTGTTTCTATTGTGCTGAACCCAGGCATCGCTTGGTCTCATGCTCTAGACGCCAGGGAAATGCCAAACCCTAATCTGTGATCGAGAGATCAGATTAGGGAGTTTCAAGTCCTCTCCAGAATTTAATAAATTGTCTGCTTGCTTAATTCCCATTTCTCTTCATGCTCCGAGGGAATCTAAACAACTGCCTGCTCTTCTGGACTCTGGGACAGCCGAAAACTTTATTTCTTTTGATCTAGTGGAATCCTAGTCACTTCCTATCATGTTACTACCTACCCCAGTGGTGCTCACTACCATTGATGGGAGTCAGATTCTTAATGGGAGATTTCTGAAATGGACGGAACCATTGTCTCTCCAAGTTGGGGCTCTGCATTTTGAATGAATATGTTTCTATGTGTTATCACACACTTCCAGTGCGGTTATCCTTGGTTTACCTTGGCTCTGTCTGCATTCCCTTCATAATGATTGGCCATCTGCTCAAGTTTGGTCTTGCGATTTATCCTGTCATTCCGAGTGCTTGGTACATGTTAAGCTCTTACGTTCTGTTGCTACTATTGAGGAATCTACCAAAGTGGTTTTTCCTTCCCAATACTCCTTGTTTGCTGATGTTTTTGATAAACAGAAGTCTGAAGTATTGCCTCCACATTGTATGTGGGACTGCCCTATTGACCTTCTTCCTGGCAAGATGCCACCCGGGGCCGTGTCTATCCTCTATCCTCGGAGGCCATGGCAGATCACGTCAAAGATAACCTTCAACAGGGGTTTATTCATCATTCCTCCTCCACAGCAAGTGCAGGTTTATTTTTTGTAAAACAGAAGAACGGCTCATTACGCCCTTGCATCGACTATAGGAGTCTTAATGCCATCACTCAGAAAAATCGTTATTCAATTCCTCTGATAACTGAGATGTTTGACCGGATAAACGTGGCTCGAATCTTTACCAAGTTAGATCTAAGGGGTGAATACAATTTAATCAGAATTAGAAAAGGAGATGAGTGGAAAACCACTTTAACACCAAAGATGGCCTTTACGAATATCTGGTCATGCCCTTTGGGCATAGTAACGCTCCTACGGTATTTTAAAGTTTAAGGAACGAGATCGTCAGAGACCATCTCCACTGTTTAGTAGTAGTCTATCTGGACAATATTTTAGCTTTCTCTCCGGATCTGCCTTCTCACAGACAGCATGTTGCTGAGGTTCTCTCAAGACTCAGGACCAATCACTTCTATTGCAAGCTTGAGAAATGTGTCTTTGAAGCCATGGAGACTTCTTTTTTAGCATACATTGTTTCTGGAGACAATTTAGTATGGACGCTGAGAAAGTGCGAGCCATCATTGAGTGGCATATTCCGTTAGGCCTGAAGGCCATTCAAAACTACTTAGGGTTCGCCAACTATTATAGACAGTTTATTCAAAGTTATTCTTCTATTGTGACTCCCACAGCTTCATCCTTGCGCATTCTTTTCATGCAAATTCCTGCCGGCTGAAAAGAATTATACCATCGGTGACAGAAAACTTCTAGCTATGAAGTTGGCAATTTCTGAATGGAGGTATCTCCTGGAAGGAGAATGTTTTCCAGTGACCATTTTTTCCGACCACAAAAACCTGTTTTATCTCCAGTCAATGCCAATGTCTTAACAGGCTCAGTGGTCTCTCTTCTTTTCTAGTTTTAATTTACGTGTCAGTTTTCGGCCGGGCTCAAGAAATAGAAAAGATAATACCCTATCAAGAGCATTTCCTTGTGAACCTGAATCTCCGGATGTTGTGAATCGGCCTAATTTGGAACCCAAATTTCTTCAGGCCACGTCTTTGCCTCCTGACCCGGTACCGCCTCCTGGGAGAAGTTTTGTGCCTCAGAATCTTCGAAAAAAGCTTTTGCATTGGTTTCACTGTTCTCGATTTTCTGGTTATGCCGGATCTGCCAAAATCATTGAACTTATCTCTCGGACTTATTGGTGGCCGAACATTAGATCGGATGTTAAACAGTTTGTGGCAGCTTGTCATCTTTCTGCACAAAATAAGACCTCTCGTTAGCAGTCGGAACACAGGTTCCGGCTGCTAATGATCTCCATCACAATTTCCTTGCTAGTTGGAACCAGACTTTTGAGTGTCTCAAGAAAACTTCTTCCCATTACAAACGGTTTGCCAATAAAAAACGTTGGGCGGTTCCTCTCCTCACGGTTGGGGACAAGGTGTGGTTGTCAACAACAAATATCGGCCTAAGAGTCCCTTCCATGGAGTTCGCCCCCCGATTCATTGGACCCTTCAGAAATCTTTGGGCCATCAACCCAGTACCTGTAAAACTCAAGCTTCTTAGCTCACTCCGCATTTTGAATGCCTTTCATGTTTCACTCCTTCTTACCTGTTTCCCTTGGTTCTCACTCCCTGAATTCTCTTGATTGGCTAATTGCCTGTCAACTCTGTCTATTTAAAGGACCTGTTTCTCTACTAAGTTGCCAGATCTTCAGATCTCCTTATCTGTTAGGACGCTGTTCTCTCTGGCTCCCATCTGCACATCGGTATCCTGTGTTACCTGTTCCATGATCAAGACCTGCGGTATTGTTGCAGTAATCTTCTGCCTCATAATCAGTTCTGTTCTCAGCTATTCGCTTTCTAAAGACCTCAACGCTTCAGTTCACTGCCACTCACCTGAACCTCTGCATTTATCGTCCAGCAGTCCTGCTCCACTCCACTGTTCCATCTCACCCTGCTATAATCCCTCTTAGAGGACCGTGACCTGCAGCTAGAGACCCGTTTGACTCCGCACCTCTCTGGAGGTAAGTCTATCTGGAGTGGGGTGTCGAGGCGGATTCCAAACTCAGGCTCCATGACAAATACTCCGTTGCTACATATTGATGTAAGGTTGCTCTCATGAGGAAAAATTCTTGTTCTTGTTTGAACAATGGCTAAATTTACCAAGCTGTGGGTTTGAAAATTGGAGGTGTTGTCTATAGCAACCAATCAGATTCTAGCTGTCATTTTGTAGAATGTACTAAATAAATGATAGCTAGAATCTGATTGGTTTCTATAGGCAACATCTCCACTTTTTCAAACCTGCAGCTTGAGAAATTTACACCCAAGTCTTTTTTTTTTTTAGATCACCCATTTGACCTCTCCGGCGTAATGGAATTTAGAACCATAGTTCTAAAGGCTGCCAAATTTAGCAGATATTTTTTCACAAAGTAGTTAATTAGATGTGTCCCTTCAAGGTCCAGACAGTTTTTACTGTGCAAGACCGAATTGAGTTCGTGTTAAAAAAAATTGTGATTATGGAGCAATGTTTGCAAAGCAATGACATTGAATGCTTCATCCCTTCAATATTTTTGTGACAGAAAACATCCTACAACTCAACCATGATGTAAAATGTAACATTATTAATCATCTGCAAAAACTTTGTATATCATTCAGGGAATATTATCCAGTCATGTTAGAAGATAATAATTGGATTCGTAATCCTTTTGATGAGATCAACATCTAAGGGCCCGATTCATCAAGGAACGCAAACGCATACGCATCTGCTAATTTGTTCTGCGCATACGCGAAAAGCAACTTGAGATGCGCAAAACAACACATACGCTGCGCATTCACAGCAGATACAGCACTCAAAGTCAACCCAATCTCAAAGGACAACGCAAACATATTTCAGATGGCGGCTGACCACTTGAGAACAAAGGGGTGGGAATGGGCGGAGAATAGGCGCGGACTCGGTGGAGATAAGATATCATTTTAGTAAGGTAGGCGTTATGCTTTTTCTTTTGCGAACAGTAGGCGTTTCCTCTGTGCAGTTAAGTGAAACTGACGTCACTCCTGTCTCAAATCTTTCACAAAAGTTAAGGAAGGCCAGGGTCATGTTTAAATCCAAAACACCTAGCGCAAATAGCTGTTAAAAGACTTTAGAAGCATACTCTGCGTATGAAAAAAATGTAAAAATATGCTAAACAAGCACACATATCAATATTTGGTTTTTTAATTTCAAATGTTTGAAAAATTTAATTTTGTAAAAAAAAAATAAAAAAAAATTATATATATATATACATATATATATATATATATATACAATGTTCCATTACTGTGATTGTGTTGTAAAAAATCCTCTTGCCTTTATACACACCTCTTTCTACTAAATGCCACTGCCAGGTCTAACATGTATAATCATATTTAGGGCCTTAGGGTTATAATTGGAACTGCCGGAATGCCGGAACGCCTGATTTCATTAGCTGCATATAGCGCACTATGCTGCTTGCTGGCTCTTCAGTAAAGAGGCATGGCTCTTATTGGCCTCTACACTGCAGTTTGGTATGCTAGGCAGATATATTTGCTACTATCACTCCCTATCCATTCCGGCTGCCAAAATGGAGTGCACACTACATTCCCCATTCATTACAGTTTCCGGAATGGTGTGCACACTCCATTCCCCATTCATTACAGTTGCCGGAATAGAGTGCACACTCCATTCCCCATTCATTACAGTTTCCGGAATGGAGTGCACACTCCATTCCCCATTCATTACAGTTGCCGGAATGGAGAGCACACTCCATTCCCCATTCATTACGGTTTCCGGAATGGAGTGCACACTCCATTCCCCATTCATTACAGTTGCCGGAATGGAATGCACACTGCATTCCCCTGTCGTGATGGTTGGCTGAGTGCATTCCCCATTCATTCCGGCTGTTGGAACAGAGTGCACAGTGCAGGGGTAATTATTTTCTTTGTGTGATAATGTTGCACAAACAATCGACTTTGCCGTAAATATTTCAGATAAATCTCTTTTGATTCTCAGCAACTCCCATTATCATTACTCTCAATTATGTAACATGCCTGATTTCACAGTTGTTGATGGTGGGTTTTAAAAAAAAATAAAAAAATACCACATATAATAACTCTACACTATATTTGTTCCATTTACACGCATTATTTTGCCTAATTGAAACAAAGCATACTATTACCAGAGGGACACTTTTAACAGCAACATGAATATTGTAAGGATATTAATGATCCCTAAGAGACAAGTGAATTAGTGAGGACTTGAACACATGTTTACAATCTTGCAAGGTGGTTTGGCTTACTGCTACGCCACTGTACAAGTGGCTTTGATAAGAGATTAGAATAACAATGAAAGCTGAGCAGCAACTTCTATCATAAGTTGGTTTCCTTAAAACATGGTGAAAAGTCAAAAGACCTACAAATATTATAAACTGAAATAATTGGTACATGCAGAGTAAAAATGTATGCATATTGAAATATATCCATGTTGATTATTAGAAACCAAAAGTATATTAATATTGTTATTCCAATTTTTTTTTTTTTTTTTTGCACTTAGCTTTTTCTACTTTTGCCAGTACAGATTTACTATGTCCTTGCAATACAGTTTTTGCCAACAACTGCTTTGCTGTGTTGTAAGTGATCACAATGTTCAACATGACATAGAGGCAGATTACACACCAAACCATATACTAAAGCACTCCTAGATAAGTCACAGAGTGGAATAAATACACTAAAAAACAAAGGTAAGCCACAGACACGCATCATTCAGGGGTCAAACTCATTACCTTATCATTGCAAGATCATTTATTTATCCATTAAAGTATACTTCAGATTGAAACACCCACACCAAACAGCACATTAACTATTTCGGTCAGCTGAATCGCTGTCTTAGGCCTGACAAATCTGTCAGGTTGCATTTATTATTAATGGCATGACGGATAACGTGCTATTAAATTCATAACCCTACATACACACATACATAACTAAAAATAATTGTTTGACTAAAGCAGCAGGAGCTTGAAAGACTTCACCCCCAAAAAAGGTAAACAAATAAATATGTGAGCGCGTTGCGTATCTTGCGATATGTTAGGAGCATTTGCATATTTTTAAAAAAGTTATACTTTAGTGAGTACGCTTAATGAATGCTCCTAAACCACTTTGTGCTTTGGGTTGAGCTGTGAGCTTGAACTCGTGCACTTAGTATTGGTTGGTGGAATACATAACCACTACACTATAGTGTCACATATAAAGATTACACATGTTAATTTAACAGATGTAAATTATTTCTACGGAATATAATTATAGTCAAAACTATTTTTACATTAATATTGCCACAGCACTAACACCTAAGCGCATGAATGACATCTGTAATAATAGTTTAAATCTCGAATTACCGTACATTGAATCTACTTTGCTAACATGGCAGGTGACTTTTAGGCAAAAACACACTTATTTAATTAGTACGACCTGTGCGCTCTTAATGACTTATGTCCAGCATACTCTCCGGCGTACTCACCGGCATTTAATTAACTAATTACAGTGGTAGTTAAAAATACCTTGCTTGCACTTCTGTGTTGTTAGGAGTTTCACAGTTCTAGGTAAGTAGACCGTAGATGGTCTAATGTTTTTTCATCTGCTGTTTACTGCTGTACCTTGCTCATCACTCAGTATGTTTATTATTTAACTAGGTGTTGGTGAGCTAGAAATCAAAATTGTTGCTGAAAGGCCTTAATGTACTGTACTCGTGGTTTTAATGTTGAAGGTTAGTGAAAAAGTGTTTGCTTAGCCGCAGAGTTTGACTCTTTAGCCCACTGTGTATACTTAGATGCGGCCCTGCATAGAGACCTCTAGAATGTACTGAAATTAATAAATATTATCCCTTTTTATTACTTTATTTGTTACCTGTTGAGCCTCCCCCACAGATATCAGATCTGTATGCTGAATTTGGACCACTAATATTTGTTTCGGATCAGTGCCTTTTATAGACAAAATATTGTCTGTCTGTGTGGTAAGTAGAAACCAGAAATTGTTTATTACATACCCCTTGTTAAAACACCTTGCAGTAAGAATGGGCATGTTTTTTTTTTATTTATATTTGCTCTAATCACTTTTATTGAAGTGGTGTTTTTTGGCCCTACCTTAAAGACACATTAACACTCTGTATTTAGTGTTTCACTCCCTTCCCATTTGTACGCCGCATAATGTTGAATATAAGTGTCACGAGCCGCGGCAGTACTCACAGCCGCCGCGGCTCGCTTCCCGCACGCCCTGGCGTCCCGGCCGTCACCATGACGACCGGGACGTCACTTCCTCCCAACTCCCGAACGTTGCCGAGGCAACGGTCGGACTCCCCGCAGTGTAGCGCCGCGTCCCGGCAACAGGGGACAGCCGGGCGCGTGCGCAGAAATATATAAGCGCTTGGTGGCTATCTGGCCCTGATTTATTAATTAGTCAGTCCCTGGGTCCGCTTGCAGAGCTAGGCTCTGATTGGTCCTCTTGTATGTTTAAGGCAGTGAGTTCTGCAAACTCACTGCCGGTTATAGCTTCTGTGCTCCAGTCTGCTGACCTGCTTGTTCCTGTTCCTGTATTCTGATACTGCTACTGATTTCCTGTGTATGACCCTTGGCTTTGAATTGGACTTCGCTTGTGTTTCCTGTGACCCTGATGTCTGGCCTATTTACCGTTTCTGCTATCCGCTTGTGACCCCTGACCTCAGCTTGTTTACCGATACTGTTGTCTGCTGCCGGCACTTGACCTCTGCGTGGACCTCACTCCGCTTGCCTGGGTTCTCCCCAGCCAGTACGCACTTCACGACCCTCTGTCAGTCTGCGGCCCAGTCTGTCCCCACCATCAGGGGCTCCAGTGAATACCTGATTGGCAGAGTAGATTCCGGGTTGTGTTGTGCCGGCTGGAGGGGTTTCTAACATTATAACCGGCCTACACACTGAGACGAGGTTGCGATGGATGAAAGCGAAACCACACCGTCTCCGGCACAAGCCTTAGCAGGCCAAGTTGGGTCCTTGTACCAAATGATCCAGGGATTGGCTGAGCGGTTATCCGTTCAAGAGGAAGCAGCGAAAACTTCACAACCCACTCCGAGTTCCACCTGTGAACCT